>NC_041730.1:90543582-91168582 GCF_004115215.2 Ornithorhynchus anatinus
CTTCTTCCACAGAGGACAGACCGCATTTTTTTCCCCCGTAATAATCTACTGCTGGCTGAAGGAAATAAAAATTCCATCCTGAACACTTTTTGGCCACCGAGAGTACCCTCGACATTCATCGACTACAAGATCTGACTATGGAAGCGGCGTGGCCTAGTGGAAAGAGCAGGGGCCTGGGTTCTAATCTCAGCCCTGCCACTTGCCTGCTCTGTGGCACGTCAGGTCACTTCTCTGTACCTCAGTTTCCTCATCTGCAAAATGGGGATTACACAACTGTCCTCGCAGTCCTGGAGGCTGTGAGCCCCACGTGGGCAGGGACTGTGTCTGACCTGATTAACTTGTATCTACCCCAGACCTCAGTACAGTGCTTGGCACATAGTAAACACTGAAATACAATAATTTTTATTTCGTGGATTTGGAAGACTTCTTCCGCGACACACTTCCAAAGGGAAAGCTATGGAAATTTCCTCCAAGACAGTCAGTACTCCTTACCACATTTTCTCCTTTTCCCCAGTGCCCAAAGAGAAGCAATAATATCCATCATTGCACAAGGCAGGCAAGAATAGCCATAAAATGGTCAACATTCATTCAAACCGAAACAAAGGCTTTCTCCGTTTTTAAAATGTCGCATACATCTCCAGCTCTACGCCCCTAAATATTTTTGTAGGGAAGCTCCGAAGAACTAATCTTGTATACCCCGTGGATCGCCTTATTCCTAAATCTCTACTTAGCAAGCACTCCCTTTTAGAGAGAAGCAGCATGGCTCAGTGGAAAGAGCCTGGGCTTCGGAATCAGAGGTCGTGGGTTCGACTCCCGGCTCTGCCACTTGTCAGCTGTGTGACTGCGGGCGAGTCACTTCACTTCTCTGTGCCTCAGTTCCCTCATCTGTAAAATGGGGATTAACTGTGAGCCTCACGTGGGACAACCTGATTACCCTGTATCTACCCTGGTGCTTAGAACAGTGCTCTGCACATAGTAAGCGCTTAACGAATACCAACATTATTATTTTAGAAGTCTAACGTGCAGAGCCACCCTCCTCCGATTTCCCAAAATTTTAATCCACCACTTATTTTCTCGCTCTGCGTAAGGAATGGATAAAACATTTTCTGCCCCAAAGTCCATCGCTTGAAAAGGTTCGGCCAAGGCTCTCTGTTTAATAGCAGGGTAAGAGCGGGGTAAGGACATCTTTACTTTCTTCATAAGAAACTCTCCGTCTCCCCAGCTAGAGTCTAAGCTCCTGGAGGATACTAAGCGCTGGGGTAGACCAAGCCAATCAGGTTGGACGCAGTCCATGTCCCAGAGGGGGCTACCAGTCTTAATCCCCATTTTAGAGACGAGGTAACAGAGGCCCAGGGAAGTGACTTGTCCAAGGCCACCCAGTAGACAGGTGGTGAAGGTGGGATTAGAATCCAGGTCCTTCTGACTCCCAGGCCTGTGCTCTATCCACTAGACCACACTGTTTCTCCGCGCTGAGGCATATACAGCTCTGATCATAGTCTCGCTTCACGTCAAGCCAGCTCCTGCCCCGGGGAGACACCAACTTCTCATCTGGCCTCGGATCCTCGGTCCATCCCGGCTGCCGGTACAAGGCTAAACGGAGCTGGGGAATCGCTCAGTCCTGCACGCAGCCGTTCATCTACTGTCCTTCCCCGGGGCAAACAATAATTTACCCTGGGTGCGTAGGAAAGAATACAGACTTTATTTGTTTTTCTGTCCGGCCGTCTTCTCAGAGAGGTCACGATGCTGAAAAATTGGAGCCGACTGGTCATTTTTCTTTGTGCGCTATGTATTTACCATGCTGGGTCACTGATACTTTCACATGGTGGTGAGGTAACGGGGTCGATTTAGACTTTTGTGATTGCCTGAGAGAATACCAAAGGGATGAGCCTCGGGGCTCGGGTTACATTTGGCTCTTGCCACTTTCTTGTTTATGACAGTAGTTTATTAACAAGTGACTAGAGGAAAGAGGTTTTCAGAGCAGGGCCCCGGCTTTCCTAATACACTTGTTCCGGGGAGACCGAGGGTACGGCGAAGAGCACGGATTCGGGCGGGACGGTGGGGGAAAATCGGGAGATCTGGGCTCGAGACCCAGCTCCGTCAGTGGCCTGGCGTGTGTGACCTTGGGTAAGTCATTTCACCTCTCAGGCCCTCAGTTTATTCACCTAAAAACGGGGATAAGACAGACTGAGGAGCTCTCTGGGGGACGGGGGCTCCGTCCGATCTCACAACCTTATATCTACAGCAGTGCTTAGCACAGTGTAGGCCCTTAATAAATACCTTCATTCTCAGCGTTTGGCCTGAACTGAGGGAATCCTGCCTGACATCTCTTAGCGATGAATACGTGTACGTTCCGGAGGCAGAAGCAACAGGTACCCTTCAAAAACATCGAAACTAAACAAAGTGGAGTATTACGGAAAGGCGATGGAAACGGCGCTATTGGCAGCGCAACAAAAACTTCGTTGTGTTAGGCGGCGTAGTTGAATCGACCAGAAAGCTGAAGGCGGAGCTCAAAAATAGGCTCTCAAATAAGGAAAAGCCCTCTACGAATGAGAAAATCCTGAATCGCCAGAACTGAGAAATGCCAGAGCTGTGGGTCGCAAGGCTTTCCTGTTAAGGAACTACTCGGTGCAGGGGACGGATCAGGGCGGTGAGGAAGATTACAAAAGAAGAGGAGGCCTAGGCCTTTGACTCTGGAAAATTGTAACTGACTCAGAGCTGGGGTTTTTGGCAGCTACGCCGAGCCTCGGCGCTTAGTACAGTGCCCGGCACACAGTAAGCGCTTAATACCGTCATTATTATTATTCTTATTATTAACTGAATGCTCCTGCCTCAAACAACTGCTGGGGGGAAGCGGGGGAAGGGGGAGGCTGGGGCACAAGGTATCTCCACCCCTGATCTGAGAACACGGTGTGCTACGCCAAGGATGGGTCGGATGGGGCTGGGCGCGGGGGGAGGGTGGGGACGGAGCAAGATTTGGCCAGACTCGGCCCCCAACTGTCCATCCCCCCAAGTTCGATATCATTCCTCCACGACTGTGAGCTCCTCGGAGGCCGGGAACGTGTCTCTCGCCTCGACCGTGCTGTTCTCTCCCAAATGCCCAGTGCACGATAAGTGCTCAGTAAATATCACTGAATCGCCCGGTCCCAAGCCTCGCTTTCCAATCGACCCACAAAGTTCAACTGAAACTTCCAAGTACTTACAATCACCTATTCTCTGTCTGCCTCAGTGTCTCTCGCTCTCTCATACACACGCCCATGCACACACATTCACTCTCGCAAATTCTCTCACTCACTCTCCGGCTCATTCTCAAGGGTTTCGCTCATTCGGTTTGGCTCAATTCCGGCCAATCTTCCACCTCTCTCCTACCCTGCCACGTCCACCTCCGTCAGTTAGGCCCTAGTCTGCAGGCCAATGTCCTCTTTCTCCACACGGCTTGACCGCTTTGGGATCTGAACAGATCTCACCCACTTGGAGCCAGTAACCTAGAGCGCGTGTTCACGCGCGTACACGACTTACACCCTCTCGAGAGCTCACAACAAAACCACCGTAGGCATTTCATTAAACAAGAATGCTTCCCGACATCCCCTCTTAATGACATTCACGTTGTCTACTGATTGGTGCTCGTTCTGCTGGAAAGAGACATGTTTTCAGTCAAGCGAAAGAACTCTGCGAGTTAGGGCTTTTCCCGCCCAGGTGACAATAGCGACAAACACACCCGGTTCCAACTAGATGGAAAGGACTGAATATCAAGAGCGCGCACTCAGTTGACAGTCCGCGAGGATATCACCCAACCATTAATCCTAGTTCAGCGTGCAATCTCTTGAAGTTCAGGCCTAGAGGAACACTTGTCAATCCATCGGGAGACTGTTTTTACCGAGTGCCTGTGTGCAGAGCACTGTCTGTTTTTTATACTATTTATTAAGCGCTTACTGTGGGCCTGGCACTGTATTATGCGCTGACGTAGATATATGATAACCAGGATGGATACAGTTCCTGTCCCAGGAGGGGCTCACAGTCTTAATCCCCATTTTACAGATGAGGCAACTGAGGTACAGAGACTTGCCCGAAATCACGCAACAGACGAGTGGCAGAGATGGGATTAGAACCCAGGCCCCCTGACTCCCAAGCCCATGCTCTACCCACTAGGCCACTCTGCTTCTCTGTATTTAGCACTTGGGAGAATACAATAGAGTTAGGTACATAGATCCCTGTCCTAGAGGAGCTCAAGATCTAAAAGGGAAGTCAGACACTGAAATAAATGCTGTCCTAAAAATGAAGACAATACAAGGAAAACATTCCAGCCGCAGAAAAGACCCATCAAAAATAGCAAAAACAATTCCAAACGTGTCAGTAAGCGGCTTAATAAAGCAATCCCTTAACAGAATTATTTAGGGGGAAAAGCAGAAGAAGGAACCGCACTCAACTCCAAACGAACCCACCCGTGCTTTAGAGACTTCTTCCTTAAACTACATACAATACCGGTGACCTTAAAGGAAAAAAAAAAGCCTTCCAGCGACAAACGTCCCCCAAAGGAAGTCTCCTAATAATGACCACCAGTTATGATTTCCTTCCTCTGTGGAATAACATTTATCTAAAACAGCATTTATCTACGACCAACATCCTTTGGAGGCAAAGTCTCAATGCCACCAAAATTTCCATTCTCTCAACTCAAAATCCAAACGTAAATTTTAAAAATACCCACATCACAGAATAAGGGAGGGCGTTTTCTTTCTAACCAAAACACTTCCTTTTTTTACGGCTTTTGTTGAGCGCTCACTGTGTGCCAGGCGCTGTACTAGGTGCTGAGGTAGACACAAGCTAATTGGGTTGGATCCAGTCCACGCCCCACCTGGGGCTCACACCGTGAATCCTCATTTCACCGATGAGGTAACTGAGGTCCAGAGAGTGAAGTCACTTGCCCGAGGTCACCCAGCAGACAAGTGGCGGAGTCGGGACTAGAACAGTGTTTGGCACATAGCAAGTGCTTAATCGACCAGATTTATTGAGCGCTTACTGTGTGCACACCACTGCGCTACGTGCTTGGGAGAGTATGATCTAACAGAGGTGGTAGACAGGCTCCCTGCCCACAGGGAGCCCATAATCTAGAGAAGGAGACAGCAGACATTAACAAAAATAAATTAGGGATATGTACCTTAGCGCTGAGAGGCTGAGTCGGGTGAATAGAGGGTGCAAATCCCAGCTTAGCAAATATCACCATCATTATTATCAATACCATTTGTTAGGCATTTTCACTCAAATGGGGGAGAGAGACATAAAAATATTCATTCATTCAATAGTATTTATTGAGCGCTTACTATGTGCAGAGCACTGTACTAAGCGCTTGGAATGGACAAATCAGCAACATAATAATAATAATGTTGGTATTTGTTAAGCGCTTACTATGTGCAGAGCACTGTTCTAAGTGCCGGGTAGATACAGGGTAATCAGGTTGTCGTCCCACATGGGGCTCACAGTCTTCATCCCCATTTTACAGATGAGGTAACTGAGGCCCAGAGAAGTGAAGTGACTTGCCCACAGTCACACAGCTGACAAGTGGCAGAGGCGGCATTCGAACTTGTGACCTCCGACTCCCAAGCCCGGGCTCTTTCCACTGAGCCACGTCCCTGCCCATTGACGGGTTTACAGTCTAATCGGGGGAGACGGACGGACACAAACAACAGCAATAAATAGAATCGAGGCGATGTACATCTCATTAAAACAATAGCAATAAATAGAATCAAGGGGAGGTACGTCTCATTAACAAAATAAATAGGGTAATAAAAAATATATACAAATGACCGGACGAGCACGGTGCTGAGGGGAAGGGAGAGGGGGAGGAGCAGAGGGAAAGGGGGGGGGGGGAGTAAATTTAAGAGTAAATTAAGGTAACTGAAGAAACACGTGTTGGGGAGAGGTATAGATAAGTTCGTACGCGCTGGAGGTAGAGGGTGGGTTTGTGCAAATTAATCTGGGAAGGCTTGTTGGAGGAGGTGGGGTTTCAGGAGGGCTCTGGATACGGGGGGGGGGGGCAGGGAATGCGTCCAACTCTGTTGTACCGGTACTCCGCCATACGCTTAGTACAGAGCTCCGCACAGGGTAAGAGCTCAATAAATACCACTGGCGGATCGAGCGATCAGGGAGAGCTGTGGGCTTTTGGATTTGGGGGCGGGGAAGGAGGGAGGGAGTTCCAGGCCAGAGGAACAGCTTGGACGGTGGAATGGAGTGCTTAACGAACACCATAATTAATTATTATCATCACAGTTAATAGAGATGGCTAGAGAGGGCCGAAGAGAGCAAGCTGGGAACCAGGGAGTGAAGAAAGCAGATAGGTGGGATTGGGGGGATGGAGTGCTTAACAGACACCGTGCTTAAATTATTATTATTATTATTACAGTTGGCTAGAGAGGACCGAAGAGAGCAAGCTGGGAACTAGGGAGTGAAGAAAGCGGATGGGTAGGATGGGAGGAGTTGGTGGAGAGCTCTGAAATTGAGGGTAAGACACTTTCGCTGGCTGTGGAGGGACAGAGGAAGCCGGCGGAGGGTCTCCAGGGGCAGAGAGATGAGGTCTGAGAGATGCTTCCGGAATCGCTCTCACGTAATAATAATAATGGCATTTGTTAAGCGCTTACTCCATGCCAAGCACTGTTCTAAGCGCAGGGGTAGATGCAAGGTGATCAGGTTGTCCCACGTGGGGCTCACAATCTTCATCCCCATTTTCCAGATGGGGTCACGAGGCCCAGACAATAATAATAATAATAATGTTGGTATTTGTTAAGCGCTTACTATGTGCAGAGCACCGTTCTAAGCACTGGGGGAGATACGGGGCCATCAGGTCGTCCCACGTGAGGCTCACGGTTAACCCCCATTCTACAGATGAGGTAACTGAGGCACAGAGAAGTGAAGTGACTTGCCCAGCTGACAAGTGGCAGAGCCAGGAAGTGAAGTGACTTGCCCAAAGTCACACAGCTGGCAAGTGGCGGAAGCGGGATTAGAATCCGCGACCTCTGACTCCCGAGCCCGGGCTCTTGCCACTGAGCCACGCTGCTTCTCTAAGCTCCTTGTGGGCAGGGAATGCCTGCTACCTCTGTAGATGACACTCAGGGTGGCTCAGTGGAAAGAGCCTGGGCTTGGGAGTCAGAGGACATGGGTTCCAATCCCGCTCCGCCACTTGTCTGCTGTGTGACCTCGGGCAAGCCGCTTCACTTCTCCGGGCCTCAGTTCCCTCATCTGTAAAATGGGGATGAAGACTGTGAGCCCCACGTGGGACAACCTGATGACCTCGCATCTACCCCAGCGCTTAGAACGGTGCTCGGCACATAGTAAGCGCTTAACAAATACCAACGTTATTATTATTATTATTATTAAAAGATCGGACCGTATTTGCAGACACTGGTTCTTGAGTTTTGCGAGTCACAATGACAAAAGGCTGTTAACGGGCAAACTTCCCGGTCCCTTAGGGCAGAGCTTCGGAACGGCTGGACTCGACCAAATAGGTCCACAGGGCACTGTGCCATAGGAGCCAGAAAGCTGCGACCGATGCCCACCTTCTCATCAGATTATTATATTATTACAACTGCAAAGCGCTTACTACGCGTTAAGCACTGTTCAAAAGCGCTGGGGTAGATCCAAGTCCATCGGGTCAGACGCAGTCCCCGACCCACATGGGGAGGGGATCGTAGATTTAAACAGGAGGGAGAGCAGGCTCAGAATGCACATTTTACACAAGAGGAAACTGAGGCACGGAAGTTCAGTGACTCGCCTAAGGTCTCGCAGCGGCCAAGGGGCAGAGCCAGGATTAGAACCCAGGTCCTCAGACCGGCAGGCCCGTGCTCTTTCGATGGGGGGCCACCTCAGCGGGATGATCCTGCTTCTGGCAGGATCGTCCGTGCCGTTTGGTGGGAGGACTGAGTCTAAACAGGATTTGGTCACACGTGATATCCAAATATCATATTTACGTACTTAAAACGGCTTTCTCTTCCTATCTGACTGTCCGTTTTAGGGCACCCGCTTGGGCCAAAACTGTTTCAAAGGGCGCAGCCAAACCAAAAAGCTATAAAACTAGTAAAAATGAATTCCCGATGAACGGGAACCGCTCTAGAGATCTGGCCCTTGCTGAAGAGGACAGGTTTGGGAGGGTTGCTAGTTTTGTTTGTTTTAAAGGATAGTGAAAAACAAATAGAAATGGCCACTAGCCTCTGGAACGAAGAAAAGAAACAGCTTCTCCTGCTTTCGGCCCGAATTTAATCCACGGCTTAAGGGACGAGCCCGGGCCTGGGAGTCGGAAGGACCTGGGTTCTAATCCCAGCTCCGCCACCTGTCTGCTGGGTGAGCCTGGGCAAGTGACTTCACTTCTCTTTGCCTCTGTTGGCTCATCTGTCAAATGGGGATTAAGACTGCGAGCCCCATGTGGGACAGGGACTGTTCCCAACCAGAACAGCTTGGACCTACCCCCGAGCTCAGACCAGTGCTTGATGCATAGTAAGCGCTTACTAAATGCTATCATTAATGAATTGATTCCTCCTGGGAACTCTGGGCCTTGCCGGGTTCTGGGCAGGGAAAGCCCCCACACAAGAAACTCGCTCTCCCGAATAGGTGCCCGCCTTGGTGGCGATCGGCTTCAAAAACAAATCGTTCAATTTGCCTCCGGATGACCGGCGGGAAATTCTGTGGATCCAGCCCAGGACAGCCCCGACTTGTAGATTTCTCAGGCAGATTTCCTCAAACCACTTTTAACTCGTAAAATGAACAGAATAGAGTATTGTTGTAGTACCGCCTCCTCAAAAAATAATTAAAAAAAAAAGCTCTTGAACAATTAATTGTGGAAAATTTCTAAGAGGCCAATTTTAAGGAACAGCCCTTTTTTTTGAGACCCACAGTGAGTGTCGAACGCCATTCCACTGCCCGGAGGTGCCGCTTTGGGCTCAAAAGATGACATCCTAAAAAGAGATTTCTTTTTTTCGGCCCCCCTGGGCCGCTCCGAGCTAAACCGCACCATGAGTTGGCAGAGAAGATATTGCCGTTGCCTCTGCATATCCGTAATAAGATCCACCCGAGTCTTCCAACCTCAAAAACGCCTTATTAACTAACCGGCGCCCCGATCCTCCCACCCCCTCGCCGAAACCGCACCTCTTCTCATCCCCCGACTCCCTCCGGCCCAAGCAGATTGCTGACGCTTCCCGGTGAGATCTTTGAGCGGGTAGGAAGGGTGAATATCGGCTCGACCTCCCGCCCGTCACTTATCACCTGGCTGACAAGACCCGACACTCTCCCGCCCACCCGCTCGCTCGGCTTCGGTTCCGCTCGAATGCCGAAGAAAAGAGAACCGCCTCCTCTACCTATCTCGCCCTAAATCTCATCACGGTGAGATCGGTATCCGAGGCCGATGCCGGCACTAACCCGGCTACGGGAAAGAAAAATCACCGTCGACGACACGAACGCTTTTGTTCCCGGGCACCACCTCGGAGTGCCGACGGGCCGTTCACACGTGGGGACGCGAATTCCCCTCGGCAGAGCCGAACAAACCCGCTCAAGGCTTCGTTATCCGGCACGGCAAGGAGATGGTCGTGCCGCTCAGTCGCCGCCGATTAAAGATCTGTAACTTCAAAATCGGTCTCCGAGGACAAGCTCACCCTAATATGTTGTCATCCCACGCTGACGCTGGCTTATTGTACCTCGCGGCATCCGACCGGTCTCTCACGAGCGGTTGGAAACACTATCTCCCTTTGACCGACTGCAATTTTCCAGGTCTCTGACTCAGGAGGGTCATGAGAAGGGAGGTTTTTCTCGCTAGCCTCCGGGTGACCAGCGGGAAATTCTGTGGATCCAGCCCAGGGCAGCCCCAACTTGTAGATTTTTCAGGCAGATTTCCTCAAACCCCTTTTAATTCGTAAAATGAACAGAATATTGTTGTAGTACCGCCTCCTCAAAAAAAAAAAAAAAAAAAAAAGCTCTTGAACAATTACGGATTTCCTGAACTCCGGCAATGTAAAACACTTTGGAAAAATGAAATAAACCTATCAGTTGTGCAGAATCACACACCCTGGGACAGAAAGGGTGTCCAGAGGTAGTGAACACGGTCACAACTTTAATTTAAGGAGGATATGCATTTTTTCTCCCCTGTGAAAACAATGCGCTTCTAGTTCAAACAAAAAAAAAAAACCGAATTTGAGCATGTGACTTCTTTCCTACCAACGTCGTAGCAACCCAAAAACATTGCGGGGGTAAACAGATCATCACCGTCATCATCAATGGTATTTACTGAGCGCTTAAAAGAAGCAGCGTGGCTCAGTGGAAAGAGCCCGGGCTTGGGAGTCAGAGGTCGTGGGTTCTAATCCCGGCACCGCCCCTGGTCAGCTGTGTGACTTTGGGCAAGTCACTTAACTTCTCTGTGCCTCAGTTCCCTCATCTGACCAATGGGGATTCAGACTGTGAGTCCCAAGTGGGACAACCTGATGAATCTTGTATCTCACCCCAGCGCTTAAAACAGCGCTTGGCACATAGTAAGCGCTTAACGAATACCATCATTACGATCATCAGTTCCCTCATCTGACCAATGGGGATTCAGACTGTGAGCCCCAAGTGGGACAACCTGATGACCTTGTATCTCACCCCCGCGCTTAAAACAGTGCTTGGCACATAGTAAGCGCTTAACAAAATACCATTATTATTATTAAGAGACTGTGAACTCGATATGGGCGGGAATGTGCCCGTTATACCGTACTCTCCCAAGCGCTCGGTACAGTGCTTTGCACCCGGTAGGCGCTCAATACATATGACAATGAATGAACGAGTGAGCTCTCCTACTAAGCGCCTGGGAGAATACAACAGAGTTGGCAAGCTCACTCCCTGCCCACGACGAGCTTAGTCAAGAGGACTGGACATCCAGAATGGGTGGTGGAGTCAAGGAGGCAACAGAGAAGCAGCGCGGCTCAGTGGAAAGAGCCCGGGCTTAGAAGTCAGAGGTCACGGGTTCTAATCCTGCCTCGGCCACTTGTCGGCTGGGTGACCGTGGGCAAGTCGCTTCACTTCTCTGGGCCTCAGTTCCCTCATCTGTAAAATGGGGATGAAGACCGTGAGCCCCACGTGGCACAGGCTGATCACCCTGTCAGGCTTAGAACAGCGGTTGGCACATAGTAAGCGCTTAAATCCCAACATTATTATTATTATTATTACGGCCCAGCGGAAAGAGCCCAGGATGGGCGATCGGGAGCCGGGGGATCTACTCCCAGCTCTGCCAACGGTTCTCTCGGCGCGGCCCGGCACAGGGGCTAGGGCACGGGCCGGGGAAGTCAGAAGGTCACGGGTTCTAACCCCGGCTCCGCCGCCTGCCCGTCGTATGACCTTGGGCAAGTGGCCTCCCTTCTCGGGGCCTCCGTTCCCCTCATCTGTAAAATGGGGATCGAGACGGTGAGCCCCACGTGGGACGGGGACCGTGTCCCACGCCATTCGCCTGCATCCGCCCCAGCGCTTGGTACAGCGCCTGGCCCATAGTAAGGGCTTAAATCCCTTCATTATTATTATCACAATGGAGAGAAATTCCCGTCACCGCTTACCTCCCCGGGATGAGGTGAGGACAAAATGAGAGGGAGGATGTGAAAGACATTCAGCAAGAGAAAACCCCAATATAAATATAAGGAATGCAATAGTCTTCAGCACACTGAATCTGGGAACTCCTAGAGGGAAGGAGCTGCGTCTTTTACCCACCGTAACATTTCCTTCCCCGGGTGCCGGTTCGGTGCTCTTCCGTCACCCGGTAGGAGCCAGATGAAAACGATTAGCTGACGATATTGGAAGAGGCTGAGATACCCGACGCCCTCGCCGCCATCCTCCCCACCTCGAAGCAGCGTGGCTCAGTGGAAAGAGCCTGGGCTTCGGAGTCGGAGGTCATGGGTTCTACTCCCGGCTCCGCCGCTTGTCAGCCGTGTGACTGCGGGCAAGTCACTTCACTTCTCTGGGCCTCAGTCACCTCATCTGTCAAATGGGGATTAACTGTGAGCCTCACGGGGGGGGGGGGACGACCCGATGACCCTGTAACCACCCCAGCGCCTAGAACGGTGCTCTGCACATAGCAAGCGCTTAACAAATACCAACATTCTATTATACTTGACTGGTCCAGCTGGTTCTACCTCCACGACAGTTTCCAAATCTGCCCCATCCTCTATATCGCAGCAACCACCACCCCCGGTCCGGGCACCGTGTCAGATGCCAACCCGACCCCTGCGTCGTCCCCCCGGCTGACCTCCCCGCCGCCAGTCTCTCCCTTCTCCGGTCCACGGCCCGCGCCGTTTGCCCTCCGCGTTATTTCTCTCCAACGCTGCGCCGCGCACATCAACCCCAAAGCCTCCGGTCCTCGCGGCGTTTCAGCCGCTCGTTCCGCCATCTCCCGTCTATCCTCTCTTTTTTTAATGGTACCTGTGCAGCGCTCACTACGTGCCAGGCCCCGAGCTGCGCGGCGGAGTCGACGGGAGGCCAGCGGGTTGGATCCAGTCCGTGTCTCACGTGGGGCTCACGGTCTTAACCGAGGCATGGGGAAGTAGAGTGACTCACCCGAGGTCACGGGGCAGACGGGGGGGGGGGGGTGGAGCCGGGATTAGAACCCGGGTCCTCTTTTCTCCCACTCCACCCCAGCTCTCTCGCTTCCTTCCTCTGGAGCCGCTCGACTCACTGGGCCTCTTTCGCCTCTCCCCCGGTGCCCTCTTGCCACGCTCTACCTCCTGCCCGATCCCTTCCCCTTCCTCACCTGGCAGCCACTGCTCTCCCCATCTTCAAAGCCTCCGCTTCTGCCCTAACTCCTTTTTCACTGCCCCACCCTCCACCCCTCCCCACAAATACAGCGCCCCAGCGCTTAGCACACTGCCTGGAACATAATAAGCCCTTTACCAATGCCATCATAATTATTAATAAAAATGACCGAGTGGATTAGCACCTCAGCAATAATAACAATGGCATCTGTTAAGCGCTTACTATGTGCAAAGCACTGTTGTAAGCGCCGGGGAGGCTACAGGGTGATCAGGTCGACCCACGTGGGGCTCACAGTCTTCATCCCCATTTTACAGTTGAGGGCACTGAGGCCCAGTGAAGTGACTTGCCCCAGGTCACAGAGCTGACAAGCGGCGGAGCCGGGATTTGAACCCACGACCTCTGACTTCCCAGCCCGTGCTCTTTCCACTGAGCCACGCTGCTTCTCTAACAGTTCCCTCCCTCTAGGGGTTCACAGACTCCGTGTGCTGAAGACGATCGCGTTCCTTATATTTACATAAGGGTTTTCTCTTGCTAAATGTCTTTCACATCATCCCTCTCATTTTGTCCTCTTCTCAACCTGGGGAGGTAAGCAGTCAGAGGAATTTCTCTCCATTATTTTATTCTGTTAATGAAATGTACATCGCCTTGATTCTATTTATTTGCTACTCTTTAATGAGACGTTCATCCCCGCCATTCTATTCATCGCCATCGTTCTCGTCTGTCCGTCTCCCCCGATTAGACCGTGAGCCCGTCAAAGGGCGGGGACCGTCTCTGTCCGTTGCCGACTTGTTCATTCCAAGCGCTTAGTACGGTGCTCTGCACATAGTAAGCGCTCGGTAAACACTACCGAACGAATGAATGAAGGAATAATAATAATGATGGGATTTAAGTGCTTACCATATGCAGAGAAGCAGCGTGGCTCGGTGGCAAGAGCCCGGGCTTGGGAGTCGGAGGTCATGGGTTCGAATCCTGGCCCTGCCTCTTGTCAGCGGTGTGACCGTGGGCAAGTCACTTCGCTTCTCTGTGCCTCAGTTCCCTCATCCGTAAAATGGGGTTTAACTGTGAGCCGCACGTGGGACGACCCGATGACCCTGTTTCTACCCCAGCGCTTAGAACAGTGCTCTGCACGCAGTAAGCGCTTAACAAGTACCAACATGATTATTATTACACTCACCCCCTCCCCCCCCCGCCCTCCCTTACTCGATAAACGCTTTCCAGGGCATTTCTTTATACCCCTCTACACTCTATTACTTCCTCCTACCAAATTTACATTGCTGCAGTGTAACTACCTTCCACGGGGACAGAGATCAAATCTACTCATTGTGAACTCCTAGAGGGAAGCAGCTGTGTCTTTTACCCAGCGTAACGTTTCCTTCCCCGGGGACCGAGATCAAATCGACTCATTCTTTTAGGTTCTCCCAAGCACTCTGAAGGGTGCTCTGCACGCCACAGGCGTTCAACAAGTAGTCTGGTCGCTATTAGCGCTGACTGACCGGATACGTGTCGGAAACGTAATTCTAGCAAAGGAAAGGACCTTTGATGCAAGAAGTCAACCACGACGGGTCAAATCCCAGCTCTGCCACTTGTCGGCTGTGTGCCCGTGGGCAAGTCACTTAACTTCTCTGTGCCTCAGTTCCCTCATCTGTAAAATGGGGACTAAGACTGTGAGCCCCACATGGGACAACCTGATTCCCCTATGTCCACCCCAGTGCTTAGAACAGTGCTCGGCACATAGTAAGCGCTTAACAAATACCAACATTATTACATCCGCGTGGAAGGGCCGTTATTCCCCCCAGGGCCGCCGCTGTGCAGACGAACCACCGGTGACCCTCCTCTGGTCAAAGCTTTATCGAAGGCACACCTCCTCCAGGAGGCCTTCCCCGATCGCGCCGTCCTTTCCTCTTCTCCCGCTCCCTTCATTCGCCCCCTCCGGCCCCACGGCACTCCCGTCCATATCCGTAATTTGTTTCTATCAATGTCTGCCTCCCCCTCTAGACTGTCGGCTCACCGTGGAGGGGCAGGTCCCTGCCTGGTGCACTGTGCTGTACTCTCCCCAGTGCTCAGTGTAGCGTTCTGCACCCAACGGTGAGTGTACAATTAATACGATGGACTGACTGGGTCCAGGGGGGCGGTTGACACTGCAGGCTTGGCCTTACTCGGAGGTGGGAAAGGAACATTTTCCTGCCGGCTGCCACGCGCCTTCTGGCAGGTTGGGGGAGATGGGCAATAGAGAATGGAGAGGCCAGAGGGGGAGAGCAGGGGAAAGGAAGGGAAGAGGGAAGGGAAGACAAGGGAAAAGGGAAGGGGAGGGGAGGAGAATGGAAGGGGAGGGGAATGGAAGGGGAAGAGGAAAGGAAGGGGAAGGGAATGGAAGGGGAAGAGGAAAGGAAGGGGAAGGGAATCGAAGGGGAAGGGGAAGGGAAGGGGAAGGGGAAGGGATTGGAAGGGGAAGAGGAAAGGGAATGGAAGGGGAGGAAATGGAAGGGGAAGAGGAAAGGAAGGGGAAGGGAATCGAAGGGGAAGGGAAGGGGAAGGGGAAGGGAAGGGATTGGAAGGGGAAGAGGAAGGGGAAGGGATTGGAAGGGGAAGAGGAAAGGGAATGGAAGGGGAGGAAATGGAAGGGGAAGAGGAAAGGAAGGGGGAGGGGAAGGGAAGGGGAAAGGAAGGGAAGAGGTAGGAGAAAGGAAAAGAAGGGGAAATGAAGGGGAAGGGGAAAGGAAGGGAAGAGGAAGGAGAAAGGAAAGGGAAGGGAAAGAAAGGGGAAGGTAAGGGGAAAGGAGGGGGGAAGGAAGGGGAGAGGAGGGGAAGGGGAAAGGAAGAGGAAAGGAAGGGCAGGGAAGGAAAAAGGAGGGGAAGGGAAGGGGAAAGGAAGGGAGGCGAAGGGAAAGGAAGGAAAGGGGAAAGGAAGGGGAAAGGAAGGGAAGGGGAAAGGAATGGGAAAAGGGGAAGGGAAGGAGAAAGGAAAAGGAAGGGGAAGGAGAAAGGGAGGGAAAAGGGAGGGAAGGGGAAAGGAAGGGAGGGAAGGGGAAAGGAAAGGAGGGGAAAGGAAGGGGGGGAAGGGAAAGGGAGGGAAAAGGAAGGGAAGGGGAAAGGAAGGGAGGAGAAAGGGGAGAGTGAGATGGGGCGGTGTGTCTGCCCGGTGCGGGGTTGGGGGCCGAGACAGACAGAGACAGAGACACAGGCAGAGACGGAGAGAGAGGCCGCTGGCCTGCGCCCCCCCGCCCCGCCCTCTCCGTTGCCATGGCGACCGAGGGCTCCCTCCTCCTCCTCCTCGGGGGGGGGGGGGGAGGGGGCGGCGCGTGTCCGTGTCCGTGCGCGCGCGGGCCTCACCCTTGACTTTTCCGAAGGTGCCGACGCCGAGCGTGTCGCCCAGGATGTAGTGTCCGATCTTCACCCGGCCGTCGTGCTTCTGCTGCGGGGGCGGGGGCGGCGGCGGCCCGCGCTCCCGCTCCTTGTCCCGCTCCTTGTCCCGCTCCCGCTCCCGCTCGGCCGCCATCTTCCTCCCACCCGCCCGTCTGCGCATGCCCGGACCCGCCGCCCGCCCGGGGGCTGCAGCGCCCCCGCCGGCCCCCAGGGGGACTGCGGGCAGCGCCGCGGGACCAACCATCGAGCCCCGAGCCGCGGGGGGGGGGGGGGGGCGGGCGGCAGGACTCTTCCCTCCCCCCCGCATCGCCCCGATGGTTGCGCCCCTTCGCCCACCGCACCCTGCCCATTCCTTCAATTCGGTCCTAGCCGTCGAGCGCTCACTGCGTGCAGACCGCTTGGAGTGGACAGTTTAGCAACAAATATTCATTCGATAGCATTTATTGAGCAATGACTCGACGCAGAGCACTGGGCTAAGCGCTTGGAGTGGACAGTTTAGCCATCAATAGTCATTCGATAGCATTTATTGAGCAACGACTCTGTGCACAGCGCTGGGCTAAGCGCTTGGAGTGGACAATTTAGCCATCAATAGTCATTCGATAGCATTTATTGAGCAACGACTCTGTGCACAGCGCTGGGCTAAGCGCTTGGAGTGGACAGTTTAGCCATCAATAGTCATTCGATAGCATTTATTGAGCAACGACTCTGTGCACAGCGCTGGGCTAAGCGCTTGGAGTGAACAGTTTAGCCATCAATAGTCATTCGATAGCATTTATTGAGCAACGACTCTGTGCACAGCGCTGGGCTAAGCGCTTGGAGTGGACAATTTAGCCATCAATAGTCATTCGATAGCATTTATTGAGCAACGACTCTGTGCACAGCGCTGGGCTAAGCGCTTGGAGTGGACAGTTTAGCCATCAATAGTCATTCGATAGCATTTATTGAGCAATGACTGTGTGCACAGCGCTGGGCTAAGCGCTTGGAGTGGACAATTTAGCCATCGATGTTCATTCGATAGCATTTATTGAGCAATGACTCTGTGCATAGCGCTGGGCTAAGCGCTTAGAGTGGACAGTTTGGCCATCGATATTCATTCGATAGCATTTAATAATAATAATAATAATGTTGGTATTTCTTAAGCGCTTCCTATGTGCAGAGCACTGTTCTAAGCGCTGGGGGAGACACAGGGGAATCAGGTGGTCCCACGTGGGGCTCACAGTCTTAATCCCCATTTGACAGATGAGGGAACTGAGGCACAGAGCAATGACTCTGCGCAGAGCACTGGGCTAAGCGCTTGGAGTGGACAGTTTAGCCATCAATATTCATTCGATAGCATTTATTGAGCAATGACTCTGCGCAGAGCGCTAGGCTAAGCGCTTGGAGTGGACAGTTTAGCCATCAATAGTCATTCGATAGCATTTATTGAGCGCCGACTCTGTGCACAGCAATGGGCTAAGCGCTTAGAGTGGACAGTTTAGCAGTAAATATTCATTCAGTGGCATTTACTGAGAGCTGACTCGGTGCACAACGATGGGCTATGCGCTTGGAGTGGACAGTTTAGCCATCAGTAGTCATTCGATAGCATTTATTGAGCGCTTACTCTGCGCACAATGGCTAAGCGCTTGGAGTGGACAGTTTAGCCATCAATAGTCATTCGATAACATTTATTGAGCGATGACTGTGTGCACAGCGCTGGGCTAAGTGCCTAGAGTGGACAGTTTAGCAGTAAATATTCATTCAATGGCATTTACTGAGAGCTGACTCGGTGCACAACGATGGGCTAAGCGCTTGGAGTGGACAGTTTAGCCATCAATGTTCATTCGATAGCATTTACTGAGCGCTGACTCTGTGCACAGCGCTGGGCTAAGCCCTTAGAGTGGACAGTTTAGCCATCAATATTCATTCGATAGCATTTACTGAGCGCTGACTCTGTGCACAGCAATGGGCTAAGCGCTTGGAGTGGACAGTTTTTAGCAAAAAATATTCATTCAATAGTATTTATTGAGCGCTGACTCTGTGCAGAGCAACGGGCTAAGCGCTTGGTGCGGGCAATTTCGCAATGAACATTCATTCAATCGTATTTATTGAGCACTGACTGTGTGCAGAGCACTGGACTAAGCAATTGGAATGGACAATTCAACAATACTCATTCATTCATTGGTATTTACTGAGCGCTGACTGTGTGCAGAGCACCGGGCTAAGCGCTTGGAGTGGACAGTTTAGCAATAAATATTCATTCAATAGTATTTATTGAGCACTGACGGTGTGCAGAGCACTGGCCTGAGCGCTTGGAATGGACAATTTAGCAATAAATATTCATTCAGTCGTGTTGATTGAGCACTGACGGTGTGCAGAGCACTGGACTAAGCGCTTGGAATGGACAATTTAGCAATAAAGCGAGTCAGGGAGCTGCACAAGGGAGTGGGAGATGAGGAAAAGCGGGGCTTAGTCTGGGAAGACCTCCTTTCAAGCGCTTATTGTACGAGGTACTGTACTAAACGCTGGGGAATATATGTGCAGAGAGCACTGTGCTAAGCACTAAGGAGAGTACAGTAGACAGGTGCCCCTTGGCAGGCTGCCCAGCTCATGGACAGGGAAGGTGTCTGTTCTATTCTTACATCGTGCTCTCCCAAGCGTTTAGTACAGTTCTCCGCACACAGTAAGCGCTCAGTAAATACCACTGACCGAATGACTGACCGCGGTCTCCGGCAGCTTCTCCCTGGGCTCGCTGGACATGGATTTGGAATAGAATCTCAATCCCCGGTCGTTCTGCCTCCAGCTACCTGCTCATGATTATCTGAGACTTATTTTCTCAGATTTTAATAGTAATGTTGGTATTTGTTAAGCGCTTACTATGTGCAGAGCACTGTTCTAAGCGCTGGGGTAGATCCAGGGTCATCGGGTTGTCCCACGTGAGGCTCACAGTGAATCCCCATTTTACAGATGAGGGAACTGAGGCACCGAGAAGTGAAGTGACTTGCCCACAGTCACACAGCTGACCGATTTTGTTTGTTTCGCGTGTTCTTAACTATCCCCGTTTTGTCTTCTGGACTGTTCTGCATCTCTACCTATGCATTAGACCGTGAGCCCGTCACGGGGCAGGGATTGTCTCTATCTGTTGCCGATTTGTACATTCTAAGCGCTTAGTATGGTGCTCTGCACAAAGTGAGCGCTCAATAACGAACGAAGGAATTCTGGGACACGGAGCGAGCGAGGAGGAATGCTAAAACCTGAGAAATGGGTTTTTTCGGCCGGTCCCCTTGAATAACTCAGCCAGCACCCACCCTCAGACTTAAACTGGGTTATGAGAAGCAGTGTGGCTCAGTGGAAAGAGCTCGGGCTTGGGAGTCAGAGGTCGTGAGTTCTAATCCCAGCTCCTCCACTGATCGGCTGTGTGACTTCGGGCAAGCCACTTCACTTCTCTGTGCCTCAGTTCCCTCCTCTGTAAGATGGGGATGAAGGCGGTGAGCCCCATGTGGGTCAACCTGATTACCTTTATCCCCCCCAGTGCTTAGAACAGTGCTTGACACATAGTAAGCGCTTAAAAATGCTATCATTTGATATCTGGGCCTCGGCGTCTACCAGGAAAGAGACTAACTGGCGGTCATCCATTAGGACGGTCGGCGTGGCTCAGTGGAAAGAGCCCGGGCTTGGGAGTCAGAGGTCATGGGTTCGTATCCCAGCTCTGCCACTTGTCAGCCGTGTGACTGTGGGCGAGTCACTTCACTTCTCTGGGCCTCAGTTCCCTCATCTGTAAAATGGGGATGAAGACTGTGAGCCCCAAGTGGGGCAACCTAATTACCCTGTATTTACCCCGGCGCTTAGAGCAGTGCTCTGCACATAGTAAGTGCTTAACAAATACCAACATTATTATCATTATCATTATTGTTTCTCTTTAAAATGATAAAGAGGTAATGCATTTTGGCTTTTAGAAAAGGGGTAGAGAAGCAGCGCGGCCTAGCTGCTGAGCTCATCTTCCCTCCCAAACCCCGTCCTCTCCCCGATTTCCCCGTCACTGTGGGCGGCACGACCGTCCTTCCCGTCTCTCAGGCCCGCAACCTCGATGTCGTCCTTGACTCGGCTCTCTCGTTCGCCCCACGCATCCGATCCGTCACCAGAACCTGCCGGTCTCACCTGTCCCCGTCCCACATGGGGCTCACTGTCTTAATCATTTGACAGATGAGCGAACAGAGGCAAAGAGAAGCGAAGTGAGCCAAGATCCGCCCTTTCCTCTCCACCCAAACGGCTATCGTGTTGGTACAAGCTCTCATAATATCCCGGCTGGATTCTTGTGTCAGCCTCCTCTCTGATCTCCCTTCCTCCCGTCTCTCCCCGCTCCAGCGTATTCTTCACTCCGCTGCCCGGCTCATCTTCCCGCAGAAAGGCTCTGGGCCTGTCACTCCCCTCCTTAAAAACCTCCAGTGGTTGCCCATCCACCTCCGCACGAAACAGTTTCACTCTAGGCTTCGAGGCCGTCCGTCCCCTCGCCCCCTCCTACCTCTCCTCCCTCCTCTCTTTCCACCGCCCACCCCGCACGCTCCGCTCCTCCGCCGCCCGCCTCCTCGCCGTCCCCCGTTCTCGCCCGTCCCGCCGTCGACCCCCGGGGCCGCGTCCTCCCGCTGTCCCGGAACGGCCTCCCTCCTCACCTCCGCCAAACTGACTCTCTTCCCCTCTTCCAAGCCCTACCGAGAGCTCACCTCCTCCGAGAGGCCTTCCCAGAGTGAGCCCTCCCTTTCCCTCTGCCCCTCCTCCCCTCCCCATCGCCCTACTCCCTCCCTCTGCTCTACCCCCTTCCCCTCCCCACAGCACTTGTGTATATTTGAATATATTATTTATCACTCTATTTTATTAATGTCTATATATCTACAATTCCATTTATCTCGTTTGATGGTATCACTGCCTGTCTACTTGTTCCGTTCTGTGGTCCGTCTCCCCCTTCTAGACTGTGAGCCCGTCGTTGGGCAGGGATTGTCTCCATCCGTTGCCGAACTGTATTTTCCAAGCGCTTAGTCCAGTGCTCTGCACGCAGTAAACGCTCGATAAATACGACTGAATGGATGGTGGATACAGCACGGGCCTGGAAGTCAGGTGGTCATGGGTTCTAATCCCAGCTCCGCCACTTGTCCGCTGCGTGACCTCGGGCAAGTCATTTCTCGTCGCTTGGCCTCTGTCACCTCATCCGTAAAATGGGGCTTAAGACTGGGAGCTCATTGTGGGCAGAGAATGTCACCATACTTTCCCAAGCGCGTACTACAGTGCTCTGTGAGCTAGGCTATCAATAAATATTATTAAATGAATGAATGAATGACTGTGAGTCCTATGTGAGACGGGGACTGTGTCCAACCTGATTAGCTTGTATCTGCCCCAGCGTTTAGTGCAGTGCCTGGCACGTGGTAAACCTTTAACGAATACCATTTTAAAGAAAGAGAAAAAAGCAGGGCAAATCCTGAACCGTTTAACACCAACTGCCAACAGCTACTTGCTTGAAATAGCAGTTGAAACAGCTCGTGAAAACCCAATAATTTGTCTTTTCCTCCTGCTGAAAATGTCTCCAGAATTAGAAGTTTTAACACTGCTGATCTCTAGAGAACAAACAAGGGAATCATATCTGCGATCTCAAAACAAGTTCCCACATCACAGCATTCATTAAACATTTTAAAAAAGCCTTCAAAATGGTGAGGGTTTTTTTTTTCTACAGTCCATTTACCACAGGGTAACACTTTTTAAGACTTCCTCAAGGATTTTCTACATGGGAAGAGAAGCAGGATTGCCGTGACTCAGCCGTCCCCACTCCTGCCGACTTCCTAAAGAGAATGGTTAAATCCAAATCCGTACCACCCGTTCTCCCGCTCCTTCTTTCTCCCAGCTAAAAATGGGGCCCGTCGAAAGTTCAAGGAAATTCAGAAATCGTTCAGCCGGTCCACGTGCGACTTCCTAAATGAGGAATTTGGGATTCCCTTGTGCTATATTCCATCGATCGAGCGTATTTATTGAGCGCTTACTGTGTGCGGAGCACCGTACCGAGCGCTAACACCGCAGTGTCATCGCCGTCTCGGACTCGGGCAGCCTTAAAACCGCAAGTCAGCGAGGCCGGATCCCGGGTTTCTCCGTGGGAGTCTAAGAAGGAGAGGCACAGGGCAGGACATTTCCTTGGAATCTACACACCCGTCCCCGTCACCTTTATGGCCGATTTTATGAACCCGGTCAGGGTCGAAGGAGCCATTTATTAACTCGTTCCACGGTTCTGGCGAAACAGGTAGCCAGGAAAGCAACTACCAAGCGAATCCGACAAAGGAGAAGGCAACGGTGGCTTGAGAGCCGCTTATTTCGGGATCTTACCTTTGGTCCAGGAAACGTGCGGCTAGCCCCAGAACTTACGGATAAAAGTCTGAAAGAAAAACATCTGCTGATGTACCGCGTTATTGCTCCGCTCTTGTCCCGGGAAGACTTGCTCGTCTACTCGATACCTTCGGCTTCGCCGTTCTTCTACCCGGGGGTTCCCAGATACCAAAGTGCAGCTCGTCCGAACAGTTGGTCCGTAAAAGGCTTCCAGTAATAGGATCCCCTGCATCCGTACCCTATACCATTATCTGTATTGCTTTAAAATTAATATTTTTACTTTACTTGGACGTTTTTATAGTTTCAGATTCCTACGTTAGTTTTAGACTGTTACACACTAATGGAACATTTGACAAGTTTTACTTTTATTTTCAAGAAAAGCAAAAGATTCTCGGCCGAGGATCCTGCAAATATTAGGTACTTTCCCAATTCGGGGCTCTGCACCCGAAAGAGTGCTCCACGCCCACTAGGCGTCTAGTCCGGTGCTCCGCATAACAGTAAGAGCCCAGTACAGTCTGTTGCTCGGTGGAAAGAGCACAAGCTTGGGAGTCAGAGGATCCCGGCTCTGCCACTTGTCTCTTTCCCTCTTCAAAACCCTACTTAAAAATCACCTCCTCCAAGAGGCCTTCCCAGACTGAGCTCCTCTTCCCCCTCTACTCCCTCTGCCATCCCCCCTTTACCTCTCCGCAGCTAAAGCCTCATTTTCCCCTTTTCCCTCTGCTCCTCCACCTCTCCCTTCCCATCCCCACAGCACCGTACTCGTCCGCTCGACTGTATAGATTTTCGTTACCCTATTTATTTTGTTAATGAATTGTACATCGCCTCGATTCTATTTAATCGCCATCGTTTTTCCGAGACGTTCTTCCCCTCGACTCTATTCATCGCCATCGTTCTCGTCTGTCCGTCTCCCCCTATTAGACCGTAAGCCCGTCGGACGGCAGGGACCGTCTCTATCTGTTGCCGACTTGTTCATCCCAAGCGCTTAGTACGGTGCTCTGCACATAGTAAGCGCTCAATAAATACTATTGAATGAATTGAATGAATGAACTGTGTGACCTTGGGCAGGCCACTTCACTTCTCTGGGCCTCAGTGACCTCATCTGTAAAATGGGGATTAAACTCTGAGCCTCACGTGGGACAACCTGATTGATTACCTCGTATCTACTCCGGTGCTTAGAACAGTGCTTAGGAAGCGCTTAACAAATACCATCATTATGAGCGCTTAGAACAGTGCTTTGCGCATGGTAAGGGCTTAGCAAATATCATTATTATCATTAAATCATTCTCTTATAATCATTCTAAAGCAATCAGTGGTATTTAGTTTTATTTTTCAGTTTGGATCCAATTCAAAAGGACATGCCTGTTCCTTGTTCTCCTGCCAATCCACTTCTGCCACTGGCCATCTGTAATGATGTTGGTATTGGTTAAGCGCTTACTATGTGCCGAGCACTGTTCTAAGCGCTGGGGTAGCTACAGGGTCATCAGGTTGTCCCACGTGAGGCTCACAGTCTTCATCCCCATTTTACAGATGAGGGAACTGAGGCCCAGAGACATGAAGTGACTTGCCCACAGTCACCCAGCTGACAAGTGGCAGAGCCAGGATTCGAAACCATGACCTCTGGCCCCCAAGCCCATGCTCTCTCCACTGAGCCACGCTGCTTCATCCGTAAAACACTACGGTCTCTGAAGTTGGAAGAGGGTTAGGAGGGGTCATGGGTTCTAATCCCGGTTCTGCCACCTGTCTGCCGTGTGACCTGGGGCAAGTCACTTACTTCACTTCTCTGGGCCTCAGCTACCTCCTCTGTAAAATGGGTATCGAGACTGGGAACCCTGTGTGGAACAGGGACTGTATCCAACCCGATTTGCTTGTACCCACCCCAGTGCTTAGTACAGTGCCTGGCACTTAGTAATTATTCTGGTAGTAATTATCATTCTGGTAATCATGGCGTCGGAGAAGCAGCGTAGCCTAACGGACAGAGCAAGGGCTTGGGAGCCAGACGTTGCGGGTTCTAATGCCGACTCCGCCGCTTGACAGCTGTGTGACGTTGGGCAAGTCACTTAACTTCTCTGTGCCTCAGTGACCTCATCTGTAAGATGGAGATTAAGACCGTGAGCCCACGAGGGACAACGTGAATACCTTGTAACTACCCCAGCGCTTAGAACAGTGCTGGGTGCATAGTAAATGTTTAACAAATGCCCTCGTTATTACTATTATTATGATGTTTGGAAACTGCTGAATTCCAAGACCAGGGCCTCACAGATTTTTTTTTCATCTAATGAGTACTTAAAGACAGTCCTCAGAAGCTTGTAGTCGTGAGTAATTCTCCACTTCAGTTGATAGTTTGAATTCCTTGGAGACAGATGTTGAGAAAAGTACTGCCATTTTAAATGATTCGTGAGTTACAAATTGCCACCTCTGTCACGTAATCAAGTTATCAATCAATCAATCAATGGTATTTATTGAGTGCTTACGATATTCAGAGCACAGTAGTAAGGGCTCGGGGGAATACAGCGCAGCAGAATTAGCAGACTTGCTTCCGGCCCACAACAAGCTCAAGGCATGCAAATGAAAGAGCATATCGACCAATTTTTCAATAAATCAGTTAATATTACAGCACTCATTCACTCGATCATATTTATTGAGCGCTTACTGTGTGCAGAGCACTGTACTAAGCTCTTGGGAAGCACAATTTAGCAACAAATAGAGACAGTCCCCGCCCACAGTGGGCTCACAGTCTAGCAATTCCTTCTGTTGTGTAATTCTTCATGGTTATTTATTAGATCTAGATTTTATTCTCTAGACTGTAACCTCCCCGTGGGCAGGGAATGCCTCTGCCAAGTCTGTCGCATTCTCCTCTCCCAAGCGTTTGGTACAGTGCGGAGCGACACAGAGAGCGCTCGCTAAATGCCATAGATTGAGGGGTCATTCAATTCCACCAGAAACATGGCTTCGCTATGCTCAAAAAATACGATCTACTGATCATGCTCTTATTTATTACTTCTTGTGTGCTGAGCCCCGAACTCCAGAATTTTCCAGGTTGTTCGATATTTGGTTTCTTTAGTGATTCCTGGAGTTAACTACAGACATGTTTCTTCTGATAGTATTCACCCTGGTAAAGGGATTCTAGCTCCTTGTGGATTGAGAAGCAGCGTGGCTCAGTGGAAAGAACACGGGCTTGGGAGTCTGAGATCATGGGTTCGAATTCCGGCTCCGCCACTTGTCAGCTGTGTGACTGTGGGCGAGTCACTTCACTTCTCTGGGCCTCAGTTCCCTCATCTGTAAAATGAGGATGAAGACTGTGAGCCTCACGTGGGACAACCTGATGACCCTGTATCTACCTCAACGCTTAGAACAGTGCTCTGCACACAGTAAGCGCTTAACAAATACCAACATTAGACAACCTATCCAACGACTCTACTGTACCCTCCCGAGCGCTTATTACAGTGCTCTACACACGGCACGCGCTCAAAAAATGCCGCCGATGGACTGCATTCGCCGATACGTTCATTTGGTCATATTTATCGAGCGCTTACCGTGTGCAGACCACCTGTACTAAGAACATGGAAAAAGTGGAAAAATAAATTGAAAATCGGGAAAGTACTGAAACGAATAAGGCCCATTTCACAACCTCACATAACCTCGCATTTGTAAGTGAGCTGCTACTTTATTCTCGGCTAAGAAAAAGATGTAGATGTTTTCCACCACAGCCTGATGCCTGAATCAGCTTCGCTCCTCCTGTCCGATCTGCAGGAATCGTACTTTCTAACCGCTTAGTGCAGTGCTCTGCACCCAGCGAGCGCTCAGTAAGTACGATCGAATGATTGAATGGGGTCTGATTCCACTCTCAGTTCCACATAAGCACCTGTGGACAGATGAGAAATTTCTCTGAACGTCCATCTCCCCCTCCAGACTGTCAGCCCGCACGCTCCGCTCCTCCGCCGCCGCTCGCCTCCTCACTGGGCCTCGTTCTCTCCTGTCCCACCGTCGACCCCTGGGCCACGTCCTCCCGCTGCCCTGGCGCGCCCTCCCTCCTCACCTCCGCCAAACTGACTTTCTTCCCCCCTTCAAAGCCCTACCGAGAGCTCCCCTCCTCCAGGAGGCCTTCCCAGACTGAGCCCCCTTTCCCTCTTCTCCTCCTCCCCTCCCCATCACCCCGACTCCCTCTCTCCGCTCTACCCCCCTCCCTTACCCACAGCACTTGTGAATATCTGTACGTATTTATCATTCTACTTATTTTATTACTGATGTGTATCTATCTTTGATTCTATTTATCTATTTTGATGCTATCATTGCCTGTTTACTTGTTTTGTTTTGCTGTCCGTCTCTCCCTTCTAGACCGCGAGCCCGTTGTTGGGCAGGGATTGTCTCTATCTGTTGCCGAATTGTACTTTCCAACTGCTTACAGTGAGTGCTCAATAATCAGCTGTGTGACTATGGGCGAGTCACTTAACTCCTCTGTGCCTCAGTTACCTCATCTGTAAAATGGGGATTAGCTGTGACCCTCACGTGGGACGACCTGATGACCCCGGATCTACCCCAGCGCTTAGAACGGTGCTCGGCACATAGTAGGCGCTTAACGAATACCAACATTATGATTAATAAATATGAATGATCGAATGAATGATTGAATGAACGAATGAGAAGCTGGCTTCCCCTTGTGAATCTGTTTGCAGTCTTACCAACTAAAGCTACTTAATATCTGTGATAAGGGCTCAATGCAAAAAAAATCGATCGATCGATCTCTGTTAAGCCTTTTCTGGGTGCCCAGAACTGGGCTAAATGCTAGGTTAGATACGGGATGATAAGATCGGGCCCAGTCCCTGTCCATTTTCACATGTGATTAGGAAAAACTTTTAGAGAGCACCTCAAAATGACTAATTGTTTTATTATTTGGATTATCTTCATTATCACTTATCGACACCTTTTGGTTTTCTTCCGGCCTTGTTCACCATCAGTCAACTGGCGTATTGCTTCCTGTCTTTATTTGATAAGATACCACAATAAAGCCAGGTTGCTGCATTGATAATTCGAGTCTGCTGGAGGCCTACGAGTTTTTAGAGTAATCTATTCACCTCAACCCTTTCTAGATTCTACTCTCCTCAGATAAACCCGACCAAACTCACCAATCCGAAACTGTCGGATGGACGGCGCGGATATCGGTTTAAATCTTTTTTTTTTTTTTCAAAATTTGCGGCCAGAGATTCAACCAGTAGTAGCCAATCTCGATAACTTTTCACCCGTTTTTTTTTTAAGAAATGAGCTAAACCACCTCAATCAGTCCCCCGTTTCAAAAATGTATGTTTCTTCCAGTAGCGTGGAGCTTGGCGCTCGTTCCGAATTATTGGAAGATCACTCGCTTTTAGCTGGGAAACGACTCGTTTTTGGGAAAAAATATTTGTCGATGCCACGGTGAAGCGCTTTCCTTCCTTGGATTTAAATGACCAAATTGGACTTCATAAGTGACTTCTATCCGCTAGCCTTGTTGGTGATGGACTCTTACTGGCTAATGGATGATGGGCGAATCTTTAGGATTTCAGGCCTGTGGACGACGATTGTGTCTCTGCTCTGCTCTTCCGAGAGTTTAGTGCTCTGCATCCTGCATGTGCTCAATGACTACCGTCGATCGATTCGTTCGATCGTATTTATTGAGCGCTTCCTGTGTGCTGAGCACTGTACTGAGCGCCTACTGACTGAGCAGAAGCATTGGCGATAGTGATAGTAGTTTGGCACAGGTCCCTTCTCCCTCTTTTGTCTCTGCCAGTCGGATTTCCTCCGGGGCGTAGAGTGCAGTGATGATGATTATGAGATAACAATAATGACATTCGTTAAGGACTTAGGTGCCAAGATAATCAGGGAGGAGAGACTGCAGTGAACGAGGAAAATCATAAAAGGTAAAATGAAAGTGTTAGTTTACTGGAGTCGGGGAAATTTCGATTTTAAAATAAGTTAATATGGCATTCTTTTAGATTGTGAGCCCATCTTTTAGACCGTGAGCCCGCTGTTGGGCAGGGATTGTCTCTAACTGGTGTCGAATTAGTACGGTACAGTGCTCTGCAGACAGTCAGCGCTCGATAAATACGATTGAACGAATTCTTAAGTAGTCTTGGAGTTAATTGTAATGTGCTCTCCCAAGTGTCGAATTCAGTGCTTGGCACACAGCAAGTGCTCAATCAATCAATACCGCTGGATGATTGGTGAAGTAAGAATGTCGATGAGCGGTTCTAACTATCCTTCCAATTGCTAACGCAAAAGCAGCTGTAATTTCATTTATCAGCTGCAAAATCACCTAGCCGGCCAGCGTGGCTCAGTGGAAAGAGCCCGGGCTTGGGAGTCAGAGGTCGCGGGTTCTAATCCCGGCTCCGCCGCTTGTCAGCCGTGTGACTCTGGGCAAGTCACTTCACTTCTCGGTGCCTCGGTGACCTCATCTGTACAATGGGGATGAAGACTTTGAGCCCCACCTGGGGCAACCTGATCACCTTGTATCCCTCCCAGCGCTTAGAACAGGGCTTTGCATGCAGTAAGCGCTCAACAAATGCCGTCGTCGTTATTATTATTAACCGCTTCCATTTCCGTTGGAGCGTCATAGACCACACAGAGCAACACTGGGCCCGCTGGCAAACGCTCCCTTTCCTGTTTGTATTGTGAGTCACTCATCCTTTTCTGCTCCAATACCTTCATTTGCTCATGACATAAATCGACCTTTTAAAGTACAGAAAATTTGACTAATTCTAATTCCCACCTTGTAGGTAGCAAGCACTTTGAATGGGGAAAGTGAAAGTTGTATTTTATCTGTAGAAGACTTATGGAATATTGTAGCTAGCACAATAAAATAGAAAGCAAAATAGTGCCTCCAAAAAAACAAAAAAAACCCCTTCAGATGTTGCAAGTAGATTTTGACCAGTGAATGCTTTTCGAAGGCTTAAAGTCCAAGGTAAGATTAGGACCAAAAAATAGCTTAACGGAGTGGTGTGATTTGAAAGTTTTAGCCCCAAGACAGGCCAGAGAGCTGACTCCCTTCCTCTCGCTTCCATCTTGATCTGAGCTTCCCCAGGTGATAACTTGCAATAATAATAATAATAACTTTGATACTTTGATAACTCACCTATTCATTTTAATGTCCGTCACCCTCTGTAGACTGTAAGCTAATTGTGGGCCGGGAACGTGTCTACCGATTCTGCTGTACTGGACCGTGCTAAGTGCTTAGTACAGTGCCCTGCACTCACGGTAAGGCACTCGATGAGTACGGCTGATTGATTAGGTAGATACTCGCCGATCAGTCTGGACACAATCTCTGTCCCACAGAGGGGCTCTCAGTCTGAGTAGGAGGGAGCACAGCTATTGAATTAAGAGAAGCGGCGTGGCTCAGGGGAAAGAGCACGGACTTTGGAGTCAGAGGTCAAGGGTTCGAATCCCGGCTCCGCCACTTGTCAGCTGTGTGACTTTGGGCAAGTCGCTTCACTTCTCTGTGCCTCAGTGACCCCATCTGTAAAATGGGGATCAAGACTGTGAGCCCCACGTGGGACAACCCGATTCCCCTGTGTCTACCCCAGCGCTTAGAACGGTGCTCGGCACAGAGTAAGCGCTCAACAAATACCGACGTTATCGTTATTGTTGAATCCCCACTTTACAGATGAGGAAACTGAGGCACAGAGAAGTTAAATGAGCTTCCCAAAGTCACCCAGCAGGCAAGGGGTGGGTCTGAGTTTAGAACCCAGGTCTTCTGACTCCCAGGCCTGGGCTTTGTTCACTGAGAAAGGATGGGAGGAGCCAGAATGCTTCTAATAACAATAATGATAATAACGATAACGAGTACTTGTTAAGCACTTATTATGTACCAAGCACTGTTCTAAATTCTGGGGTAGACACAAGTTAATCAGGTTGGACGCAGTGCCTGTCCCACATGGGGCTCACAGTCTTAATCCCCATTTTACAGATGAGGTAACTGAGCCCCGGAGAAGCGAAGTGACTTGCCCAAGGTCACACAGCAGCCAAGTGGCGGAACTGGGATTAGAACCCATGACTCTCTGTCTCTCGGGCCCGTGCTCTAACCACTAGGCCACAATACTTCTCTGTGTCCTTATCTGCATATCAATCTTATTTATTAAGCACTCACTGTGTGCAAAGCATTTGACGGGCCGTTTAGCGAGTCCAGTGTGATAGAGTTGGTAAAAAGGTTCCCTGCCCCAAACCAGCTGGAAATAAAACACCTTGAATTTGTACCCATCAAAGCACTTACTGTGTGCAGAGCATTGAACCGAGCGCTTGGGAGAGGACAACACAACAGAGCTGGTAGACGTGATCCCTGCCCACAGTGAGCTCACGGTCTAGAGGGAGAGACATTTTATTTCCCTAAAGAATTTTCATATTACTTGGCGCCCTTGTCCTCACACATTCCCGTGAGATAGGGAGAGGCGGGTGTTATTATCCCCTTTTCCCTGATGGGAAAACTAACGTACAGGGAGAGGTTAAGTGACTCGCCCAAGGTCCCACTGAAGGCCCAGAGCAGAGCTGGAACTGGAACTCAGATCCTCTGAATCCCAGCCCTAAGGTGGCCATTCAGCCAGTTTTATAGCAGACACTCTGATTTTCAGTGGATCTACTCCTGGGCAACACTCGCAACCTGGCTTTATGTTTGTTCTCTCTATTTCGATCACGCAGTCTATGTAATTATAATAATGTCGGTATTTGTTTAAGCGCTTACTATGTGCCAAGCCCCGTTCTAAGCGCTGGGGTAGATACAAAGTCATCAGGTGGTCCCCCACAGGGCTCCCAGTCTTCATCCCCATTTTACAGATGAGGGAACTGAGGCCCAGAGAAGTGAAGTGATGTGCCCAAGGTCCCGCAGCTGACGAGTGGAGGAGCCGGGATTAGAACCTACGACCTCTGACTCCCTAAGCCCAACTCTCTTCATCAGATTCGGGGAGGAGAATGTAATAAAAATAAGAGCGAATCATCATGGCACTTGTTAAGCGCTTACTCTGCGTCAAGCTCGGTACTAAGCGCTGGGGTCGATACAATTTATTTGGGTCAGACCCAGTCCCTGTCCCACGTGGGGCTCACAGACTAAATCAGAGGGAGGACAGGTGTGTGGAATCTCCATTTTACAGTTGAGGAGACTGAGGCCCAGAGAAGTGAAGTGACTTGCTCGAGGTCACTCAGCAGACAGGTGGCGGAGCCGGGATTAGAGCCCAGGTCCTCTGACCGCCAGGCCCGGGCTCCATCCACCAGGCCACGCCAGCCCACGGCTCCGGGGTGAGGGAGGAGAGCCTTTGGTCCCCCCCGGCTGACTGCTCGAGGTTGCGCTGAGTGTCGGAACTTCGTTTCGTCAGGTTACGTTACCTGCTTGGTGTGTATTCAGAGCGACGGTCGCGTCTTACTTCGGGGTAGGCGGAGGCCTCGCCCGTGTCCTTCTGTGCCATCAGCGGGCCTCATTCCCGACGCCTAGGCCTTCAACCTCCCGTCTTCTTTTTTATATGATCTTTGTTAGGTGCTTATTGTGAGATCCAGGCACTGGGGTAGATCAATCAGTCGTATTTATTGAGTACTTACGATAATAATACCGATGTTGTTATTTGTGAAGCGCTTACTATGGGCCGAGCACCGTTCTAAGCGCTGGGGTAGATGCGAGGTCATCGGGTCGTCCCACGTGAGGCTCACAGTCCTCATCCCCATTTTACAGACGAGGGACCTGAGGCCCAGAGAAGTGAAGTGACTTGCCCAAGGTCACGCAGTCGACAAGTGGCGGAGCTGGGATCAGAACCCACGACCTCTGACTCCCAAGCCCAGGCTCTTTTCCACTAAGCCACACTACTTCACGGCTGTGACCCTGTCACCGGGCAGGAAATGTGTCTGTCAGTTGTCGAATTGTATATTCCAAGCACTTAGTACAGTGCTCCGCACATAGTAAGCGCTCAATAAATACTATCGAATGGACGAATGAGAGAGTCGAGGGCGGAGACTCGGGTTTACCGCACGGAAGGCGGCCATGGTCCATCGCGTCCGTATTTTTACCAAGAGAACTCTCTGGATCCACCACCGGAACGATCGCAGGGGGAGGCGGGGCGTCCCGGGAGGGATGCGTCCGTCGTGTCGCTACGGGTCGGACACGACTCCGCGGCGTAAGACACACACACGCACACGAGGAGTAGGGGATGGCATCCACTACGGGCTTCAGTCGGTCGATCGATCGACCGATCGATCGACCAGCGGTACTTCCTGAGTGCTTACGCGCGCAAGGCGCTATACTAAGCGCTTAGGACAATACAGCAGAACAATAGAACAGACACACTCCCTGCCCACAAGGAGTTAATAGTTCCATTCATTCATTCAATCGCATTTATTGAGCGCTTACTGTGCGCAGGGACTGTACTAAGCGCTTGGAACGGACAATTCGGCAACAGGTAGAGACGATCCCTGCCCGATGACGGGCTCAGAGTCTAAGCGGGGAAGACAGACAGCGGAGCAAAACGGAACAAAACAAAAACAACATCGTCACACGTTCCCACACTGTGGAAGGTTTCTGGGGGAACCTTCCCTTTATTAACATTCACATCCTCTATTAAAAGCATTCACTGAGCACCCTCTTGGTGCGGTGCATTGGGCTAATAATGGTGCTACCTTAAGCGCTTACTATACCACCACCAACACCACCGTCATCATCATAATAAGCAGCCGTGGCTCAGTGGAAAGAGCACAGGTTTGGGAGTCAGGGGTGGTGGGTTCTAATCCCACCTCCACCACCTGTCCGCTCTGTGACCGTGGGCAAGTCACTTCACTTCTCCGGGCCTCAGTTCCCCCACCTGGATAATGGGGATTAAGACTGTGAGCCCCACGTGGGACAACCTGCTGACCTCGTATCGACCCCAGCGCGTAGAACGGGGCTTGGCACGTAGTAAGCGCTTAACAGATACCGGCATTTATTTCATTTCTTAATAAGGGCTCCAGTAATAGCACTGATTGACGGACTAGATTAGACTGAGCCAGGCTCCGTGAACCAAGGACCCTTACCCGATCCGGCGCCTCACTACCACGCGGCACGGCGTGACGGATAGAGCACGGGGCTGGGAGTCAAAAGGTCGTGGGTTCTAATCCCGGCTCCGCCACCTGTCTGCCGAGTGACTTGGGCAAGTAATAATGTTGGTATTTGTTAAGCGCTTACTATGTGCCGAGCACTGTTCTAAGCGCTGGGGTAGACACAGGGGAATCAGGTTGTCCCACGTGGGGCTCACAGTCTTAATCCCCATTTTACAGATGAGGTAACTGAGGCACAGAGAAGTTAAGTGACTTGCCCAAAGTCACACAGCTGACAAGTGGCCGAGCCAGGATTCGAACCCATGAACTCTGACTCCAAAGCCCGTGCTCTTTCCACTGAGCCACGCTGCTTCTCTAGCAGCGAAGTCACTTCACTTCTCCGGGCCTCAGTTCCCTCATCTGTAAAATGGGGATCGAGACCGTGAGCCCCACGTGGGCCGGGGACCGTGTCCAACCCGATCTCCTTGCGTCCACCCCAGCGCTTAGTACGGGGCCTGGCACACGGTAAGTGCTTAAAAAATCTACAGTTATTATTCTTATTCTTATTATCACCTCCTCTCCCCCAGCTCTCAGCTCAGTGCTCGGCACAGTATAACTGTCAGAAATAACAACAGGCCCGGGGCTCCCACTTTAGGCTGTGAGCCCGTCGTGGGCGGGGAACGCGTCGGCCGATTCTGTTGCCTTGTGCTCTCCCGGGCGCTCAGTACGGCGCTCTGCACACAGTAAGCGCTCGGTCGAGCTGACCGACTGATTTCTCACCACCCTCGGATCCTCCCCGGCGTTCAGCACCGTGCTTAGCGTGAGGCAAGTGGCGAAGAAAGGCTTGTGGTATTTGGAAGGAGCTTAAAAAATCAGAGCATTTCTTGGCTTTCTCTCCGCCGGACTGGTCACATTCTCGAACCTCTCTCTGCCTCTTCAGAGTCATTTCAAGATCGGTCTAATCCGGGCCTGCTCCTTAATTAAAGGCTAGCTGGAGGGTTTTAGCTTGACCCGTCTAATTTGCAGGTCTTTAACTGGGTCAGATGGCAGGCAGGTGTATTGGGCCCAAATTTCAAATCTAAAGGACGTAGACTCCCAGATTTCCAAACCAAGAAAATCCTGTTCTTGTTTTGGGTAGGAGCTGGAAGAGCAAGGATATGGTATCGCTTCAGAAAGAAGGACATGTCTTCATTCATTCAGCCAATAGTATTTATTGAGCGCTTACTATGTGCACAGCACTGTACTAAGCGCTTGGAATGGACAAATCGGTAACAGATAGAGACGGTCCCCGCCCTCTGACGGGCTCACGGACTAAGCGGGGGAGACGGACAGGCGAGAACCATAGCCATAAATAGAATCGAGGGGATGAACGTCTCATTGAAACAGTAGCAGATAAATAGAATATAAGGGGAAGCAGCATAACCTGGTGGATGAAGCATGGACCCGGGAGTCAGAAGGACCTGGGTTCTAATCCCGGCCCCGCCACCTGTCTGCCTAGTGTGACCTCGGGCAAGTCACTTCACCTCTCTGTGCCTCTGTTCCTTAATTTTTAAACTGGGGATTGAGACCGTGAGCCCCGTGTGGGACAGGGACTGTGTCTAACCTGATTAGCTTGCCTCCACCCCAGCGCTTACAACAGTGCCAGGCACATAGTAAGCACTTAACAAATACCATCATCATCATCATCATCATCATTAACATATGAAGAACTGGGGCTAGGATTTAGACCGGGCGAGTTAGCTTGTTTGCATCGATCGTGGGAAAGTCCGATGTCTAAACCACCCAGTGACACCGTACTGTTGAAGAATGGTGCAGATCCTTTCTTTTTCCCACCCCTTCGTTCGTTCGTTCGTTCGTTCGTTCGTTCGTTCGTTCATTCAATCGTACTTATTGAGTGCTTACTATGTGCGGAACACCGTACTAAGCGCTCGGAATGTACAGTTCAGGGACCCATAGAGACAATCCCCGCCCACTGACGGGCTTGCAGTCTAATCTGTGTGCAGATCGTGTGCAGATTGCGGACTGTGTGCAGAGCACTGTGCTAAACGCTTGGGAGAGTAGAATACAACAATTGAACGGACGCATTCCCCGCCCACAGCGAGCTTAAAGTCTAGAGGTGTCGGATTGAGGAAGATAGAGTCCAGGCTTCCCGGGAGAGATGCCCGGGGGAGCGAGGCTGAGAGGTTGGGGGGTAGGCAACTCGAAAGGCTCCCCGCTTCCAGACTCACCCCTGCCCAGCCGGAGGAGAGTCTAGTGGGATGCAGCACGGCCTAGCGGAAAGAGCACGGGAATCGGGGGCCCTGAGTTCCAATCCCGGCTCTGCCCACGCACAACTTGCTGTGTGACTTTAGGCAAATCACTTCACTTCCCTGTGCCTCAGTTTCCTCAACTGTAAAATGGGGATTAAATACCTGTTCTCCCTCCCACTTCAACTGTGAGCGCCGTGGGGGACAGGGACTGTGCCTGACCTAATTTAACTTGTACCTGCCCCAGGGCTAAGGATAGTCTTTGACACATAATAACCATTCGACAAATACCACGAAAAAATAAAAATAAAGATAAATTTCGTCTACGGGACCTAGGATCTGGTGAATTCGGATCTAGCCGCACACATTAAGAACTTCTTTCTCTCCACTAGTTAATCCCTCGGTTGAATTCGTCTCCTACCCGTCTCCAAATCTAAACCAATCTAACCAAGTCAAATCTAGAAGCGGAGTGGCTCGGTGGAAAGGGCCCGGGCTTGGGAGTCAGAGGTCATGGGTTCTAATCCCACCTCCGCCACTTATCAGCCGTGTGACTTCGGGCAAGTCGCTTCACTTCTCTGGGGCCTCAGGGACCTCATCTGTAAAATGGGGCCAGAGACTGTGAGTCCCACGTGGGTCAACCTGATGACCTCGTATCTACCCCAGCGCTTAGAACAGAGCTTGGCGCATAGTAAGCACTTCACAGATACCATCATTATCAGCGCTTAGAACAGTGCTCAGTGCTTAGAACAGTGCCCAGCGCTTAGAACGGTGCTTTGCACATAGTAAGCACTTAACGAACGCCGTTATCACTATTATCGATAAACCGTTCCTTTATAAGCACTCTAAAGCAAACAGTCAGTCGGTGGTATTTACTGAGCGTTTACTGGGCGCAGAACAATATACTAAGGGCTTGCCTTGTCCCCTGCTAACGAATTGTGTCCGACCCATGGCGACGCCAGGACGCGTCTCTCCCAGAAGGCCCCACCTCCACCTGCAATCGTTCCGGTGGTGGATCCGGAGAGTCTTCTCGCTCAAAATACAGAAGTGGTTTACCGTTGTCTTCTTTCCTTCATTCAGTCGTATTTACCGAGCACCGTACACGTTAAACTCGAGTCTCCGCCCTCGCCTCTCTCCCACGCTGCTGCCGCCCAGCACGGGTGAGTTTTGACTTGTAGCAGATCCGTCTTCCGCTCGCTAGCCACTGCCCAAGCTGGGAACGGAGTGGACGGGCCTCTGCCTGACTCTCCCTCCCGTAGCCGAGACTGGTAACAGCGATAATAACGTTGGTATTTTTTAAGCGCCTACTGCGCGCAGAGCACTGTTCTGAGCGCTGGGGGAGATACAGGCGAATGAGGTCGTCCCACGTGGGGCTCACGGTCTTCACCCCCATTTTACAGATGAGGGAACTGAGGTACAGAGAAGTGAAGTGACTCGCCCACGGTCACACAGCCGACAAGGGGCGGAGCCGGCATTCGAACCCATGACCCCCGACTCCCAAAGCCTGGGCTCTTTCCACTGAGCCACGCTGCCACTGGAAACTCCCCAGGTGCCATCCTGAGAGGGGACTAAGCGTTTGGGAGAGCACGCTATAACAGAGATGTTTAGATATCTTTGCGGCCCAAAATGAGCTTACAGTCTAGAAGGGGAGGCGGACATTATTATCAACAAAGCATACCCTAAGCATGTAGCTCTTAAGTTCATTCATTCATTCCATAGTATTTATTGAGCGCTTACTATGTGCAGAGCACTATACTAAGCGCTTGGAACGGACAATTCGGCAACAGATAGAGACGGTCCCCGCCCACTGACGGGCTCACGGTCTAATCGGGGGAGACGGACGGACGAGAACGATGGCGATAAAGAGAATCGAGGGGATGAACGTCTCATTAAAACAATGGCAATTAAATAGAATCAGGGTGATGTACGTCTCATTAACAAAATAAATACAGTAATAAAAATATATACAGACGTGGGGACGAGCACAGCATTGAGGGGAGGGGAAGGGAGAGGGGGGAGGAGCAGAGGGAAAGGGGGGAAAAGAGGGCTCAGCTGAGGGGAGGTGAAGGGGGGCTGGAGGGGGAGCAGAGGGAAAAGGGGGAGCTCAGTCTGGGAAGGCCTCTCGGAGGAGGTGAGCTTTAAGTAGGGTTTCGAAGAGGGGAAGAGAATCAGATGGTCGGAGGTGAGGAGGGAGGGCGTTCCGGGACGACGGGAGGACGCGGGCCGGGGGTCGACGGCGGGACGGGCGAGACCGGGGGACGGCGAGGAGGCGGGCGGCGGAGGAGCGGAGCGCGCGGGGTGGGCGGTGGAAAGAGAGAAGGGAGGAGAGGTAAGAGAGGGCGAGGGGACGGAGAGCCTCGAAGCCTAGAGTGGGAACATTTTGTTCCGTGCGGAGGTGGATGGGCAACCCCTGGAGGCTTTTAAGAAGGGGAGACAGGCCCAGAGCGTTTCCGCGGGAAGATGAGCCGGGCAGCGGAGTGAAGAATACACCGGAGCGGGGAGAGAGAGGAGGAAGGGAGATCGGAGAGGAGGCTGACACAAGAATCCAGCCGGGATATTGAGCACTCTGCTACTCACCCCGGCCGCACTACACTTAGTGTACATTCATTCATTCAATCTGTGTGCAGAGCACTGTACTAAGCGTTTGGAAAGTACAATTCAGCAATAAAGAGAGACAATCCCTGCCCACAACGGGTCTAGAAGGGGCAAGACGGACATCAAAACGAGAAACAGGCATCATTTTAAAGAAATGGAATTGTAGATATATATACACATTAAAAGAAGTAAACAGGCATTAATATAAATAGGCTTATAGATATTACATATTATAATGATGTTGGTATTCGTTAAGCGTTTACTATGTGGCAGGGCACTGTTCTGAGCGCTGGGGTAGATACAGGGTCATCAGGTTGTCCCACATGAGGTGCACGGTCTTAATCTCCATTCTACAGATGCGGGAACTGAGGCCCAGAGAAGTTAACTGACTTGTCCAAAGTCACCCAGTGGACAAGCGGCAGAGCCGGGATTCGAACCCATGACCTCTGACTCCCAAGCCCGGGCTCTTTCCACGCTGTTTCCCAAATGTACATGCAAGTGTTGCAGGGCAGGGGTGGGTAGAGCAGAGGGAGGGAGTCGGGGTGACGTGGAGAAGGGGAGCTGAGAAAAAGGAGGCCTAAGTCTGGGAAGGCCTCCCGGAGGAGGTGAGTCTCTAGTAGGGCTCCGAAGGGGGAAAGTGTGCTAGTTTGGCGGATGTGAGGAGGGAGGGCGTTCCGGGCCGGAGGCGGGCCGCGGGCCGCGGGTCGACGGCGGGCCGGGCGAGGACGAGGCCCGGCGAGGAGGTGAGCGGCGGCGGAGGAGCGGAGCGTGAGGGCTGGGCCGGAGAAGGAGAGAAGGGAGGTGAGGGAGGAGGGGGCCAGGCGATGGACGGCTTGGAAGCCAGGAGTGAGGAGTTTCTGTTTGATCCTCTGCCCACTCCTAGGGGAAGGGGGGATTTTATCCCTTCACACCGTCCAGGTGACTGTCAGATCTCCCTCTCAGCCCTGGGTTTCCTCCCCTGAAGGGCTCCACCTGCCTCCGGGTCCTCCTCCCCTCTAGACTGTAAACTCCTCGGGGGGGGGGGGCGGGCAGGGAACATTCATTCAATTCATTCAACAGTATGTATTGAGCGCTTACTCTGTGCAGAGCACTGTACTGAGCGCTTGGAATGGACAGATCGGCAACAGATGGAGACGGTCCCCGCCCTCTGACGGGCTCACGGTCTAATCGGGGAGACGGACAGACGAGAACGACGGCGATAAATGGAATGGAGGGGATGTCCGTCTCATTAAAACAATAGCGATAAATAGAACACGCCAACTCTGTAGTCTCCTCTCCCAAGCGCTTAGCAGAGAAGCAGCGTGGCTTAGTGGATAATAATAACGGCGGTATCTGTTGAGCGCTTACGCCGTGCAAAGCACCGTTCCAAGCGCTGGGGGGGATACAAGGCGATCAGGTCGTCCCACGTGGGGCTCACGGTTTTTAATCCCTATTTTACAGATGAGGTAACTGAGGCACCGAGAAGCGGAGTGACTCGCCCAAAGTCACACGGCTGGCAAGCGGCGGAGTCGGGATGCGAACCCCTGATCTCTGACTCCCAAGCCCGGGCTCTTTCCACTGAGCCACGCCGGATGGAACACGGGCCCGGGAGTCTGAGGGAGCTGGGTTCTAATCTGCCACACGTCTGCTCTGTGACCTTGGGCAAGTCGCTTCACTTCTCCGGGCCTCAGTTCCCTCATCTGTAAAATGGGGATCGAGACTGTGAGCCCCACGTGGGACAGGGACCGTGTCCAACCCGATCGGCTGGCATCCACCCCAGCGCTTAGAACAGTGCCCGGCACATAGTTGAGCGCTTAACAGATACCGTTATCATGATGATGATGATGATGATGACGATGATAGCCGCATTCCCTACGCACAGCAAGTTTACAGTCTAGAGGGGAGAAAGCTGTTACTATATTATCATTATACTAAGTTCTTAACTAGCACCATAATTATCATCATCATCATTCCAGTGCTCCGCACACAGTAAGCGCCCAATAAATACCATCGATTGATTGATAGATTGATGCAGCCATCTGGAGCTCTGTCCTGCCCAGCTCTGTCCTGTCACACCCACCCGAGATGACCGATGAAAAGACCGATAGGAAGAAGACTGATAATAAGGAGAGAAAGGTTGCGATTGGGAAATCAGAAGGGCGGGGAGGAGCTGGACTCCTATTCCTTTAGCAATAATTCATTCATTCAATAGTATTTACTGAGCGCTTACTATGTGCAGAGCACTCGTGGCGCAGTGGAAAGAGCACGGGCTGTGGAGTCACAGGTCATGAGTTCGAATCCCGGCTCTGCCACCTGTCAGCTGTGTGACCGTGGGCAAGTCGCTTAACTTCTCTGGGCCTCAGTTACCTCATCTGTAAAATGGGGCCTAAGACCGCGAGCCCCACGTGGGACCTCCTGATTCCCCGGTGTCTACCCCAGCGCTCAGAACAGTGCTCGGCACATAGTGAGCGCTTAACAAATACCAACATTATTTTTATTATTATCATTACAAACCCGCAACAGTGACACACCGCACCTCTCCCTTCTGCCCCGTTTTCATCGCTGCTTTGTTATTTCTTTGTTACTCCTGCCAGAAACGGTCGTTCCCTCCTCTAGGCCCCGAGCTCCTCGCGGGCAGGAATGTGTCTGTTTGTTGTTGTACCGTCCTCTCCCAAGTGCCTAGCGCAGTGCTCTGCACTCAGTAAACGCTCGATACATAAGGGCGGATCCGAGGGAATGATCCTCGTACCGTTTCCCCGACGGTAGGTTTGGTGTCTTCCATCAAATCAACTCTCCACAACTGTCAGGGTAGGCAGCCCGGCCTGAAGCCAAAGGTTCTGTCTTTTCCTACTGGGTGTCCCTGGGCAAGTCACGACCTCTCTGGGCCTCAAGTGGGTTTTTATTTATGGTACTCATTAAGCGTTTACTATGTGCCAGGCATTGTATTTGTGAACAGTAATAATGATAATAGTGGCATTTAAGCACTTACTACGTGCAAAGCACTGTTCTAAGTGCTGGAGAGGATACAGGGTGATGAGGTTGTCCCACGTGGGGCTCACGGTCTTCATCCCCATTTTAAGGTGAGGTAACTGAGCGCCAGAGAAGCGAAATGACTGACCCAAAGTCACCCAGCTGGCAAGTGGCGGAGCTGGGATTCGAACCCATGACCTCCGACTCCCCAGCCCAAGCTCTTTCCACTGAGCCCCTCTGCTTCTCTGTTAAGCGCTTACTATGTGCCAGGCACTCTATTAAGTGCCGGGGCAGAGACAAGCCTGTGAGGTTGGACACAGTCCCCGTCCCACCGGAGGCTCACGGCCTAGACCCCATTTTTCAGACGAGGCAACTGAGGGCCCGAGAAGTGAAATGACTTACCCCAGGTCACACGGCAGCCAAGTGGCTCAGTCGAGATTAGGTCCCAGGTCCTTCTGAATCCCAGGTCTTCGCTCTCTCCACTAGACCTCGCTGCTTCTCATCTGTACGGTGGAGCTTCGACAGCTGTCTTAACCTCCCTCTTAGGTGATGATAGTATTTGTTAAGCGCTTACTACGTGCCAAGCACCGTTCTAAGCGCTGGGGTAGATATAAGGTAATCAGATTGTCCCACATGGGGCTCACAATCTTCATCCCCATTTTCCAGACGAGGTAACCGAGGCACAGAGGAGTCGAGCGATCTGCCCCGAGTCACACAGCTGACAGGTGGCGGGGCCGGGATTGGAACCCACGACCTCTGACTCCCGTGCTCCTTCCACTAAGCCAAGCCCCGTGCGGACAGGGACTTAGTACGGTGCTCGACACATAGCGAGGGCTGAAATAAAACCCCGATTATTATTCCCAAATCGTTTTCACCTGGGCTTCTTCATACTTACAAGACCACAAGTAAACTGTTTGCCCACAAGAGCCCTTTCTGTTGAAATAATCTTCCTCCAAAGCCTTCCCCATTACCTTCTTTTTTAATGGTCTTTGTTAAACACTTATATGCGTCCCTGTTCTAGATATGGGGTAGATTCAAGCTTCAGAGAAGCAGCGTGGCTCAGTGGAAAGAGCCCGGGCTTAGGAGTCAGAGGTCATGGGTTCGAATCCCGGCTCTGCCATCTGTCAGCTGTGTGACCGAGGGCAAGTCACTTCACTTCTCTGTGCTTCAGTTAGCTCTTCCGTAAAATGGGGATTAAGACTGTGAGCCTCACGTGAGACGACCTGATCACTCCGTATCTCCCCCGGCGCTTAGAAGAGTGCTCGGCGCATAGTAAGCGCTTAACAGATATCCACGTTATTATTATTATTGTTCCCTTCCCGGTTGGAAAGATCGATCAATTAATTTCCCCCATTTAGACCGTGAGCCCGTCATCGGGCAGGGATGGTCTCTATCTGTTGCCGAATTGTACATTCCAAGCGCTTAGCACAGTGCTCTGCACACAGTAGGCGCTCGATAAACATTATCGAATGAATGAACCTGACAATCTTGTATCTACCCTTAACCCGTAGTGAGCGTAGTGAGTATAATAATAATCATGGTGTGGGTTAAGCACTTACTATGTGCCTTTGGAAGCGATTGAATGAAGGAATTGTATTTACTGAGTGCTCACTGTGTGCTTGGAAGCGATTGAATGAAGGAATTGTATTTACTGAGTGCTCACTGTGTGCAGAGCACTATACTAAACACTTGGGAAAATTCAGTCGGAGTGGTTAGACACATTCCCTGCCCTCATCGAGCTTACGATGCAGGGGGGGAGGCAGATATTTATTGTTATATCATCATTATTACTACTGGGTGCCGTTGAGTCCTTTCCGACTCATAGCGACTCCACGGACGTACTTTCTCCAGAACGTCCTGTCCTCTGCAATAATCCCCAACCTTTCTAGCGATTCTCCCGTCCTGATTGTTACGGTCTCTATCCGCCTGGCTGCCGGCCTGCCTCTTCCACGTTTTCCCTGGACTTTTCCTAGCATCAGCGTCTTCTCCAGGGAATTAGTCCTCCTGGTTTTGTGTCCAAAATATGCTAATCTAAGTCGAGTCGTTTGGCCTTCCAAAGACCCCTTTGGTTTAATTTGCTCTAAAATCCATTTATTTGTCTTTCGGGCCGTCCACGGTATTCGCCAAAACCTTCTCCAACACCCCGTTTCAAAAGAATCGACGTCCTTTCCATCCTGTTTTTTTCACGGCCCAGGATTCGGGTCCATGCACTGTCACCGGAAACACCATAGAGTCGACAGTTTGTATTTTTAGGGCAATTGCTACCTCGGCACATTTCATGACTCTTTCATTCATTCCATAGCATTTATTGAGCACTTACTATGTGGGGAGCACCGTACTAAGCGCTTGGAATGGACAGTTCGGCAACAGATAGAGACAGGCCCCGCCCAATGACGGGCTCACAGCCAGGCTCTTCATAGCAAGTCTTCCTAACTTTAATCGTTGGCGTCTTTCTTGGCTACTAGTTGATTATTGATCATCGATCCTAGGAGAGAAAAATGATCAACCACTTTAATCTTCTCTCCATCCACTACAGACGTGTTAGAACTTCCAGTTGTCAAGCTCTCTAGCCCCTCGCCCCCTCCTACCTCTCCTCCCTCCTCTCTTTCCACCGCCCACCCCGCACGCTCCGCTCCTCCGCCGCCCGCCTCCTCGCCGTCCCCCGGTCTCGCCCGTCCCGCCGTCGACCCCCGGGCCGCGTCCTCCCGCGGTCCCGGAAGGCCCTCCCTCCTCACCTCCGCCAAACTGACGCTCTTGCCCTCTTCAAAACCCTACTGAGAGCTCACCTCCTCCGGGAGGCCTTCCCAGACCGAGCCCCCCTTTCCCTCTGCTCCTCCTCCCCTCCCCATCGCCCCGACTCCCTCCCTCTGCTCTGCCCCCCGCCCCACGGCACTGGTATATATATGTACCTATTTATTATTCTATTGATTTTGTCAATGATGTGTACATACCTATAATTCTATTTATTTATATTGATGCTGTTGACGCCTGTTTACTTCTTTTGCCGTCTCCCCTGGTGATTTTATTGATGATGTGTACATTCTATTTATTTATATTGATGCTGCCGATGCCCGCTCACTTCTTTTGCCGTCGTCGGACGGGGACCGTCCGTTGCCGAACTGTCCTCTCCGAGCACCTCTCACGGTGCTCTGCACGCATTCAGCACTCAATACATACGATCGAACGGATCTTTGTTTGCTTGAGAGGCGGACATTGATACAGATAAATCGCCGATATGTATGAAAGTGCTGTGGGGCCGAGGATGGGGTGAATCAAGGGTTCAAATCCGAATGAAAGGGTGATGCAGGAAAGGGAGTAGAGGAAACGCATGCTCAGTCAGGGAAGGCCTCTTGAAGATGTGATTCTAATAAGGTTTGGAAGGCGGGAAGAGTGATCGTCTCCACTCTCGGTGGCAGAGAAAGTCGGAAGAATTGTATTTATTGAGCACTCGCTGGGTGCAGAGCACTCCTCTAGGCGGGGAATGTGTGATATCGTCCTCTCCCACGTACTTAGTACAGTGCTCCGCGCACAGTAAGCGCTCAATAGATATGACTGACTGCAGGAAGTACTGGGAGAGCACCCTCTTTTCCCCCCTTGCCCTCTGCTCCTCCCCCTCTCCCTTCCCCTCCCCTCAGCGCCGTACTCGTCCGCTCGACTGTATATATTTTCGTCACCCTATTAATTTTGTTAATGAGATGGACATCACCTTGATTCTATTTATTTGCTATTGTCTTAATGAGATGTCCATCCCCTCGATTCTATTTATCGCCATCGTTCTCGTCTGTCCGTCTCCCCCGATTAGACCGTGAGCCCGTCAGAGGTCGGGGACTTGTCTCTGTTACCCATTCGTCCATTCCAAGCGCTTAGTACAGTGCTCTGCACATGGTAAGCGCTCAATAAGTACTATGGAATGAATGCAAGGTGGGAATGAGATGTGCCTCCAGGCCCGTGGTGAACACAGAAGAGCTTTTTGTGGCAGGGTTGCGATCGGTGGGAAGAAAGTAAGTCAGACCAGAGGGAGGGGAGGAATTCCGGGCCAGAGGCAGGAGGTGGATGAGGGGTTGGCGAGAAAAAGTCTCGTGCTTGGATTTGCAACCTTTACTCCCTCCTCCCTCGGCCCCACAGAACCTATTTACCGATCCCCAAACTCATTTATTTATATTAACGTCAGTCTCCCCCTCTAGACCGTGAGCTCGGTGCGAGCAGGGAACGTGCCTGCCGTCTCTCTTGTACTGTACTCTCCCCAGCGTTTAGTACAGCGCGAGGCACACGGTAAGCATTTAATAAATAGGATCGATTGACTCGAGATCAAGGTACGGCGAGTAGGTGGGCGTTAAGGGGATCGACGTGTGCGGGCTGAGTCGGAGTAGGAGAGCAGCGAGGTGAGGTAGGAGGGGGCAAGGGGATTGAGCGTCCTAAAGCCGACGGTGAGGAGTTTCTGTTTGAGGCAGAGTTGTTGGTACTTGTTAATAATACTAATAATGTTGGGATTGGCTAAGCGCTCACTACGTGCAGAGCACTGTTCTAAGCGCTGGGGGAGATACAGGGCCATCAGGTTGTCCCACGTGAGGCTCACAGTCTTCGCCCCCATTTTACAGATGAGAGAACAGAGAAGCTAAGGGACTTGCCTACAGCCACACAGCTGACGAGCGGTGGAGCCGGGATTAGAACCCATGACCTCGGACTCCCGAGCCCGGGCTCCTCCCGCTGAGCCCCGCTGCTTCTCAACAGGTGGACGGGCAACCGCTGGACCATCTTGAGGAGCGGGGGAAACGTGGCTTGAATCATTTTGTAGAAAAATCATCCGGGCAGCAGAGTGAAGTATGGACCGGAGCGGGGGGAAGACAGGAGGCTGGGAGGTCAGCGAGGAGGCCGAGGCAGGAATCGAGGCCGGATGGGATAAGCGCTTGGATCAATGTGGCAGTGTTTTTTGGGGGTTTTTTGGTATTTGTTAAGCGCTTACTATGTGCCAGGCACTGTACCGAGTACTGGGTAGACACAAGTTAATGAGGTGGGACACAGTCCCCGTCCCCAGGCGGCTCAGTTTGGAAAGAATAGGGGGGATTTTAGTGACGTTGTGAAGGTTGAACCGACAGGATCTGGGGACAGATTTGAACCCGTGGGTTGAATGGGAGAGAGGAGTTCGAGGATAATGCCAAAGTTACAGCTTGTGAGACAAGGATGGTGGGGTTATCAGTGACCTCATCTCTAAAATGGGGATTGTGAGCCTCCCGGGGGACAACCTGAACACTCTGTGCCTACTCCAGCGCTTAGAACAGTGCTTGGCGCATAGTAAGCACGTAACCAACGGCATCATCATCATCATCATCATCCAAAGCTTTAGGCTCGTGAGACAGGGAGGACGGTGGCGCTATCTACGGTGACGGACGAGTTTGCGTGGGAAGATTATCGATGGTGGCTCACTCCCGTTCACACTTACCCTTCTGAACCTTAGTTTGAATCCCACTGATCACACAATCCTGCCCCAGAGCAGCGTGGTTCAGTGGAAAGAACACGGGCTTGGGAGTCAGAGGCCATGGGTTCTAATCCCGGCTCCGCCACCTGTCAGCTGTGTGACTTTGGACAAGTCACAACTTCCCTGGGCCTCCGTCCCCTCATCTGTAAAATGGGGATGAAGACTGTGAGCCCCACGTGGGACAACCTGATGACCTTGTAGCCCCCCCAGTGCTTAGAACAGTGCTTGGCACGTAGTTAAGCGTTTAACAAATGCCATCGTCACCACCACAAAGGTTCTTTCGTGTTCACCGAGGGCCTGAAGGCACGTCTCATTCCCACCTGTAGTAAGTGCTCTCCCGGTACTTACTGCAGTCATATTTATTGAGTGCTTACTGTGGGCAGAGCACTGTATTAAGTATTGGGGAGAGTACAATATAACACATTCCCCGCCTGCTCCGCACCCAGCAAGGGCTCAATAGATACACTTTTTCCTACTCCCGTGACTTTCCCCACCACTAATCCCAGACGAGCCCTACGTGTGAACTTCGATTTCATTCATTCAATCCTATTTATTGAGTGCTTGCTGCGTGCGGAGGACTGTACTAAGGGTTTTGCAGCAGGGGGAGGGAGAATCAGTCACTGCCTGAGGGCGGGCACCACTTGTCCTCCTCTAAAGCCTGCAACCATTCAGGGCTCATTCAATCCTTCATATTCATTCTGCCACCAAATAATGGTACCCGATCAGAAGGTACCAGGAGGGTGCAACTTTAGTGTTTTGGTGGCTGCTATCCGTGGGATGAGGAATCACTCCGGCTTCATCCTCCGGGGGCTGATTTCCGGAGGGCTCTATCTCCCCCTCTGCGATGGGAAAGCCATTTCACTTCTCTGTGCCTCAGTTACCTCATCTGTAAAATGGGGATTAACTGTGAGCCTCACGTGGGACCCGATTCCCCTGTATCTCCCCCAGCGCTTAGAACAGTGCTCTGCACGCAGTGAGCGCTTAATAAATACCAAAAAAAAAAAAAAAAAAAAAGCCAGTGGGAAGGCAGGGCTTGGGTCGGAAGAGATGAAGTTCCGTTTTAGACGTGTTAAATTTGAAGAAAAGGGAGGGCATCCGAGTAGAGGTGTCTTGAAGGCAGGAGGAAATCTTCAGGGAGACTGCAGAGAGCTCAGGGCCGGAGATATAGATCCGGGCACCACCCACATAGAGGTGGTAACAAACTACGGTGAGCGAATGAGTCCTCCGAGAGGGCGGGTGTGTTGGGACTCTCCCAAACGAGAGACCCGAGCGATCGACGGGCAGAGGCGCGAGGGGGACAGAGCCGATTAAAAACCTTGGGAGTCCAAAGGTTGGGACTTTCCGGTCTGGGGAGGAACAGTGTGCGTCTGCCGATCCAGCAGCTAAATCGGTCCGACGGGCACGTGATCCAGGGAAGGAAGCAGCAGATCCTAAAAGGGAGGTCCGGGCCCAAGCCGGAACCGGAACGAGGAGCGGGAGCTTAGTCAGAGGCTTTGGGAGCGGGGACCTGAGGCCAAGAAGCCCCCACGCCCCGCCGGCACGGGCTGGCGACCGGACCCGGACGGCCTCTCGCTATGCGGCCCAAGCCGCTCACCCCGCGCCACCCACCGGAGCCAACCCAAGGCCCCTCCGATCCCGGGCGAGGCTCGGCCTTGCCGGAGCTCGGCCCGGGACCCGGCGACTCCCGCGGGACCCTGGGCAAGTCACTCCCGCGGCCCGGTTTCTTCACCCGTAAAATGGGGATTCGAATACTCGATACGCGGCTTCCCTCCTAGATGCGAGTCACGTCTGTGCCCTCCTCCCCGCCACCCTGTGCTCTTCCCCTCAGCACTGCGCTCATTTGTATCTATCATTTAATACCCTATTTATTTTGTTAACGAGGGGTACATCTCCTCGATTCTATTTATCTTGATGTTGTCTTGTTCTGTTCTGCCTCGCCGCCGGTCTCCCCCGTTCAGACCGTGAGCCCGTCGCTGGGCAGGGATGGTCTCCATCTGTTGCCGAACTGTACTTTCCAAGCGCACGGGACAGTGCTCTGCACACAGCAGGCGCTCAATCGATACTACCGAATGAACCTGACGATCACGTATCTACCCTTAACACAGAGTGAGCGCTTAACCAACACCGTGATTTAATAATAACGGTGTCTGTTAAGCACTTGCCACGTGCCAAGCACCGTCCTAAGCGCCGGGGGCGATACGAGGTCATCAGGCTGTCCCACGCGGGGCTCACGGGCTTAATCCCCATTTTCCAGATGAGGGAACTGAGGCCCAGAGAAGTGACTCGCCCCCAGCCGACGAGTGGCGGGGGCCGGGATTCGAACCCGCGACCTCCGCCTCCCAAGCCCGGGCTCTTCCCACCGAGCCGGGCAGCTTTCCCCCAGCCCACCCGGCGGCGACGGCGGCCCGGCGGTCAGCAGCAGAGCCGCGCCGAGGACCCAATCCCACGGGCGGATCGTCGCGTCGGTGGAGGAGAGAGAGGGCGGGGCTCACGTCGCGGCGGACCACGAGACGGGATTTCCAAACGGGATCGTTTATTTTAACCAACGGCCGCGTCTTTACGACGAACTGGATGCCGCCACGGCCGCTCGTTTGGGTTTCGGAGTCGTTCCCTCGCGGAATCCATTCCTGGAGGCGGAGGGAGAGAGGGAAGGGCGGCGTGACGCGGGGGGCGGCGCGACGCGGGCGGTTCCGTGCGGCTTCCCGGGCGGCCGTCGCCCCGCTTATCTCAGTGCGCGTTGAAATCACTAGCGGACTCATATGTTCAGACATTTTTTTTCGAGTACATCATCGATAAGCTCCATCCGGCACAATCTCCCAGTAGCTACGACGGAAGCTACGCGGCCAGTTCTCGCAGAAGGAAGATCTCAGGGATCGCAGGGCAAAGCTCAGTAAACGAAACAGAACCCGATAAGGCATTTAGCGCCTTGGGGCCCGGCTCTTCTACTCCAATCCCCACCCTTCATCATCTGCTGAGAAACTAACCACCCCCCCCCGCCCCCCCACCCCCCCAATTCAATCCACAGCTCCCGTTTCCACACATACTGCGAGGATGCCTCCGCCCAGAAAAGGCAGAACCGCGACGCCTTGGCTTTCTAGTTAATTTTGGCCAAAATACACATTCTCGGACCAAAGGGAGAAAGGGAAGCGAGCGGCATCTCCTGGCGGAAAGAGCGCGGGCCCGGGAGTTAGAGGACCTGGGTTCTCATCTCAGCCCTGCCCACTGCTTGCTGTGCGGCCTAGGGCGAGTCGCCTCATTTCTCCGTGCCTAAAGTTCCTTCGATCGTAAAATGGGGACCTTGTCCTCCCTCCTAATTAGACCGTGAGCCCCGCGTGGGTCGGGGACCTCTGTCTGCTCCGATATCCACTCGGGCACCCCCCCCCCCCCACAATGGGCAAGCGAGAAGCTCAGTGGAAAGAGCCCGGGCTTGGGAGTCAGAGGTCACGGATTCAAATCCCGGCTCGTCAGCTGTGTGACCGTGGGCGAGTCACTTCACTTCTCCGGGCCTCAGGGACCTCACCTGTAAAACGGGGAGCAAGACTGCGAGCCTCACGCGGGACAACCCGACGTCCCCGTATCTCTCCCGGCGCTTAGAACGGTGCTCTGCACATAGCAAGCGCTTAACAGATACCGACGTTATTATGATTATTAAGCGGCAGAACCGGGACGGGAACCCGGTCCCTCCGACTCCCGGGTCCGTGCTCTTCCCACTAGGTCACGCCGCCCCTAACTACTTCCACGCTCCTAAACCCGGCACGGTTTAAGTAGCTGTCGCATCCACCACAGAGTTGGGAACTCTTAGCCGGAGCACGCCGAGAGACGGGGAGAGAAGCGCCAAACGTACCTGAATCGGCGGTAGACGATTTTCAGGTGTCTCATCCGGCCAGTGCCAGTGGTGTTGCGTCTTTTGGCCTTAGCGCTCCAGTTATCTGCGACGCAGAACGCCGACGGTTCACGCTTTCCCCTGTATTTAACGCAACCCGCCCCTCTTCCCATTTACATTTTCTAGGATGCCCAAACCTGGGGAAGTAAACCATCCACTCCTAACAGGGTTTGATCTGCACTTTTTAGAAACAGCTTCCAATCACCCATCGCAATCAAATATTAAAGCTTCATTCATTCACTGGCATTTACTGAGCGCGGAGCACCGTGCCGAGCGCTTGGAAAGTACAATCGGGCAACAAATAGAGATGAGCCCTGCCCAACGACGGGCTCACGGTCCAGAAGGGGGGAGACGGACCACCAGGCAAGTAGACGGGCGTCGACAGCGATAAATAGAACTATAGATATACGCACGCCATTGATAAAATAAATAGAATGATACCTACGTACGTAGGTACACAAGTGCTATGGGGCGAGGAGGGGGGTAGAGCAGAAAGAGGGAGTTGGGGTGATAATGAGGTGTAGATATCTACGATTCTATTTATCTACTTTCATGGCGTTGATGCTCGTCTACTTGTCTTGCTGCCCGTCTCCCCCTTTTAGACTTGCGAGCCCCTTGTTGGGCAGGGATCCGTTGCCAAATCGGACATTCCAAGCGCTCGGTACGGCGCTCTGCACACGGTAAGCGCTCAGTAAATACGACTGAACGAACGAATGAGCAGAGGCGGGGGGGGCTTTCCAGGGCAGAGAGCAGGCACCGGAACACCGACAAGCGCACTCTCCCCTGGCCTGCAGGCTTGTTGCGGGCAGAAAAAAAGTCCACGAACGCTGATGTATTGCACGCTTGCAAATGCCCAGTGCAGTGCTCAGCAGAGGAGCCGCGTGGCTCAGTGGAAAAAGCCCGGGCTTGGGAGTCAGAGGACATGGGTTCGAATCCCGGGCTCTGCCACTTGTCAGCTGGGCGACTGAGGTGAAGTCACGACTTCTCGGTGCCTCAGTTTCCCTCATCTGTACAATGGGGATCAAGACCGGAGCCTCACGTGGGACAACCTGATCACCCCGCATCTCCCTCGGCGCTGGGAACAGTGCTCTGCGCCTAGTAAGCGCTTAGCAAATGCCGACATCATCATCATCATCAATGCCAAGGAGACACGACGCGACCGAAGTCGTCGCCCTTCCCCAAGGGCCCCCGCCCCCGCACCCCCCCCCCCGCGCTCCGACTTACACTTTCTCTTGCGTTTGGCAGGGTAGCCACACTTGCCGCAGGTCGACTTCTGGAGGTGGTAGGCCTTCGACCCACAGCGACGGCACAGGGTGTGCGTCTTATTACGCCGCTTGCCAAACGACGACGTTCCCTTCGTCTACGAGACAGAACGAGAAGCCCGCCGCTGAGAAACGGGACGGAATGAAAGCCCCCCCACCCCGAACGGCGTTCTCATCTGCAAGCCCCCCCCCGTTCAGACCGGGAGCCCGTCGCCGGGCCGGGATCGTCTCTGCCCGTCGCCAAACTGTCCGTTCCAGGCGCTCGGTCCGGTGCTCTGCACGTAGGAAGCGCTCAATAAATACGACCGAAGGAATTCGGAGCGGGTCCCTCGGCTCGCGGCGGGTTCTACTGTAGCGTACTCTCCCGACCGCCTAGTACGGTGCTCGGCACGTAGGAAGCCCTCCACAAATACCAACGACGATGAAACAGCGTAGGCTCAAATGCGGGAGCGGCGTGGCCCGGCGGAAAGAGCCCGGGTTTGGGAGTCGGCGGTCGTGGGTTCGAATCCCGGCTCCGCCGCTCGTCGGCTGTGTGACTTCGGGCCAGTCACTTCACTTCTCTGGTCCTACGTTACCTCACCTGTAAAATGGGGATTAAGACCGTGAGCCCCAGGGGGAACGACCTGATTTCCTTGCATCTCCTCGGCGCTTAGAACAGTGCTTGGCACATGGTAAGTGCTCGACAAATACCGTTGTTGTTATTACGCGGGCCCCCCCGGGGCTCCGTCATCCTTAATATTAGTCGGTGATTCTGCTGAAGCATCCAAATGCGACTCGCAAATCACTTTTATCACTCTGGGGAACCGTAAGCGGGGGACTTAGGTACACAACACGCTCTGCGGGTGCAATCTAATAACGACGGTGGTATTTAAGCGCTTACTATGCGCCGAGCACTGTTCTAAACGCTGGGGAGGACACAAGGTGATCGGGTTGTCCCAGGTGGGGCTCACAGTCTTCATCCCCATTTTACAGATGAGATGACTGTGGCACGGAGAAGCCAAGTGACTTGCCCAAAGTCGCTCAGCTGGCAAGCGGCAGAGCCGGGACCGGAACCCACGACCTCTGACTCCCCAGCCCGGGCTCTTTCCACTGAGCCACGCTGCTTCTCTGCTTGGGAAGGGGGCGACTTGGGCCACACACACACACCCAGAGATGAGCTTCACGCTCAGCCACAATTTTTTTTTTTTAAGAACACCAAGGCGACCGTACACGGAGAACTCACAGCACCCCAGAAATCGAAGAGTTTCAGCCATAAAGCTGCACGAAGGCAGGCTGCGAGAAACCCGGAACGGGGGGGACAAAACCATCCATTTTGTTAATTTTGTTTATGAAATGTACATCGCTTCGATTTTATTTAGTCGCCATTGTTTTTACGAGATCTTCTTCCCCTCGACTCTATTCATCGCCATCGTTCTCGTCTGTCCGTCTCCCCCGATCGGACCGTGAGCCCCGTCGGACGGCAGGGACCGTCTCTATCTGTTGCCGGCGTGTTCGTTCCAAGCGCTTAGTGCGGTGCTCTGCACATAGTAAGCGCTCAATAAATACTATTGAATGAATGAATGAATCCCTGTTGTTATACTTTCCCGCGCGCTCAGTAGAGTGTGCAGCTCTGCACACGGTGTCCTCCCCACCGGCCTCTGGACACCACGGGCCGCTTCTCTCCTTATGCCCCAAACACTCAGCACAGTGCTCTGCACACACAGCAAGCGCTCGGTGCCAGGGATCCTCTCATACCTTCCCTGCGCCCCGGCCCGCTCAGCACGGTGCTCTTGAGCCCACCCTGAACGCTCAGTAAGTACCTTGGATCTATTCTCTCGTGTCCCCAACACACTCAGCACAACGCTCTGCACACAGTATGTGACCCTCTCATCATACCTCCTCCGCCCCCCGGCCCGCTCAGCACGGTGCTCTTGAGCCCACCCCGAACGCTCAATAAGTACCCCGGATCGATTCTCTCGCGTCCCCAACGCATTACTCTTGAGCACACCCCAAACGCTCAATAAGTACCCTGGATCGATTCTCTCGTGTCCCCAACACACTCAGCACAGAGCTCTGCACATAGTAAGCGTTCAGTGCCACGGATTCTCCCGTCGTGCCTCCCCCGCGCCCCGGCCCGCTTAGCACAGTGCTCTCGAGCCCACGCTAAACGCTCAGTAAGTACCGTGGATTGGTCCTCTCCTTACGCCCGGGGCCCGCTGAGCACAGCGCGCAGCACAGCATACGGTAAGCTCTCAGTGCCACTCGCCGTGCCTTCCCCGAGCCCCCGGCTTGCTTAGTACAGTGCTCCGAGCACGCAGGAAATGCTCAATAAGACGGCATTTCTTAGGGGCTTCCTAGGTGCCAAGCGCCGTTCTAAGCGCTGGGGCAGATACAAGGTAAGCAGGTCGTCCCAAGTGGGGCTCAAGTCTTCAACCCCATTTTACAGATGAGGGAACTGAGGCACAGAGAAGCAAAGTGGCTGGCCCAAGGTCGCCCGGCAGACAAGTAATGGAGCCGGGACTGGAACCCAGGTCCTCTGACTCCCAAGCCGGGGCTCTTGCCACCGAGCCGCGCCGCTTCTCTCGAAAGTCCCCTGGATCGACCGTGTCAGGCCGCCCTTCGGCGAGGCTCTGTGGAAAATGCACAGGCTTGGGAGTCGGAGGTCGTGGGTGCTAATCCCGCCGCTGCCACTTGTCGGTTGTGTGACTTTGGGGGGGGGGTCACTTCACTGGGCCTCGGTTCCCTCATCTATAAAATGGGGACTGACACCGGGAGCCCCACGTGGGACGACCCGATGACCTTCTATCACCTCCGGCGCTCAGAACAGTGTTTGGCACATATTAAGTGCTTTAACAAATGTCATCATCACTACTGCCATAACCGCGTAAACCCCGGCATTTAAAACAGTCCTCGGCACATAATAATAATGTTGGTCTTTGTTAAGCGCTCACTATGTGCTGAGCACTGTTCTAAGCGCTGGGGGAGATACAGGGTCATCAGGTGGTCCCCTGTGAGGTTCAGTCTCACTCCCCATTTTACAGATGAGGGAACTGAGGCATCGAGAGGTTAAGTGACTTGCCCAAAGTCACCCAGCTGACAGGTGAAGCCAGGATTAGAACCCATGACCTTTGACTCCTAGTAAGTGTTTAACAGATAACATTACCATCACTCTAACTTTGTCACCCCCAGCGTTTAGAACAGTGCTTGGCGGACAGCAGTAAGTGCATAACAGATGCTACTATCACTATAACCTCGTAGCCCTCTCCCGTGCTTAGAACAGAGCCTGGCACAGAGTAAGCCCTTAACGAACGCCCTCATCATTCATTCAATGGCATTTATCGAGCGCTTACTGTGCGCAGAGCACTGTGGTAAGCGGCTGGAGTGTACAATTGGGATTATCATCATTAGTCCTGGGCGTCCCCGTGGGGCTGAAGGCTACCGGGTCCCTCGTTTAGACTGAGACCGTTGTCGGGCGGGGACTGTCTCCATCTGTTGCTCAACTGTCCTTTCCAAGCGCTTAGTCCGGCGCTCTGCACACAGTGAGCGCTCAATAAATACGACTGCATTCATCGGTTCACTCCCCTTCTGGACTTCGAGCCCGTCGTTGGGCAGGGATTGTCTCTGTTGCCCAACCGTCCATTCCAAGCGCTCAGTCCAGCGCTCTGCACACAGCGGGAGCTCAATCGATACCATTAAATCCATCGGTTCATTTCCCTTCTAGACCCTGGGTCCCATCTGTGGCCCAACTGCCCACTCCGAGCGCTCAGTCCAGCGCTCTGCACAGAGCGGGAGCTCAAAAAATACCACTGAATTTATTCGTTCATTCCCCATCTAGGCCGCGAGCCCGTCGTCAGGCAGGGATTAACTCTGTTGCCCAATTAGCCATTCTAAGCGCTTAGTCCAGCGCTCTGCACAGTGGGAGCTCAATAAATGCCATTAAATTCATTCATTCTCCTTCTGGACCTTGAGCCCGTTGTTGGGCAGGAATGGTCTCTACTGCCCAATTGTCCATTCCAAGGGCTCGGTCCAGGGCTCTGCACAGGGCGAGAGCTTAATAAATACGACGGAATTCATTCGTTCATTTCCCTTCTAGGCCGTGAGCCCGTCGTTGGGCAAGGACTGTCTCCATGTTGCCCAACCGCCCATTCCGAGCGCTTAGCTCAGGGCGGTGCACACAGTGGGAGCTCAATAAATACCATTTAATTCATTCATTCTCCTTCTAGACTCCGAGCCCGTCGTCGGGCAGGGATCGTCTCCATCTGTTGCCAACTGCCCATTCCGAGCGCTTAGCCCAGGATTGCGCACAGTGGGAGCTCAACAAATGCCATTAAATTCATTCATTCTCCTAGACTTTGGGCCCGTCGTTGGGCAGGGATCGTCTCCATCTGTGGCCCAACTGCCCATTCCGAGCGCTTAGCCCAGGATTGTGCACAGTGGGAGCTTAATAAATGCCACTAAATTCATTCATCCTCCTTCTAGACTTTGAGCCCGTCGTTGGGCAGGGATTGTCTCCATCTATAGCCCAGCACTCTGCACGCAGTGGGAGCTCAACAAATGCCATTAAATTCATCCTTTCTCCCAGACTTTGAGCCCGTCGTTAGGCAGGGATCGTCTCCATCTGTTGCCCCCCCGCCCTTTCGGAGCGCTTGGCCCAGGGCTGTGCACGCCGCAAGCGCTCAGCTACTACGACTGCACGAATGAATGAGTGAATGAATGAATGAATGAGCGAATGGCCGCGGGTCCCGGGCGTGCGGTCGGCGCCGTCCCTCCTTCCCCGGCGGCCCGCGGCCGGGCCCGGCGTCCGATGGCGCTCGCCGGCGCCCGACGGGGCCGTCCGGGGTCCGCGGGAGCCGGGGCCGCTCCGAGGCGCCGCCGGCGGGGCCCCGCGGCCGAGGATGGCGACCGATGATCCCCGGCCCGACCGGCGCCACTCACCATGTCGCTCCTGCCGGCGGGCCCAAAGAGAGCGGAAGTCGCTGCGCCGGGGCCTATATGAGCCCCGGCACTTCCGGTCCGCCGCCCTCAATCGTCCCCCAGCCCGCCCGGGGGACCCCGCCGCCCTCCGCCGCCGAGGCCCAACCGGCCGCTCGGGGCGGCGGCTCTGCGGCGGGGGAGGCCCGCCGGGATCTCTAGAGGACGAAGGTCCGCCGCCCGCCGCCGTCGGCCCCGCCGGTGGGGCGAGGGGGAAGCGGCGGGGGAGGGCCGGATGGGGGACCCATTTGGGGGACGGACCGGAGGAGACGCCGCTTCCGGGGGGAAGGTCAGGACCGGCCTGGGAGGAGGAGGAGGAGGAGGAGGAGGAGGAGGAGAGGCCAGGCCCTGCAGGTCAGTGACGCCCAACTTTTGCCATCGGCATCGCCATCCTCCGCATCATCATCATCATCATCATAAGGAGGAAGAGGAGGATGTTTGTGGGACGCTCAGTATGTGCCAAGCGCTGTTGTCGGCGCTGGGGGAGATACCAGGGCAGCAGGGCGTCCCCACGTTGGGCTCCCACTCTTCATCCCTATTTTAATAATAATAATAATAACGATGATGATGATGGCATTTGTTGAACGCTTACTGTGTGCCAAGCGCCATTCTAGGCGCTGGGGGAAATCCGGGGTCATCAGGTTGGCCCACGTGGGGCTCACAGTCTCCATCCCCATTTTAATAATAATCATAATGATGGCATTTGTTGAACGCTTACTATGTACCAAGCGCTGTTGTCAGCGCTGGGGGAGATACCAGGGCAGCAGGTTGTCCCCCAGTGGGGCTCTCAGTCTTCATCCCCATTTTAATAATAACAATAATAATAATAATAATGGTGGCGTTTGTTGAGCACTAACTAGGCGCCAAGTGCTGTAGTCAGCGCTGGGGGAGATACGAGGTCATCACGTTGGCCCCACGTGAGGCTCCCATTCTTCATCCCTATTTTAATAATAATAATAATGGAGTTTGTTTAACGCCGACTAGGTGCCAAGCACTGTTCTCAGCGCTGGGGGAGATACAAGGTCATCAGGATGTCCCCACATGGGGCTCCCAGTCTTAATCCCCATTTTAATAATAATAATAATAATAATGAGGATGGCATTTGTTGAACGCTTACTATGTGCTAAGCGCTGGGAGAGATACGGGGTCATCAGGTTGGCCCACGTGGAGCTGACGGTCTCCATCCCCATTTTATTAATAATAATCATGATAATAATAATGATGGCATTTGTTGAGCGCTTACTATGTGCCAAGTGCTGTTCTAAGCGCTGGGGGGTAATAATAATAATAACGGTGTTTGTTTAGCGCTTACTTTGTGCCAATCACTGTTCTGAGCGCTGGGGGAGATACAAGATAATCAGCTTGTCCCACGTGGGGCTCCCAGTCTTCGTCCCCATCTTCCAGATGAGGGAACTGAGGCCCAGAGAAGGGAAGTGACTAGTTCAAGGTCCCACAGTTGGGCTTAGAATAATAATAGTGTTGCTGTTTGTTAGGCGCTCACTACGTGCAGAGCACCGTTCTAAGCGCCGGGGAGGATACAAGGTGATCGGGTCGTCCCACGTGGGGCTCACGGTCTTCAGCCCCATTTTCCAGATGAGGGAACCGAGGCCCGGAGAAGCGAAGCGACTGGCCCAGAGTCACCCAGCTGACGAGCGGCGGAGCCGGGATTAGAACCCAAGACTTCTGACCCCCCCAAGCCCGGGCACTTTCCGCTAAGCCCTCCTTTCCCCTTCTCCCCCTCCCTCGCTCCCTCTGATTCACCCCCCCCCCCCCCAGCCCCACCGCACCGACGTACAGATCTGCGATTTTATTTCTTTCTACGAATGTCCGTCTCCCCCTCTAGACCGTCAGCTCCCGGTGGGCAGGGGGTTTGTGTCCGTTTATCGTTCCGGTGGATTCTCCCTAGCGTTTGGGCCGGGGCTCTGCACGCAGCACGTTTTCAATCAACAACACCATTGATGATGCCGACGATGAAGAATGCCGGGCCTGGCGTGGTTTAGTAGGAAGTCCTCCTGAGCGACGGGCAGGGATCGCTCCGTTCTACCTATTTATCAGCGCGGCTCAGCGGAAAGAGCCCGGGCTCGGGGGTCAGAGGTCATGGGTCGGAATCCCCGCTCGGCTGTGTGACCGTGGGCGAGTCACCTCACTTCTCTGGGCCTCAGTGACCTCATCTGCAAAATGGGGATGAACCGGGAGCCTCACGTGGGACCCCCTCATCACCCCGTCTCTTCCCCGGCGCTTAGAACGGTGCTCTGCACATAGTAATCGCTTAACAAATGCCAGCATTGGTGTTATACTTTCCAAGCGCTCAGTACAGCGCTCTGCACAGAGTAAGCGCTCAATAAATACGACATAAATGAATAAATGTAGGACCCGAACGCTTCTTCTCTGAGACCGCCACTGAGGGAGGTGGCTTCGCTTCTCCGTTTCGCGAGGTTACGCGGAAGCAGCGTGGCTCGGTGGAAAGAGCCCGGGCTTGGGAGTCAGAGGTCGCGGGTTCGACTCCCGGCTCTGCCACTTGTCAGCTGGGTGACCGTGGGCGAGTCGCTTCACTTCTCTGTGCCTCAGTTACCTCATCTGTAAAATGAGGATTAACCGTGAGCCTCCCGTGGGACGACCTGATTCCCCCGTGTCTACCCCAGCGCTTAGAACGGTGCTCTGCACATAGTAAGCGCTTAACAGATACGAATGTTATTAGAGAAGCAGCGTGGCTCGGTGGAAAGAGCCCGGCCTTCGGAGTCAGAGGTCGTGGGTTCGACTCCCGGCTCTGCCACTTGTCAGCTGGGTGACCGTGGGCGAGTCGCTTCACTTCTCTGTGCCTCAGTTACCTCATCTGTAAAATGAGGATTAACCGTGAGCCTCCCGTGGGACGACCTGATTACCGTGTCTCCCCCAGCGCTTAGAACGGTGCTCTGCACGTAGTAAGCGCTTAACAGATACGAATATTATCAGACCGTCGGCTCACGGTGGGCCGGGAGCAAGTCCGCCGATTCCGTCGTCCCGGGCTCTCCCGAGCATCCGGTCCGGCGCCCGGCAGGTGGTGAGCGCTCCGTGGGTCCCGCCGATCGATCGATTGTATTTTTCTTCCAGGATGGCTTCCTTCGGGTGGAAGAGGAAGATCGGCGAGAGGGTCTCGAAGACGAGCTCCCGGCGGTTCGAAGCGGAAGCCGCCGACGAGAAGGGTCCGGCGGACGGGGAGGAAGCCGACTGGATCCGGGCCGCCAAGAGGAGGAAGGAAATCCTCCTAGAAGACCGCGCCCAGAGAAGCAAGCGGCTGAGGGAGGAAGGAGCCACTCTGGCCGAAAATCGACGGTACGTATGTTTGTCCGGAGGGACCCGGTACAGTGCTCTGCGCGTAGTGAGCGCTCCGTAAATACGATTGAATGAACGAATGGACGAAGGACGGGAGTCAGAGAGTCGACTGATCGCTCTATGAGTCGTGTTTATCGAGTGCTTACCGTGTGAGGAACGGCCGTATTTATGGAGCGCTTACCGTGTGCGGAGCGGTCGTATTTATGGAGCGCTTGCCGTGCGCGGAACAGTTATTGAGCGCTTACCGTGTGCGAAGCGGTCGTATTTATCGAGTGCTTACCGTGTGCAGAGCAGGTGTATTTATCAAGCGCTGACCGTGTGCCCAGCAGTTATAGTTATTGAGTGCTTGCCATGTGCAGAGCAGTCGTATTCATTGATACCGTGTGCGGAGCGGTCGTATTTATGGAGCGCTTACCGTGTGCGGAGCGGTCGTGTTTATGGAGCGCTTACCGTGTGCGGGGCGGTCGTGTTTATGGAGCGCTTACCGTGGGCGGGGCGGTCGTGTTTATCGAGCGCTTACCGTGGGCGGAGCGGTCGTATTTATGGAGCGCTTACTGTGCGCGGAGCAGTCGTACTTACTGAGCGCTTGCCGGGTGCAGAGCAGTCGTATTTATGGAGCGCTTACCGTGTGAAGAGCGGTCGTATTTATCGAGCGCTTAACCGTGTGCGGAGCGGTCGTATTTATGGAGCGCTTACCGTGTGCGGAGCGGTCGTATTTATCGAGGGCTTACCGGGTGCAGAGCGCCGGGCTAAGCACTGAGGAGAACACAGGGTGGTTTAGTGGAAAGAGCCCGGGCTTGGGAGTCAGAGGACGTGGGGTCTAATCCCGGCTCTGCCCTTTGTCTGCTGTGTGACCTTGGGCAAGTCGCTTCACTTCTCTGGGCCTCAGTTGCTTCATCTGTAAAATGGGGACGAAGACTTTGAACCCCGCGTGGGACAACCTCAGTACCTTGTATCCATCCGCTCTAGCGCTTGGAAAAATGCTCGGCACACAGTAGGTGCTTAACTACCGTCATAATTACTATTGTACAACAGTATAACAGACAGGTTCCCTGCCCACAGCTAGATTATTCGGTAGTATTTATCGAGCGCTTACTATGTGCAGAGCACTGTACTAAGCGCTCGGAGTGGACAAAACGGCAACAGATAGAGACGGTCCCCGCCCACTGACGGGCTCACGGTCTAATCGGGGGAGACGGACAGACGAGAACGATGGCGATAAAGAGAATCGAGGGGATGAACGTCTCATTAAAACAATGGCAATTAAATAGAATCAGGGTGATGTACGTCTCATTAACAAAATAAATACAGTAATAAAAATATATACAGACGTGGGGACGAGCACAGCATTGAGGGGAGGGGAAGGGAGAGGGGGAGGAGCAGAGGGAAAGGGGGAAAAGGGGACTTAGCTGAGGGGAGGTGAAGGGGGGTAGAGGGGGAGCAGAAGGAGGAGAGGGAAAGGGGAAACAGTCTGGGAAGGCCTCTCGGAGGAGGCGAGCTCTCGGTAGGGATTTGAAGAGGGGAAGAGAACGAGTTTGGCGGAGGTGAGGAGGGAGGGCGTTCCGGGACCGCGGGAGGACGCGGGCCGGGGGTCGACGGCGGGAAGGGCGAGAACGGGGGACGGCGAGGAGGCGGGCGGCGGAGGAGCGGAGCGCGCGGGGTGGGCGGTGGAAAGAGAGGAGGGAGGAGAGGTAGGAGGGGGCGAGGGGACGGACGGCCTCGAAGCCTAGAGTGGGAACATTTTGTTTCGTGCGGAGGTCGATGGGCAACCCCTGGAGATTTTTAAGAAGGGGAGCGACGGGCCCAGAGCCTTTCTGCGGGAAGATGAGCCCGGCAGCGGAGTGAAGAATAGACCGGAGCGGGGAGAGACGGGAAGAAGGGAGATCAGAGAGGAGGCTGACACGGTAATCCAGCCGGGATATTACGAGAGCTTGTACCAGCACGATAGCCGTTTGGGGGGGAGAGGAAAGGGCGGATCTTGGCGATATTGTGAAGGTGAGACCGGCAGGTGCCGGTGACGGATCGGATGTGTGGGGTGAATGTTCATTCATTCACTCGTATCTGTTGAACGCTTACTGTGTGCAGAGCACCGGACTAAGCACTTGGAAAGTACAATTTGGCAACAGAGACAATCCCTGCCCAACAACGGGCTCACAGTCTAGAAGGCGGGAGACGGACAGCAAACGAAACAAGTAGACGGGCATCAACAGCATCAAAATAGATAGAGTTATAGAGGTTTATAAACCATTAGTAAAATAGAATAATAAATATATACAAATACACACAAGTGCCGTGGGGAGGGGAAGGGGGTAGAGCGGAGGGAGGGAGTAGGGGAGATGGGGAGGGGAGGAGGGGCAGAGGGAAAGGGAGGGCTCAATCTGGGAAGGCCTCCCGGAGGAGGTGAGCTCTCGGTAGGGCTTGGAAGAGGGGAAGAGAGCCAGTTTGGAGGAGGTGAGGAGGGAGGCCGTTCCGGGACGGCGGGAGGACGTGTGCCGGGGGTCGACGGCGGGACGGGTGCGAACGCTTAGTACAGTGCTCTGCACACGGTACGTGCTCGATTAATACTGTTGATCGAATGAATGGATGAATAAAAAATTTATAACCTGGGCTACAAACCTGACTGAAAGTAGAAGTTAGCGTCAGAAATTCCGAAGCGCCTGGCGGACTCTCACCATCCTGTTGTGATCTTCAAGCCGAGAAAACCCCGTGCCTGGTTCATCCGGGCACTGGAAAACCTGGCTCCAGAACTACTCCGGTGACTTTTAATCTGATTGAATTTTGTGTATTCATCAAATTCCTGAACGTGTTGAGAATTTCTTAACGTTCCGGTGACCCGAGGATTTGATTCTCAAAGCTCTACTGCTGCTCGGCACCGTGAACTATAAGGTCAGATGCTGTTGTACGTATTTCCGGAGATCAGAATATGCCATCGTGTGTTTTTTGTTCGTGTCTGCGAGGAGAACTGGATAGGTTCTTTTGTAGGAATGAAAGATTAACTCTTTGCTTTAAAAGAGTGGGACTTTGAAGTCTAATCATAATCCTGACACGTGTGGTGAGTTTTGTATGGTATTTAAGCGATTGCTTTGGGTTAAACACTGTTTTATGAGTTGGGGATACAGCGCTTGCGTGAGCACAGTAAGTGTGAAAAAACACAATTCCTGCCCTCCAAAGAGCTTATAATTTAATAAGGGCAACAGACACAAAATCAGTTTAGAGGAAGAGCATTTTTAGAACATCCGCCGATGGATAAATTTCATCGCCTGGGCAAGAAACCGTAAAATGGAAAAGTCAAAACTTTTTTTAAAAAATGGCATTTAAATGCTTACTACGTGTCAAGCACTGTTCTAATCGCTGGGGTAGATAGAGGATAGAGAAGCAGCGTGGCTCAGTGGAAAGAGCCCGGGCTTGGGAGTCCGAGGTCATGGGTTCGAATCCCGGCCCTGCCTGCCACCGGTCCGCTGTGTGACCGTGGGCAAGTCACTTCACTTCTCTGGGCCTCAGTGACCTCATCTGTAAAATGGGGATTAACCGTGAGCCTCCCGTGGGACGACCTGACGACCCTGTATCTTCCCCTGCGCTTAGAACAGTGCTCTGCACACAGTAAGCGCTTAACCAATACCAACATTATTATTATTATTATTATAGAGGTTAATCAGGTGGGACACAGTCCCTGTCCCACGCGAGGCTCACAGTCTAAGTCACTTAACTAAGTGAACGTCGAGGGCAAAAGGGAGACAGACATGCTAGATGCCATATTGCAGCCGTGATGAACGGAAACCTCATTCCGAATTTAGACGGATGTGTCCCTAAGCTGGTTACAGATGTGACTGTAACACTTTCTGTTGTTATCCCGTACTCTCCCGAGCGCTTGGGACAGTGCTCCGCACACGGAAAGCCCTCAATAAGTAGGACTGATCGGCGTGTGCCTCCAGGGTGAGTTTCTCAGTTGGCCCGTATTTTGGCAACAGACGTTCCCCAACGTTTGTCACTCCATTCATTCATTCAGTCGTATTTATTGAGCGCTTACTGTGTGCGGAGCACTGGACTAGGCGCTTGGAAAGTACCACTGGGCAACAGATAGAGACCATCCCTGCCCAACGACGGGGAGAGACGGGGGGAGACAGACAACAAAACAGGACAAGAAGACAGGCCTCAATAGCATCAAAATAAATAAATAGAATTAGAGATATATATGCGTCATGAATTAAAAAAAATAGAATAATAAATATGTACCTACATATATATACACACAAGTGCTGTGGGGAGGGGAAGGGGATAGAGCGGAGGGAGGGAGTCGGGCGATGGGGAGGGGAGGAGGGGCAGAGGGAAAGGAGGGCTCCCTCTGAATGTAATAGGTAAAATATAACAACAATAACAACGTCGGTATTTGTTAAGCGCTGACTATGCGCAGGGCACTGTTCTAAGCACTGGGGTAAATGCAGGGTAATCAGGTCGTCCCACGTGAGGCTCACGGTTAATCCCCATTTTACAGATGAGGGAACTGAGGCCCAGAGAAGTGAAGTGACTCGCCCACAGTCACGCGGCTGACAAGTGGCAGAACCGGGAGTCGAACTCATGACCTCTGACTCCGAAGACCCAGGCTCTTTTCCACGGAGCCACCCTGCTTCTGTGTAACCATTTGTACGTATTTACTACTCCATTTTATTAATGATGTCTATATATCTGTGATTCTATCCATCTCTCTTGATGGTAGCGATGCCCGACTACTCGCTTGGTTTTGCCGTCCGTCTCCCCCGTTTTAGACCGCGAGCCGTCGTCGGGCGGGGCTGGTCTCTATCTGTTGCCGAATTGTCCATTCCAAGCGCCTAGTAGAGCGCTCTGCACGCAGTCGGCGCCAAATCAATGCGATGGAATGGGTAGAGGCGAGGGGAGGAGGGACAGAGGATGGCCAGTGTCAATATCCAGATGATGGCAGTAGAGTCTTTTTCTTTTTCTTGCAGCAGGTCCGGCCAGTTCTTTGGGACGGAAGCCATTTAAATGTTGGTATTTGGGAAGCGCTTACTACGTGCAGACCGATTTGTAGTAACCCGGCGAGAGCCCCACACGGGAAATACTTAGCTTTTCCACACCTCTCGGTTAAAACCGCCAGGGCGCTCACGGCGTAAATTCCCCACTCCGGGCTTTCCGCCCAGATTCACCGTGCTTCCACGTCCGCTGCGGGTCGACCCCGAAGTTCGTTCTTATTCTCCGTTGCGTCGAGGGGGATGTTCATTATTACGTTTTCCAGTCGTAGCGGTGGTCGGACCGTATCCGCCGGTGAATCGGAGGCGGCTTCTGAACCCCGCCTTGCCCGGTCCTCGTGGCTCAGCGGAAGGAGCCCGGGCTTAGGAGTCAGAGGTCATGGGTTCTAATCCCGGCTCCGCCACCCGTCGGCCGTGCGACTTGGGGCAGGTCACCTGACTTCTCGGTGCCCGTTCCCTCGTCTGTAAAATGGGGTCAAGACCGTGAGCCTCACGCGGGACAACCTGATGACCCCGTATCCACCCCGGCGCTCAGAGCAGTGCTCGGCACGGAGCGAGCGCTTAACAGATGCCAACATTATCGTTTCCGCGTGTGAACGTGAGACGGTAGTTGGGTTCGGAGCAGCGTTTAGGGCCGAGAAATCTCGTCCTCCCGTCTTCCTTCGCTGCCGCCGGCTTGGGCTCTGCCCCGGTGCGTTCTAAGCGATCACAGATGAGACTCGTCACGGGATTCGTTACCGTGGTGGTGAACTTATTTTTAATCTCATTGCCCCGGTTTCCACTTTTTGGGATTCCGGAAGATAGACGGGTCCTTGCCCTTTGAACCCGAAGCCTATTTTGAAAAGAAGGTATTAAACAGTTCAGTAGGTTAATGTCCTCTAGATGGAATGGGGCTGTCGGGTTCTTTCTGTGAAAAATATTTTTCCTCACTGCCCCCGAAAGGGTCGACTTCGGCATCGTGGGTACAAGGCAGAGCACACACTCTCCGCGTTTGCGAAGTCATTTCCTGAGCATCCATAAAAACAGAGCTCCCAAATTACCGTAAAGGCCATTTAAAAGCTCATTACCAGTGGTGGTTTTGAGTCTTTGCCTAGACCGCGGCGGAGTGCCGACGCGAAAGTCAGTCAGTCGTTGCTCAGGGGGTGCCCCCTGAATTTCCCACGGCGGAGGTTAGACGCGGTCAGTCGGGAGAGGAACAGGACGGTGGAGCCAAGCGCCGCGGAACCGAGGCGGTTTGTCTCCCCGGAGCCAGACGGGGTGGGCCGAGCGGCCTGGGACCTTCAGAAATGAGAGGAAGAATCCCGGGCTAGGCCCAAAGGAGCGTGTTGAACGGTAATAACGTTGGCATTTGTTAAGCCCTCGCTACGTGCCGAGCACCGTTCTGAGCTCTGGGGTAGATACAGGGTAATCAGGTTGTCCCACGTGGGGCTCACGGTCTTCGGCCCCATTTTATAATATAATAATAATAATGTTGGCATTTGTTAAGTGCTCATTATGTGCCGAGCACTGTTCTAAGTGCTGGGGTAGATGCTAGGCGGTCGGTTGTCCCAAGTGAGCTCACAGTCTTCCTCCCCATTTTACAGACGAGGTAACTGAGGCCCAGAGAAGTGAAGTGACTTGCCCACAGTCACCCAGCCGATAGGTGGTAGAGCTGGGATCAGAACCCATGACCTCTGACTCCCAAGCCCGGGCTCGCCGTGTTTAGGAAGGGTTCAGTGGAACCGACGTGAGGGAAAACTTGCCGCCGAGCAGGGCGGAGATCCCGGGCTCCCCGGCTCTTATCGGCACGGCCCGGTGGATAGAGCACGGGCCCGGAGATCAGGGGGGCCTGGGTTCCAATCCAGGCTCTGCCGCTTGTCCGCTGTATGGCCTTGGACAAGTCTCTTCACTTCTCTCTGCCTCAGTCGCCTCATCTGTAAAATGGGGATCAAGACTGGGAACCCCGTGTGGGGCAGGAACCGTGTCCAATCCGATTTGCTCGACTCTCCCTCAGCGCTCAGTACAGTGCCTGACACGGAGTAAGCGTTGAACAAGTACCATCAGAGAAGCGGCGTGGCTCGGTGGCAAGAGCCCGGGCTTCGGAGTCAGAGGTCATGGGTTCGAATGCCGGCTCGGCCACTTGCCAGCTGTGTGACTTTGGGCAAGTCACTTAACTTCTCCGGGCCTCGGTTCCCTCGTCTGTAAAATGGGGATTAAGGCCGTGAGCCCCACGTGGGACAACCTGATTCCCTTGTGTCTACCCCAACGCTTAGAACAGTGCTCTGCGCGCAGTAAGCGCTTAACAAATACCAACGTCATTATTATTATTAGTAGTAAGTGCTTAACAATTGCGACGTTAATAATAATAATAATATCATGGGAAATGGATCGAAGGAAAGCAAGGGGAGGTTTCTTTTCAAAATGGTGAGAATAAGAGCGGACAGGACATTGTAGCGCGGAAGGAATGCCTCTGACAGGGCTCCCTCTCGATTTGATAAAAAAAAAAAAAAATCATCCTCAGAAGAGTTGTGCTATTTGTGAAGCGCTGACTACGTGCCAGTGACTATACTAAGAGATGGGATAGATATGAGAAGCAGCGTGGCTCAGTGGAAAGAGCCCGGGCTTGGGAGTCAGAGGTCGTGAGTTCTAATCCCGGCTCTGCCACTTGTCTGCTGTGTGACCCTGGGCAAGTCACTTAACTTCTCGGTGCCTCAGTTACCTCATCTGTAAAAATGGGGATTTAAAAATGTGAGCCCCACGTGGGACCATCTGATTCCCCTGTGTCTACCCCAGCGCTTAGAACAGTGCTCTGCACATAGTAAGCGCTTAAATACCACCGTTATTATTATTATTATTATATGAGGTAATCAGGTTGGGCACAGTCCCTGTCTCCCGTGGGGCTCGCAGCCTTAATCCCCATTTTACAGATGAGGGAGCCGAGGCCCGGAGAAGCGAAACGACTTGGCCGAACCCACACGTGGCGGAACCCGGATCGGGACCCGGTTCCTTCTGACGCCCGGGCCCGGGCTCGATCCACGAGGACCAGCTGCTGAGGAAGACAGGGCGGGGGGCGCTTTGGTGGAGAGGGGATTTTGAGGGTTAGAGGTTGCCCCCGCTCACCCCCTTTTACCCCATCCTGGTTTGAATAACAATGATGATAACCGTGGTATTTATTGAACACTCACTATTGTGTCGAGCACTGCCCCGAGCACTGGGGTAGGTACAAGATAACGAGGTCCCAAGGGGGGCTCGCAGTGTGAGGAGAACAGCCGTTGAATCCCCCCCGTGCAGGCGAGGGAACCGAGCACCAGAGAAGTAAAGCGGCTTGCCCAACGTCCCACAGCAGGCAAGTGGCGGAGCTGGGATCAGAACCCAGGTCCTCCGACTCCCGGGCCCCGGCTCTTGCCACCGGGCCAGGCCGCTTCCGTTTTAATGAGATGTTCATCCCCTTGATTCGATTTATTGCCGCTGTTCTCGTCTGTCCGTCTCCCCCAATTGGACCGTAAGCCCGTCAAGGGGCAGGGACCGTCTCTATCTGTTACCGATTTGTACATTCCAAGCGCTCAGTACAGTGCTCTGCACATAGTAAGCGCTCGATAAATACGGTTGAATGAATGAATGCTTCCCGTTCCCGTTTCGGGGTACTCCCTCCGAACCCCCGGTCGAACATTTCGTCCTCCACGGCGTCGAGCCGCGGAAGGCTCCGGTTTTCGGCGGCCGCGGGCGACCCCGTCTCATCTGCGGCCCACTGCCCTCGCCCCCACCCCGGCCCGTAGCCTACGTTAACGACCTCCGTAAGTTCATCGCTAACGGAGGACTTAACACGGTCCCAGTTAGTTCCTCGTGGAGTGCCGACAGACCGCGGACGCTGCTGCGCTCCCGGCCCGAGGGCCGGAGGAAGTGAGCGGGAGACCGGCTGCGGCTGGCTCGGAGCGGATTGAGAATCATTTCTTTATTTGGTTTCTTTTTCCCACCAACCTTCTTCCCGGCCCGACCGGAGCTGGAAGCCCCCCGTCCCCCTCGATTTCCCGAGTCTTCCCAACCCAAACCCCGCCGTTGGCGAGGGGAGTCCGGGTTCGGAGGCGGCCGGCTCGGCAGATTTCGGCGCGGGAAATCAAGTTCTTGGCATAAAGGGAGATGGACTGGGATTAAAAGAGAAAGAACAATATCGGGAAGCTCTGCTTGAAGTCATTTTGCCTCCCGGGTGAACTCTGAGGGTCCGCTGCAGAAATTGTGTTCCCGAGGCAAAAAAATACCCCTTTTTGGCCCCGTTTGGCCAAGGTTCCTTCTGGTCGGTCAGTCGATCAATGGTGTCTGTTAAGCACTGACCGTGGTTAGAGCACTGCACGAAGCCATGGGAAAGTACCACGGAGTCGGCGATCTCGCCCCACAAGGAGCGGGGGGTGGGGGGGTGACGGGCGTTAAAGGAGATTTAGGGAGAGGGGAAATAGTAGAGCATAAGATGGTTTCCGTAAGTGTTGTGGGGCTGGGGTGAGTGACATGGTAAATCTCACTCAGCCATTAAGATTAGTCTCTGTGCCTCAGTTCCCTCATCTGTAAAAATGGGTTTTAAAAAATGTGAGCCCCACGTGGGACCATCTGATTACCCTGTGTCTACCCCAGCGCTTAGAACAGTGCTCTGCACGTAGTAAGCGCTCAGCAAATACCGTAATTATTATTAGCTGGGAGACTCCAGCTTCCATTCTCTGTCTCTGTCCTTTAATAATAACAATAATAATAATGATGGTCTTTGGTGAGCGCTTGCTATGTGCCAAGCACTGTTCTCAGCGCTGGGGTAGAAACAAGGTAATGAGGTTGTCCCACGTGGGGCTCGCGGTCTTCATCCCCATTTTACAGATGAGGGAACTGAGGCCCAGAGAAGTGAAGTGGCTCGCCCGAGGTCACGCAGCAGACAAGCGTTGGAAATGGGGCGTGACCGATTCTTGCCCAGGACTCGAGACTGTCTCTCTCTGTTGCCGATTTGTGCGGTCCAAGCGCTCAGTGCAGTGCCCTGCCCGTAGTAAGCGCTCAATAAATACTATTGAAGGAATGGATGACTCCAGGATCGGGGGGCTGAGGGAGGTAGGGTGGCCGCCTGTGGTTTGTTGTAAATGTAAAGCCCCCTAATAATAATAATGATGATGATGGCATTTGTTAGCGCTTACTATGTGCCAAGCACTGTTCTGAGTGCCGGGGTAGATAGAAGGTAATGAGGTCGTCCCACTTGGGGCTCACGGTCTTCATCCCCATTTTCCAGATGAGGTCACTGAAGCCCAGAGAAGTGAAGTGACTTGCCCAGGGTCGCACAGCTGACAGGTGGCGGAGCCGGGATCGGAACCCGCGACCTTTGACTCCCGAGCCCGGGCTCTTTCCGCTACGCCACGCTCAGCAGATTGGTCGCAGTGTCTGTCCCACTGAGGGCTCACAGTCTTTATAGGAGGGAAAACGGGTTGTGAATCCCCGTTTGGCAGAGGAGGAAACTGAGGCACAGGGAAGTGAAGCGGCCGGGCCGAGGCCACCCAGCGGGGAGGTGGCGGAGCTGGGATTCGAACGCAGATTCCGTGACTCTCCGGCCCGTGCTCTGACCACTAGGCCGCACCGCCCCTATCGGAGGTGGAGCCGAGGTCTCTCCATAAAGCTCCGTGGGGTCTGATCGGGTAACGTTCTTTCTGCCGCGGCGCTTGGGCACAGAATAAATGTGTAATCCGTACCACAGAGAGAACTAGAAGCACGGGAAGAATCAGGCGGGCGTTTAACAGAACGACAAGGGAGGACGCGTTAGACCTCATCGTTTCAGGCTGCTTTTCCTGTCACCGCCGGCGCCTTTCGACCCTTTATTTTCTCCTCCCCCAACTAATATTTATTACCCTCTGGGGCAGTCAGGCTGAAAGAGAGGGAATAAGGGGAAATTTCTCAGTTCGGGGTGTCAGGGAATCTGATTCCTTGCTTGCTTTGACTCAGGACCGAGAAATCCTTTTACGAGTAAATGAAATAGTTTATATGACAGTGGTCTTTAGCACGGTGTCCCGGTGTCAGATTATTATTAGGTGAATTTGAGCCCTGTCTGTGCTTTGCAGCAGCCTTCGCCTTAATGGGTGGTAGTCTCGCTTCTCTGGGAGGATCCCGCAGACTTATTTTATTTAAAATAAAAAAACAAAAACCTTCATTGGTAGCGGGGTCGTTTTTGTGCCCCCAGTGTTTCGTTGATTCTAAACTGGCTTGACAAATAGGGTAATAATGAAGTGCTCAGAATCGGGTTTTTTTTTTCCCTGTTGTTTTGGGGTTTTTTTTTTTTTACGGTATTTGGTCAAGGTTTACTGTGCACCAGTCACTGAACTAAGCGCTGGGGTAGATAGAAGGTAATCAGGTTGGACACAGTCCCTGTTCCACAGGGAGCTAACAAGTCTTAATCCCCATTTTACCGACGAGGTAACTGAGGCACAGAGAAGTGAAGTGATTGCTCAAGTTCACAGGTAGGCGAGTGGTGGAGCCGGGATTAGAACCCGGGTCCTTCCGACTCCCAGGCCCGTGCTCTGTCCACTAGGCCACGGTGCTTCTCAGTGGGTCTGAACCGATTCTCAAGATGGCTGATGGATTTATACAGCTGCGCTAGGATTTGCCCCCATATTTCCCCTTCTCTCAGCCCCACCTCACTTACGTACCTATCCCTAATCTATTTATTCATTTTAATGTCTCCCCTTCTAGACTGTAAGCTCGTTGTGGGCAGGGAACGTGTCTGCCGACTCTGTTGTATTTTACCCTCCCAAGCGCCTAGTACTGGGCTCTGCATGCGGTAAGCGCTCCACAAATACCGTTGATCGATTGAGCTAGTTGATTTGACAAATGAAATGAGGAAGGGCGATTAGTCAAAAAAAATCCAATGGGTGTTGAAGTTCTGTCTCACTATGCAAATCACTCTAACGGTGAATAGGAATTCATAATAATAATGATGGTATTTGTGAAGCGCTTACTATTTGCTAAGCACTGGGATAGATACCAGGTAATCAGGTGTCCCGTGTGGGGCTCACGGTCTTCATCTCCATTTTACAGATGAGGTCACTGAGGCCCAGAGAAGTGAAGCGACTTGCCCAGAGTCACACAGCTGATAAGCGGCGGAGCCGGGATCAGAACCCGCGACCTCTGGCTCCCAAGCCCGGGCTCTTCCCACTGAGCCAGGTAGTGGAATTAGGAGAGGGGCTCAGTTGGCTTGGGAGGGATGAAGCGAGATGGAGAGCAGCAGGCGAAGAGGCGCCGATGGGATTTGCACTTACTACGTGCGAGGCACCGTGCCAAGCACTGGGGTGGATACAGGCAAATGCATCTGGGCTCGGTCCTCGTCCCGCGTGGGGCTCGCGGTCCCGATCCCGTTTTCTAGATGAGGGAACCGAGGCCCGGGGGGCGTGAAGCGACTTGCCCGGGGTCGCACAACAGAGAAACGGCAGAGCCGGGATTAGGACCCCCCCGGCCTTCCGACTCCCAGGCCCGGCCTCCGTTTGCTTCGCCGTTGGGCCGACGCGTGAGCTGGGGCGAGTCGGAGGAGAGCCTTGAAGCCGAAGAGCTGGATTCCCCCGATTGCTCGAGAAGCGAGTCACTGACCGCATCTTTTTGTCCTGGGAACCCGAGACGGGAACCCCACGCTGTCTCTCGGTCGCGCCCTGTCCCGTGACCCTATCCGCGTTTTCACCCAAGGGTTCCGAAAACGTGTAGAGTAGCGAAATCGAGGGGTCAGGTTTTCAAGTGTGAGGCTTCTCACGGTTCTTAAAGGTAGGTTTTGGACGAGGTTTCAAGTCCAGGAGGATGTTTACAGGGAAGTGGAGAAGTCAGAGGCTGCTGTTGCTTTCCCCGATTGCCGTCTTCCCGGCGGAGCGGCTAGAGCCCGGGCCCGGCAGTCAGGAGATGGTCGGTTCTACTCCCGGCCCCGCCGCTTGCCTCCTGTGTGACCTCGGCCAAGCCGCTTCTCGTCTCCGGGTCCCGGTTACCTCGTCTGTAAAATAGGCATCGGGACTGTGAGCCCCTCGTGGGACGGGAGCCGTGCCCAAACTGATTCGCTTGTTACTAATAATAATGATAATAAGGGTGGTATTTGTTAAGCGCTTACTATGTGTCAAGCGCTATTCTCAGCGCCGGGGGAGATGCGAGGTCATCAGGTTGTCCCACGTGGGGCTCCCGGTCTTAATCCCCATCGGACAGACGAGGGAACCGAGGCACGGAGAAGTGAAGTGGCTTGCCCAAGGTCCCGCAGCTGATAGGTGGCGGAGCCGGGATCAGAACCCACTTCCTCTGACTCCCAAGCCCGGGCTTTTTCCACTAGGCCGGGATTCGAACCCACGTCCTCCGACTCCCAAGCCCGGCCTTTTTCCACTAAGCCACGCCGCCTCTCTGTCCACCCCAGTGGTTAGTACGGTGCCCGGCACATAGTAGGCGCCTAACAGATGCCATCGTTATCGTTATTATGCTGGTTTTCCTCCTGCCTTTACTTTTCAGCCGGTGGGATCGAGTCCCTTGCTGTGTGCAGAGCTTTGTTCTGAGAATTTGCGGGGAAGTACGGTTCGGCTCATTCACCACCGGCTGTGTCCCCTGCTGGGACGAGCCCCGTCGGTTGCTCCTCAGCCTTCCTCCAGCTGGGCGTGAGGCTCCCGCCTTCAAGGAGCTGGAAGAATCGGCTCGGAATCCCCCGAACGTGTAATTTTCCAGAGCGTTTTCAGCAGCGCGAAGCAGCAGGTCCCAGCGGAAAGAGCCCGGGCCCGGGAGTCAGAAAGACCTGGGTTCTCATTCCGGTTCTGCCACCTCTCTGTCGTGTGACCTTGGGTGGGTCACTTCACTTCTCTGGGCCTCCGTTCCCCCGTCCGTAAAATGGGATCGAGACCGCGAGCCCCACGTGGGACGGGGACCCTGTCCAACACCATCTGCTTAACCCAGTCGATCCTGATTATTTTGCACGGGAGAGTGACTCTGATATTTTTCATTTAGAACGAAGCTTTCGGGGTTTTTTTTCGGGCTGAACCGCCCTGAGATTAAATACTCTGAATTAAAATAAATCGGATGTCTAAGTTAGGCTTATCGATACCGTAGTGGGAAATGCTCTTATTATGTTGTGTTCGAGAATCTACTCTTAACCTCCGAAAGGGGGTCGGTTGGTCATTCGCCACTGCTCTGTGACCTTGGGCAAGTCGCAACTTCTTCAGGCCTCGTTTTCCTCGTCTGTAAAGTGGGGATTCGATTTTTGCCCCCTCACCTACTTAGACTGTGAGCCCCAGTTACCCAGCGTGATTGTCCCGTATCTATCCCGGCGCTTAGTACGGTGCCTGACGTAGGGAAAGAGCGCACTGCAAGTGTTTAGGACAGTCGCTCTGACCAAACTCCTTTATTTTTCGGCCTACTCCAACTGTACTTAGGCAGTCTGTGTGTGCCAGGCTCCTCGTTGGAGTGTAAACTTCTCGGGGGCAGGGACCGCGTCTCCTCTATCAGCACACATCGTCCGGCACAGTGCCCCGGGCACGTCTGTCTCGTCTTAGGCCGTCGTCGTCCCCGACCCTCAGCGACCCCACGGCCGCATCTCTCCCAGAACGCCCCGTCTCCATCTGCGCTCTATCCGCTAGTTTTCTCGGTCAAGATGCGGCTTACCGTTGCCGTCCTCCGAGCGGTAAACTCGGGTCGCCGCCCTCAACTCTCTCCCCTGCCGCTGCTGCCCAGCGCGGGTGAGTTTTGACCTGGCCCGATTGCCGTTCCAGTCGCTAGCCACTAGCCAAACTGGGAATGGAATGGACAGGCCTCTGCGCGACTCTCCCTCCAATAGCCGAGACTGGTGGAGGACTGGAAAGGCTCCCGGAGCCATCCTGAGAGAGGATGTGCGGTCCGGACGCCCGATCTGTGAAGTGAAACCTGTGGAAGCCTGGGAGTTTCTGACCCGTTAACGTCCAGCAGGTGACTTTGGTTTGACTTCGGAGAACTCGGAGAAGAGAGTTAGGGGAGCCCAGAGGGTGCTTATCCCCGGTCCCTGATAAACGGCTCTCTCCAGAGATCTCCCTTCCTCTCCCCGTCCCCTCTGCCGGTTTGCCCCGGCCGAGCCGCCCCCCCCCCCCCACGTCATCCGCGATGGCGGAGGCGGGGGGAGGATTCTGAAGTCGGCGGATGGAGGTCTCCAGCCGCCAGCACTCTTTCCCGCAAGGCAAACCGAGAAATCCAGCCCTTCCTCCATCGCTAAAATCCGTCCTGGTCTCGGCTGCGACCAAGTCTCCTCTCACAGGGCGATGACGGCTTCTAGCCCTGCCCTTCTCCCGTTCTTGCGTGAAACTACTTTTCTCTTGAGCAGAACTCCCTTGGAACTAAGATTTATGAGCTTCCTTCGGGTTGTTTCGTCTTCCCGGTTGGCCGCGGGATCCCTCGGCGAACGCTGCGATATGGGCGGTCTCTCCTTCCCATTTATAAAACCTGCTCGTATTGATGTAACGGCGGGACTCACTGCGTGCCAAGAGAACGTTTCTTGCCTAGGGAGGGCTCTCGGCCTGCCAGTTCTTCGCGGGCGGCTGTCTCGGAAGGGTTCGGTACACGCTCCGCTCGCGGGCGTTTTCGTGACGCGCCGGGGCCTCGGGCCTCCCGACTTGCGTGTGAATCGCCAAGTCCGCGTTTCACCCTCCGAGCCGCGGCCGATGGATCGTCATGGTGCCCCGGTTCTCCGGAGCTCTCCCCGCCCCGTTCAGTCCGGTTGTACCGTGCGTTCGTTCGGTCGATGGTATTTATTGAGCGCTTACTATGTGCAGAGCACTGTTCTGAGCGCTCGGAACGTACAGTTCGGCAACGGATAGAGACGGGCTCACGGTCTAATCGGGGGAGACGGACGGACGGAAACCAGACAACTTAATGGCGATAAATCGAACCGAGGGGATGGACACCTCATTAATAAAATAAATAGGGCGATAAAAATCTATACAAATGAGCACAGTGTTGAGGGGAAGGGAGAGGGGGAGGAGCAGGGGGAAAGGGGGGAAAGGGGGCTTAGCTGAGGGGAGGTGAAGGGGGGAAAGGGGAGGGAGCAGAGGGTGGAGAGGGAGAAGGGCAGCGCTTAGGACAGTGCTCTGCACAGAGTAAGCGCTTAACAGATGCCGTCGTCATCATCACCGTTATTATTTTTGACCACCGGCTGCAGGCGGGGCGCTCTGCCGGAAGCTTCCTCCGTACTGAACGCTGTGCCGGCCGTTCGGTGTCTTCTAAGAGAGGGAAGGGCTTCGTCTTTGCCCTTGAGGCGCCGACGTTCTAACGTGGGAGGGAAGCGGACGGGAATCGCGTCCGCCGGAAAGCGATGACGGAAGGAGCGCGAGGTTGGGTGTCGGACGGCCGGGGTTCTAACCCCGGCTCCGCCGCTTGCCTGCCGCGTGACCGTGGGCGACTCATTTAACTTCTCTGAGACTCAGTTTCCTCATCTGTAAAATGGGGATTTAACCCCCTTTCTCCTTCCTACTTAGGTCGCGTGGGGAGGGTCCTCGGCCTGACCTGTCTTGGTCCTGTCTTCTAGGCTGTGGGCGGGGAATAATGGTGACGGTATTTGTCAAGCGCTTACTATGTGCCGAGGGGGTAATAATGTTGGTATTTGTTAAGCGCCTACTATGTGCAGAGCACTGTTCTAAGCGATGGGGTAGATGCAGGGTCATCAGGTCGTCCCACCTGAGGCTCACAGTTAATCCCCATTTTACAGATGAGGGGACTGAGGCACAGAGAAGTCAAGCGGCTCCGCCCGCGGTCGCACAGCAGACAGGTGGCAGAGCCGGGATTCGAACTCATGACCTCTGACTCCCAAGCCCGGGCTCTCTCCACTGAGCCACACTGGGGCGATGGGGAGGGGAGGAGGAGCAGAGGGAAAGGGGGGCTCAGTCTGGGAAGGCCTCCTGGAGGAGGGGAGCTCAATAAAATAACCATGATGTTGGCATTTGTTAAGCGCTTACCATGTGCACAGCACCGTTCTAAGCGCTGGGGGGGGAATACAAGGCGATGGGGTTGTCCCGCGTGGGGCTCACGGTCCTATGCTCCATTTTACAGAGGAGGTGACCGAGGCACAGAGAAGTTAAGTGACCGACTCCCAAGCCCGGGCTCTTTCCCCCGAGCCGTGCTGTACCGCCACTATTCGAGAAGCAGCCGGGCCTAGCGGCTAGAGCTCGGGCCTGGGAGGCAGAGGGTCACGGGTTCTGATCCCGGCTCCGTCACCAGTGTGCAGTGTGACCTCGGGCAGGTCATTTCACCTCTCTGGGCCTCAGTCCCCTCATCTGTAAAATGGGGATCGAGACCGTGAGCCCCCCGTGTATGTACGTAAGGGTTGTGGAGCTAGGAAGGGGGATGAATAAAGGGAGCAAGTCAAGGTGAAGCAGAAGGGAGTGGCAGAAGATCGTCCGTGTGGGATTTGTCGGTTTCGACATCGTAGTCGTATTTCTTTGAGCACTTACTGTGTCCCCGGCACTGTACTAAGCACTTGGGGGGAGTCTAGTACAACAGTAAACAGGCACATTCCCTGCCCACAATGAGTTTACAGTCTCGAGGGGGAGACAGACACCTTTATGACTGTGAACCCCGTGTGGATCTGGGGCTACGTCCGACCCAGCGTCCTCGGCGTGTAGTACGGCGTCTGGTTAAACGTCTAACCGATGCAGGAAACGAGAATCCTGATTGGCGGGGGGAGCGCAGCGCTCTGCACGCGGTAAGCGCTCTCAGTAAGTACCCCTGATTGACTGGTCGGATGATTTAGCGTGGCTCAGGGGAAAGAGCCCGAGGTCATGGGTTCGAATCCCAGCTCCGCCACTTGTCAGCTGTGTGACTGCGGGCAAGTCACTTCGCTTCTCTGGGCCCAGGTTCCCTCATCTGTCAAACGGGGATTAACCGTGAGCCTCACGTGGGACGACCTGATTCCCCCGTATCTCCCTCAGCGTTTAGAACGGTGCTCCGCACGTAGTAAGCGCTTGACAAAATACAAATACCAGCATTATTATGATTTGTCGGGGAAAGAGCCGTGTCCCTGACCCGTTGGACCTCGGGATCTCCCGTCGGAGACAAACGGATGTACATTTCCAGATCGTGACCTAGGGAGAGGAGCCAAGACCTTGGAGTCAGAGGACCTGGGTTCTAATCCCGAGTCTGCCAGCTGCTTACTGTGTGTCCTTGGGCAAGCCTCTTCTCCGCGCCTTAGTTTCCTCGACTGTAAAACGGGGACAGAGTCCTACTCCCTTCAGCTAAGCCTGTGAGCCTCATATAGGACAGGGACTGGGACCGACCTGATCAACCCCCATCTACCCCGGCGCTTAGAACGGTACTTGACACATGGTAAGTGCTTAACGAATAACATAAAAAGAGAAAGCCTCTATGGATAGAAATGTGGAGCCCCCAGAAAGACACGTTAGATTACCGGTTGTCTGAACGATGCCAGGTATTTTATCAGTTGCATTCCTAGTCCTCATATGTTTTATTGCCCTTGGTAATTCCAGTGTTTTATGTTTAAGGACCTGCTATTTATTGTAAATCAGAAATGCAGTTTCTTCAGGAGCCCCAGGGCTTATTTTCTTGGTGTACTCTCTCCTTCCGTGTTTTGAGAAGTAACGGACAGTCCGGTTTGCTTAGAGCACAAGAGTTCCGGTCTTGATGAGTGCCACTCTGAAGAAAACCGTTGGAATTTGTTAAGCGCTTACTATGTGCGGAGCACCGTTCTAAGCGCTGGGGTAGACACAGGGGAATCGGGTCGTCCCACGGGGGGCTCACGGTCTTCATCCCCGTTTTACAGATGGGGGAACTGAGGCCCAGAGAAGTGAAGTGACTTGCCCCACAGTCAGCTGACAAGTGGCAGAGCCGGGATTCGAACTCACGACCCCCGACCCCAAAGCCCGGGCTCTTCCCACCGAGCCACGCTGCCTCTCAGGTTACGGAGGTCGTGCCTCGGACCAGGGCCGTGTGCAGAAACGGAGATTCGGCCGTTCTTTCCGACACCACGTCGCGGAGTCGGACAGACGTGCGTTGGCCTGGGGGGTCATTTCCTAAACCCTGTCGGTCCTACCTTCACAACAGCTCTCACAACATGAGAGGCAGCGTGGCTCGGTGGAAGGAGCCCGGGCTCAGGAGTCAGAGGTCGTGGGTTCGAATCCCGGCTCCGCCACTCGTCAGCTGTGTGACTGTGGGCAAGTCACTTCACTTCTCCGGGCCTCGGTTCCCTCATCTGTAAAATGGGGATTAACTGTGAGCCTCTCGTGGGACGGCCTGATTCCCCTCTATCTACCCCGGTGCTTAGAACAGTGCTCTGCACATAGTAAGCGCTTAACAAACGCCCACAATGTTGTTATTATTATCTCTGCGTCTCCATCCGTACCGCCGCCGCGCCACGCCGATCCGAGCTCCTCTCTTATCCCATCTCAACTACGGCATCGGCCTCCTCTCCGACCTCCCTGCCCCCTGTCTCTCCCCCCCTCCAGCCCGCTTTCACCCTGCCGCCCGGATCATTTCTCGGAGCGGAAGCCGTCCATTCCGGGTCTCCCCGCTCCTCGGGAACCTCCGGGGCCGTTGCCCGCCCCTCTTCGCAGCAAACGGAAATTCCCTCAGTCAGTTCTGTCCCGCCTGCCTCACTTCCCCAACGCCAACCCAGTTACTGCTCCTCCATCTTGTCTATCTCATCACCTGGTATCCTCCCCAGCGCTTAGAACGGTGCCTGCACACAGGAAGCGCTTAACAGATGCCATCGGTATTATTATTATCATCATCTCCGACCTCTAGCCCACATCCCCCCTCCGGTCTGGGAATCCCTCCCCTTTCCTATCGGACAGACCGTTATCCTTCCCGCTCCTCCGGGAGGTTTTTCCCGACTAGCCTCGTATCGCCTAATACTAGCCACCCCCCCCCCCCCCCCCCCCCCCCGGTTGTCTGATTCATTCAGTAGTATTTATTGAGCGCTTCCGATGGGCAGAACACTGTACTAAGCGCTTGGAGCGGACAGTTTGGCAACAGAGAGGGACAGTCGGTGCCCATTGACGGGCTCACAGTCTAATCGATGCGCTTGGGTCTGTACTCCGTAAGCACTTTGATAATAATAATAATTATGGTATTTGTTAAGTGCTTACTCTGTGCCGAGCACTTTTCTAAGTTCTGGGGTAGATTCAAGGTGAGGAGGTGGTCCCACGTGGGGCTCACAGTCTTAATCGCCATTTTACACGAGGTAACTGAGGCACAGAGAAGTTAAGCGATTTGCCCAAAGTCACACAGCTGACAAGTGGCTGAGGCCGGGATTAGAACCCACGACCTCCGACTCCTAAGCCCGGGCTGTTTCTGCTAAGCCACGCCGTTTCTCGTAATAATCCCCCCTCCTGATACTCACCCCACAGCGCTTATATACGTCTCCTTACCCTCTGCCATTTGTAAATTTATCGTAATGTCTGTCTCTCCCCTTCGGACTGTAAGCTTCTCGTGGGCAGGAATGGAGTCCACCAACTTCATTGTGTTGTACTCTCTCACGCGCTCAGTACAGCGCACTGCTTAATCAATGCCATTGATTGAATGATTTCCCAACGGCGTGCTGTCCAAATCGGGTAGCGGAGATGCATGTTACGGGAGGACCGGCAGCATTTCCGATTTGAAGAGCCCGGGCCTGGGGGTCAGAAGGTCCCGGGTTCTAAGCCTGACTCCGCCACTTGTCTGCCGTGTGACCTTAGACAAGTCACTTCACTTCTCTGTGCCCAGGTTCCCCATCTGTAAAATGGGGATTGAGACTTCGAGCCCCAAGTGGGCCAGGGACTGTGTCCAACCCCGTTTAGCTGGTATCTGCTCCAGTGCTTAGAACGGTGCCTGGCGCATAGTAATCCCGGCTCCGCCACTTGTCGGCTGTGTGACTCTGGGCAAGTCACTTCACTTCTCTGGGCCTCCGTTCCCTCATCTGTTAAAATGGGGCTTAAGGCTGTGAGCCTCATGTGGGACAACCTGATTCCCCTGTATCTCCCCCAGCGCTTAGAACGGCGCTCTGCACATAGTAAGCGCTTAACAAATGCCAACATTATTATTAAGCATTTAACAAATACCACAGTTATTAAATGGGTAACCCGTCTTTCGATTTCCCCGTCTCAAGAGAAGCGGAACAGAGTCGATCTATTTAAATATTCTGTGGACCGACGGGGCGAGCCTCAGCTGCCGTACGGCTCGATATTTCTCATTCGTTCATTCACCCGTATCTGTCGAGCACTTTCTGTGTGCAGAGCGCTGTACTAAGCGCTTGGGAAGCACAATTCAGCAATAGAGAGAGACAGTGCCCGCCTACAGTGGGCTCACGGTCTGAAAGGGAGGGGGGCAGAGGTCAAAGACAAGTAAACAGGTCTCGGTAACATCATTAGAGAAGCAGCGTGGCTCAGCGAAAAGGGCCCGGGCTCGGGAGTCAGAGGTCACGGGTTCGAATCCCGGCTCTGTCACCCGTCAGCTGGGTGACTGAGGGCGAGTCACTTCACTTCTCTGGGCCTCGGTTACCTCATCTGTAAAATGGGGAATGGATTGTGAGCCTCACGTGGGACGACCCGATTCCCCTGTGTCTCCCCCAGCGCTTAGAACGGCGCTCTGCACATAGTAAGCGCTTAACAAATACCAACGTTATCGTTCTAACTAGAGAGAGTTCTGGATGGGTACACATCATTAATAAAAATAAATCTGATTATTCTTACAAATATATAATGCATATATACACATGATACATATATAATTACATAAATACACGAGTCCTGGGGGGTGGGCAGAGTAGAGTGAGGGAGTCGGGGCCACGGGGAGGGGAGGAGGAGCGGAGGGAAAGGGAGGGCTCAGTCCGGGAAGGCCTCCCGGAGGAGGCGAGCTCTCGGTGGGGCCGGGAGGGGCGGGGGGGGGAAGCGTGGTAGCTGGGCGGATGTGAGGAGGGAGGGCGTTCCGGGCCGGAGGCGGGACGCGGGCCGGGGTGGACGGCGGGCCGGGCGAGGACGAGGCCCGGCGAGGAGGTGAGCGGCGGCGGAGGAGCGGAGCGTGCGGGCTGGGCCGGAGAAGGAGAGAAGGGAGGTGAGGGAGGAGGGGGCCAGGCGATGGACGGCTTGGAAGCCAGGAGTGAGGAGTTTTCGTTTCACGTGAGGCTCGATAGGCAACCCCGTAGAGGTTTCCGAGGAGGGGAGCGACATCCCCGGAACGTTTCTGTAGAAAGATGATGGGTGCGGCGGAATGAAGTACAGACCTGAAGCGGGGAGAGACGGGAGGTTGGGAGGTCAGAGAGGAGGCCGGCCCAGTCATCCAGTCGAGATACGATGAGCCACCGTACTAACGGGGTAGCGGTTTGGATAAACGGAAGTTGAGGGAGATGGTCGTCGGACCCAACTGGTGGCCGATTACGTACGGAAACCGAGACTCCCTCATCGAGGCGACGATCGTGACGGCGGCCTTCGTTAAGCGCTTACTACGTGCAGAGCACCGTTCTAAGCGCCGGGGGGGGTACGGGGTGATCGGATTGTCCCACGTGGGGCTCACGGTTTTAATCCCCGTTTTCCAGATGAGGTCACCGAGGCCCAGAGGAGTGAAGTGGCTTGCCCGAAGTCACCCCGACGCTTAGTACGGTGCCTGGCACGTAGTAAGCGCTTAACAAATAAAATGATTATTGTTGATCATGGAGGCAGTGAACTTTCCACTTGTCAGGAAAGTGGGTCAAGGAGCTGACTGGTAATGGCATATCCTACATAAATAATAATAATAACGTTGGTATCCGTTGAGCGCTTACTACGTGCGGAGCGCCGTTCTAAGCGCTGCAGTGGATACGGGGTGATCGGGTCGTCCCACGTGAGGCTCGCGGTTAATCCCCATTTTACAGATGAGGTAGCCGAGGCCCAGAGAAGTGAAGCGACTCGCCCACAGTCACACGGCTGCCAGGTGGCGGAGCCGGGAGTCGATCCCATGACCTCTGACTCCGAAGCCCGGGCTCTCTCCGCTGAGCCACGCCGCTCCTTCGCGGTGAAGAAGCGTGCGGCATAATGCTCGTTTCGGTTCAGGATTAATAGGATCCCCGTTGGGTGTTCGAGCCGAATTTCCTGGCATAAATGATCTAGTCTCTCCCGTTTGTCCGAGCCTTATTCATTTTCGTTTGCTGCATTATCATCGGCGAAATGACGTTCGCTGCACATTGCCCCGTTTAATCGCATCAGATGCCCGTCGATCTTATTTGGGTCAAAGAGACCGCCCACGTGTCTATCGGCACGCGGTCTTGGCGGCGTTCAGCCCGTGGAACCAAAATGGCGGTTGTGGTACGCTCCGGCTCGTCCGCTCGGGACTCACGTTCGCACTCCGTGCTTTGGCGGGGACACCTTTGGGGCGTCACGTCTTCCGAGGACGCGGGTCCGTCGGGAGAGTCGGAAGCGTCGGTGGAGGGGTCGGCCGGACGACCTTCCTCGGCGCCGACTTCATGATACTAGCGATATTCGTTAAGCGCTTACTATGTGCCGGGTACCGTGCTGAGCGCCGGGGGGGATACGGGCGGATCGGGTCGGACCCAGTCCCCGTCCCGCACAGGACTCACAGTCTTCACCCCCGTTTCGCAGATGAGGGAACTGAGGCGCCGTGACGTGAAGTGGCTTGCCCAAGCCCGCCCAGCGGCCGAGTGGCGGAGCCGGGTTTAGAACCCACGACCTTCTGACTCCCAGGCGCGCGCTCTATCCGCTCCGCCGTGTTTCTCCTTCATCGGTCGCGCCATGCCTGTGTCCCTGGAGAACCGAGCGTGTTGAGGAATCCTTCGGAAGGTAAAGGCGCCATCGCCCGCTTAAACCCGGTGGCGGTTCTCACGGAGCTCGTGAGAGCCCTTCGTTTTCGTGGCCGATGTGAATCGATGGATTTATCGTCCCGGCCTTTTCTGCCGCAGCGCTGTTTACTCTTGTGTTGTACTTTCCCAAGCCCTTAGTGCAATGCTGTGCACACAGTAAGCGCTCAATAAATATGATTGAATGAATGATTATTATTATTATTATTATTATAGTTTTTCCCCCGCTATATGGTAAGCTCTTTGAGGTCTGTCGACTCCCTTGTTGGGAAGCAGCACGGTCTAATAATGTTGGTATTTGTTAAGCGCTTACTAGGTGCCGAGCACCGTTCTAAGCGCTGGGGGAGACACAGGGGAATCAGGTCGTCCCACGTGGGGCTCACAGTCTTGATCCCCATTTTACAGACGAGGGAACTGAGGCCCAGAGAAGTGAAGTGACTCGCCCACGGTCACACAGCCGACGAGTGGCAGAGCCGGGATTCGAACTCATGAGCCCCGACTCCAAAGCCCGTGCTCTTTCCACTGAGCCACGCCGCTTCTAGTGTGGGTAGAACACGGGCCTACGAGTCAGAAGCGCCTGGGTTCTCATCCCGGCTCTGCCACTTGTCTGTTGACCTTGGGCAAGTCACTTAACTTCTCTGTACCTCAGGTACCTCGTCTGTAAAATGGGAATTAAGACCGTGAGTCCCATGCGGGTCAGGGACGGTGTCCAACCTCATTAACTTGTATCTACCCCGGCGCTGAGAACAGCGCTCGACACAGAGTGAGTGCTTAACAATCGTATCGTACTGTACTCTCCTAAGGGCTTAGTATAGTGTTCTGCACACAGTACGTGCTTGATAAATACCGTCGACTGGTTGAACGTGATTGGAGGCAAAGGAAAAGGAGTCGGTGGAGAGGAGGAGGTTGAAGTCATGGCAGAAATTGAAGGAGAGCGAGTAGAAGCAGTCGTTTTTCAGAAGGGAGAAGGGAAGGGAGGCAGAGGCCCAGGACGGTCCTCCTTAAGCCACAGCTGAGGAGGAGGAAAGAGACGAGGATAGGGTGGGGTGGCAGAGAGCCGGTGATGAGAGGCCTGGAAGTTAATTCTTGATGATATCTATTTTGCTTACAAAGAATGGGGAGTTCACCAGATGATAAGGAGAAAGCAGGTGGGGGATTCCCCTGGAGCTTTAGAGGAGAGAGAAGGTTGTCGGGGTGGGAGCTGATAAGGGATGAAAGTAGAACAGTTGTTAGCCCTGTGTAATCAATCAAATTTATTGAGCACTTACTGGGTGCAGAGCAATCCATTAAGCACTTGGGAGCCTACAGTAGAACGGAATTGCTGCTCACCGTTTCTTGCCCATAAAGGAGCTTACGGTCTAGAGGGGAAAATTTATTGAGTTCACAGTCTAGAGGGGAACATTTATTAAGCCGACTCTGGCTTCGTGGGGGAGTCAACCCAGTCAACCCGACACGCATGCTGCCGCAAGATTCTAAAGGCTTTTGCTTTCCCAGAATAGGCAAATATGTCAATCCTCCCATTTGGTGCAGATGCGGCATCCTCATCCATTAGTCTCAAAGGAGGAATTGTTTCATATATCGGGCTAGTCCCCGGATCACGGGAAATCTGCTACTGTTGGATTAGATCTGACGGGACCAGAAATTTCATCCCTTGAGTCAGCCCCCCCCCCCTTCTGGACTGTAAGCTCATCGTAGGTAGGGACTGTGTCCGTTTATCGTTGTATCGTGCTCTCCCAAGCGGTCAGTACAGTGCTTTGCCCACGGTAAGTGCTCGGTAGGTACGACCGAATGAACGATAGGTGTGAGCCCTCCAGGGGCGTGTGAGCATAAAAGAAGGGATGGGGAGAGAGAAGAGGGGGAGAAGAGAAAATGGATGCCGGTCAATCAGTTGTATTTATTGAGCGTTTTCTGCGTACAGGGTGCTGTACTAAGTGCTCAGGAGAATACAGTGCGGCGGAGTTGGTGGACGCGTTCCCTGCCCTCAAGGAACTGACAGGCCACACTTTAAAATAAATGACAGGTATGTAGATAAGTTCTGTGGGGTGAGGGCCGGGTGAATAAAGGACCCATTATCGAAGTGCAAGAGTGACAGAGAAGGGAGAAGGAGTAGGGGAAATGAGGGCGTAATCAGGGAAGGCCTCTTGGAGAAGATGGGCTTTCAGTCAATCTTTGCCCGAGAGGAATTCGCCGGGACAATCCACCCTATGATGTTTATCATATAGGCGAAAAACAGTCTCACTAAGACTGTTCAAGTCAGAGTTCAGTAGGAAAGACTGGGCTGCATTTCATGGTTCCGTACACGTTTTATAATGTTTATCGGCTTTTGGATAAGATTTCTCATGGAAAGTTTGCCTCGTGGGCTGGTAAATTCAGAAGGTGGCCATTTTCTCGAAGGCAGGCAGATGCCGTATATTCCGAAAGGTGCTATGGAAGGCTCTCTCCGCCCCCGGTGAGGTGCTCGGTAAATATCTGTAGACTTGAAGACATCTTCAGGTGCCCTAGGCTTCCTTTTGGACCAAGCGTCCCCTCTCCTTCCTGCCGGGGACTAGCGTGAAAACTTTAGGATTCGCTTTGAAGGCATTACCGTAGGGCCGGGATGATTATTTTGGCGTGGGTTAGCTTCTCTTCGGTTTGCTGCCCAGAACTGATAAGCCGTTTTTCGCTCCTTGGCATCAGTTTTAATCACTAAGGAACTCAGAGATACAGCGGGCTGGAAGGAAACTGCAATGATGATGATCTAGGCCAGGACCTATAATATCCGTATCCCTATGATAACTTCCCGCTTCCCGACCCCCTGCATCCGCCTCGCTTGTCGTCGCCTCCTCCTTCCCCACCCGCCTTCTCCCCCGCTCAGCTTCCCCTCAGCCCGGCCCCAGGAACGCCATCCCGGGCCTCAGGTTGGTCCCCGTCTCTCTCCCGTCGTCCCCCCCTTGCTCACGTCTCCTCTCGTGCCCGGAACTCCCTCCTCCTTCCCAGCCAGAAAGGCCACCTTTTTCCCCACCTCCCCCTGCTAAAATCACATCTCCTCCCGGAAGCCTGAAGCAGCGTGGCTCAGTGGAAAGAGCCCGGGCTTCGGAGTCAGAGGTCGTGGGCTCGACTCCCGGCTCCGCCACTTGTCAGCTGGGTGACTGTGGGCGAGTCGCTTCACTTCTCTGGGCCTCAGTTACCTCATCTGTCAGATGGGGATTAACCGTGAGCCTCACGTGGGACGACCTGATGACCCTGTATCTCCCCCAGCGCTCAGAACGGTGCTCTGCACATAGTAAGCGCTTAACAAATACCAACATTATTACTAATCCCACCTCTCCCCACCCTGAGACCCTCCCTGCTGCATCACCCGGGCACTTCAATCCGTACCCTCTAAGCACATCATTCGTTCCGTGGTATTTATGGAACGCTTACTGTGTGCAGAGCTCTGTACTAAGCGCTTGGGAGAGTACGATATAACCATAAATATTCCCTGCCCACAACAAGCTCACAGTCTAAAGGGAGAGGCAGACCTTAATATAAATAAATAAATTACACTTAGAAAGCCACCGCACCCCTCACTCCTTTTTTTTAGGTATTTTTGTATGCTCTTAATAATAATAATTGTAGTATTTGTTAAGCACTCACTGCGTGCCCAGCACTGTTCTAAGCACTGGGGTAGATACAAGGTAATCAGGTCGTCCCACGTGGGGCTCACAGTCTTCAGCCCCGTTCTACAGATGAGGGAACTGAGGCCCAGAGAAGTGAAGTGACTTGCCCCAAGTCACACAGCAGGAAAGTGGCGGAACAGGGATTAGAACCCACGTCCTCTGACCCCCAAGCCTGCGGTCTCGCCGCTGGACCAGGCTGCTTCTCTATGTGCCGGGCGGATGTGTACTAAGCACCGGGGCGGATGCAAGGGAATCGGGTTGGACACAGTCCCCGTCCCACGTGGGGCTCGCAGTCTTTTACATTTTACATTTAGCGGGGGAGAAGGCGGGTGGGGAAGGAGGAAGCGACGACAAGCGAGGCGGATGCAGGGGGTGGGGAAGCGACCCATTTTACAGATCCCTCCTCACCCCTGCCAGCACTTACGGACATATCTTCGTACCCTTGCTTCCCCGTCCTGTCATCGATTTTAGCATCTGCCTCCGCTGGTAGACTGTAAGCTTCTCGAGGGCAGGGGTCGTGTCTGCCAACTCTGCTGTCTTGCATTCTCCCAAGCTCTTAGGACAGTGCTCTGCAATACCGCTGATTTTTTTTTTCATTTTTCATGGTATTGAATAATGTTGGTATTTGTTAAGCGCTCACTATGCAGTGCTCTGCACATAGTAAGCGCTTAACAAATACCAACATTATTATTACTATGTGCAGAGCACCGTTCTGGGGTAGATGCAGCGTAATCAGGTCGTCCCACGTGAGGCTCACAGTCTTAATCCCCATTTTACAGATGAGGTAACTGAGGCACAGAGAAGTGAAGCGACCTGCCCACAGTCACACAGCTGATAAGTGGCGGATCCGGGATTCGAACCCATGACCTCTGTCTACCAAGCCCGGGCTCTTGCCATTGAGCCGTGCTGCTGCTTTATTTTTGTTAAGCGATTCGTACGCGCCAGGTACTGTACTGAGCACTGGTGTACATACAAGCTAGTCAGGTGGGAGACGGTCCCTGTCCCACATGGGGCTCGCACGCAGCCCTAATCCCCATTTTACAGAAGAGATAACCGAGGCCCAGAGAAGTGAAGTGAGCAAGGGGCTTGGGAGTCGGAGGTCGTGGGTTCTCGTCCCGCCTCCCCCACTTGTCAGTCGGGTGACTTGGGGCAAGTCACTTCACTTCTCTGGGCCTCGGTTCCCTCCTCTGTAAAATGGGGATTAAAACTGTGAGCCTCAAGTGGGACAACCTGATTGCCCTGTATCTACCCCAGCGCTTAGAACAGCGCTTGGCACATAGTGAGCGCCTAACAAGTACCAGCATTATCATTATTACTATTATTATTCGCCCAGAGTCACCCAGCAGACTGGTGACGGAGCCGGGATTAGAACCCAGGTCCTTCTGGCTTCCAGGCCCGTGATTTAGCCATGATTTACCCACGCCGCTTCCACGCCGGTTGAATCCCAAGGAGGGACAGTAGATCAGTAGCGGGGATGTGGACTCCTTTCGCTGGTTCTTATTTCTGTATCCACCTCCCGACTGCTATGGAGACGTCGGGAGAGGCCAGCGTGTCGCCATTTTAATCGGGCGGTTAAGGTCGCGGACCACCGCGGCGCTCCTGCCCGTCCCTGTGCCGGCCTTCAGCATCTTTCGCACGCGGCAGCGACACGAGTAAAAGGCGAGCCCCTTCCTCTCACCCGCCCGGGAGGCTCATCCACGCCTTCCGTTCGGCTGAAATTACTACTGGTAGTTGGAAAACGAATTTCCTGTGGGTAGGATTTCCTGACTCTCTCGGGTATAAATTAAATAGAAGATATAAAAAGCCAGATATTTGAATCGGTACGCGTAACCGGATTGAAAATCGGGAAATTGACAATAGGTTTTCCAAAAAGAGTTCATAATTTCAAACACAGCATGCAGTGGGGCCAGGTAATTGATTTTAATACGTTAAGCACTGAGGACTTCCCGTGCCTCAGAAATTGCCACCATCATTTTCTGGCCGACCTCCTCGGGCGAACTCGGAAGAGAGCTGATTTTCAGCGCGGCCCTTCCTCCGATTTCCGAGCGCACCGGCCTCTCGTGCTTTATTCGTTCGTGACCCCAGCGGGAACCGAAAGACGTAGTTTTAAACTCCCTTCTCTTTCGGGACCGTCGAGAATTCAGCTTTGTATTGAAAGTGAATTTTACCGCAGCGTGTGAACTCAGGTGAACGGCGAGTAGTCCTCCGGCGAACCCGAGTGCCAGGGGGCGAAGGAACTCAGTCGATCCATCCCTGGTCTTTATTGAACGCTCGCTGGGTGCGGAGCGCCGCGCTGATGACGAGCCGATAGAGCACGGGCCCGGGAGTCAGAAGTTCACGGTTTAATAATAATGTTGGTATTTGTTAAGCGCTTACCATGTGCAGGACACTGTTCTAAGCGCTGGGGGAGATACGGGGTCATCCCACATAGGGCTCCCGGTCTTCATCCCCATTTTACAGATGAGGTAACCGAGGCACAGAGAAGTTAAGTGACCTGCTCAAAATCACACAGCTGACAAGTGGCAGAGCAGGGATTCGAACCCATGACCTCTGACTTCCAAGCCCGGGCTCTTTCCATTGAGCCACCCCTCGTCTGCTGTATGGGACGTTGGGCCTCGGTTACCTCTACTGTAATAAACGGGGATTAAGAGTCTGAGCCCAAGGCGGGACAGGGGACTGTGTCCAAACCGCTTAGAGAAGCAGCGTGGCTCAGTGGAAAAAGCACGGACTTGGGAGTCGGAGGTCACGGGTTCGAATCCCGGCTCTGCCGCTTGTCAGCTCTGTGACTGTGGGCAAGTCACTTCACTTCTCTGGGCCTCGGTGACCTCGTCTGTCAAATGGGGATGAAGGCTGTGAGCCTTATGTGGGACAACCTGATGACCCTGTATCCTCCCCAGCGCTTAGAACAGAGCTCTGCACATAGTAAGCGCTTAACAAATACCAACATTATTAACCTGTATCTACCCCAGTCCTTGGTACATAGTAAGCACTTGACAAGCATCGTAATTATTTATTTATCCAGCGCTTACTACGGTGCCTGGCACATGGTAAGCGCTTAACCAAGACCATCGTTATTGTTATTAATAGGAAGTGCTTGGGAGAGTAAGGTAGAGTTGATAGACCTGTGAGCCTCACGTAGGACAACCTGATTACCCTGTAGCTACCCCAGCGCTTAGAACAGTGCTCTGCACATAGTAAGCGCTCAACAAATACCAACATTATTATAATCATTATTATTATTATGATCCCTATCCTGAAGGAGGGTTTAATCTAGAGGGGGAGACAGACATGACAATGAATTATAGATCGGGGAAATGGCAGACTGGAAGGATATGTGCTGCGGGGTTGAGGGTGGGGTGACTGTCAAGCACTTAGGGGGTACAGCTCCAAGTACACAGGGAACACAGAATAACGATAATAACAATAATAACAACAGTGGTATTTGTTAAGCGCTTACTGTTTGCCGAGCACCGTTCCGAGAGCTGGAATGTTGCATCGGAGCAAAATCAAGGAGTATGATCTTAGGAGGGTTCTGACGAAATGAGAAGATGAATGGTACCTGTTAGCGCTTACTAGGTGCCAAACACCATTCATTCAGTAGTATTTATTGAGCGCTTACTTTTGTTCTAAGCACTGGGGTAGATCCAGAGTAATCAGGTTGTCCCACGTGGGGCTCACAGTCTCCGTCCCCATCTTACAGGGGTGAGGCCCAGAGAAATGAAGTGACTTGCCCAAGGTCACAGAGCGGAGGCGCGGCGGAGCCGGGATCGAGGCACGGCGAGTCGGCGTTAGAGGAGCAGAGTGTGCGCGGGGGGCGGAGGTCGGAGAGCGGCAAGATGTAGAGGGCGCAGGAGGGGCGGGAGAGCCGTTCGAGCGTCTGAAGGCCGATGGCGAGGAGTTTCTCTTTGATGCGGAACATTGTTTTAACAACTGCAGGTACTGGGAGGCAGTTCGCAGATGGGATGAAGCCCTTCAGTTAACGCCCGATGACGCCACGCTCTATGAGATGAAGTCTCAGGTAACCTTCCCTTCTCAGCATCCTCGAGCGGTGACCTCCAGAGACGGGGGTAGAGGGGTGGGGAGCGGGGGTCGTCTGTGTTGCCCTGGCTCTCTCGTACAGTTTTAAACATCCGGACAACATTCTGGGGAGTATTTTTCAGCGTAGAACAGGTTTTACAGCCCCTCGGTTCTATTTATCGCTATCGTTTCTGTCTGTCCGTCTCCCCCGATTAGACTGTCAGCCCGTCGATGGGCAGGGATTGGCCCCATCTGTTGCCGAATTGTACATTCCAAGCGCTTAGTACAGTGCCCTGCACAGAGTAAGTGCTCTATAAATACTACTGAATCCTCAGGCCTGCAGATATTTCCACCGGAAGCCACGGTTGACACTGCTCTGACCCACTCCCCCGGGAGAAGCCGCGTGGCCTAGCGGGTAGAGCCCGGGCCTGGGAGTCAGAAGGAGCCGGATCCTGATCCCGGCTCCGCCGCCGGTCTTCTGGGTTAGGTTGAGCACGTCACTTCGCTTCTTTAGGCCTCAAGTACCGTGTCTGTAAAATGAGAATTTAGGACTGTGAGTCCCAGGTGGGACATGGACTGTGTCCAAGCTGCTTAACTTTCTTTCTTTCTTTCTTTCTTTTCTTTCTTTCTTCTTTCTTTCTTTCTTTCTTTCTTTCTTTCTTTCTTTCTTTCTTTCTTTCTTTCTTTCTTTCTTTCTTTCTTTCTTTCTTTCTTTCTTTCTTTCTTTCTTCTTTCTTTCTTTCTTTCTTTTTCTGTCTCTCTGTCTCTCTGTCTCTCTGTCTCTCTGTCTCTCTGTCTCTGTCTCTCTGTCTGTCTCTCTCTCTCTCTCCCTCTTTCTTTCTTTTTCTTTTTCTTTTTCCTTTTCTCTCTCTCTCTTTTTCATTCGTACTTATTGAGCGCTTACTGCGTGCAGAGCACTATACTAAGCGCTTGGAAAGTACAATTTGGCAACAGATAGAAACAATTCCTACCCAGCAATGGGCTCACAGTCTAGAAGAGGGGAGACAGACAACAAGACGAAACAAGTAGACAGGCCTCGATAGCAACAAAATAGATAACTAGAATTATAGATGTATACACACATCATAAATTAATAGAATGATAAATATGTACAAGTATACAGCAGTGCTGTGGGACGGGGAAGTAGAGAGAGGGAGGAGGTCGGGGTGGTGGGGAGGGGAGGAGGAGCAGAGGGAAAGGGAGGGCTCAGTCTGGGAAGGCCTCCTGGAGGAGGCGAGTTCTCAGTAGGGCTTTGAAGGGGGGAAGTGTGCTAGTTTGGCGGATGTGAGGAGGGGAGGGCGTTCCGGGCCGGAGGCGGGACGTGGGCCGGGGGTCGACGGGGGGACGGGCGAGGACGAGGGACCGTGAGGAGGTGAGCGGCGGCAGGGGAGCGGAGTTGTGGGCTGGGCTGGAGAAGGAGAGAAGGGAGGTGAGGGAGAAGGGGGCAAGGGGATGGACGGCTCTGAAGCCTGGAGTGAGTTTTTGTTTCATGCGAAGGTTGATAGGCAAACACTGGAGAGTTTTGAGGAGGAGGGTGACATGCCCAGACCGTTTCTGTAGAAAGATAATCTGGGCAGCAGAGTGAAGTAGAGACTGAAGTATAACTTGTCTCTACCCTAACTTGTAGTCCAGTGCCTGTCATATAGTCAGCTCTTAACAAATACCTTAGAGACCACTATGATTTTATTGAGGTTCCCACAATTGGAAAAGGGAGTGAGTGTGATCCTGAGGGATTGCAGTCCGAGTTTAAACCTGCGTGCTCCTCCGCATTTTCATCATCAGGTCACCTCCGCAGCCCGACTCAAGATGCTTTTGTGATTGACCGGCAGTTTGGGTCACTAGGAGAGAGCAGAGAGGACCAATTTTGGCTGTTTATCTCCCCGGACTCGCCTGTTCTGGCGTGGAGACCTTTCCAGTTGGGACGGCTTCAGTTTCCGTCCACCTACTGCCCTTTTCCTCGGCCGCTGCACTCCAGATTTACTCAACTGTGTGCAGAGCACCGTTCTAAGCGCTTGGGAGAGTACACGTAGCAGGGGTGGTTGACATGTTCCCTGCGCACAGTGAGCTTGTCCTATCGAACTCTCCCAAGTACTCAGCACAGCATTCTGCCTACAGTAATCACTTCATTCATTCATTCAGTCGTATTTATTGAGCGCTTACTATGTATAGAGCACCGTACTAAGAGCTTGGAGTGTACAATTTGACAACAGAAAGAATTAATCCCTGCCCAATGACAGGCTCACAGTCTAAATTTAATAAATACCATCGATGGATAGCCAGGGAAAATGTGAATAACGGTCTCTGGAGTGAGATTCTGGGGGTGAAGACCATGGTTTGAATCTGGCAGGCGTACAGAAAGCAGGATTGTGGGCAGATGCCCTTATCATCCTCACCATCATCTTCATCTTGGTTTTGGGTATTTTTTGGTTGTCTTCCGTGTGCAGAGCCGCGCATTGAGTGCCGAGTAGCTGTAATGTCATCTGTTAAGCGCTCACTGTGTGCGGAGCACAAAGTTCGGAGAAACTACACATGTAGAAATTAGGCACGTTACCTGTCCCTCGTAAGGCTCACGGGCACATGAGAACTTTCTGAAGACTAAATGGGAAGCAGCGGGGCCTAGCGGGCAGAGCTCGGGCCTGCGAGTCAGAAGGACTTGGGGTTCCAATCCCGGCTCCTTCATTTATCTGCTGTGTGACCTTAGGGAAGTCACTTCACTTCTCGGAGCCTCAGTTCCCTCATCTGTAAAATGGGGATTAAGACCGTGAGCCCCATGTGGGACAGGGACGGTGACCAACCCCATTTGCTTGTATCCCACCCCAGCACTTAGTACGGCGCCCGGCACATAGTGAGCGCTTAACAAATACCACAGTTATTATTACTGGGGTGCAGCGTCTGCCCCTGACCTTCCGTGGGGGATGACAGGCAGGCAGAAATAGCCAAGAAACAGTCTTTTGGACATGCTGTCCACTTAAAAAACAAAGAATATCATTCATTCAGTTGTATTTGAGTGCTTACTGTGGGCAGAGCACTCTACTGAGCGCTTGGGAGAGTACAATATAATAGTTAAGAGACAAATTCCCCGCCCACGACGAGTTTCATACCAAGTCGAGGAGCTCCTCAGACGAGAGCTTCTCACACTGACGTCTGGGCAGCTGCCCAGTCCCGCTTCGAACGGAGGTGGGGGAGACCGTGGGTAAAGAGAGGAAAGCCTAGAATCGCTTTGCCCGTTGTTTTAGGCCGAGGCCCGGGTGCGGTTCTGCATCGAAGGCATTAAAGTCGAGGGCAGAGCACTTTAGTGCCTCGCCTCTTTTAATAATTTAGCAGCGCCCTCATTATCGGCTCGATCGCGGGTATCGGAAGGACAGCGATAGAATCCTTGTCCCTTTGAGCAGTAAAAAATCTGGTTCATGAAAAGGTGGGGCGGGGGTTAGGTGTCAGAGGGGCGTGATTAGAAAGGGGGGAACGGTGACCTCTGAATTCATGTTGCAAGCGCTTAGTACAGTGTTCTGCCCGAAGTAAGAACTCACTGATAAACAATAATGATGGTGTTTGTTACGCGCTTACTATGTGCCAGGCACTATACTAAGTGTCGGGGTAGATACAAGGTAATGATTGAGTCAGCCACAGCCACACCCACGGAGACTAAGAATAACGATATTCTGGTACTGATAGTATGTTCTGGTACTCCGGTATGTTCTGGTACTCTGGTATGATATTCTGGTACTGATATTATTCTGATATTATGGTACTTGGTAAGCACTTACTAGGTACCGAGCACTGTTCTGTGCACTAGGGGAGTTAATCAGGTTGGACCCAGTCCCTGTCCCACATGGGGCTCACACTCTTATCCCTGTTTCCCAGAAGAGGTAACTGAGGCACAGATAAATTGAATGACTGGCCCAGGGTCACACAGCAGACAAGGGGTGGAGCCGGGATTAGAACCCAGGTCTTTCTAACTCCCAGGCCCGGGCTCACTCCACTAAGCCACACAGATAATAATAATAATGATAATGATGATAATGTTGGTATTTGTTAAGCGCTTACTATGTGCAGAGCACCGTTCTAAGCGCTGGGGTAGATACAGGGTAGTCATGTTGTCCCACGTGAGTCTCGCAGTCTTAATCCCCATTTTACAGATGAGGTAACTGAGGCACAGAGAAGTTAAAGTGACTTGCCCACAGGCACCCAGCTGACAAGTGGCAGAGCCGGGATTTGAACCCATGACCTGTGACTCCCAAGCCCGCGCTCTTTCCACTGAGCCACGCTGCTTCCGAGCCACAGATCGCCCCGCCAGCGCCACGCTCTCTGAATTTTATGGTCGGCAATCGGTGCCTTAATACAAAGAATATGAAAACGCCGGCAGAGGCTCCGTGCGGCGCCTACGGATGAGGCGTTCCGGCTCTTGAAACTGAAAGACGCGTGAAGGCGTTAGCGTGTCCAGTTTTACGTTATGGCGGGAGATGAAGCGAGCTAGACTCAGGGTTTGCTACTCAAGCGACAGTTGGCCGTGGCTCTCACCGAGGGACTCCCGTTTCTCTTGTCTTGCAGGTCCTGATGTCCCTGCAGGAGATGTTTCCCGCAGTCCAGGCGGCGGAAATGGCCGTCCAGAGAAATCCCCATTCGTGGGAGTGCTGGCAAACCCTGGGTCGGGCCCAGCTGGGACTAGGAGAGATAGTTCTGGTAAGGAGGAGGGCCCGGCGGAAACCGGAAAGGGGCTCGCGATTCGTCGTTTCTGGCCCGAGGAAGCGGAAGATCCGACTCTCCTTGAGGGCGTTGATGAGCCTCCCCTTTCACCTGCTGTCGAGCACGGGGTCGGGGCCGTATTTTTTTCACGTCTGGGAATTGTCTCCCGCCACCGTTGGCTGAGATAGAGCATCGCTGTGGCCCCTGTCTCCCACCGCGACCCACGGAGTCTGAAGCTCCCATAGTGAGGGAGATTTTGGGCTGCCTCCTATCAGCCTCCTCTTCCGGAGATACCGGTAGAGGGAAGAGGAAGGAGATTGTCTCTCTGTCTTCCTTTCCCTTTTCCTCTCCCCCTCTCCCTTCCCCCTCTCTCTTTCTCTCTCCCCCGGTATTCCCCCCTCTTCCTCTGTCTCCCCTTCTCTCTCCCTCTCACCCCGTTCTCTCTCTGTCTCCTCCCTCTGTCTTCCCCCATATCCTCCCCTCCCCTCCCCTTTCTCTCTCCCTCTCTCTCCCCCTTGTCTCTCTCTCTCTCTCTCTCCCCCCTCCCCACCCCCCTCCACCCGAGCTGCTTAACGGCCCCAGCCACACCGAGGGGCCTGTACCACGTCCTACCCCCCTCGTCGGGACCATCTGGGGAGCAGAGACCTAGGAATGCGCATGGAATCGTCTCTCAGCCGAGAGACTAATTCCCCCCTTTATTTTATGATATATGTTAAGCACTCGCTGTGTGCCAGGCACTCTGCTAAACACTGGGGTAATGACTGCGATATCTGTTAGGCGCTCACTATGTGCCAAGCACTCTTCTAAGCGCTGGGGTGGATACAAGGTAATCGGGTTGTCCCACGTGGGGCTCACGGTCTTAATCCCCATTTTACAGGTGAGGTGACTGAGGCACGGAGAAGGGAAGTGGCTCGGCCAAGGTCGCACAGCAGACGAGTGGCAGGGCCGGGGTTAGAACCCACGTCCTCTGACTCCCAGGCCCGGGCTCTCTATCCACTAGGCCATGCTGCTTCCCTTCAGCATAAGGGACTGGGCGGTTCTCCCCCTTCCGTTTTAGATAATAATAATAACGATGGCATTTGTTAAGTGCTTACCATGTGCCAAGCACTGTTCTAAGCACTGGGAGGGGATACCAGGTAATCAGCTTGTCCCACATGGGGCTCACGGTCTTCATCCCCATTTTACAGATGAGGTCACTGGGGCACAGAGAAGCGAAGTGACTTGCCCAAAGTCACACGGCTGACAAGTGGCCGAGCCGGGATTAGAACTCATGACCTTTTCATTCATTCAATAGTATTTATTGAGCGCTTACTATGTGCAGAGCACTGTACTAAGCGCTTGGAACGAACAAGTCGGCAACAGATAGAGACGGTCCCTGCCGTCCGACGGGCTCACGGTCCGATCGGGGGAGACGGACAGACGAGAACGATGGCGATGAATGGAGTCGAGGGGAGGAACATCTCGTAAAAACAGTGGCGACTAAATAGAATCGAGGCGATGTACATCTCATTAACAAAATAAATAGGGCGATGAAAATATAGACAGTCGAGCGGACGAGTACGGTGCCGGGGGGACGGGAAGGGAGAGGGGGAGGAGCAGAGGGAGATGGGGGGAGAAGAGGGTTAAGCCGCGGAGAGGTGAAAGGGGGGCGGGAGAGGGAGTAGAGGGAGAAGGGGAGCTCGGTCTGGGAAGGCCTCTCGGAGGAGGTGAGTTTTAAGTAGGGTGTTGAAGAGGGGAAGAGAATTAGCCCGGCGGAAGTGAGGAGGGAGGGCGTTCCGGGACCGCGGGAGGACCTGTGACTCTCAAGCCCGGGCTCTTTCCACAGAGCCACGCTGGTTCTCCGATGGCAAACTACTCAAGGACCTAAAGCTGAGGAGGCTTCACCCGCTTCCTAAATTCTCCCATGCTCGGGGCCTCATTGTGGGCCATGCCTTGCACACAGTAAGCTCTTAATAAATACTCGTTTAGACTGTGAGCCCGTTATTGGGCGGGGATTGTCTCTATCTGCTGCCAAATTGTACATTCCAAGCGCATAGTGCAGTGCTCTGCACATAGTAAGCGCTCAATAGATACTATTGAATGAATGAATGAATGAAATACGATGGAGCGAATGAATGGAACACGGGTCCTCTGACTCCCAGCCCGTGCGCTTTCCCGTAGGCCACGCAGCTTCCCAGATCACTACAGCATCTGATTTTCCTTCCGGGAGAAGTATCACCAACCCCCTCATCAAGCCTCGAGCTGAGTGAACTTCTTTTTTCCCCCGATAAACCCTCGTTTAGTAGCGTCCCAGCCTATTTCAGATATTTGAAAACTTCTGAACACGTCTAGATTGACAGCGCCGATAATGGCGAGGTATTTTTTAGGGGGAAGATTGTAGGCTTACGTTCAATTAGCCAGGTGGTTTTTTTTGTTGTTGTTTTTAAATGCAGCCCTTGAAGCCTCTGGGTTGTGAAGTCACCGTCAGGGAGTTCCGTGGATTGGTAGAGGCCCAAACTGGTTAAACTAGGTAATAAAAGGAGAGGAAAATAAAAGATGAGAAGGAGCGCATGGGTGACCTTGTCCGGAAAGAGGCCTGTAAAATGCCTAATGGGCTGTCTGGGAGTGAAACACAGTTTTCCAGTTTTTGCAGAAACCGGCCATCGACTCTGGCTTGCCTCGTATCTCACAACCTGCCCGGGTGTAGTCGGGTCGATAGGCGTTCCGTCGGGCGTACGAGGGTTACGTGAGTTAACCTCTGAAGAGGACCTCTGTTAAGTTATATGAGCCGTTCTGATTACAGAGTTTTAACTGTCAGTACGTGTCTTGCCCAGACCATTTCATGTCCTGCCAAATGTACATTTTGGCCACTTTAAAAATCATTTCAGAGTCTCCGGTAGCACGGTGTAGTGATTCATAAAGGAAATGCCTACCAGGCCCAACTCAGAGCTCAACAGACTTTTGACTCCCAGCTGTTTGACAGTGGTTGGTTGCTGTTCGTTCATTCGTATTTACTGAGCCCCTACTGTGTGCAGAGCACTGCATTAAGCACTTGGGAGAGCACAGTGCAACAAGAAACAGACACATTTCCTGCCCACAGTGAGTTTACAATCTAGAGCCGGGGAGACAGACATCAGTATAAATCGATAAATTACATATCTGTGCATAAGTACGGCGGGGCTCAGAGTGGGGAGGAACCAAGGGAGCGCGGGTCAGGGTGACAGGGAGTGGGAGAGGAGGAAAGGAGAAGTTTAGTCTGGGAAGGCCTCTTGGAGGAGATGTGCCTCCGGTAAGGCTTTGAAGACGGGGAGAGAAATTGTCGGATTTGAGGAGGGAGGGCGTTCCAGGCCAGAGGCAGGACGTCAGGTTTTAGTTTATGCTTCACCTCTTTGGTATTTGGTTAAAACATAATCCTAGTCGTAAATAGGTTTCCTGCAATAGTCGTAAAATTAGACGCGTAATAAAAAAATTTAGTAAAAGCAGTGTGAGGATCAGAGTGAAAGAGCATTGGCGGGCTCTTTAGAAAAAAAACACCGTGATTCCCAGGAACTAAAATGCATCAGGATTCTCAGGGCCTTGACCGGCTGTTTACCCGGTCAGCCTTTCGGCTGGTCCCGGGAGCGAGCTTCCGACCGGAGGGCACCCGGGAGAACCAGACTTCCCGTGGTGAGCCTCAGTTTGGCTTTTCCGCTTGGGAAAGACCAATTGCAGAACATCCAGCTCTGATCACTCCCACCGCAGTTGCGCGCTTGGGAAGGAATTGGTGGAAAATGTTGTGACTTAGATGTCCGGAGCAGGGGCCTGGATGTTGCAGTTTTCACCGGCGTTAGTAGCCATCGTAATGGAAAAGGCTTTTGGCTCTGAGGGCTTCGAAGTCTCTTGGTGTCCTACAAGGAAAGGAAAATACAATGGAAACTTTGTGAAGAAGCCAGAGGTTTTGGAGTCGTGAGGAGAACGTCCAAATTCTTAAAACTCAGGTAGTAACCCATACTAGTACTTTCAAGGTATTTTTACAAAGTCTATTTCCCCACAAAGGATGAAAATGGATCCGTGATTGCTGTGGGATTATTGTTTTTCCGACCGTTTTATCTTAAATATTAAAAATGGTTCTTGTCAGAAGACTTACTCTTTTCCCGGTTTAGTTTTTAAGTGATATTTGCTCAGTGCTTACTGTGTACCATGCCCTGTGCTAAGAACCGGGAGACATGCAGAATTATCAGATAAGACGAGGCCTGTGCTCTATCCATTAGGCCACGCCGCTTCAGGCCTCGGAGTCGGAGGTCGTGGGTTCCAGTCCCGGCTCCGCCACATCTGTCATGTGACTTTGGGAGAGTCACTTAACTTCTCCGTGCCTCAGTTCCCTCATCTGTAAATTGGGGATTAAGACTGTGAGCCCCACGTGGGACAGGGACTGTGCCCAACCTGATTATCTTGTATCTGCCCCGGCACTTAGAACGGTGTTCGGCACGTAGTAAGCACTTAACAAATACCCCAGTTATTATTTGCTACCGTGGCTTCAGCTGCCACCTATATGGATTATTCCCGAATCTACATGAGTTCTCCAAGGGAGTGGGTGTAGATGCAGAATAGAAGGGGACCCAGAACTGAGCCTTGAGGAGCTCCCACAATTAGGGGGTGGGAGGTGGAGGAGGAGCCCATGAAGGAGACTTGAAGGAGAGCCCGGAGACATAGGAGGAGAACCAGGAGAGGAAAGTGTCAGTGAACTCAAAGGCAGATAAAGTTTCCAGGAGAAGGGGGTGGTCGACAGTGTCGAAGGCAGCTGAGAGGTCGAGGAAGATTAGAATGGAGTAGAGGCCTTTGGATCTGGCAAGAAGGAGATGATCGGTGACCTTTGAGAGGGCGGTTTCTTTGGAGTGAAGGGGACAGAAGCAAGATCGGAGGGGGTCAAGGAGAGATGTGGAGGAGAGGAAGTGGAGATGGCGGATGTAGACAATTTGCTCAAGGAGTTTGGAGAGAAATGGTAGGAGGGAGATGGGGAGATGATAAGTGGAGGGAGCGGTGGGGTCAAGGGAGGGGTCTGTTTTTTTCACGGAAAGGGAGACGTGGGCGTGTTTGAAAGCGGTGGGGAGCAAGCCGTTGGTGAGGGAAGAGTTGAAGATGGTGGTCATAGAGCGGGCAAGGGGTTGATAAGGGGCCACCGGGATGGGGTCGGAGGTCCAGGTGGGGGGGTTGATTTTGAAAGGAGGCAGGAGATCTCCTCTTGAAATACTCCTGGGAAAGGTGGGAGAGTTGAAGACAGAGAAGGAGGTGGGAGGGACCGGAGAGGAGCTGGGGAGATTTTAGAGAGATCACACCTGATGCTTTCAATTATTCCAATATAGTACGTGGCCAGGTCATTAGGGACAAGAGATGCGGGAGGACAGAGAGTTGAGGAGAGAGTTAAACGTCCGAAACACCTGGTGAAGGCAGTGGGCACGGGACTCAATAAGGATGGAGAAATAATGTTGAGGGCAGAGGTGAAGCAGGCAAGGATGAACTTCGAAGCGAACGAGGTCGGAGCGATATCTAGATTTCCACCAGTGGCTCTTGCGCGGGAGCGAAGGAAGCGGAGCTTGGAGGTGATCCGGGGCTGACGGTGAGTGGTACGAGATCAGCAAAGGAATAAGGGAGCCAGTGAGTTGAGTTCAGTAGAGAGGGTGGCGTTGAGGTCGTCGTTGGGGACGTCAAGAGAAGGAAATTTGGGTATGGAGTCTCAATGGGGCTTGATGACTTGAGAAAATTCGAGATCCCTTACTGCGTTGCCCTTGTACTCGGATATGCTCCCTTTATTCACCTCTCCCTCAGCTCCACAGCACTTACGTAGGTGTCTGTAATTTATTTATTCATTCAATAGTATTTATTGAGCGCTTACTATGTGCAGAGCACTGTACTAAGCGCTTGGAATGAACAAGTCGGCAACAGATAGAGACAGTCCCTGCCCTTTGACGGGCTTACGGTCTAATCGGGGGTGACGGACAGACGAGAACGATGGCAATAAATAGAGTCAAGGGGAAGAACATCTCGTAAAACAATGGCAACTAAATAGAATCAAGGCGATGTACATTTCATTAACAAAATAAATAGGGTAACGGAATGTCTGACTCCCCCTTTAGACTGTAAGCTCATAATACTACTGCTACTACTACTGATAATAATAATGGTATTTGTTAAACGCCTATTATGTGCCAAGCAGTGTTCTGAGCTCTGGGATTGAAACAACTAATCAGGTTGTCCCAACTAACGATGGTATTTGTTAAGCACTTTCTGTGTGTCAAGCACTGTTCTAAGCACAGGGGTCGATACAAGGTAATCAGGTTGTCCCACGTGGGGCTCACAGTCTTAATCCCCATTTCACAGATGAGGTAACCGAGGCACAGAGAAGTTAAGTGACTCGCCCAAAGTCACACAGCCGATAAGTAGAGGAGCCAGGATTAGAGCTGAGGTCTCTGGGGAAACAGGATAGATTTGCGGGGAGGGGGGGCGTGTGTGGGAGACAAGGCAGGTGAGGAGGCTGTGGTCGGATAGAGGGATTTCAGAGTTGGCGCGGGCAGATGTCACACGGCGACTAGAGACGATGAGATCGATTGTGGGTCCGGGTCGGTGAGCGGATCAGCTGGGACGGAGCAAGAGGTCGGTGGAGCTGAGCAGTGATAGAAAGCGGGCATCGGCAGGGTCGTCAGGAACATCCACATGGATCTTGGATATTCCCTTTAGACTCTAAGCTCGTCTTCGGCAGGGAATGTGTCAGTTATATTGTTGTGTCTACTCTCCCAAGCGCTTAGTAAATGTTCTGCACACATTAGGCCCTCAGTAAATATCAACTGATGGATCGGTTGATATTGAAGTCCCCGAGGATCTATGTAGGGATGGAGAAAGAGAAGGAATGTGAGAGAGGGATCAGAATGGTTCAGAAAGTTGGAGGTGGGGCTTGGGGGGCGGTAGCTTCTGGAGCGGGTGGTAGAGACAGATGATTTGGGCCGCAAAGGGAAGGAGAGAGAGGGATGGAGGTGGCGGAGTGAGGTAACTGAGGCACAGAGAAGGCGAATGACTTGCTGAACCGGTTCGCCGTTGGATGTTCGCCGAACCGGTCCTTGAGAGTGAAGAGGCCAGGGTTTAGGGGTAAACAGAGGGCTGGATTGATGTGAAGGTACGCAGCTGTTGATGTGTAAAAATCCAGGTCCTGGTGACAGCTGTTCTGTGTTCTCTACGGTGCGATCGGGTCGGGGAGCGGGAAGCCCAAGGAGAGGCTACTCCTCGGTGGTTTGGAAGCAAAATCTATGAGTCCCGGGTCTGAGGCGGCTCAGCAGAGAGATCTCAGGATCCTTGGGCAGTCCTCTAGCCTGGGTGACGTTTGATGTCCTGGACCGGCCGGGGCGGCTCGGCAGAGAGAGAAAACTCATCGCCCACGGGCAGATCCATCCCAGGCGATGTTCGATGGCTTGGGCCGGCCCAGGTGGCTCGGCAGGGAGAGCTATCAGTGGCCTTGGGCAGCTGTCTGTCCTGGGCGACGTTCCGTGTCCTGGACCAGCTGAGGCAGCCTGGCAGAGAGAGAGAGATCTCAGTATCTGCGGGCAGCTCTCTGTCTGGGCAATGTTTGATGGTCCGGGTTGGCAAAGGCAGCTCGGCAGAGAGAGAGAGAGCTCGGCGCAGCACCGTCCTCTCAACAGAAGCCTCTCAGCTTAGTCATTTCAGCACAGGCCTCTGAGCGCTAGCTTCCCTGTATAGGCCTCTCAGTTCAGTAAGCCTTCCCAACTAGACCCACATTTTCTCTTCTCCCACTTAGAGCGTTGCCCTTGAACTTGGATTTGCACCCTTTATTCACCTCTCCCTCAAGCCCCACAGCACTTATGTAGGTGGCTGTAATTTATTTAGATTAACGTCTGTCTCCCCATCTAGACTGTAAGTTTGTGGCGGGCTGGGAACGTGTCTACCAGTTCTACTGTACCGTTCTCTCTGTACGCAGTAAACGTTCAGCAAATACAATTGATACAGTCCTCTTGGTTTAGGCCCCCGAGTACAGTCCTCGGCACATTCAAAAAAAATAACCAACGGTAGGATTGATTGATTGGAGAATCACAAAGTGACTTTTTTGTATCTTCCCAGTTGCGTGAAGAAACGGGAAACGTGTCAGCCATTCGGACCCCAAGTTTCCGTAGCACTTTTATAACTGTCAGATAGAACTGATCCTGTGAGCTTCTCCCGAGAGAAGGCAGGAAATAAGATGGAGAAAAAGGTCTTTGAAATTTTGAGAAGACGGGTACTGTTAATTAAAGGCCCTGGATTTCACAGTGCTCATGAAGAGTCTCCTCACGGGTTAGATCTCTCAGGGACAGGATGCTTCTTCGAGTTAACCAACTGCCTCTAAGCAGCATAACACCAGTGCTATTTTTTAATGGTCTTCGTTAAGTGCTTACTATGTGCAAGGCACTGTACTAAGCTCAGGGGTATACAAACTAATGTTAGGACACAGTCCCTGTCCCACATGGGGCTCGTGAACCCGTCGTTGGGTAGGGATTGTCTCTATCTGTTGCCGATTTGTTACCTTCCAAGTGCTTAGTACAATGCTCTGCACACAGTAAGCGCTCAGTAAATACGACTGAATGAATCTCCAGTTTACAGATGAGGTAATGGAGGCTCAAAGAAGTGAAGTGACCTGCCCAGCAGACAAGCGGCAGAGCAGGGATTAGAACCCAAATCCTCTGCCTCTCAAGCCCGGGCTCTTTCCACTAGGCCACATGGCTTCCCTCTTTAAATCCTGCCTTCTGATGCTAACTGTGTTCAGAACCTTAGCAGGCTAAACCCGACTGTCAGTGTCTGGGAGCTGTAGGTAAGGCCTCTAGGGTGAAGACATTTGTCATGACTTCCTTCACTCTGGGAAAGGTAGTAATGGTATTTACTAGGCACTTACTGTGTGCAGAGCACTGTGGTAGGCGCTGAGAAGGACTACCCAGGTGGGAATTAGACATAATCCCCGGCCCTCAGAAGGCTTCTACTCTAATGTGAACGTCTACTTCTGGCCAGTGACAAAGCGTTCGTGTTTAATGATTTCTTCCATCGTCACCCTCCTATCCGTTCCTTTCTGCAGCAGGAACGTGCATACGATTGTGGATGCATTTAATAATAATAATAATAATAATTGTGGTATTTGTTAAGCGCTTCCATGGGCCAAGCACTGTATGACGCGCTGGGGTAGAGACACGATAATCAGGTCCCAGCCACATGGGGCTCACATTCTAAGTATTCGTTCATTTATTCAATAGTATCTGTTGAGCGCTTACTAACTATGTGCAGAGCACTGTACTAAGCACTTGGAATGTACGATTCGGCATCAGATGGAGACAGACCCTGCCCATTGGCGGGCTCACGGTCTAGGAGGGGACACACGAATCCCCATTTTTGAAGATGAGGGAGCTGAGGCATAGAGAACCGAAGAGACTTGCCCAAGGTTTCCCAGCAGGCAAGTGGCAGAGCAGGAATTAGAACCTAGGTCTATACTTTTCCCTAAGTCTGTACATTTGTAATAATAATAATAATTTCGGTATTAGTTAAGCACTGTGTGCCAGGTACCTACTAAGTGCTGGGATGGATACAAGCAAATTGGGATCATTCATTCATTTATTCATTCGGTCGTATTTATTGAGTGCTTACTACGTGCAGAGTACTCTACTAAGCGTTTGGGAAGTTCAATCTGGCAACAGATAGATTGGAAACGTTCCCTGCCCCACACGGGGCTCGCAGTCTCAGTGCCCGTTTTACAGAAGAGGTAACTGAGGCATGGAAAGCTGAAGCGACTTGCCCGAGGTCTCATAGCAGACAAGTGGAGGAGCCGGGATTAGAGCCCTTTACCTTCTGACTCCCAGGCCCGTGCTCTATCCTCGACGCCGTGCTGCTTTGTACGTGCACATACACATATATTAAATTGTCCTTTCTTATTGGTCACCACTACTGACGTGTGTGTCTGTGTCTGTCTGTGTGTAAACAAAACCCCCACTCCCATTGTCTGGTAGAGTATTTGCAAAATCCCAGAATAAATTTTGATTTTAGAGCTCTTGACTACTCGTTTTTCAGCCATTTCTTGTAGGGGGGGATTTTTGTCTTGAGTAACTAACTGATTTTTGACAATCCCTGGAAATACAATTTGTTAACTTTGTGACAGGGTATTTACCCAGTATCTGCAAACACCTCATAGTCCTTAGTGACTCTGTAGTGAATCCTGAAAGGTGACATTGGCCTGAGGCAAATTCAAAGTATTCCTTCCTTGTATCGCTCAAGAGGTCAATGGTTAATATTCCTTGATCTTCGATGAATTTACTAAAGCTCCCTTGTCTTGGAGAAACATATATGATGATGATGATGATGATGATTCCCTTGCACGGGATTTATGTACCTATATTTAAATTATGTATTGTCAATTATTTATTTGTATTACTGTCTGTCTCCTCCTGTAGACTGAAAGTTTGTTAAGGACAGGGAACTTGTCTGCCAACTCTGTTGCATTATACTCTCCCACGTGCTTAGTGTAATGCTTTGCACAAAGTAAGTGCCACCACTTGTCTGCTGCGTGACTTTAGGCAAGTCACTTCTCTGGGCCTCAGTTACCTTATCTGTAAAATGAAGATCGAGACCCGCGAGCCCCACTTGGGACGGGGACGGTGTCCAACCCCATTTGCTTGTGTCCACCCCAGAGCTTAGTATGGTGTCTGGCACATAGTAAGCGCTTAAGTACCAGAGTTGCTATTACTAGCATTATTATTATGAGTACGATTCCCACCTCTCTTCATGCACAGAAAAGGTAGCTGGCTAGAATCAGTCCATGAAGAGTCTTGCAAGAGACGGGGGAGGGTCTCGGAAAAGTGCAGAGTGTATGTGGAGTGTATGCTCAGCTAGCATAATAATTGTAGTATCCGTTAAACACTTAATCCCGGCTCTGTCACTCATCAGCTGTGTGACTTTGGGGAAGTCACTTTCCTTCTCTGTGCTTCAGTTACCTCATCTGTAAAATGGGGTTGAAGACTGGGAGCCCCACCTGGGACAACCCGATGACCTTGTATCTACCCCAGCGCTTAGAACAGTGCTTGGAGCATAGTAAGCGCTTAAGAAATACCATCATCGTCATCACTTACTCTGTGTTGAGCATTGGGGTAGATACCAAATAATCAGGTCAGATGCAGTCCGCGTCCCAGGTGGAGCCGAGAGTCTAGCAGGAAGGGAGAACCGGTATTTCATCCCTTATCAATCAATCGTGATATTTATTGAGGGCCTACTGTGTGCACAGAGCTTGGGAGGGTCCGATATAATAGGTTCTGTTGCCACCATCGCTGCCCACCAGGAATTTGTAGAGGAGGGCGGGGAGACAGATGTGAAAATAAATTACAGATAAGGGAAATGGCAGAGCATAAAGTCCATAAGTGCCGTGGGATTGGAGAGGGAGTGAATATCAAAGCGCTCAGAGGTACGGACCCGAGGTGCTGGGTGATGCAGGAGGAAGGGCGAATAGGGTGGGGAAAAGAGAGATTCATTCATTCAATTAATTCATTCAATAGTATTTATTGAGCGCTTACTATGTGCAGAGCACTGTACCAAGCACTTGGAATGTACAAATCGGTAACAGAGACAGTCCCTGCCCTTTGACGGGCTTGCGGTCTGATCGAGGGAGACGGACAGACGAGAACAACGGCAGGCTGTGCGGAGGAGCCGTGAATTTAGCGGGGCTTTGAAGATGGGGCGACTGGCGGTCTGCCAGACGGGAAGGGGGAGGATAAGGCCAGGCTTGGCGGCGACACACGGGCAGATGAGATGGGGTACAGGGAGTGGGTTGGGGTTGGAGGTGCCAAGAGTGCCCGCTGGGTTGGACTAGGAGAGCGGCGAGGTGAGGTAGGAAGGGGAAGAGGGGATTGAGGGCTTTAAAGCCGATGGCGAGAAGCTTCTGCTTGGCAGGGTGGCTTGTTTTTAATGAGATGTTCTTCCCCTCGATTCTATTTATCGCCATTGTTCTTGTCAGTCCGTCTCCCCCGATTAGACCGTAAGCCCGTCAAGGGGCGGGGACTGTCTCTATCTGTTGCCGAATTGTCCATTCCGAGCGCTTAGTACAGTGCTCTGCACATAGTAAGCGCTCAATAAATACTATTGAATGAACGGATGGGCAGCTGTCGGAGGATCTCGAGGAGCGGGGAGACGTAGACGGAGCGGTTTTTGAGAAGAACCATCCGGGCAGCGGAGGGAAGTGTGACCTGGATCGGGGAGAGGCAGGAAGCGGGGAGGTCAGGGAAGAGGCCGACGCAGTAATCGAGGCAGGGTAAGGTAAGCGCTTGGCTCAGCGTCGTAGCAGTTCGGATGGAGAGGAAGGGGCTCGGTAGGCGAGGAGACGGCGGCCCGGAGAAGTGAAGTGACTTGCCTGAGGCCACACAGCAGGCCGGGGGGCAGAGACGGGATCAGATCCCGGGTCCTCTGGCTCCCAGGCCTTCAGGCTGGCATCCTTGCCTTGGGCCCATCCCCAAAGGTACAGCCCGGGCGGGACGGAGTCGGTGACGAGAAGCAGCGTGGCCTAGTGGCCGGAACCCGGGCCCGGGAGTCCAAGGACCCGGGTCTTAATCCCGGCTCCGCCACTTGTCCGCTGCGTGAGCCTGGGCAAGGCACTTCGTTTCTCTTGGCCTCGGTGACCTCATCTGGAAAATGGGGATTAAGAGCGCGAGCCCCATGTGGGACTCCGTCCGGCCCGTCTCGTTTCTTCCTCAGTGCTCAGTCCAGTGTCAGGCACAGAGAAAGCGCTTAAATCCCATACCGAAAAAAGGGCGAGAGGAGTGGTGGGGGTTGGTACACTCTGGCCCCTTTCACCACCCCCTTGGCGTGACTCCCACAAGCGGCTCGCGTGGTGAGGGATTGGAGTCAGACTGAAACCTGCCTTTTTTCCTCCTCCTTGACCGTCCCCATACTGGCACCCACCCACAGCTACAAGGCCTAGTGGCTAGAGCACGGGCCTGGGAGTCAGAAGGTCGTGGGTTCTAATCCCGCCTCCTCCTCTTGCCCGCTGTGTGACCTTGAGCAAGTCACTTCACTTCTCTGGGCCTCAACGGGGATTGGGACTGCGAGCGCCCCGTGGGACGGGGACTGTGTCCAACCCTCTTTGCTTGTATCCACCGTGCCTGGCACACAGTAAGCGTTTAACAAGTACCCTAAGTATTAGCATTACTATTTATTGAGCATTTAGTGTGTGAAGCAGCAGGGGAAGCAGCGTGGCTCAGTGGAAAAGAGCCTGGGCTTCGGAGTCCGAGGTCATGAGTTCGACTCCCGGCTCTGCCACTTGTCAGCCGCGCGACCGTGGGCGAGTCACTTCGCTTCTCCGGGCCTCAGTTCCCTCATCTGTAAAATGGGGATTAACCGTGAGCCTCACGTGGGACAACCCGATGACCCTGTATCTCCCCCAGCGCTTAGAACAGTGCTCGGCACCTAGTAAGCGCTTAACAAACACCAACGTTATTACCATTATTATTATTATTAGCGTGTGCAGAGCGCTGTACTGAGAAGCAGCGTGGCTCAGTGGAAAGAGCACAGGCTCGGAAGTCAGAGGTCACGGGTTCAACTCCCCGCTCAGCCGCTTGTCAGCTGTGTGACTTCGGGCGAGTCACTTCACTTCTCTGTGCCTCAGTTACCTCATCTGTCAAATGGGGATTAAGACTGTGAGCCCCTCGTGGGACAACCTGATCACCTTGTATCCTCTCCAGTGCTCAGAACAGTGCTTTGCACATAGTAAGCGCTTAACAAATGCCATCTCTATTATTATTATTATTCCTGAGAGGTTGGGAGACTACATTATAACAGAACAGGCACGTTCTGTTACCATCATCGTTCTTATTACCATTCGCCTCCACTCCCTGTAGGCGATCCGCAGTTTCCAGGTGGCCTTGCACATCTACCCCATGAACGCGGAAATATGGAAGGAAGATCTGTCGTGGGCCAGAACGCTCCAAGACCAGCAGCGGGAGGCCCAGGGGTCCAGGAGCGCGGCCGGGCCCGTCCCGGAGCCCGACCGGACCCCGGAACCCATCCCGGACTACGACTTCGAGAGCGACGAGATCGTGGCCGTGTGCGCCGCCATCGCGGAGAAGCAGAAGCCGCCTCCGGCCACGAAGACCACGGTCATCGTGTCCGCCTCCGGCGCCGTGGAGACCGTCACCGACCGGGACCCGGGGCCCGCCGTCCCGGACGGGTCCGTCTTCATCAAAGCCCGGTGACGCGGTCCGCCCCGGGGCCGGGGTGACTTGCCGCGTTTCCGCTTGGGGTCGAGGAGCGGGGCGGTCCCGCCGGAGTAAAGCAGGGCCACGCCGTCTGTTCGGCGGCGGATCGATCCGACGGAGACGGAGAGCCGGGAGCCGAATGTCGCGTCGAGTTCCGTCGGCGTCGCTCTCGGCTCTGAAGAGCGTGCGCGTAAACCTCGGGGCGGGATTGATGGATTTCATTTCGCCCTTTTAGGTGAGCGTAGCTGCGGCTTCTTCCTTTTCATAAAGCCTGACCTGTAGGCGCGAGAGCTTTTTAAAACAAGACAGGACACGCACGTTCATTTCCAGAGCGCCAGGGGGACGATGATTTTGAAGCGCCAGTTGTATCGGGCAGGTTTTGGGAAGGAAATGGCAAATGGTTATTTCCCCCCGCCCCATCTGACATAGGAGACAGAGGAAGATTGAACCACAAAGGAAACCCCAGAAGATACGTAAGCTCCTAGAGCGTTTGGGAAGCGAAAGGCTAAACTTACTGACCTACTGAGGGAAATATTTGCAAATTCTGCAAAATCCACTTGTTCTGTCTGAGGGCGTGCAATGCATCGGTTTTAGACCCTCTGCCTTTATTCGTGCTCCTTGGTTTGATCCTAATTGAAACAAACAAAAAAAGCATCTTCCGCACCTGTGCCCGTATTCACAGTCTCCTCCCGTCTCTGCCCGGCCCCAGGGACGCGTCCCGAAAGACATCTCGTGATATCGCAACTTTCGTTTTTTTAAAGGCAGCGTTTACTCCGGGTGATTATGCTTCATAAACGCTGTGGTTTTCTGTTAAAGTAGTGGCTTTATAGTTGGCGTATCTGTGCAGCCATCTCCCCCCACTTCCTAACAACTCGGTATGTTACCCCCCCCCCCCCCCAGACTTTTGAAAAGCCTGCGCGACTGCAGATCCTCCATACCGCATGGTCGGCTTCTAACCGGAGCTTCCTCGAAATCAACTTGGGTACAGAGGTGCCACGCCACCCCCGCTCAGGAAAATCGACCGCCCGTTAACAGCGTCAAAAAATGAGGCGGAGAGGTGGAGTTGTGCTGTTTCTGAGCTCCCGGAAGGTCTGGGGCAAGATGAGCCCTGGCCTTGGCGGGAGTGAAGGGAGATAGTGTTTGGAACCGGTTTTTGGTCAGGATGGCGTCGGCGAGGGCTCCGTGTGGTGGGTGGCCCGATCTGTGGCCTTGTGTGGACGGTTTTATATTCGAGGAGGGGAAATCCTCCGGGCACCTGCCCTTGCCGCTCACAGCGCGAATGGGCAGAGGAAAGTCCTGCATTTGTTCCGCTTGTAACTCTGAGGTGGAAAAATCCCCAGCTACTTCCCCCACAGAAAGTACTTGGACCCCCACTGTTAGCTAGGAAAGAAAGGGACTCTCCGGTAGAGAGGTGATATCCCAGGGAGGCAAATTAACTTCTTTTCCATGAACGGACAACCCTGTAAAATTGGATGGTCGGGTAAGTAGTAAGGGAACCTGACTGTAACCTTGTAAATTGTTTTTCCGTGATGACCGCGTTTCCTCGTCTATTAAAGACTTCGTGTTATAAAGCTGTGGATTTCCGTGCCGCTCTTTGTCGTGTTTAACAGTCTAGTGAACTATTTATACAACTCATTTCCTCTTAGCGGGTCATTGGGTTTTATAAATGATTTGGGTACCAAGTTCTTGCTTCTATCGAACGTTCCCAGCCACCCAGTAGAGTACAGTTCCCAAGGACACCAGTACAGTGTGCTAAAATGCAGGCTCCTGGAAGGTGGGGTGTTTTGTTTTTTTTTTTAATGGGTATTAATAAGCACTCAGTAAGCGCCAGGCATTGTACTAAGCGCTGGGGTAGCTAATCAGGTTGGACACATTCCATAAGGCTCACAGTCTTAATTCCCATTTTACAAATGAGGTAACGGAGGCACGGAGAAATTGAACCACGTGCTCGAGGTCACACAGCAAAGTGGTGAAGCTGGGATCAGAACCCAGGTCCTTCTGACTCCCACGTCTGTGCTGTATCCACTAGGCTACATTGCTTCTCAATCAGGTCTGTTTAATTAATCATTATGGTATTTGTTAAGCGCTTACTATGTGCCAAGCACTGTTCTAAGCGCTGGGGTCGATACAAGGTAATCAGATTGTCCCACGTGGGGCTCCCTGGCTTAATCTCCATTTTACAGATGAGGGAACTGAGGCACGGAGAAGTAAAGTGACTTGCCCTAGTCGCACAGCAGGCAAGTGGCGGAGGTGGGATTAGAATCCACGTCCTCTGACTCCGACGCCTGTGCTCTTGCCACTAGGCCATGCTGCCTCTAGTCGGTTGGACTTTTCCACATGCTTAGCACGGGGGCCGCCTGCAGTTTAGTCTTCATTAGGGACAAGTGATGGTACAGCTCGGGAGCGAGCAGTAGCTTCTCGGTGCCGTTCTTCCAGGAGAGTTTCCAGAGCAGGAGAAAAATCAGAGAAAGCAGAGCAATAGTAGGAGATTAGATCCTGGGGAAATAGTAGGGAAAACAGAAAAAAAGCAGGGAGACCTACGAGGCTGACGCAGTAGTCAGGGTGGGTTAGGGTAAGCGCTTTCATTCACTCAGCCGTATTTATTGAGCGCTTACTGTGTGCCGAGCACCGTACTAAGCACTTGTGAGAGTACGATATAACAATAACCACATCCCCTGCCCACAACGAGCCTACGGTCTAGAGGGGAAGACGGACATTAATAGAAATGAATAAATTACAGATATGGACATAAGCGCGGTAGGGCCGGGAGAGGGGACGAATCGAGGGAGCAAGTCAGGGCAACTCAGAGGGAGTGGGAGAAGAGGAAAGGAGGGCTTCGTCATGGAAGGCCTCTTGGAGGAGGTGTGCCTCCGATGAGGCTTTGAAGAGAGGGAAGAGTAATTGGTTTTGAAGACGGAGGGCGTTCCAGGCCAGAGGCAGGATGTAGGCGAGAGGTTGGCGGCGAGATAGACGGGATCCAGGTACAGTGGGAAGGTTAGCATTAGAGGAGCAAAGTGTGCGGGCTGCGCTGTAGTAGGAAAGTAGCAGGTCGAGGTAGGAGGGGGCGAGGGGATTGAGGGCTCTGAAGCCGACGGTGGGGAGTTTTTGTTCGATTTGGAGGTGAATGGGCAACCCCTGGAGTTTCTTGTTGGATTGGGGAAACAGGTCCCGAACATCTCTGTGGAAAAATGATGCAGGTAACAGACTGAAGTCGAGACTGGAGTGCTTGGAACATCACGGTAGCCGTTTGGATGGAAAGGAAAGGTGGAGGTCTAGAGGGGTTGTACATTTTCCAGATGGGAAAACCGAGTCCCAGAGAGGAGGACGGATACACCGGGAAAGCAACGTGGCCCGAGGGAACGAGCACGGACCTGGGTGTCAGAGGACCTGGGTTCTAATCTCGGCTCTGCCGCCTGTCTGCTCTATAATAATAATAATAATGATGGTATTTGTTAAGAGCAGAGCTTAACACTGTTCTAAGCACTGAGACAGATACAAGGTAATCAGGTTGTCCCACGTGGGGCTCACAGTCTTAATCCCCGTTAACTACTCTGAGCTTCAGTTGCCTCGTGTAAAATGGGGATTCCGTGCCTGTTGTCCCACCACCTTAGACTGTGAAACCCGCGGGGGGGACAGACTCTGTCCAACTTGATTATATTTTCTGTATCCCAGTGCTTAGTAATGTGTCTAGCATACGGTACGTGCCCAACAAGTCATTAAACATATTAAAAAAGCAAGGAAGAGGAGAGTGGAAATCAATCCGGAGAGGTAGGACAACCGCTGGATTCTCGACTCCAAAGCTGTCCTGTATATTCCCCGTCAGTCAATCAATCAATGGAATTTATTGAGTGCTTACCCTGTGCAGAGGGCTGTACTACGTGTTCGGGGGAGTACAACAGAATTCTATCGTAAACTCCTACCTGATGATAATTTTGATAATTGTAAAGCACTTTAAACTATGTGCCAGGCAGCGTGCCAAGCACTGGGGTGGATACGAGCAAGTCAGGTTGGGGACAGTCCCTGTCCCAAGTGGGGCTCACAGTCTCAATCCCCACTTTACAGATGAGCTAACCGAAGCGACTTGCCCAAGGTCACACGAGTGGTGGAGCCGGGATTAGAACCCATGACCTTCTGACTCCCGGGCCCGTGCTCCAGCCACTATGCCATGCTGCTTCGTGAGGAGGCGTAGTGCCTTCTGGATGCAGAAGGGAGAGGACGGCGGAGGCCAAAGATACATTCCCTGCCCTCCTAGGGCCGACGACCTCATCAGTAACGGAAAATGAAGACGGTATCCACTAAAGGCTCACCAGACGCCAACGGCCGAGCACCGTACTCTTTTTTCCCAATGGTATTTGTTAAGCGCTTGCTGTGTGCCAGGCGCTGTACTAAAGCACTGGGGTAGATACCAGCTGATCAGCTTGGACACATTCCGTATCCCACATGGCGCTCCCACTCTCGATCCCCGTTTTACAGATGAGGTGACAGGCCCAGAGACGTTAAGCGACTTGCCCGAGATCACGCAGCAGACGAGCGGCAGAGCGGGGATTAGAACCCAGGTCCTTCCGACTCCCAGGCCCGTGCTCTCTCCCCTAAGCCACACTGCTTCTTTCGGAAAGCGAGGCTAAATTATCTCACGGCGCCTGTGCCTCGCCGCTTCCCTGTCTTTGAGTCTGGGGCCCGCCGAGTCTCGCAGAGACTGTTACTGATCCAGCGTCCTTGCACCTTTTCCCAACAGTCAGGACTTTGCTCGGCACGGATTAGTCAATTAATGGTATTTATTGAGCGCTTACCGTGTGCAGAGCACTGTGCCAAGCGCCTGGGAGAGTACAGAGCGGTAGACTTAGCAGACACGACCCCTGCCCCCACAGAGCTCACTGTCTACGGGGGAGAGCGCTTCACGAAGACAACAATAACAGCTTTGAAATATCATCATCTGGAGCAAGGCATCTTCCCTGAGAGGAATCGGGTTTAAGTGCTGGAAAATCAAGGGCAGTCTCGACCACCAACGCCAAGTTACCATTTTATTGCGATCTCCAAAACGATCTGGGCTGGTACGACGACTTCTCAAACAATACCAACATCAGGCTCAGAGTTTCATTACAACAAGAGCAATTCACAAACATTTGAAGCCACGGGACACGCCGAGCACTTTCAAAGAAAAGAAAAGGCCTTCCACGTCTCTGTACAGGGAGAGCGAGGTGTAGGACGACGCCAAACGCGGAGGCCTCGGAGAGAAGCCAACCCCGCCGCCCTCTGACACGTCGGGGTGGCGAATGCTCTCTGCCGGAGGCTCTCCGGACTCACCTCCGAAGCTGGTGAAGACGACATACCGAGGCAGATCCAGCCGGTCACGCGGGCTGCGTTCGGGTGAGATTCCGGTCACTTCGGTTAAAAGGAAAACCCGAAGCCTTGCTGTTACCGTGCCTCGATTTGCATTGCGTTATTTAAACGGCGGGTGCCGGGGGTGGATCTTTACTACCGTGTCTTGTTCCCCTCTGGTATAATTAGAAATAAAAAAAATAAAAAAACCTTGGAATAGGCACAGTTCAGACTGTGCTTTTCCAAATTTTAGGGTCTAATTGTTATGTGTTTTTTTTTTCCACTCCCTTGTCGTTACTAAAAGACGGCACCCGTCTCTTTGGCCGTCTGTCGGCTCGACGACGGAGAATCCACGAATCACCCCTCAGCGCCTCTGGAGAATCCGGCTAAACTGGGAAACGGGTCCCGTCGGCGGCGTTCTCGGAGGCGCACGTTCTCTTTCGCCATACTCTGTGTCCATAATTCACCTTCTCATAGAGAAGAAAAGGTCCGGAATACTTCGGCTGGTATTCTCCGTTTGCTTAAACGACCGTTAAAATTCACATTTTCGTGCTTAAGCGAGACGCTTAAGCGGACCGCCCGCCGAGACGATGGCGGGCGTCCGGCCGGAGGGCCGACCGCCAGTCGCGGACTCGGCCCCCCCCACCCCTCCGTCCGGTCGGAAAGCGGTGCATCCCTCCCGCCGTCGAGCTCCGGGCTCGGCCGACGTACCCTCCGTCCCGGAGCCGGACCCCCTCACCCGGGCAGGGGCGCGCTCGGGGTATCCTGTCCCCGAGCCCCCCGATTCCCGAACGCGGGAGAGGTCAGACGTCCGGCACGGAGAGGGGCCTCTCGCCGCACGCGTCCGACGCTTCGACGCTCTTGGGGATCCCGAAGCGGGGGTCGCCCCCCCCTCCCACTCCCCACCCTTCCCGACCCCCGGCTAGATGCACTTCTCGGAAAAGTTCAACGTCTCGCTGGGGAAGAGGGCCTGCAGGCCGCGGGGCTTCCTGGCGGGGCCTGAGCCCGGGCCGGGCCCTCCCGCCAGCAGGCCGCTGTCCGAGTCGGGCCCCTGGGAGGCGTCCGAGGCCTCGGAGCCGTCGGGGGCGGGGGTCCCCGAGGCCCCCGGCAGGGCGGGCCGCCCCCCGAGGCTGCCCTCGCTGAGCTCGGGCAGGTAGAGGAGGGTCTGGGACGTGCTGCTGACGTCCCGCAGCTCCCGGGACAGGAAGGAGCGCGAGCGGGCCGAGGCCGAGGCCGAGGAGGAGGAGGAGGCGACGCGGCCGTCGGCGCAGGGGAAGCGGTGCCCGGGGGGGGCCGCCCGCCCGCCCCCGCCCATGCGGCAGAACAGGCACTTGATCTTCTCGATGGCCTTGCTGAGCACCGTCTTGCGGAGCAGGATGTAGATCCAGGGGTCCAGGATGGGGTTCACGGACGCGATGCGGATGGCCTGCAGGTCGGGGTTCTTGCCGATGTCCCGCACCGTGTCCGGCTGGTACAGCTGGTTCACGAAGACGCGCACCTGGTGAGGACAGTCGCGGTATTAGTTAGGCGCTCGCTAGGTGCCGGGCACCGTCCTGAGCTCTGGGGCGGACACGAGCGAATCGGGCCGGACGCATCCCTGGCCCGCGTGGGGCTCACGGTCTTAATCCCCATTTTACAGATGAGGGGAACCGAGGCCCGGAGAAGCGAAGCGACACGCCCAGAGCCACGCGGCGGACGAGTGGCGGAGCCGCCATTAGATCTCGTGACCTTCTGACTCCCGGGCCCGGGCTCTATCCGCTCTGCCGTGCGGCTCCTCTGCGGTGGGGGTCGGGGCGAAGAGACACACATTCAGAGAGGGCCCTGGGAGCTGCTTCTCGTTTAGCTGTCACCCGGCGGGGCTGGTGTCCTGGGGGGTTTATCACGCACTCAGTGCATGCCGTGGACCGATGATAGCAATCGTAATAAGAAATAACGATAACCGGGGTGTTCGTAAAACGCTTACTGCGTCCTAGGCGCTGTGCTATGTGCTGGGGTAGATACGAGATAAGTCGGGCCCCGTCCCTGTGCCAAATGGGGCTCGCAGTTTGAATCCCCCCTTTGACCGAGTCCCGAAGAAGTGACTTGCCCGAGGTCACCCAGCAGGCACGTGGTGGAGCCGGGAACGGGAACCAGGTCCTTCCGACTCCCAGGCCCGGCTCTAGGCCACGCCGAGCACTGACGCGGGCGAAGGCACCTCTCAGATCTGTGCTCTTTCCACTCGGCCAAGCGGCTTCCGTACAAGCTGCTCGCTCACCGACTCAGTGGTATTACTTACTGAGTGCGGAGCCCTGTACTAAGTGCTTGGAAGAGTGCAACGCGATTAGTCGCTTGGCAGAGGCGGTGAAGGACAGACGTCGTCCGGGCCCTAAGGGACTAGAAGAGGGCACAACTTGTGCTGGCGACGTTAATGTGGCCCTTCAGAGGGAAAGTCACGGGTTTTTGTTTTTTCATTTTTTCAGTGGTCTGTCTTAAGCACTTACTGTATGTCAAACACTGTTCTAAGCACTGGGGTAGATACAAGTGAATTAGGATGGACACAGTCTCTGTCCCGCACGGGGGTCACAGTCTAAGGAATGATAATGTTGGTATTTGTTAAGCGCTGGGGGAGATACAGGGTCATCGGGTCGTCCCACGGGAGGCTCACGGTTAATCCCCATTTTACAGATGAGGTAACTGAGGCCCAGAGAAGCCAAGTGACTCGCCCACAGTCCCACAGCTGACAAGTGGCAGAGCCGGGAGTCGAACCCACGACCTCTGACTCCGGAGCCCGGGCTCTTTCCACCGGGCCACGCTGCTTCCCTAAGTAGGAGGGAGAATAGGAAAACTGAGGTACGGGGAAGCGAAGTGACTTGCCCATTTGGCAGAGCCGGGATTAGAACCCAGTTCCTGTGACTGCCGGGCCCGGGCTCTATCCACTAGGCCGTGCTGAGCAGTGAGAGCAGGACGGGCCTCTCTCTCGGCAATATCTCTAGCCCGGACATCCTGAACTTAAACCCGTCCTCAACCCTACAGTCTCCTTCGCTCGGTTGTACGTTCGATGTTTTATTACTTTTACGTCCATCTCTCATTAGGGAGAAAGCTCCCGGTGGGCGGGGAACGTGTCGCTTGCTCGTTTGGTATTTCCCACGTGCTTACTACAGTGCGCCGCATCGAGTGGATGCTCAATAAATGCTGCTGCTGCCGGCCCTCCCCCTCCTCTCACTATTACTTCTATTCTTCCCGCTCTTCCACCTCTTCCTCCTCCTCTTTGAAAAAGATACCGGGAAGAGAAGCAGCATGGTCTAGTGGAAAGATGACGGATTTGGGAGATGGAGGATCTGGGTTCCAATCCCGACTCTGTCTTATGTTGGCCGTGTGACCCTGAGCGAGTCACTTAACTTGTGCGGGCCTCAGTTCCCTCAGCTGCAAAATGGGGATTTACTTTCTGTTCTCCCTCCTACTTGGACTGTGAGCCCCATGTGGCACCTGATTAGCTTCTATCTACCCCGGAGCTTAGTATAATGCTTGACACATAGTAAGCGCTTAACCGATACCGCGATTATTTAATCGATCGGTCAATGGTATTTATCGAGCGCTTACTATGTACAGAGCACTGTACTAAGCGCTTGGGAGAGTACGCCGCAGAAGAATGAACAGACACATTCCCTGCCTGAAAAGATCTTACCGTCTTGAGGGGGAGAGGACATTAATATGAATAAATTAATGTATAATATCTAAAGATGTGCACATAAGTGCTGTGGGGTTGGGGGTGGGGTGAAAATCAAATGTCCGGGGGTCACGGATCAAGTGCGCAGATGACTCAGAAGGGAGAGGGAGACGGGGAAAAGAGAGCTTAATCAGGGAAGGCCTCTTGGAGGAGACGTGACCTTAATAATATAATAATAATAATAATGTTGGTATTTGTTAAGCGCTTACTATGTGCAGAGAACTGTTCTAAGCTCTGAGGTAGATTGTCAGGGTAATCAGATTGTCCCACGTGAGGTTCACAGTCTTAATTTCCATTTTACAGATGAGGAAACTGAGGCACAGAGAAGTGAAGTGACTTGCCCACAGTCACACAGCTGACAAGTGGCAGAGCAGGATTCAAACCCGTGACCTCTGCCTCCCAAGCCCGGGCTCTCTCCACTGAGCCACGCTGCTTCTTTGAAGGTTGGGAGAGGGTAGTGGGCCGGCGTATTTGGAGGGGGAGGGAGCTCCAGCCTAGGGAAAGGACGACGTGGGAAAGGGCGGCGAGATATGACGAGATCACGACCCGGTGAGGAAGCTGGCGCTAGAGGAGTGGAGTAGTCTAATAGGTTTTAATTTAAGGCTGTAATAGGAGATCAGGGAGGTGACGTAGGATGAGGCAAGGTGTTTGAGTGCTTTACTATAATGATTACAATAATAATAATTATCGCTATTCTATTGTTTTGGGGGCGTTCAAAAATCCATGCCTCCACCAGGGGCTAGACACCCAACCTCCATCCTCACCGCCCTCCTTGCTCCTACTAAACTCTGTGGAGCGAGCGGGGTGGGCGGTGGGGCCCACCCCAGAGCTTAGTACAGTGACTGGCACATAGTAATCGCTTAACAAATGTAATAATTATTATTACTGTTATACTGTACGCTCCCAAGTGCTCAGTACAGCGCTCCGCACATGGCAAGCGCTCGACGGATGCAATCGACTGACTGTTGGATGCTCCTCCTGGGCAGGGATCATGTCTTGGGCATCACGTCTTAGCCACTCCACTGGAGTGCCCTTCCGGACGCTCGGTACAGTGCTGTGGAGCAGCATCTGAAGCGGCGTGGCCTAGTGGAGAGAACACGGGGTTGGGAGTCAGAAGGACCTGGGTTCCAGTCCCGACTCTGCCACTTGTCTGCTGGGTGACCTCGGGCCAGTCACTTCACTTCTCTGGGCCTCAGTCACCTCACCTGGAAAACGGGGACGACGACCGCGAGCCCCATGGGGGACGGGGACTGTGTCCAACTGATCAACTTGTATCTCCCCCAGCGCTTAGAACAGTGCCTAGCACATAGTGAGCGCTTAACAGATACCGTTAAAAAAAAGTGCTCCGCACACCGTAAATGCCTAATAAATCCCACTGATTGACTGACTGGACGCTTAATAAATCCCACTGTTCGGTTGACTGGGGAGTCTAGGCCGCTCCCTACCCACCCAAACCCTTGTCTTCCCTCTCCCTCCCTGCACTGTTGAGTCGACGCATCGATTCCTCTCGCTATTTTGAGCGTTTTCACTTGTTTTCATCGCGTTTCCGTGACGGTCTTCGTTTCCACAGGTCTCTCCTCCCTCCCTTGGACTGTGAGTCCTTTGGGGCCCGGGGACCCTATCTGAATTGGATTTTCTGGTTCTTATATTCTCCCTGGCGCCTGTCAGCGATCATAAAGTACGAAAGCAACGGATTGAACGTTCCGCTCCTCGGAGAGTGAGAGGGTGAACCTTCCTTAGTGTGCCGGGCCGATGCCCGCCCCCGCCCCGGATCACGTCTGGGGCAGAGCTCAGAAACGCTTTATTTCATCAGAGGTATTTCTAGTCAAGTCTGTGCCGCGTGGAAGCCGGAGGCCTCGGCTTCCAGGCAAGCCCAAAGCTGCCTTCCTTCGGCGTTGGAAATAGCTGCCCGGGGAACTTGTAATCCCGGAATGTCGAGGGAACTATTTCAGTCCCCCTTCCCTCCCCCCGGCCGCCCCCAGCCTCCAAAAGCAGCCGGTCGGAACCGGCCGAGCCGCCGGCTCCGAGCTCTCCGTGAACTGGGGAAGTTGGAGATTCTCACCCCGAGCGCCCATTAACGGCCCTCTCCGTGCAGAGCTCCAGGCTGGAGAAACTTCCCGGCTCAGCGGGGCGTTCCCCGACCTCGTCGGGATCCACGACTAGAAATAACCACGATGGTTACTTGTGAAGCGCTTGCTATGCGCCAAGCGCCATTCTAGGCCGCTGGGGATGATCCAAGTTACTCACGTTGGACACAATTCCTGTCCCACCTGGGGCTCCCGGTCTTATTCCCCGTTTTCCAGGTGGGGGAACTGAGGTCCAGAGAAGTGAGGTCACTTGACCGAGGTCACGCGGAATTACCGGCGACATCTCCCAAAGCCAGGAGAATGGCCGGCATACTCCCTTCGGCTAAAAATCCATCCATCGATCAATCAGTGGTATTTAGGGGGGTGCTTACTATGTGCAGAGCACTGCACTAAGCGCTTGAGAGAGCATGATACCACAGAATGAGCACGCACGTTCCCTGCCCATAACGAGTTTACTGTCTAGAGAGGCAGACAGTAATATGAATAATCTATAATATATAATTTAAAGATACGTATAGAAGTTCTGTGGGGTTTGGGTGCATATCAAAAGGCCAGAAGTCACAGATCCAAGCGTATAGACGATAAAAATGATATGGCCTGTGGTCTTGGGAAGAGATCGTCAATTGAGACTTCTTTCCTCCTACCAGATCGTTCACTTGATGATAATAATAATAATCATGGTATTTGTTAAGAACTCTCTATGTGCCAAGCACGGTTCTAAGCACTGGGGTAGATACGAGTTAACCAGGTTAAACACATACCCAGTCCCACATGGGGCTCACACTCGTAATTCCCATTTTACACGTGAGGTAACCGAAGCCTAGGGAAGTGAAGTGCCTTGCCCGAGGTCATCCTGCAGACATGTAGCGGAGCTGGGATTAGAACCCAGGTCCTTCTGACTCCCAGGCCCAGGCTGTAGCCATTAAGCCCTGGCTTTAGCCACTAAGCCCCGCTGCGGCTCCGAGTTCATTCGTTCATTCAGTCGTATTTATCGAGCGCTTACTGTGGGCAGAGCCCTGTACTAAGTGCTTAGCACTCTACCAAGCGCTTATTGATCCCTGAGGCTATTTCTTTCATGGGGAGAGGTGCCCCATCCCCATCTTCCTAAGTCACGTTAGCCCATCCAGACTCTTTACCTGTTCTCCCTCCTGCTTTGACCGTGAGCCCCATGTGGAACAGGGACTGGCTCCCACCTGATTATCGTGCACCTACTCCAGCGAGTGGAACAGTGCTTGGCACGTAGTGACCACATAATAGATATCACAACCATTATCAAATCCCTTGATTCTTCACCTATCCATGTTTCCTCATTCTTGCTATCTCCAAATGCATCTCTTTTTTTCTCCCCGTTCCCACTAATTGTAAAGAATCCGTGTCTGCCTTTTCTCTCTCAAACTTTTTGAGGGCAACAACTGTGGCATGTAAATCCACTGCACACAGAGGCCCAGAGTAGTTAAGTGACTTGCCCAAGGTCGCACAGCTCACATGGCAGAGCCGGAATTAGAACCCAGGACCTCTGACTCCCAAGCCCATGCTCTTTTGATTAGGCCACACTACTTCTCTGTACTCTCGTTCCTATTATATGCTTGCAACGTGTGTCCACCATACTCTTTTCTGGTTTTTTTAATGGTACTGGTTAAGCACTTATTATGGACCGAGCACAGTATTAAGTGCTGGGGCAGATACAAGTTAATCAGGTTGGACACAGTCCCCGTCCCGCGTAGGGCTCACAGCTTTAATTCCCATTTTACAGATGAGGAAATTGAGGCCCAGTGAAGTGACTCGTCCACGTCACACAGCGGACAAATGGCGGAGACGGGACTAGAACCCAGGTCTTCTGACTCCCGGGCTTGTATTCCTTCCCCTAGGCCACGCTGCTTCTCAGGTTATGATTATGGCATTTGTTAAGTGCTTACAAGTACCCAGCCACTAATGATAATAATGATAATAATGATAATAATGATAATAATGTTGGTATTTGTTAAGCGCCTACTATGTGCAGAGCACTGTTCTAAGCGCTGGGGGAGATACGGGGTCATCAGGTTGTCCCATCTGAGGCTCACAGTCTTAATCCCCATTTTACCGACGAGGTCACCGAGGCACAGAGAAGTGAAGTGACTTGCCCCCAGCCACACAGCTGACGAGTGGCAGAGCCGGGATTTGAACCCATGACCTCTGACTCCCAAGCCCGGGCTCTTTCCAGGGAGCCACGCTGCTTCTCTGCTTACAGAACGATGCCCAGAAGAAGCACTCAGTAAATGCTACTATACAGAATACAGAGAAGCAGCAGGGCGTAGCGGGTAGACCACGGGCCTGGAAGATCTGGGTTCTAATCCTGGCTCCTCCCCTTGTCTGCTGGGAGACCCTGGGCGAATCACTTCACTTCTCTGGGCCTCAGTTCCCTCATCCGTAAAATGGGGATCGAGACGGTGAGCCCACCTGGGACGTGGGTCGCGTCCGACCCGGTTTGCTCGTACCCACCCCAGCGCTTAGTGTGGCGCTCGGCACTTAGTAAGCGCTTAACGAGTATCACAATTATTAATATTATTACAGTGCCGGCACAGTGCTCTGCACCCATTAAGCGCCCTACAAACACGACCGAATGAACTGAACGGATGACAGAAGAGACACGGGTTTCCCTTTCAGGCTGTAATTTTATACTGGAGGCAGTGAAAAATTGCAAACACTAGATGGCAAAACTGCTCTGTCCTTAGAGTTTCTTTCTCTCCTCGAGTCTATCGCGCACTTGGACAGACATGATGGGCCCCCTCTTTCCTTGCCGTTCAACGACTGAATCCACCCTCCACTTTCCCCTCGGATGCAACCTGGTCCCCCTTAGGAGAGGGAAAAAAATATCGCCCAGAAACCCAAGCTAGATTAGAGAACGGACGAACCCACCGCCAATCAGCAGCGGGCACAGAGGACGGCTGCCAGCGTAATCACTAAAACAGCAGCAACGACTATGATGAAAATAATGATAACGGTATTTGTTAGGCACTTCCTATGGGCCGAGCAGCCTGCTAAGCGCCGGGGTGATAATAGTAATCATAATGTTGGCATTTGTTAAGCGCTTACTATGTGCCAAGCAGTGCTCTAAGCGCCGGGGGAGAGACGAACTCCTCGGGCTGTCCCACGTGGGGCTCACAGTCTTCGTCCCCATTTACGGATGAGGTAGCTGAGGCCCAGAGAAGTGAAGTGACTCGCCCCAAGTCACACAGCTGACAAGGGGCGGAGCCGGGATGAGAACCCACGACCTCTGACTCCCAAGCCCGGGCTCTTTCCATTAAGCCACGCTGCTTCTCGTAGATACGAGCTAATCGGGTCCCACAAGGGGAGATCCTATGTCCCGGGGCAGGCTCACAGTCTCAATCCCCATTTTACAGAGCAGGGAACCGAGGCCCAGAGAAGCGAAGTGACTCATCCGAGGTCACACAGCAGGGAAGCGGCAGAGCTGGGATTAGAACCCAGGGCCGGCGACTCCCGGGTCCGTGCTCTTTCCACATAGGCCCCCGCTGCTTGCGACAACCTCCTCCTGCCCGCGCGGAGGACGGGAGCGCTGGCCGCCCAGGAGACGGGCTGAACGAGGACCGCGAGTTGGGATCCTGGTTGCACCACTGGTCCGGGCGATTCCGGGCAACTTGGGCAACACCCCTTCTCCTCGTTTGCCCCCACGCACTCGTGATGGCGGGAGGCTCTCACACGGCCTCCCTACCTGGCACGTTCTTTCACTCCTTCGATCCTATTTATTGAGCGCGTATTCTGAGCCGAGCACTTTACTAGGCTCTTGGGAGAGTACAGTAGAACAGTAAACAGGCAGGAAGTGGGCAAGGACCGCGGCGCCCGGCCCGTAGTAAGCGCTTAAATACTATAATTATCTACCAACTCTGTTGGATTATTTGACTGTAGTCCGGTATTAGGGAAGTGCTTACTACACGTCCAACACCTTTGTAAGCACTGGGGAAGATACCAGTTGATCGGGTTGGATGCGATTCCCCGTCCCACATGGAGCTCACGGTCTGAGGACTGTCCTCTCCCAGGAGCTCAGTACGGTAGTCCACACTCAATAAGCGCTTGCATGGGCCTGGGTTCTAATCCCGCCTTTGCCACTTGCCTGTTATGTGCCCCTGGGCAAGTCACTTAACTTCTCTGGGCTTCAGCTGTTGTCATCTGTAAAATGTAAAACCTGCTCTCCCTCCTACTTACAGTGCGCGAGCCCCCGTAGGACCTCAGAGTTCAGTAATGATGATGATGGCATTTGTTAAGCGCTTACTAGGTGGCGGGCACTGTACTAAGCGCTGGACAGTGCTGGTTACGTAGTCAGGGCTTGGAGAAGCGGCGCGGCTCAGTGGAAAGAGCCCGGGCTTGGGAGTCGGAGGTCATGGGTTCGAATCCTGCCTCGGCCACTTGTCAGCTGTGTGACTGTGGGCAAGTCACTTCATTTCTCTGTGCCTCAGTGACCTCATCTGTAAAATGGGGATGAAGACCGTGAGCCCCACGTGGGACAACCCGATTCCCCTGTGTCTACCCCAGCGCTTAGAACAGTGCTCTGCACATAGTGAGCGCTTAACAAATACCAACATTATTATTATTATTATTATTATTAATACCACCATTATTACATTATGACAATCTATAATAATAGTCATAATAATAAATATGACTGATTGATTGAGAAGCAGCATGGCCTAGTGGATAGAACACAGGCCTGGGAGTCAGTCAGAAGGACTTGGGTTCTAATCCCGGCCCGGCCAGTTGCGTGCGGTCACTTCACTTCTCTATACTTCAGTTACCTCATCTGTAAAATGGGGATTAAGACTGTGAGCCCCACGTGGGACGGGTCCTTGTCCAACCCAGTTCCCTTGTATCTCCCTCAGCTCTTAGTACAGTTCCTGGCACAAAGTCAGCCCTTAAATTCCATGAAAAAACAACAAAACTGTGCGTCACAAGCTGCAAAGGGCAATCGGATCCTTTAATGGAAGGGCTACAGCCTATCTCATATATCCATCTTCCCCTGGAAATATTACTTCAAATCACATGAGCCAAAAGGATACCTCTTCTGTACTGTATCGTATCTGTTGTACTGTATTCTCCCAAGCGTCTAGTACAGTGCTCGGCAAATAGTAAGCGTTCAGTAAATACCACCGAGCGATCTTTCTCTGGCTATTTTAAGCAGTGGATGGGTGAATCTGCGACGGGAGATGGAGTCGGGGAGTCGGGCAATCATCACACACCAGAAAAAAATACATTTCACAAAAATGAAGTTCCAACTCCCCGAGGAGAATGGCAATGAACGAGCTTCCCTTTCCAGTTTATGTTCCATCGCTATTTTCTTCAAGGGGAACAAGAAAAAGACAGCATCCACTGCTGCGAAGTAAAGATCACCCTCCCCGTTGCTTCCAAGGGCAGAAACCTGATTCAGAGTGAGGGAATGTTCTGACCAGCAAACCAATCACGGATGGTAGATCTAAAACATTTGCTCTGAAATTCTTGTCAAACAGGCCCCCGCCGTTCAGCGCAGCAAATACGTTCTGGGACTTTGGGGCGTTGGAAGGTTATACTGTGGATATAATGAATCCCAGTCAGAAGACAACACATCTTGAAATAATCCACTTGAAAAAGGGACACATAAACAAGATGCCCTCGTCCAACTTGACGGAGCACTAACAAACGGGGTTCCTCCGCACACTTAGAACAGGGGGCTCTGGAATTTATTAAGTGCTTATTGTACACAGAGCGCTGCACTAAGCATTTGGGAGGGGACAAAAGAAGCCGGAACCGCTCCCATACGAGGAATAGTTCTGTAGAAGGGGTGCTCTGGGGTGGGGGAGTGGGGAGGGGTCTTGGGGAGGGGGAGAGGAGACGCCGCCGCCCACGTGGGACCAGGCTTGGGAACGGCTGCTTCGGCTCCAGTCCTGCCGTCCGACTGCCGTCTCTGGTCAATCTGCAGCTGCACCCCCTTTGTCCCCCTCCTCTCCTCTGCCTCGCCCCCCCATCCTCCTCAGAAGATAGCTGCCCCCCCCTTCCCTCTTACCCCCCTCCCCTCACGGACAGCCCACTCACCCACCACTGCCTCCACCTGCCCTCCCCTCCTCAGGAAAGCCCGCTCCTCACAGAGGAGGTGGGGACTGACAGGGTTTCCATTAGAAATATGTTTTTTTTTTTTTAAACCATCAGCGCCGCTGCTTCATAAATACCAGCGATAGATCGATTACTTAAGTTCCTCCAGCTTTAAGAATGGCACAGATTCATCCCATTTATCGTTGGGGATGGCTAGGGTAAATTCAGTAATACTAATAACGATGACGATGGTACTCGTTAAGCGTCTACTATGTGCCGAGCACCGTTCTAAGCGCTGGGGTAGATACAAGGTCATCAGGTTGTCCCACGTGGCACTCACAGGCTTAATCCCCGTTTTACAGATGAGGTAAGAGAGAAGTCAAGTAGCTGGCCCAAAGTCACACAGCAGACAAGTGGCGGAGCTGGGATTAGAACCCCCGTCCTCCGACTCCAAAGCCCGTGCCCTCGCCACTAAGCCACCCTGCTGGAAACATCTTAGGACTGGGAGCCAGGAAAACCGGGATCGAGTCCCGAATCCGCCGCTCTCCATCTGTGCGATCTTGGGCAGGTCACTTTGCTTCTCCGGACCTCAGAGTCCTCGGCCGTAAAATGGGGATAAAATACCAGTTCTCCCATTCTCTTAGACTCTGCGTGCCATGTTGGATGGGGATGGAGTCTAATCTCATTCTCTTGTAGTAATAATAATAATTATGGTTCCTTTTAAGCACTTACTATGTGCCAAGCACTGTTCTAAGCGCTGGGGTAGATAATAATAATGACAATAATAACGATGCTATTTGTTAAGCACTCATTACGTGCCAGGCACTGTACTGAGTGCTGGGGTGGATCCAAGCAAATCAAGTTGGACACGGTCCCTGTCCCACATGGGGCTCGCAATCCTTAACCTCATTTTACAGATGAGGTAACTGAGGCCCAGAAAAGGGAAGCGACTTGCCCAAGGTCACACAGCTGACAGGTGGCAGAGCCGGGACAAGAGCCCACGTCTTTTGACTTCCAGACCTGTGCTCTCTCCACTACGCCATGCCGCTTCTCTAAGTTAAGTGACTTGCCACCGCAGACAAGTGGCGTAAGCGGATTTAATAATAATGATAATAATAATAATAACAATAATGTCGGTATTTGTTAAGCGCTTACTACGTGCAGAACATTGTTCTAAGCGCTGGGGGAGATACAGGGTCATCAGGTTGTCCCACGTGAGGCTTACAGTCTTCATCCCCATTTTACAGATGAGGGAACTGAGGCCCAGAGAAGTGAAGTGACTCGCCCACAGTCACACAGCTGACAAGTGGCAGATTCGGCATTCGAACCCATGACCTCCGACTTCCAAGCCCCTGCTCTTTCCAGTGAGCCACCTGCTTCTCGATTTAGAACCCAAGTCCTTCTGACTCCCAGGCCCTTCGGACTCCCAGATTGGGGCTCTATCCATTAAGCCACATCTCCATAGCCAGAAACCAAGCACACGGCTCGCCGTCAAGTAACGACTCGAGACGGTTTTTCGTGCATTTCCGTCAAGGGACAATACTGTCATTATAATTGTCCCTCGGAGGAAATGCATGCTTCTGATACGAAGAGACGCAACCGGCAGGAGGTGCCCCCCCGTAGCAGAGTTGAGCAGAATCTGATTTCATCGATTTAGAAATGACTTGGCTGAGCAAGCGATGGCGAATAATGGACCCTCTCCCGTTACTGCCCATTAAATGAGGTGCACTTCAGTTTCCCACGGCAGTTCGTCTCTACTCGCGACGTGAAACGAACCCTCCGCGCTAAGCAATCCACCGCCCCCGAGAGCACTCGGATCCACCCAGCTGGCACAGAAGTTCCATTAACGATATCTTCCACCCGTCTTCCCAGATCCCCAGCCAAACGCCCAGGCAAATACAAGATCAGGCGGATGAATCGATCTCGCGGAGGCAAACGTTTGGAACTCTTGGGCCGGAAAGTAAATCGCCGGCTCGAGTCCTCCGGATCGCTCGCCAGGCGAGAAGCGTGTCCGTCTCTGGCTCGGCCCAAGTCTCTCCTAAAAAGTTAATCGACCCCAGGCTCGAGTGAAATCGAACGGCCCAGGTCAGCAATTTCTTCTTCTGAAATAATATTTGCTTCCGGGAGTCCAAAACTGTCCACAGAAGAATGCGGAGTTTCCTGTTTGCCAGCGCTCCCCGGTGAAGACGGACTTAATTAAAATGACCCAAGCGGGATTCTCTCTGCAAATGGGGCAGGGACCCGAGGGATCCAACAGGCGGTTTGCCGTCTCCTCATCTGAGTGACTCAGCCCGTCTTTCTGCTTCGAGGCAACGAGATCTCCGGATGGTGCGCTGCCAGCAGATGCCTCGAACCTATCGAGCCGTGGGGCGAGGGAAACGAGAAATGGGGCTCAGGAGAATCTGACGAGGACCGGGCTTTGAAAAAGGGCGAGGGGGCTGCCCGTCTTAGGATCCCGCGGCTGTCCCCCTTCAAACGCTCTGCGACGAAAGCTAACCCGACGTACGCTTCGTCTCCTGTTCTGGCCTCCTCAAACCTGTTCTCGGGCCGCTCCTCTAATTAGAGGTGCTATTTCTCCTAATCTGATATACCCAGATCCGGGTTGGCGTTCGAGAGACAAATGGTTCAGAGCAGACAGAAGAAATCATCTGTCAGCTGGGGATTAAGACCGTGTGTCCCTTGTGGGACGTGGACTGCTTCCAACTCGATTAGCTCGTACGAGAAGCGGCGTGGCCCAGGGAGCCCGAGGACCTGGGTTCTGATCCCGGTTCTGCCACTTGCCTACTGTGTGACCTCGGGCAAGTCACTTCACTTCCCTGGGCCTCAGTTACCTCAACTGTAAAATGGGGATTCGATCCTACTCCCTCCTGCTTAGGCCGTGAGCCTCATGTGGGACGGGGACTAGGTCCAACCTGATTACTCTGTGTTTACCCCAGCTCTTTGTTCAAGGGCTGGCACGTAGTAAGGGCCGAACAAATGCCAACCGTCAGCTAGCCTTACCCAGGCCAGTACCGTCCGGTAAGTCGGCTGTGTGACTTTGGGCAAGTCACTTCACTTCTCTGTGCCTCAGTTCCCTCACCTGTAAAATGGGGATTGAGATGGTGAGCCCCACGTGGGACAACCTGACTGCCTTGTATTTCCCAGCGCCTAGAACAGTGCTTTGCACATAGTAAGCGCTTAACAAATACCATCATTATCGCTAAGTGGGCCGGGTCACACCGGATCGCGGGTACGTTTCCCCCTGGCATCTTGCCACTCACGGCGGTTATCGTTTTTCCCCTCGCAGGAAGACGGCAAACTGCTTACTCCCTTAACTCACCAGGAAGGAGAGAAGATTCCTTTCCAGATCCTGCAGGGAATCAACGTATGTGCCTAGACCCCAGATGGGACGATCATTATCACCCCTGCCAGCGGTAAACATTAGCAGCCAGAAATCGATCCGGCTTCAGCGCTGCGCTAGCTGGTATTCTGCCTGGGGAAGGGAGTTTCTCTAGTTCATTCATTCAGTTGTATTTATTGAGCGCTTACCGTGTGCGAAGCACCGTACTCAGTCTACGCCCGCGTCTCTTTGCGTATTTATCCTCGAGGCCGGCTCCGCCGATCATCCTTCTTCTCTCCCCGCTCCGTGTCCTGCCATCCTCTGGAGCGTAAACTCGTTGTGGGCAGGGGCTGTGTCCGTTTATTGTATTGCGCTCTCCCAAGCGCTCGGTACAGCGCTCTACCTCCAGTAAGCGCTCAATAAATACGATTGAATGAATCCCAGATTCCAGCCCAGCCCCGTAGTTTGCAATCTGCCCAAGACTTCTCCCTTCAAGGCTTTCCACGAGCTCCTCGTCTAGCTCAAGTGGACGTAGCTGGGCTGGTTTTCTTCTACCAGGTGCGTTGCTGGAACTTCTCCAATCTTTTCTCCTAACTGAAGATTCGCTCCCCGTCAATCGATCAATCGTATCTATTGAGCGCTCACTGTGTGCAGGGCACTGTACTAAGCGCTCGTTTTAGTGTCATGGCGTACTCCCCCAAGTGTTAAAGACAGTGCTCTGCACACGGTGAGCGCTCAATAAATACGATTGAATGAATAGGATTGAATGAAGCTCGCAGACACATTCCCTGCCCACAGTGAGCTTACGGTCTAGAGCGGGAGACGGCCATTTACAGAAATGAACAAATTACGAATACGTTCATCCCGCGAGTGGGCTTCAGCGGGGCCGGTCGAAAGGAAAAGCGCCGAACTGAACTCCGATCCACCTGTGGATTTGTGTCGGCTAAATTTCTTGATTTCAGCCACTGTGGTTGTCACGTTTTTTAGGTCTGTCTCCTCCGTTAGAGTGTCCGGCCCTTCTGAGGCAGGAAAGGGGTCACCGGGTTGTTCTGTAATTCCTGAGCTCCGACTACAGTGCACCACATCAAATGGGCGCTCACTAAATGCTGCTGCTGATACAATGTCTCGGATCCCGGGCGTAACGGACTCTGCCTCATTCTCCACTTCCGAGTCGCCTTCCTCCCTCCTCCTCGTTTTCCTACGGCTCAAGCCGTTGCTCGAACCAAGAAGTAGCGTGGCCCAGTGGAGAGAGCACGGGCTTGGGAGTCAGAAGGAGCTGGGTTCTAATCCTGGCTCTGCCTCTTGCTTGCTTGCGTGACCTTGGGCGAGTCACTTCACTTCTCTGGGTCTCAATTTCCTCAACTGTAAAGTGGGGATACCTGTTCTCCCTCCAAATGGGGGACAGGGGATGTGTCTGACCTATTTGACTTGTACCTGCCGCAGTGCTTAGGAGGGTGTTTGACACATAGGGCGCGCTCGACCGATACCAGAGAGAAAGAAAAAAAAAAGGGAAATGCAGGCTCACCGCTGCTTCCCCACCCTTCCCCCACTCCTCCCCTTAATCTTGTCAAACACTTTCGATAATGCTGGTCTCCGGGTCCCCTTTATCTGCAATTTCAGCAGCGACTTTAAACGCCTATGGAAGGGTCAAAGATGGGCAACTTTCCCTTCCAGACAAGGCCGGACCCGGTCCCCAGGGTCCAGGGTCTGGCCGTGTGTTAGCAGAGCATTGTTCTCTTCTGCCTTTCAACCCTCCACATCCGTTGCCCAAGGTGCCCGACCTCAGCTATCTCACCCTTCTACCTTAGTTTGTCCAGGCAACCCGAAGGGTTTCGCCGGCTACTTCCCCCACCCCTTTTTTTCCTCAACCTCCGGGGGCTCCCGCTGCAGCCGACAACCGAGGGGCTCGTCCCTCTCTTCCCCAAATCACAGGTCTTGGGGCTCGAATCGCCATTTCATTCTCCTAAAAGTTCAGGACCGAAGACGTAGCCTTTTTTAGCAAGTTCTTTCTAAAACAGGGTCCCGGGGCCCAATTCGGGTCGACCCTTGCCTGAATTCACGGGCTAAAAATCCCTTAGTATTCCAGGCTACTGTCCTGGCTTTGCGAACCGCGGAACGGTTGAAATCGGTCGGTGATATTTACTGAACGCTTACTGCGTGCAGAGCACCGTCCGAGCACTTGGGAGAGTTCAGTACAATAGGATGCATAGACAAGACCCCTGCCCACGAGGAGTTAGCAGACTAGAGGGGAAAATGCCAAGGCCGGGTTTTTAGCCCGCCGGTGCCTCGGTCACTCAATCAGAGGTGATCAATAGATGTTTACTCGGGTTTCTCCCTCCTCTGCAGACTGTGAGCCCCATGGGACATCCTGATTACCTCCTGTCTACCCCGGCGCTTAGTACAGTGCTTGGCACATAGTAAACTCTTAACAGATACCACAGTTATTATTAGAATACCGTTATTATTGTTGTTAATTACCGCTAATAAGCACTGGGGAATGTACCGGATAATAATAATAATAATGTTGGTATTTGTTAAGCGCTTACTACGCGCAGAGCACTGTTCTAAGCGCTGGGGTAGATACAGGGGAATGAGGTTGTCCCACGTGAGGCTCACAGTCTTCATCTCCATTGTACAGATGAGGGAACTGAGGCACCGAGAAGTGAAGTGACTTGCCCATAGTCACACAGCTGACAAGGGGCAGAGTCAGGACTCAAACCCATGACCTCTGACTCCCAAGCCCGAGCTCTTTCCACTCAGCCACGCTGCTCCTCATAAGAGAGTTGGTAAGCATGATCCCTACCCTCGAGAAGCTTAGCATTTAATATTATTATCATTATATCTGTTAGGTGCTTACTACGTGCTAAGCACCGGTTATAAGCACTGGGCTAATCAGGTCAGATGCGGTCCCTGTCCTGTGTGTCAAGCACTTGTTCTAAGCACTGGGGCGGATGGAAGCTAATCGGGTGGGATGCGGTCCCTGTCCCACGGTCCATAGGTAGGAGGGAGGAGAGGTATCGAATCCCCCTTTTTCCTCGGCATCGAAAAGTGAGGTGACTTGCCCGAGATCTCCCAGCGAGCAACTGCCAGAGTGGGGATTAGAACCCAGGTCCTCTGACTCCCAGATCCGTGCTCTGTCCACTAGGCCGTGCTGCTTCTCTACCTCTCTCCCTTCCGAAGCGCCGCCGAGCTCTGCAGGGAGACGAATGCCGGCTGCGGGGGGGGGGGGGGGGGGAGGGGGGCTCTCCCGACCTCTGGAGGGGCGAGGGAGACGCTCCCATCACTTCACTGTGCGTTGCCAATACCGAGAGAGCAAAATCTACGAGCGGGGCTCAACGGACTCAGCTCTGCAGCTCACATCAGGGTCCTTTCATCGGTTTAAAGGACCCTCGGCCAGGCCTATCCTGCATCTGTCTGTAGGCTCTAGGCTGGCCATGTGCCCTGGTTCCAACCCCTTCCTCCATTCCACGAAAACAGCCGGGATCCAAAGCCCCCTAATTCGACCGCAAGGTCCCGCCTCGACGTTACCGGGCCCGGCTAGTGGGGCTACCCTACTTGTAGCCATAGACCCGGAGGAGGAAGACGGTTGCAAGCAGGGTTGAATTTCCAGGAGTGAAGTGCTGGGCGGAGGAACTCCGCTGGAATCACTCCTTAGAAATGCCAATTTCTAACAGATCTCCCGAGCTGCATCTGCGGTCGGCTCCGGCCGGCTTCGAGGTCCGGCAGTCCGTCCCGCTCTTGCAAGATTAGGCACGGGCGAGCCGAGAACCCGGGGGCCTCCTGTATTCCAGGTCATTTTTACGAACCGGCGGGACGGTAGCTCGTTCGCTTAAGGGGGAGTGGACGCTCCGGGGTTTCAGCGAAATGAGGACGAAGCCCCTTTCCGCCAAACGTTCCCCTTCAGTTGCAAAATGGGGATTTGCATTCTGCAGTCTTCTGAAATTGAATCTAAGGTTCTGGGCATTTGATTCCAGGGTGGGGAGAGTGGGGGACGGTGGGGGAACGCAAGGGAGAGAAGGAAGCAAAGAATAATAGGGAGGGGGAAGCGTCAGATGCAATATCAATCAGAGGAGGAGGAGGAGGAGGAGGAGGAGGAGGAGGAGCGGGAGCGGTAGTAATATTCATTAAGCGTCAGCTCAGGGCAACAGACTTTAAGAAGCACTGGGGAAAAAAGTACACAGAGGAGAATCAGACGGGGTCCCTGGCCTTCCAGGGACTCACAAGCTAAGAAGAAGCAGGGGCAGGTTAGGGATGGACAGCAAAGGAAAAGTGAAACGATAAAAAAAAACAAACCCCAAACCAGAAGAACAGCGTAGAGAGCGGAGGGCAAGAGGAAATACCATAAGGTGCACTTTGCCTCTCCTTCCCCCTGATCCGGAGATCTCCAAAGGGGGGGTGGGGCAGGCTATTTCTAGGAAGTGACAAGGGAGGAAGGAAAATCTGGGTCAGAGCATTTCCAAAGAAGCGGGAGAAAAGGGAGAGGGAAAAGAGTGTGAGTCCCTTAGGGGCCAGGGACCGGTCCACACTTCAACCACATAGTTCTTTCCCGCGCCTTTCACACAGCGAGCACTAAATGACGACCATTTTAGTCCCCACAGCACTTATAGTGTATCCGTTCACTGTTCCCTTGGACTCTCCCAAGCGTTTGGCACATCGTAAGCGCTCAATAAATACGATTGACCGGAATAGATATCTCTGTACTCTGTTCCTACCCCTATCGGTAACTATTTTCATGCCCGACCTGCCCAGTAGACTGTAAAGCTCCCGGAGGGGGAGAGATTGGGTCAACTGACGCTATCGTCCTGCAGAACGGTGCCCAGGGTGAGTATTAGAGCAGCGCGGCTCAGTGGAAAGAGCCCGGGTTTAGGAGTCAGAGGTCACGGGTTCTAATCCCGGCTCCTCCACCTGTCAGCTGTGCGATTTTGGGCAAGTCACTTAACTTCTCCGGGCCTCAGTTACCTCATCCGGAAAATAGGGATGAAGACTGTGAGCCCCACGTGGGACAACCTGATTACCTTGTATGTATCCCAGCGGTTAGGACGGTGCTTGGCACATAGTAAGCGCTTAACCAGGACCATCGTTATTATTAAATACCGTCATTATTATTTAGCAAAGACACCGTCTGAAGCATTGATAGTACTAGGAGGGGGGAGTACTAGCAGAGTTTCTGATGCCCCTCCACCAGGGGGCAGAGGTGGTCCAGGAGGGGAGGGGAGGGGAAGGGCAGGGGGACCCAGGCTCAGCCCCCCGGCGGGGAGGGCAGAAGAGGAGCAGCACGACCTCACGGAGAGAGCACAGGCCCGAAAGTCAGAAGGACCTGGGTCCTAATCCCGCTCGGCCACCTGCCCGCCGGACGACCTCGGCCAAGTCACCTCACTCCTCTGCGCCTCCGTTCCCTCATCTGTAAAACGGGGATCAAGACTGTAAGCCCCATGCGGGACGGGGACCGGGTCCGACCTGACGGGCTCGGCTCTACGCCGGCGCTTAGCGCAGAGCCCGGCACAAGCGGAGCAGCGTGGCTCAGCGGAAGGGGCCCGGGCTTGGGAGTCGGAGGTGGTGGGTTCCGATCCCGGCCCCGCCACTTGTCTGCTGTGACCCTGGGCGAGTGCCTTCGCTTCTCTGGGTCTCGGGGACCTCATCCGTGAAATGGGGATGAAGACTGTGAGCCCCGCGTGGGACGGCCTGATGACCTCGGCATCTACCCCAGCGCTTAGAACGGTGCGTGGCACATAGTAAGCGCTTAACAACTACAGTTATTAAAAAAAAAAGAGAGAAAGCACTGAAATGCCATAAAAAAAGAGGAGCAGGCGACCCCCTTCCCCCCAGTCTCCCACCCCGGGCGCGGAGGGGACTCACCACCAGTGGGATAGAGCAGATGAGCACCACCACCGAGGTGGCGATGAGCAGGATGACCATCTGGATCTCGGCCCCGGCGATGCGGCGTAAGCTCCGGCGGCGACGGAGGTCGCCGAGCCGGGGGACGGCGCAGGACCCCGGGCCGGAGCCGAGGCGGGCGGTGGCCAGGGTGGCCGCGGAGGCCGCGTGCCGCTGCTGCTGGTGGTGGTCGGTGCCCAGGGAGGTCCGCCGCACGAACTGCCGGTGCATGCGGATGAGCGCCACGCAGACCAGCACGTTGCAGAGCACCGTGACCAGGATGAGGAAGGAGCTGAAGCCGGCGTACATGTAGGAGAAGGCGGCGTGGGTGGTCACGTTGGTGCTCCAGTCGATGAAGCACCAGGTGTCCGGGAAGTGGCGCTTGGAGCTGCCCAGCCCCATGCTGGGCAGGGCGCAGAAGAGCACGTTGGAGACGTAGACGGCGAAGAGCGTGAGGCCGGCCAGCTTCTTGTCCACGTAGTGGCTGTAGAAGTAGGCGTGGTTGATGGCCAGGTAGCGCTCGACGCTCATGGCGCAGATGATGCTCAGCCCCGACAGGCCGAAGAAGAGCAGGATGAAGGTGCTGTATTCGCACAGCCCCGTCCCGCCCGGCCACTGGCCCTTCACGTAGGTGGCGATGGTCACGGGGCTGACCAGCGAGGTGCCCAGCAGGTCGGTGACCGCCAGCCCGCACACCAGCGTGTAGAAGGTGGTCTCCTTCTGCTCCTTGCGGGACTTGCAGAGCACCACGATGGCCGTCAGGTTGCCCACCACGCCGAAGATGAACATCACCGCCGGGATGGTCGGCGAGTTGTGCTCCGGGCCCGTGCCGTTGGCGGCGGACGTCGAGTCCATGGCGGGAAAGCCCCCGGAGGCCCGACGGCGCCTGGGGGAAGAGAAGGCCGGGGGGGCGGAGGGGGAGGGGAATGGAGACCGGCGGCGGCACGTTACGCGTCTCATCCCCGACCTCTGGGGAATCCTTCCTCCGCGCCCAGCGCCGAACTGCGCCCCGGAGACCGGCACGGGGCTCTCGGTTCGGACCGGGACCCCTGCTCTGCGTCTCCCGACGTTTGATGCTCTACTGTACTCTCCCCAGCGCTTAGTACAGTGCTCTGCGCCCACTAAGCCCTCGATGAATACCCTTAATCGTGCCTCTCTCTCTAGGCATCATTTTGCTCGCCTGGTCTAGCTAGGAAGGGGATCATTCGTTCAGTCGTATTCACCGAGGGCTTGTCCTAAGCGCTCGGAGAGTACAGCGCGGGAATAGAGGAGCGGCGTGGCTCAGCGGAAAGAGCCCGGGCTTGGGAGTCAGAGGTCATGGGTTCGAATCCCGGCTCGGCCGCTTGTCAGCTGGGTGACTGTGGGCGAGTCACGTCACTTCTCTGGGCCTCAGGGACCTCGTCTGGACAACGGGGGTTACGATCGTGAGCCTCACGTGGGACGGCCCGATGACCCCGTATCCCCCCCGGCGCTTAGAACAGTGCTCTGCACATAGTAAGCGCTTAACAGATACCAACGTTATTAGAGACAAACCCCGCCCACAACGGGCTTACGGTCTAGAGGGAACGTTCGTACGGGCGACTCGTCGCCCTTCTGGCGGCTGGGGTTTCTCGTCCATCCTCTGGCGGGGAGGGCGGTTAAAGCGCTCGGCTCCCTGCCGGGCTTCGAGAAATGGTCTGCGGGCGATTGTCGGAGCGCCCCCGGGCCCTTACTGGACCTCATGCCGAGGTCCTTGGGGGGGCGCATCCGCTTCCAACTCAAAGGCTCGAGAAGCAGCGTGGCGTAGGACTCGGAGGTCGTGGGTTCTAATCCCGCCTCCGCCCCTTGCCTGCTGGGTGACCTTGACGAGAGCCACCTGGCTTCTCTGGCCCTCAGTCATCTCATCTGTCAAATGGGGATGAAGACCCCGAACCCCACGTGGGACAACCTGATCGCCTCGCATTTTCCCGGCACTCAGAGAGGGCTCGGCACATAGCAAGTGCTTAACGGACACCCTAATTAGTCATTGTTATTATTATCATCATCTACCCCAGCACTTAGAACAAGCCTTGGCACAAAGTAAGCACATAACAAATGCCCTGCACATAGTAAGTGCCTGACAAGTGCCCTACGTATTAATTATTAGTATTATCTTATCAACCCCAGAGCTTAGACCGGAGCTTGGCACATAGTAAGCGCATAACAAATGCCCTGATTAGTAATTATTAATGTCATCTCATCGACCCCAGCGCTCAGACCGGAGCTTGGCACGTAGTAAGCGCTGAACAGATATCCTAATCATTAATTATTATTATTATCGACCTCAGCGTCTAGAACAGGGCTCGGCACATAGCGGGCGCTTAAAAATACCCTCGTTATTCATCATTCTCATCAACCTCAGCGTTTAGAACGGGGCTCGGCACACGGCGGGCGCTTCGAAGATACCCTCGTTATTCATTACTATTGTCATCTACCCCACCGCTCAGAACGAGGCTTGGCACATAGTGAGCGCTTATTATCAAATACTATAATCATTATCACCGGCTACCCCAACGCTTAGAAGAAGTCTCGGCCCACAGTAGCGTGGCTCCGTGGAAAGAGCCCGGGCTTTGGAGTCAGAGGTCATGAGTTCGAATCCCAGCTCCGCCACTCGTCAGCTGTGCGACCGTGGGCGAGTCCCTTCACTTCTCTGGGCCTCAGTTCCCTCATCTGTCAAATGGGGATGAAGACCGGGAGCCCCACGTGGGACGACCTGACTCCCCTGCGTCTACCCCAGCGCTCGGAACAGTGCTCTGCACATAGTGAGCGCTTAACAGATACCGACATTATCATCATTATTATTAAGTAAGCGCTTGAGAAATACCCCCACTACTCATTATCATCGTTAAATATCCCAGCGTTTAGAAGAAGGCTTGGCACATAGTAAGCGTTCAACAAATACCCTTATCATTCATTATCATCGTTATCTTTTAGACCGTGAGCCCGCGGTCGGGCAGAGATGGTCTCTGTTGCCGAATTGTGCTTTCCAAGCGCTCAGTCCAGTGCTCCGCGCACACGGTCGGCGCTCAAAAAATAGATCGAATGAAGGGATGAATCTACCCCGGCGCTTAGAACAGGGCTTGGCGCGTGAGGAGCGCTTAAAAAAAATACACTCCTTATTCATCATCGTCATCTACCCCAGCGCTTAGAAGAAGGCTTGGCACATAGTGAGCGCTCATCAAATACTATAGTCATTATCACCGGCTACCCCAGCGCTTAGGAGAAGGCTCGGCACATAGTAAGCGCCTGAGAAAGACCCTCATCATTCATCATCATTCTCATCTACCCCAGCCCTTGGAAGGAGGCTTGGCACACAAGTAAGCGTTTAACGAATACCAGCAGTTATTATTAATGATAATAATGTTGGTATCTGTTAAGCGCTCACTATGCGCAGAGCACTGTTCTAAGCGCTGGGGTGGACACAGGGGAATCGGGTCGTCCCACGTGGGGCTCCCGGTCTTCATCCCCATTTTCCAGATGAGGGAACTGAGGCCCAGAGAGGTGAAGGGACTCGCCCACGGTCACACAGCTGACGAGTGGCCGAGCCGGGATTCGAACCCATGACCTCTGACTCCAAAGCCTCTTTCCACTGAGCCACGCTGCTTCTCTTATGACCATCAGCTGCCCCAGCGCTTAGAAGAAGGCTCGGCACAGAGTGAGCGCTTAATAAATACCCTCATCATTCATTATCACTGTTAAATACCCCAGCGCTTAGAAGAAGGCTCGGCACAGAGTGGGCGTTTAATAAATACCCTCATCATTCATTATCACTGTTAAAGGCCCCAGCGCTTAGAAGAAGGTTCGGCGCAGAGTGAGCGCTTAATAAATACCCTCATCATCACTATTACCATCAGCCAGCCCAGCGCTTAGAAGAAGGCTCGGCACAGAGTGAGCGCCTAATAAATACCCTCATCATCACTATTACCATCAGCCAGCCCAGCATTTAGAAGAAGGCTCGGCACAGAGTGAGCGCTTAATAAATGCCTTCATTATTACAATTATCACCAGCCAGCCCAGCGCTTAGAAGAAGGTTCGGCACAGAGTGAGCGCCTAATAAATACCCTCATCATCACTATTACCATCAGCCAGCCCAGCGCTCAGAAGAAGGGTCGGCACAGAGCGAGCGGTGGGAGAAATACCCTCGTCACGGTGCCGGCGCCGAGGCAGTAGCCCAGCGCTTAGAACAGTGCTCGGGCCCGAGTCGGACGGCGAGGAGGGGCAGAGCGGGACGGAGGGTTGTGGGCGCCGCCCGGGAGGGAAAGGAAAGGAAGGGAAAGGAAAGGAAAGGAAAGGAAAGGAAAGGAAAGGAAAGGAAAGGAAAGGAAAGGAAAGGAAAGGAAAGGGAAGGGAAAGGAAAAGGAAAGGGAAGGGAAAAGGAAAGGGAAGGGAAAGGAAAAGGAAAGGAAAGGAAAGGAAAGGAAAAGGAAAGGGAAGGAAGGGAAAGGAAAAGGAAAGGGAAGGGAAAGGAAAAGGAAAGAAAAGGAAGGGAAAGGAAAAGGAAAGAAAAGGAAGGAAAAGGAAAGAAAAGGAAGGGAAAAGGAAAGAAAAGGAGGGGAAGGGAAGGGAAAAGGAAAGAAAGCGAAGGGAAGGGAAAAGGAAAGAAAGCGAAGGGGAAGGGAAGGAAAGAAAGCGAAGGGGAAGGGAAGGGAAGGGAAGGGAAGGGAAGGGAAGGAAAGGAAAGGAAAGGAAAGGAAAGGAAAGGAAAGGAAAGGAAAGGAAAGGAAAGGAAAGGAAAGGAAAGGAGGGCTGTCACCTGGCACGGCGGAGGACGGGGGGCTCGCTCCCCGCCCCCCGCCCCGGGGGGAGACCCCGACGCCTGAGGGCACACGGGCTGCGCGCCTGCTGTCCGCTGGATGCCCGCTGGATGCCCGCCTGGTGTCTGCTGGCTGTCCGTTGGATGCCCGCCGGGTGCCCGCCGGGTGCCCGCCCGGTGTCCGCTGTGCTGCCGGAGCTTCCCTGCCCCGCGGCCCCGGCGGACAAGTGCAGCCCGCGCGGCGACGGCGGCGGCGACGGCGGCGGCAGGACCCTCGGCCGCCTCCGCCTCCTCCTCCGCCCCACCAACTTTTCTTCGGACCGTTTCCCCGGGTCCGACCGGCCGGCGGGACCCGCCCCCTCCGCCCCCTCCGCCTCCCATTGGCTCCCGCCCGGACTTCTCCCGGCACAGAGACTGGGCGGGGCGGACCGGGGAAGCCCCGCCCCCGGACCCGCCCCTCCGCCGCCCGTTGGCTCCCGCCCGGGGGGAAACCACGCCCCAGAACCCTCCCTCCGCCTCCCATTGGCTCCCGCCCGGAGGAGAACCGGGGAAGCCACGCCCCCAGGACCCGCTCCCGTCTCCCATTGGCTCCCGCCCGGGTTTCAACCGGTCCTGGGAGTGAGCGGGGTGGAATGGGGAAGCCACGCCCCCGGACACGCCCCTCCGCCTCCCATTGGCTCCCGCCCGGGGGGAAACCACGCCCCAGAACACTCCCCTCCGCCTCCCATTGGCTCCCGCCCGGGGGGGGGGAAGGAACCGGGGAAGCCACGCCCCCAGGACCCGCTCCCGTCTCCCATTGGCTCCCGCCCGGGTTTCAACCGGTCCTGGGAGTGAGCGGGGTGGAATGGGGAAGCCACGCCCCCGGACACTCCCCTCCGCCTCCCATTGGCTCCCGCCCGGGGGAAACCACGCCCCAGAACACTCCCCTCCGCCTCCCATTGGCTCCCGCCCGGGGTGGGGGGAGCGGGGAAGCCACGCCCCCAGGACCCGCTCCCGCCTCCCATTGGCTCCTGTCCGGAGGGAAACCGGGGAAGCCACGCCCCCGAACCCGCCCCTCCGCCTCCCATTGGTTTCCACTCGGGTGGTAACCGGGGAAACCACGCCCCAGGACACGCCCCCTCCGTCTCCCATTGGCTCCCGCCCGGGTTTCAAGCGGGCCTGGGAGCGGGCGGGGCGGAAAGGGGAAGCCCCGCCCCCGGGACCCGCCCCCTCCTCCCATTGGCTCCTGACCGGGGAAGCCACACCCCCGGGACCAGCCCCCGCCTCCCATTGGCTCCCGCCCGGGTGACAACCGGGGAAGGCGGGTTTCAGGAGGGTGCAGCGTGGTTCAGTGGCAAGAGCCCGGGCTGGGGAGTCAGAGGTCACGGGTTCGAATCCCGGCTCGGCCACTCGTCAGCTGGGTGACCGTGGGCAAGTCACTTCACTTCTCTGTGCCTCGGTGACCTCATCTGGAAAATGGGGATGAAGACTGTGAGCCTCACGTGGGACGACCTGATTACCTTGTATCTCCCCCAGCGCTTAGAACGGTGCTCTGCACATAGTAAGCGCTTAACAGATACTACCAACGACAAAAGAAGGGAAGCCACGCCCCCGCTGGAGCCGAACTGTACTCTCCCAGCGCTTAATACAGTGCTCTGCACACCATAAGCGCTCCACGAATAGGAGTGAATGAATGGACACTCCCTCCCGGACATGCTCCCGGGGTCCCTCTAAGGCACCTACTGGCTCTGCTTCACTCCAGGGAGGGGGCGAGGCCAGGCCGGATCGTAAAAATAATAAGCGTATGTGTTAAGCGCTCACCGTGTTCTAAGCATTGGCGTGGTTAATAATAATAACGTTGGTATTTGTTAAGCGCTTACTATGTGCAGAGCACTGTTCTAAGCGCTGGGGGAGATACAGGGTCATCGGGCTGTCCCACGTGAGGCTCACGGTTAATCCCCATTTTACAGGTGAGGTAACAGAGGCACAGAGAAGGTAAGTGACATAACCACGGTCACACAGCTGACAGGTGGCAGAGCCGGGAGTCGAACCCATGGCCTCCGATTCCGAAGCCCGGGCTCTTTCCGCCGAGCCACGCTGCTAGTTACGAAGTTATCAGGTTGTTCCACGTGGGACTCACGGTTTTCATCCCTGTTTTACGGATAAGGGAACTGAGGAACTGAAGTGAAGTGACTTGCCCAAGGTCACACAGCAGACAGGAGAAGGAGTAGGGATTAGAACCCACGACCTCTGACTCCCAAACCCGCCGCTAACCACCGATGGAGGGGTGCGGGAGGGAAAAGCGGGGGAGGAGAGGAGGGGGAGGGTAGGAACGGGGGGACAAGTAGGGGAGGGAAAGGGGTCAGGGGAGCATGATGATAATGATGTTGATGATGATGATGATGATGATGGTATTTGTTAAGCGCTTACTATATGCCTATATTACTATATGCACTGTATATATATATATATATGTTATATTATAAGTATGTATATATATATGTGGCACAGTGGAAAGAGCGTGGGCTTGGGAGTCAAAGGTCATGGGTTCGACTCCCGGCTCTGCCACTTCTCACCTGTGTGACTGTGGGCCAGTCACTTCACTTCTCTGTGCCTCAGTTACCTCATCTGTAAAATGGGGATTAACTGGGAGCCTCACGTGGGACGACCTGATTACCCTATATCCACCCCAGCGCTTAGAACAGTGCTCTGCACATAGTAAGCGCTTAAATGCCAACATTATTATTACTATATGCACTGTTCTGAGCGTTGGGGTAGATACGAGGTGATCAGGTTGTCCCACGTGGGGCTCACATCTTAATCTCCATTTTCCAGAAGAGGTCACTGAGGCCCAGAGAAGTGAAGTGACTTCCCCCACTTCACCCAGCTGACAAGCGGCGGAGGCGGAATTAGAACCCGCGACCTCTGACTCCCCGGCCCGGGCTCCTTCCGCTGAGAGCCGCGCTGGTGCCGTGAGCACGGAACGGAGAGCCCGTAGCCGAGAGCGCGGAGTCGTGCACCCGGCGGGCCTCCGTCCAGCCTCCGCGGGAAAACCGCTCCGCACGCGGTCGGCGTTGAGCTGCGAGCTCGGCGCCCAGTCCATCGATCGATCGATCCGTCATATTTATTGAACGCTCCCCGGGGGCGCAGCACTGAAGTAAGCTCTCGGGGAGTCTTACGCCGTCGAGTCGTGTCCGACCCATGGCGACCCCACGGACGCATCCCGCCTCCTTCTGCTAGTTCTGGTCGTGAATCCAAGGAGTTGTACCATGTACCAGACACATTTTCTGTCCACAGCGAGCTTACAGTCTAGAGGACCGGTGCTAAAGTTTTAAAAAAAGAAAATGTTTCTAATAATGATGTTGGTATTTGTTAAGCGCTTACTACGTGCGGAGCACCGTTCTAAGCGCCGGGGGAGATACGGGGTCATCGGGTCGTCCCGCGTGAGGCTCACGGTTAATCCCCGTTTTACAGACGAGGGAACTGAGGCACAGAGACGTGAAGTGACTCGCCCACAGTCACACAGCGGACAAGTGGTTCTAACCTAAACTGTGGATCGCAGAAGGCATCCACTCCGCACCTAAGAGACGCCTAGCACAGTGTCCTGCAAACACCGGTCAATCAATCACATTTACTGAGCGCTTACTGCGTACGGGGATTGTCTCGCTTGCTGTGTACAGGGACCGTCTCTCTTTATTGCTGTATTGTACTTTCCAAGCGCTTAGTACAGTGCTCTGCACACAGTAAGCGCTCAATAAATACGATTGATTGAATGAACGCTTAGGAGAATAGAGTAGAAAAATATAGTATAATGAAGCAGCGTGGCTCAGTGGAAAGAGCCCGGGCTTGGGAGTCACAGGTCGTGAGTTCGAATTCCGGCTCCGCCATTGCCAGCTGGGTGACTTTGGGCGAGTCCCTTAACTTCTCTGTGCCTCAGTTACCTCATCTGTAAAGTGGGGATTAAAACTGTGAGCCCCACGTGGGACAGCCTGATCGCCTTGTATCCCCCCAGCGCTTAGAACAGTGCTTTGCCCATAGTAAGCGCTTAACGGATACCACCATTATTATAACTGACACATTCCCTGCCCGCAGTGAGCTTAGAGTCTAGAAGGGGAGGCAGATGTTAATGTGAATAAAAAAAAATTACAGACGTGTACATAAGTGCTGTGGGGCCTGCAAGGTCTAGTGTTCTGCGCAAAGAAGACATCCTAAATTTTTCACTGTATACAATAACAATGAGGATGATGGTATCCGTTAAGCGCTTACTATGTGCCACGCACTGGGGGAGAAACAAGGTGATCAGGTTGTCCCACGTGGGGCTCACAGTCTTCATCCCCATTTTCCAGATGAGGGAGCTGAGGCCCAGAGAAGTTCAGTGACTTGTCTAAAGTCACACAGCAGACAAGTGGCGGAGTCAGGATTAGAACCCACGACTTCTGACTCCCAAGCCCGGGCTCCTTCCACTGAGCCACGCTGCTTCTCCCAACAAATCCTTTTCATTACGACGACAGCGGTACACTATGGCACACTGTCCCTCTGCGAAGGGCGCTGGGAAAGGATACGCTCAGAGCACAGGAACAGCGTGGCCCAGTGGATAGAGCACGGGCCCGGGAGTCAGAAGGACCCGGGTTCTAATCCCGAATTCCACCCCTTGACCGCGGAGGGATTTTGGGCAAGGCACTTCACTTCTCTGGGCCTCAGTTGCCTCTTCTGGAAAATGGGGGTTAAGACTGTGAGCCCCCGTGGCACTGGGTCCAACCTGATTACCCCGTATCTACCCCGGTGCTTAGGACAGTGCTCGACACATACTAAGCGCTTAACAAATACCATGAGAAGAAGAGAACGAGAAAAAAAAAAAAAAAAGGAAGACATGGGTTCTAGTCCCGGCTCCACCCCTTGTCCTCTGTGGGATTTTGGGCAAGTCACTTGGCTTCTCTGGGCCTCAGTTACCTCATCTGTAAAATGGGGATTAAGACTGTGAGTTCCATGTAGTCTCCTAGACTGCGAGCCTGTTGTTGGGAATTATACTTTCCGAGCAGTTAGTACAGTGCTCAGCACATAGTAAGTGCTCAATAAATACGACTGAATGAATGTAGGGCTTGGCACATAGTAAGTATTTAACAAATACCGTTAGTATTATTGTTATTATTTAGGCCATGGGCTGGATTCAAACCTGATTAGCTTGAAACTACCTCAGGGTATAGGACAGTGCCTGGCACACCGTAAGTGCCTAGAAGCAGCATGGCTCAGTGGAAAGGGCACCGGCTTTGGAGTCAGAGGTCATGGGTTCGAATTCCAGCTCCGCCACTTGTCAGCTGTGTGACTGTGGGCGAGTCACTTCACTTCTCGGTGCCTCAGTTACCTCATCTGTAAAATGGGGATGAAGACTGGGAGCCCCACGTGGGACAACTCTATTCCCTTGTGTCTACCCCAGCGCTTAGAACAGTGCTCTGCACATAGTACGCGCTTAAAAAACACCAACATTATTAACGGATACTTTAACAGATACCATGAGAAGCAGCGTGGCTCAGTGGAAAGAGCCCGGGCTTGAGAGTCAGAGGTCATGGGTTCGAATCCCGGCTGTGCTACTTGTCAGCTGTGTGACTGTGGGTGAGTCCCTTCACTTCTCTGGGCCTCAGTGACCTCATCTGGAAAATGGGGATTAACTGTGAGCCTCAGGTGGGACAGCCCGATGACCCTGTATCTCCCCCAGCGCTTAGAACAGTGTTCTGCACACAGTAAGCGCTTAACAAATGCCAACATTATTATTATTATTTTTAAAAAAAGAGCAAGGGATTATTTGTTGGGGGGGAGGATGGGTCCCTTTTGACCCGCTATTCATAGGAGCTGTCCTCTTCCCCCTCTTCTTCCTCCTCTATTGGATGCAGGGAGAGAGTAGGATTTAATCCTGACTTGTCAGGTGCGGTAAGTGAGGCCCAGAAAAGTGAAGTGACTTGCCCGGGGTCATACTGCAGACGAGTGGCAGAGTCGGGATTAGAACCCAGGTCCTCTGACTCCCAGGCCTGTGTGCTTTTTCTACTAGGCCATGTTGCTTCCTTATGATGAAAAATAGACTCTCCAACAGCCCTAGTTTTCCTTCTAGTGATCCAGTCCAGACCTCTCATCTATGCCTTTATCCAACCCTCTCTTTCTTTCTTTCTTTCTCTCTCTCTCTCTCTCTCTCTTTCTTTCTCTCTCTCTCTCTCTTCTTTCTTTCTTTCTTTCTTTCTTCTTTCTTTCTTTCTTTCTTTCTTTCTTTCTTTCTTTCTTTCTTTCTTTCTTTCTTTCTTTCTTTCTTTCTTTCTTTCTTTCTTTTTCTATCATTCAACAGTATTTACTGAGTGCTTTCTATGTGCAGAGCACTATACTAAGCGGTTGGAATGGACAATTCGGCAACAGATAGAGACAATCCCCGTCCAGTGTCGGGCTCACGGTCTCTTGAATTTGCTGATCTGTTTTGCCCACACAATTTTAAGGGGCAACAGATTCCACACACTTACCGCTGACTGTGGGCAGGGACCGGGTCTACCAACGTCGTCGAATTGTACTCTCCCAAGCGCTTAGTACACTGTCTGGCAGACAAAGCCTTGGGGGAATGGGTAGCGGAAGAAGAATGTCGTGGGTGGGAAATGGGAGTCGGAGAGAAGGAAGGGAGAGCCAATATCCAGCAGCCCCGCACCACAGTCCCTTAATCGACTGGTTGCATTCTTACCTTCCTCCACGAGCAGACTATCATTCATTCATTCATTCATTCATTCATTCATTCATTCATTCATTCATTCATTCATTCATTCGTATTTATTGAGTGCTTACTATGTGCAGAGCACTGTACTAAACGCTTGGGATGTACGATTTCGCAACAGATAGAGACCGTCGCTGCCCACTGACGGGCTCACAGTCTGAACGGGGAAGGCAGACGGCAAAGCAGAACAGAACAAAACAAAACAACATCATCAAGCTAAACAGAATCAAGGAGATATATACCTCATTAGCAAAATAAATAGGGTAATAAATAATATATACAAATGAGCACAGGGCTGAGGGGAGGGGAAGGGGGAGGAGCAGAGGATGGGGGGGAGCGGAGGGAAAGGGGGCTCAGCGTGGGAAGGCCTCCTGGAGGAGGTGAGCTCTCAGTCGGGCTTTGAAGAGGGGAAGAGAGTTCGCTTGGCGGAGGTGAGGAGGGAGGGCGTTCCAGTGCCACACCTGCAGTAGGAGCTTCCCGCACAATCCAGGTGTTCAGGAAAATCTGGTGCCTTCTTACTGGAGACCGTTATGAGATCCGTCAGCCGAAACCAAGCCAAAGATTGATTCTCAGGACTGGTCTCCAGGGGCACGTGTACCTACCACCTTGTCTCACTGCCCCAGGATCGTGAAAAATTGAGCGCAAACTGACCTTCAAAGTGTGGGATTTGAATTCACTGTCACTGAATGGGATCCGAAGGTCTGCTCTTAGACAGCTCCCTCGGGACAAATCGTACCGTAAACTCACGCTCTTTCCTTTTTAATCGTTTTTGGGCTGGGCCTTGACTTTTGGAGTTGCTCAAGGATTTGTTTGGATTTTAATCAGCAAATAACTTTTTATAAGAATTTCGTTGGCATTTTTGAGGTCAAATTACTCCATCCGGGTAAAGGTATTCCAATAAAATTCTTTTCGGGACTATATACAAAGAGGCATGGAAATTCCGCCTACACGACTACGGAGAGAATGTAAGAACAGAGAAACATCACTATGGGGCTACTAGACCGGTGCCTAATCAATCTCATCGCTCTCTGTCTCCAGCAACAGCACCAAGACTACTTTTTTTTTTTTGAAACGGTAGTTGAGTGCTTACTATGTGCCAGGCGCCGTATTAAGCACTGGGATAGATACGAGAGAGTCAGGTCGGATACAGAATCTAACGGCAAATCTACTAACAGCACTTTAGCATTTTTGGGGGGGCGGATGGTACTTGTTACGTGCTTACTATGTGCCGGTGGTGATATTAAGCACTGGGGAGGATCCACGATAGGTTCTCTACAGACTGTGACCCACAGGGGACTCGCAGACTAAGAAGAAGAGAGTAGGATTTAATCCTGACTTTACAGATGAAGTAACTGAGGCCCAGAGAAGTGAAGCGACTTCCCCGGGGTCATAATGCAGAAGAGTGGTAGAGCCGGGATTAGAACCCAGGTCCTAATCTTCTTTCTTTCCATTAGGCCACGCCGCTTCCTTATGGTGAAGAGTGGACTGTCCAACAGCCCTAGCTTTCCCCCTACCAACCCGGAATAGACCGCTCGCTCACCTATGACTTTATCCAAACCTCTCTTGAATCTGCTATGTTCTTTTTTTTGGTCTTATGCCATCGAGTCGTCGCCGACCCGTAGCGACGCCATGGACACATCTCTCCCAGAACGCCCCACCTCCACCTGCAATCCTTCCGGTAGCGGATCCGTAGGGTTTTCTTCGTAAAAATCCGGAAGCGGTTTACCGTGGCTTCCTTCCGCGCGGTCAACTTGAGTCTCCGCCCTCGACTCTCTCCCGTGTCACTGCTGCCCGGCCCGGGTGAGTTTTGACTTATAGCAGATTGTCTTGCACTCGCTAGCCACTGCCCAAGCTAGGAATGGAATGAGTGGGCCTCTGCTCGACTCTCCCTCCCGTAGCCGAGACTGGTAGAGGACTGGAAACTCTCCAGGTGCCACCCTGAGAGGGAGTGATATGTTCTGCCTGCACAGTTTTAAGGGACAGCAAATTCCACACACTGATCGCTGACTGTGGGCAGGGATCATGTCTACCAACACTGTTGCACTGTACTCTCCCAAATGCTTAGTACAGTGCTTTGCACATAAGGCGAGTGCTCAACAAATACGATTGAAATAATTTAGTTTTTTTGTGCTTTCTACCCTCAGGCCTTCAATAGGTACACACACCCCCCCGCCACCCTCACCCAGTCACCCCATCCCCTAATAATTTAGTTTTTTTTGTGCCTTCTACCCTCAAGCCTTCAATAGGTACACACCACCCCACACCCACCCACCCCATGCCCTTTGGCTGGTAAGGAGAGATTTGATTGACAACGATTTTGTCCTTGCCCTCATCACACCCTATATGATGTGCTCAGTCTATTACTTTCAATAATAACTGTAGTTATTGGTAAAGTTCATATTATATGCTACTGTCTCGGGGAGGCAGAGTGGACAGGTAGAGAGAGCACAGACCTGGGAGTCAGAGGACCTGGGTTCAAATCCCAGCTCTGCCACTTGTCTGCTGTGTGACCTTGGGCAAGTCACTTCACTTCTCTGTGCCTCATTTACCTCATCTGTAAAATGGGGATTAAGACTGCGAACATCCAGTGGTTGCCAATCCACCTCCGCATCTCACAGAAACTCCTCACCATCGGCTTTAAAGGACTCAATCGCCTTGCCCCCTCTTACCTCAGCTTGCTACCCTTCTACTACAACCCAGCCCGCACGTTTTTCTCTTCTAATGTCAACCTCCTCACTGTACCTCGATCTCGTCTATCTCACCGCCGTCCCCCCGGCCACATCCTGCTTCTGGCCTGGAAGGCCCTCCCTCTTGGGAGCTCTCGGGAGCATACGATGCATCAGTAAACAGACGCATTCCCCCTCCCAAGCACTTAGTACAGTGCCCTGCACGCAGTAAGCACTCAATAAATCTGATCGATTGAATGATTGCTAGTGATGATGACAGTGAGCTCTCAAAAAAACCTCATTCACTGATGGGTCGATCTCTTTCCCGAGTCCTGACTCTTAGCTCCGAGCCCATTATCATGTTGTTTTAATTTGGAATGATTAGTGATTGAGTGTTCTCTTTCAGGAATGCTTCTGTTTATTGTTATATTCAATCATATTTATTGAGCGCTTACCGTGGGCGAAGCAGTTAAAGTTTTAATCTCTAATTCCATTTTTGCGAATAGGTGTTGGCAGTTAAAATTTTAATCTTTAATACCACTTTTGTGGCTAGGTATTGTCCTTATGCCTAGAACAGATCAATGGTTACGATTCATGACAATGGCAACTGAGATTTTCCTATTAAAAATGTCATTCCTTGGCCGTTGCTCATTGACTGGTCCAGGAGAGTCTTTCCTTCCTTCGATCATTCAGAGTCACAGTTTTATCAGGGGCTCATAAAGCCATCATATTACCGAAAATAGCTTTAGAATAGGAGCTTGATTTATAATGAAAGAAGTGAGGCGGCACGGACAGTCATATAGTTTAAATCGGTAACGTGAGATGGAGTTATTCTTCCCAGGGGCAGGAACGCTGCTGCTTCAGTCGGAGCAATCGGACAGGACAACTAGCTAATATAGCGTTGGACGTATTAATATCGCATGGAGCAGCGTGGCCTCGTGGAGAGATCGTGGGCCTGGGAGTCAGAGGGTCTGGGTTCTAAACCCAGCTCTGCCACTCACCTTCTCTGTGATTTTGGGCAAGTCATTTCGCTTCTCAGTGCCTCCGTTTCCTCATCTAGGGCAGGCTGAGAAGGAAACCGAAAACTTTTTGCTCTTTCTTTGTCTCCCTGCTGCAGCTGAAGCTTTCCTTCACCCTGGACCGGGAGACCGGGATGTCCCAAGGGTGTTACATCTACCAGTACCGGGACGGTAACAAGTAAGGGACAGAAACTACAATCGGTGAACACCCGCCCCGCTAGGGAAACTGAAGCAGCACCAGATGATAAGCATCAGGGCTTGTGAGCCCCTTGTGGCACTTTGTTCAACCCGATAACTTCTATCTACCCCAGCGCTTAGAACAGCGTTTGGCACGTAGTAAGCGCTTAAATTTAATGACAATGGTGATGTGGCTGCACCCTGTCTCACAAAACGCCATGGGGATTCGATCCCTACTTATACGGGGAGCCCCAAGTGAGACGGGGACTGTGTCTGACCTGATTAACTTGTACCTACCAAGTGCTCAGAACAGTGCTTGACACATAGTAAGTACTTAACAGATGCCCCAGTTATTATTATCATTACTGTTATTAACAACAGAATCTTCAATTACAGATTCTTTATGTTCTACAAGAGCCCATGATGACTCTACTCGTTTTGCATGGAAAGGACTGGCAGAACTAGGAATGCTTTTCTGATAGCACGTCTGGAAAAGAAGTGATGTGGTGCCGGGGCACGTGCGCTGTGTTGGATATGGTCTGAGTGCTGCTACACAAGTTTTCCTTCCTGAGGAGATCTGCAAGAATGCAACTCTCGTGTTCTGGGAGAGCTGGGTGAAGGTGTATTTACTTGTAAAATTGAAAGTTATATATCTTAATTTGTAATTCTTTATTTTCTAATTGAAAGGGTGAGTGCAGGGGTGCCAGGGCTATAAACTGCCCAAAACAGAGGTCCTGAGGTCCAGAGCCACCAAACCCAGCGGTGCCAGGGCTGTGAACCGCCAAGAATAGAGGTGCTGGGGCTCTGAGTTGTCAAACCCCGAGGTGCTAATCAATCAATCAATCAATCAATGGTATTTAATGAGCACTTACTAAATGCAGAGCGCTGCACTAAGCACTTGGAAGAGCGCAAGACAACAGAATTAGCAGACGTGTTCCCTACCCATAATGAACTAAGGCTGCGAACCTCCAAGGCCTGCACCGGTTAAACTCTGCTTGAAGTTAACATAGCTCCCCCAGGAGATATTCTTTGCCAAATAAATGAGAAGCGGTGGGTGGCCTAGTGGATAAAGCATAGACCTGGGAATCAGAAGGACCTGGGTTCTAATCCCGCCTCCACCACTTGGCTGCTGAGTGACCTTGGTCAAGTCACCTCAGTTCTCTCTGCCTCAGTTACCTCATCTAGAAAATGGAGATTGAGACTGTCAGCTCCCTGTGGGACAGAGACTGTCCAACCTGCTTAGCTTATATCTAGGCCACACTGCTTCTCAGATTGATTGGGGTGATTTCTCCTGGGGCCACCTTCATTCATTCATTCAATCGTATTTATTGAGCGCTTAGTGTGTGCCGAACACTACACTAAGCGCTTGGAAGTACAAATCAGCAACAAAGGGAGACAATCCCTGCCCACATCGGGCTTACTCAAGGAGAGGAGAAGGACATCAGGGCTCAGTCTACGCTCTGGTGCGAAGCTCAATCAATCATCGGTATTTATTTAGGAGTAACAGTATTTATTAAGCCCTTACTCTGGGCAGAGCACCGTACTAAGCGCTTGGGAGAGTACAGTACAATGGTGTGGGTGGACACGTTCTCTGCCCTCAAGGAGCTTACACCCTGTGTGTCCGAGGAGTTTCCAACAACGAGATGGAACTTGAACAGCAACAACAAACACTCCTGCGATTCCTTAGGGACACAATGTTGAGAAATGCAGTGAATCGTATCATGCAGAAACATCTGGGGAGAGCGTGGAATGCAAGCGGACAGCTTCATAAATACCTGGCTGTGGTAGGGCCACCAAATGGGAGTTGTTTTAGAGCCTACTAAATATGCCAGTGGCTAGTTTAAACTCGGGGCAAAAGTACGTCCTCTGAAAAGGGCTCGTTCGCAACTAATAGAAGCAATGGAACCTAGTGGACAGAGAACGGAGCTGGGAGTCAGAAGGACCTGGGTTCCAATCCCCACTCTGCTACTTGCCTGCTGTGTGATCTCATGCAAGCCACTTGGGTTCTGTGGGCCTTAGTTGCCTCATCTGTAAATTGGGGATTAAGATCTCTGCTCATGTGGGGCAGAGACTGTTGCCCAACCCGATTAACTTGTATCTGTCTATCCCAGTGCTTAATACAGTGCCGGCACGTAGTAAATATGTAACAAATACCATTAGAAAACAACAACACAATAAGCTTATCTAGTGAAGTCCTGAGCATTTGGAATATATCTGACAGATCTGAAAAGGAAAGACTCCTAAAATAAATTGTCTACAGGAATTTGTAGACTGGTTAGGAAGCCTAAGGAAGATGAACTCTAGCCGTGTGTCACCCTCTTGACTGAATGCAGACCGTAGATTACCAAAAGACAAAAGAAACCAAAGTTAGTGTTCATTTGCTCCTCCAGTTAGATCATAGAGTTTCTGAGGTAAGGGACTCTGGGAGGGTAGATATCCAGGGCTCTTCGTAGAATAGGTGGCCGGTGCGGTGCTCTGCACTCACTAAGTGCTCAGCAAATAATGATGATCCTGAAGTGCTGTTGATTAGTTGGTATATATACATATATATATATATTTTAAAGTGTATTTAAGTGCTTACTGTATTCCAGGCACTGTACTAAACACTGGGGTAAATGCAAGCTTGGTTATATACATGATTGTACATATCAATTTGCTCCTCTAATGCTAACCTTCTCACTGTACCTCCATCTCATCTATCTCGCCATCGACCTCTTGCCCATGTCTTGCTTCTGGCCTGGAATGCCCTCCCTTCTCATATGTGACAGACGATGACTCTCCCCGCCTTCAAAGCTTGACGGAAGACACATCTCCTCCAAGAGGCCTTCCTTGACTAGGCCCTCTTTTCCTTTTCTTCAACTCCCTTCTGCTCCCAGCCCCACAGCGCTTACCTACAGCTCTCTAATTTATATTAATGTCTGTCTCTACCTCTAAACTGTAAGCTCATTGTAAGCGGGGTATGGGTCTGTTTTATTCTTGCATTGTACTCTCCCAAATGCTGAAAACAGTGCTCTGCACACAGTAGTGCTCAATAGAATACGACTGACTGACTGACGTGAGTCTCCCCGTCTTAATCCCCATTTACAGATGAGGTAACTGAGGCAGAAAGAAGTGAAGTGACTTTTCCAAGGTCACAAAGCAGACAAGTGGCAGAGCTTGGATTAATAATGATAATAATAATGATGATGATGTTTGTTAAGCGCTTACTATGTGCCAAGCACTGTTCTAAGCACTGGGGTACATAAAGGGTAATCAGGTTGTCCTACATGGGGCTCACAGTCTTAATCTCCATTTTAGAGGTGAGGTACCTGAGGCCCAGAGAAGTGAAGTTACTTGCTCAAAGTCACACAGCTGGCAAGTGGCGGAGCCGGGATTAGAACCCACGACCTCTGACTCCCAAGCCCGGGGTCTTTCCGCTGAGCCACGCTGCTTCTTAGAACCCAGGTCGTTCTGAATCCCAGGCCTGTGCGCTATCCTTTAGGCCATGCCGCTTCTCCACAGAGGAGGAACAACACAGTACTCAGTCAAGACTCCGTTAACACTTCAAGCCACGGTGCTCGAGCCCGAGGTGAGGACCAGAGAAGCGACTGGATCCCGGCCACCGTCATTACATCAAGCTTCTGCCCCTCTGTTGTAATTTTATCGAGATAAGCAGATGCAGCTGCTGCCGCCATGTACATCCATACCCGCTCCACCTTTGGTTTGGTTTCTTATTCAAAACATTTGCGTCAAAAGTCACATTAGCGGGCCTTATTGCCAGCACCAGTTCCGTCTAATTCGATCCCCGCTCCGCCGCCTCGAGTTGGGGATGGAGGAAGGTTTCTTTTGGCCAGGGAGGATCTTTGCCAGGGCCCAGGGCAACTTCTCATCTTATGTAACGCTTCTAAGTGAAATCGTTGGGTAAGCGGCGGCTGGGATGCCTTGCAGTGTAGCAGGAGTTGGCAGAATCTGATGTAACAAAACACAGAACTGTTGGGTTTCTGCTCGAAAGATAGTCACAGTGGGTAGCGCCTTTGATCTGCTGGAGTCCTGGGGGGGGGGTCACAGGAGCAGGACTGCATTCATTTAATCAATAGCCTTAAGAGAAGCAGCTTGACCTAGTGGAAAGAACATGGGTCTAGGAGTCAGAGGACCTGGGTTCTAATCCAGGCTCTGCTGCTTGTCTGATGTGTGACCTTAGGCAAGTCGCTTCACTTCTCTCAGCCTCGGTTCTCTTCATCTGCAAAATGGGGATTTGATACCCGCTCTTCCTCCTACTTAGACTGTGAGCCCAAAGTGGGACCCGATCATCTTGTATCTACCCCAGCGCTTAGTACAGTGCTGGGCACCTAATGTGAGCACTTAAAAAAACTCACTAATTTTTAACTGAGCACCTACTGTGTGCAGAGCAGTGTACTAAGTGCGAGGGAGAATGAAATAGCATTATTCATTCAATTGTATTTTTTGAGGACTTTGTGCAGAGCACTAGTACAGTGCTGGGCACATAATGTGAGCACTTAAAAAAACTCACTAATTTTTAACTGAGCACCTACTGTGTGCAGAGCACTGTACTAAGTGCGAGGGAGAATGAAATAGCATTATTCATTCAATTGTATTTTTTGAGGACTTTGTGCAGAGCACTGTACTAGCATTACTACATGAGGTTCCTGTCCTTAAGGAGTTTACAATTTAGCAAGGGAGGTGGTTACGTGGATCTGTGAGTTTCGGGCATTTGATATTTGCCCCACTCTCAAACTCACTTATATGCAAATCTTTAAATTTTGTCTTATAAGTGATTTATATTAATGTCTGTCTCCCTCCGTAGTCTATAAGCTCACTGGGGGCAGAAGCCACGTGGCCTAGTAAATAGCGCATAGGGCTGGGAGACAGAAAGACATGGGTTCTAGTCCCGGCTCTGCCACTTGTCTGCTGTGTGACCTTGGGCGAGTCACTTCACTTCTCTCTGCCTCAGTTCCCTCATCTGTAAAATGGTGATTAAGACGGTGAGCCCTATGTGGGACATAGACTGTGTCCCAACTGAAAAGCTTTTATGTACGTCAGCACTTAGAACAGTGCCTGGTACCTAGGAAGCAATTAACAGATGCCATTAGAAAAAAAAAGGTAACGTGCTGCCAAGAGCTTAGTACAGTGCTCCACCCATAGTAAGCGCTCAATAGGTACCACTGTTTGATCAGTGTGAAAATAAATTACAAAAAGGAGCAAGTTAGGGGACGTAGAACACGGAACTAAGTGCTGTGAAGGCAAGGGAGGGATGGGTTTCCCAGGGTTTAGGTGGTCTACAAGTGCTCTTGTACCTGTTGAGGGGGAAATTCATTCATTCATTCATTCAACAGTATTTATTGAGCACTTACGATATGCAGAGCACTGTACTAAGCGCTTGGAATGTACAATGAAGGCGGGAGATGAGAATCGAATCGGGGAAGACCTCCCCCCCGGTTGTGATTTCCGAAGGGTTTTGAAGATGAGAACAACACTGGGGTGTTGGATGTGAAGGGGAAGAAAATGCCAGGCAGGAGGCAAAGTGTGAGCAAAAGGTTAATGGAGGGAGAGACAAGCCTCTCACTCTAGACCATAAGCTGATTGTGGACAGGATATGTGTCTGTCAACTCTCCTGCACTGTACTCTCCCCAAGTGCTTAGTCCAGGGTTCTGCACATGTAAGCGCTCAATAAATTCCACTGATGATGGTGATGGTGATAAATCCTCTGTCCAAAACCCTATACCGACGCCCGATGTCAGCCCGCCGGTTAAAGTGTACCGAACGGCAGTGGAGTGAAAGGTTCTGCACCGGGTGGGATGGGAACACGTGAAAGAAGTGGAAGATGTAATAGCTGCCCCGAGGTTTACAGTCTAACATCCCGTGAAGGGATTTTCAGTCAAGGCCCATTTGTGCTCTGTTAGAGGGATAGAGAGCCCAGGTCAACTCTGGCAAGTCATGTGGAGAACTGAGCAAGTCTGATGAGGGACTCTTTCCAACCTAACGGGCCCATTCACATGGCAAGACCATTTCCCTTGACCCCAAATAAGGTAAAGTGGGTTCCTCTTTCCTGCACTCTCTGGGTTAATGACAAAGCGGACCCACCGCGAACCCTCGCCGGACCTGTAGAGGCTAATTGCTTTCTCAGCCAATTGTCACATTGAGGTGGGGTTCTGTTCAGTCTCAATATTTACTTTGCTCCTGAAGTTAGTGCCGGAGAAGGAAATTCCTTCTCGTCTTTGTCTCGTTCGTAATTGTTTCCGTCCATTTTCCTACTATTATTAATTCATTTAAACTTTCATGCGTTCAATGAATCGTATTTATTGAGCGCTTACCTTTGCAGAGCACTACGCTAAGTCCTTGGGGAGAGTTCAGTACAATTTAAGCTGGGTTTTCGGAGTCTTGATATCAGCTGATGGTTGGTAGTTTTTAGAGTCAGTGACTAAGGCTAGTAGTTACAGAGGGGGAGGCTGATAGAGGGAGGGGGTCACTTCTTTTCCCCATGAGTGGGGGTTATAATCAATTATTCAATCATATCTATTGGGAGCTTCCTTTGGGCAGAGCACTGTACTAAGCACTTGGGTGAGCACAATACAAAAGAGTTGGTAGAAACATTCCCTTCCCCACAATGAGTTTACAGTCTAGAGAGGGAGACAAACATTAATATCAATCAATAAAATATATTATATATATTTATTTGTATGTACATATACACACACACACATCCATATATTATTATTATACACATAATTATTATATACTGTGGATATATAAGATTCTGATGGAGAGGAATTGCATGTTTAAAATTAAAATGTGCACAGAAGTTAACACAGCCCACAAGTCCACAACATGAGAAGCAGCATGGCCTAGTAGAAAGATCATGGGCCTGGGTGTGAGAGGCTTGGGTTCTAATCCTGGCTATGCCACTTGCCTGCTGTGTGACCTTGGACAAGTTACTTCATTTCTCTGTGCCTCAGTTACCTCATCTGTAAAATGGGGATTAAGATTATGAGCCCTATGTGGGACAGGAACTTTGTTCAACCTGATTATCTTGTATCTACCCCATTGCTTAGTACAGTGCCTGTCACATAGTAAGCACATACAAAATAAATCTCAATGAAACTCAGCAGAGGCTTAATGATGAGGTTGTTGATGCTGATGGTGATGATAGTATTCCGAATTTTTATGTCCATTGGATTGCAAACCCCTTTGGGTTCTGTTGTACTCTCCCAAGAGCTTTTTTTTTTTTTAAAAAAAATGGTGTTTGTTAAACACTTACTATGTGCCAGGCACTATACTAAACAATGGGGTAGATACAATAGTGATGGTATTTGTTAAGTGCTTATCATGTTCTAGAAACTGTATAAAGAGCTGGGACAATGGATACAAGCAAATCAAGTTGAACAGTCTCTGTCGCATGTGGGGCTCACAGTCTCTATCTCCATTTTACAGATGAAGTAACTGAGGCCCAGGGAAGTGAAATGACTTGCCTAAAGTTACATAGCAGACAAAAAGGTGGAGCTGGGATTAGAACCCATTACCTTCTGACTCCCAGGTCTGTGTTAGATCCTTGTCTCACAGTGCCCTGCGTGGATAGGTCCCTTATAGACTGTAAGCTTGTTCAGTCAATCAATCATATTTATAGAGCGCTGTCTGTGTGCACTCTACTAAGTGCTTGGGAGAGTACAATATAACAGAGTTGTTAGACATGTTCCCCGCCCACGACAAAGCTCCTTGTGGGCAGAGAACTTGTCAACCAATTCTGTCGCGTTGTACTCTCCCAACAGCTTAGTACAGTGTTCCGCACACCCGTCCTTATCCATGAGGTTGGGTGAACCACGTCTCTGACCAAGGATGGCTCAAGGTCTGGTGAGAGACAGAGACATAGAAAGAGAAAAATGGAAGGAGAGAGAGAGTGGAAGAGGAGTTAGGTGGGTTGGATCTTCTATCCCCAATCAGGAGGATGGTTGTCCAAGAGGAAAATGATTATCCAGTCCCTCCAGGTGCCACTATGGGAGGCAAGTTTGGTGCTGGGTGGATTGTAGGTATGATCCAGGATTGATGGAGAGATCAAGGTAAGAGACATAGAGAGAGAGAGAGGGGAGTTAGTGGCAGAGAGGGGAAAGTAAGCATTAGTTGGTCCACATTTAATCGTGAGGATGGATGTCCTGGTTCCCGGTCCACCTTCTCACCTGGTTCCTCCATGCTTCTTGGTGGCCCTGCTGGGGAGAGACGTCCTGGGTTGGGTGGACTAAGGGGATGAGCCCATCATGAAGATGCTCATGGTCTCAGGCACCCCTCTGAGGCCTGTCAGAGAGCCACGTTGGCGGTGGCCACGGAGACTGCCGACGTGGCTCTCTGCGAAATTACAAAAGGGAGAATTGAGTTCAATCTTCTGAGAAGCAGTGTGGCCTGGGAAGCAGAGGATCTGGGGTCTAATCCAGGCTCCGACCCTTGTTTGTCTGTGCTTCAATTCCCTCATCTGTAAAATGGGGATTAAAGTTGTGAGCCCCATATGGGACAACCTGATTATCTTTGGTCTTCCTCAGTGCTTACTACAGCGCCTGGTACAGAGGAAGCACTTAATAAATACCATTAAAAAAACTTCCCTAATTCCCCTTGCAGTGAAAAGCAGGCACCATCTATTTCTGACCCTCTTCCTGCTTTGCTTTGGGAGCCTCGAGCTAGTCCATAAATCCTCAGCTTTCTCCTTGAAAGGGGAACTAATCATTTCTGACAGAGGGGCTGAGAGGTAGATTTAATTATGCTGTGGAAGCTAGCTCTGAGGAGACCCCTGACCTCATCTTTCGCAATTAATTTGAACCCAATCTGGGTCTGAAAGTGATTCCAGCCCAAACAGCTCAGGTCCTGATGATACTTCAGCCCGTAATGAAAAAGCCTCATCCTACAGCTAGATTCATCTGCTCTAGCCTAGCTGAAGGGAGGATAGGCTGATTTCCGACGGAAAAGCTACTTCCATCCAAAACGTCTGGCCTATTTCCGGCCAAAAACGGTTTTTGGGGGCCCTGAGTTATCCAGATAACAGCCTCAATCCTCCCCTACACTTTGCTTGAGCAGAACTGGTCTTAGTGTTTGACATAGGGGTGGTTCCGTTGGTGCAATTATAAATGAAACAGGAAATTCACAGTTCAAAGCACGCCCATCGATTGCAACAACATTAAAACTGTTCAAGCGCAGGCTAAGTGATCTTAACTTTTCAAAAGATCATCTTTGGCTTATTATTCTTGGCAACCTTGAGGCTGATTTATCTGTACTGCTTTAGTAGTGAGGTATAATACCAAGCAGACCGGGATTTTACACGACTGCACACGTCTCAAACCAAGCAGAAGAAGGAGTGCTACCTGTCTGAGGCCAACTCCTCCAGTGTTACAGTATTCTAACTGGAACAGTTTAGGAGTTGGAAACTCAACTTGTCAGCTGAAAGAATAGTCTGAGAAAACACTTTTTGGATTCCGATTTGTAGCACTTGCCTTTAGGCTGTAGGCAATCGAGTTTACGCTACTTCTTAAAACACCCCGCTGCATCAGAGGGAGGAAATCATCCTAGAGATGACAGCTTACATCAGAACAAATTTCACAGGGCTTCCGACCTTCTAACCAGAAACCTTAGCTTCTCATTATAGTCATTTGGGTCAGGGTCCTTGGATTTTCTATAGTAATTCCGTCTAGCAGGTAGGTTTCACGAATCTTCGATCTGGCATATTCATTCATTCATTAGTATTTATTGAGCGCTTACTACGTGCAGAGCACTGTACTAAGCGCTTGGAACGTACAATTCGGCAACATATGGAGACAATCCCTGCCCAATGATGGGCTCACAGTTTAATCAGGGGAGATAGACGGACAAAAACATATATTTTCAGCAATTTAGAATAATAATGATAATAATAATAATAATAATGATAATGTTGGTATTTGTTAAGCACTTACTATGTGCCAAGCACTGTTCTAAGCGCCGGGGTAGTTACAAGGTAATCAGAGTGCAGAGCACTGTTCTGGATGGATACTATGTATAAAGCACTGTGCTTGGCACCTACTAAGTTCAAAATAGTGTCCTGAGTGCTTACTAAGAACAAAATACTGTACTAACCACGTACCCGGTGCACGGGGCTGTTCTTAGTACTTGGGAGCATACGGTAAGAGTATCTGACATGGTTTCTGTTCTCAAGGAATTTAGAATCTGTTGGAGAAGACAGGAAGATCCAAATTGCATACATAGAGTGGGAAGAGTAGAGAAGAATAGAGAAGCATTGCCTAGTGAATAGACTATGGGCCTGGGAGTCAGAAGGACCTGGGTTCTTAATCCTGGCTCCTTCACGTGTCTGCTGGGAGACCTTGGGCAAGTCACTTCACTTCTCTGGGCCTCAGTTCCCTCATCTGTAAAAGGGGGATCAAGACTGTGAGCCCCATGTAGGTCAGGTTCTGTGTACAACCCTATTTGTTTGTATCCACCCCACCGCTTAGTTCAGTGCCTGGCACATGGTAAGCGCTTAACAAATACCATTATTCTTACAATTAGAGTGTGGAATAAAGAAATAAATACATGGAGTACATACACTGTTATACACATAGGTGCTTGGGTCTAGCTAGCTAAGTTTAATGATCACTTTCAGCTTTCTCTATGATCAGGCCAAGGGCACCCAGGATCTAATAATTCCAGGAGAAGCAGCATGGCTTAGTGGAAAGAGCACGCGCTTGACAGTCAGAGTTTGTGGGTTTTAATCCCAGTTCCACCCCTTGCTCGCTGTGTGACCTTGGGCACATCGCTTAACTTCTCTGCACCTCAGTTACCTCAACGGTAAAATGGGGATTAAGACTGTGAGCCCCATGTGGAACAACCTGATGACCTTGTATCGACCCCAGTGCTTAGAACACTGCTTGGCACATAGTAAGCACTTAACCAATACCATTATTATTATTACTTCCTTTAGCTACAGATTTCCTTGGGGGTGGAGACAACAGAGCCCATGGCAACGGGCCCAGTCCCTCAATAGGAAGAAAAGGCGCAGTTTGGGACTTCCCCAAGGTACTGCTTTTGGCTGTAGGAGTGATGGTTGATACAGTAGCAGCAGGTAAAGGGGAGAGAGACGGCTGATGTCTCCTCCTCCGTTTCTTTTCCTTCTCCTCTCTCCTTCCTCTTCTCCTTCTGCTTCTCTCTTTCCTCCTCCTCTTTCCTTCTTCCTCATCCTTCTTCTTTTCCTTCTTTTTCTCTCCTTCTCCCTCCTCCTCTCCTTCTTCTTCTCCTCCTTCTCCTCCTCTTTCGCTCCTTCCTCTTCTTTTTCTCATGCTTCTCCTCTTCCCCCTCATCGCTTTCCTCCTCTTCTACTAGTCACCCCAGTGCTCTCGCGGCCTTCTCCAAAGCCATTCCTTCAGGACTCCCCGTGAGGCAACCGGGACAGCGTTACCGGGTGTGTGTGTGTTTGTATGTGAAGGCTTGCAAGTGTTTGTGAGTGTATGGAGCATTATATTTTTGTACTGTCTTATGCTGTTGAATCGTCTCCGACCCATAGCGACGCCATGGACACATCTCTCCATCTCCATCTGCAATTGCTCTGGTAGTGGATCCATAGAGTTTTCTTGGTCAAAATCCAGAAATGGTTTAGCCCTGCCTCCTTCCGCGCAGTCAACTTGAGTCTCCGCCCTCGACCCTCTCCCCTGCCACTGCTGCCCGGCACAGGTGAGTTTTGACTTGTAGCAGATGGCCTTCCACTCGCTAACCACTGACCAAGCTAGAAATGGAATGAATAGGCCTCTGCTTGACTCTCCCTCTCGTAGTCAAGACTGATAGAGTATTGGAAACTCCCCAGGTGCGACCCTGAAGGGGGCATATTTATATATGCTGGTGTGTATTTGTGTGCAAGCATATGTGGGTGTTTGTATGTCTAAAGCGTGTTTGCTTATGATTGTGTGCTCACGCTTCTGTCTCACCCTCCTTTTTTACTCCCTGTCTCTTTCCCTCTCTAATGTTTTCACTCTCTTTGATGTTCTTTTTGTGTCTCTGTGTATCTCTTACTATTTCCCCTATTCATAATCTGTTTTAATGTTTGTGTCCCCTTGTAGACTATAAACTCCTTGTGGGCAATGATAGCATCTACCAGCACTGTCGTATTTTACCTACCCAAGAGCTTAGTACAGTGACTCCGTACACAGGACGTGCTCAAAAAGTATCATTGACTAATTAGGTTTCTCTGTCTTTTGTTCAGTCTTCTCTCTCTGCATCTCTGTCTCTCTGCCTTTGTGTGCCTGTTTCTTTTTAATCTCTTCATTTGTAATCTCTGATTTTGACTTCCTCCCGTTCTCTCTTTTTTCTTTCATCCTTTCCCATTTAACTCTGCAGCCTCCTCCGCTTTGAACTCCAGACATTCAGTGTGCGGGCGTGTGTAGAAATGGACTGTTGGCAGCTCTTAATAATAATGCAAGTAGAGTTTTGGTCTAAGTGGATAGCAGTTGGGCTGAGATTTCATTGGAGGTTGCCTCGATCCTACCTTTAGGGAAAGGATAATTGTAGCATCGGTTCTTTCCTAGCCTCTTCTAAAGGGCTCAGCCGTTTCTGCAGTATCTGTGAAAGGCAGAGCTTTGACTTCATAGTGTTAGAGGACCCAAAATGCTTCTTCGCTCTAGACGATTAAAATTGGGATTTTTAGAAGTAGCAGTAATCTCACTGCCCCTTTGTTTCTCTTGGCAACTTTCTATTTCCTCTTTCTGATGAATCACCCACCTTTTGCCCTATGATTTTTTTTTTCTGCGGAAGCAGATTGTTGCGCTCTAGGTTATAGGTGGAGGGAGAAGGAGATCGGAGATGATAATTATCATGTCTTTTAAAACACGGAAAAATTGCTTCACCATGCCGGGTACAAACAAACCCAAATGGTCATTCATTGAAATTCAAAGCATCCTAACCTCTGAATTGCGTTATCCGAGGGGGTGTCTGCCAAAGTGAGCTCACGCCAAGGCTGGCAGGTTCCTGAGTTCTCTAGGGCTCTTACTGGGACTTTGGAGATGAAGGAGTGCTTGGGGGTCTCCTGAGGAGTGACGTGCTGCTAGAGGAGCAGAAGCAGAATGAAACTTGCAGGGCATGAGGATATTTCCAAGAAAGCCCCAGGGGACTTTGCTCAGACTCAGAATCAGTTTTGAAAGCAATGATATATGTATATTTGTATATATATATACATATCTTAAATGGTATTTAAGAGCGTACTGTGTGCCAGACACTGTACTAAGGGCTGGTGTGCATGTCCTGCATGGGGCTCACGGTCTCGATTCCCATTTTACAGATGGGGTCACTGAGTCCCAGAGAGGTGAAGTGACTTGCTCAAGGTCACACAGCAGACAAGTTGTGGAGTTGGGATTAGAACCCAGGTTCATCTGATTCCCAGGCCCGTGCTCTATCCAGTAGGCCATGCTTCATGAGCCCCCACTTTGGGTGGCGATCCAGAAGTATGGGGCACAATCCCAATTTTTGATCCATTTACGGAATGGGCTGTCTGTTTCGGAAGACCAGTAGACCTAAAGGAAGCAGCATGGTGCAGTGGAAGATCCAATCTGGAAACCGGAGGATCCAAGTTGGAGGAGCTGGGTTCTAATCCTGGCTTTGCCACCGGTCTGTCACCTAACTTCTCTGTACCTCAGTTTCCTCTTCTGCAAAACGGGGATTCGATATTTGTCCTCCTCCTCTTTAGCCCTTGAGTCTCATGTGGGTCAGGGATCTCATTATCCTGCATCTGCCCCAGTGCTTAGTACAGTGCCTGGGATACAGTAAGTGCATAACAAATACCATTATAATTATGTATTCTGTACTCCCTGGACCTGCACTCACCATTTAGGGAAGAGGAAGGATGGGTATCGAATTGCTGTTTTACAGATGGGGAAACTGAGACATAAGGAAGGTAAGTGGTTTGCCCAAGGTCACGCAGCAGGCGAGTGAGACCGGAAAGGGCACGGGGTTGAGAGTCAGAGGATGTGGGTTCTAATCCCGACTCTGCCATTTGTCTGTTGTGTGACCTTGGGCAAGCCACTTAACTTCTCTGTGCCTCAGTTAAATGGGGATTAAGACTGTGAGCCCCACCTGGGACAATCTGATTAAATTGTTCCTACCTCAGTGCTTAGAACAGTGCTCAACATATAGTAAGCACCTAACAAATACCATAATAATAATTATTATAATTATTGAGACAGCCAGGATTAGAACTCAGGTCTCTGTCTCCCAGGCCCGGGCTCTTCCCACTAGGTCATGTGGGAGAGCAGTGAGGGAAGGGCAGTTTGGTGACTTGCTCCAACTCTACTCCTCACTCTTCCATGTCTTCGATAAGCCCTTCCATCCTCGCAGCCAGAGAAGCCTACAACTTGTGTGTCATCTCGATCTCCTCACTTGGTTTAAACCTTCACATTCAGCCTGTCACTAAAACCCAACAGTTTTCCCCAATATTTCTCTAATCCGTCCCTTCCTTTCAACCCCCAAAGCCACCACGACCACCACTCCTCTGGTTTCAACTCTCGTCTTCTCCTAATTAGATGACTCGGTCAGCCTCTTTGCCCGTCTCCCTGCTTCCAGGATCTCCCTTCTACTTCCTGACCTAGATCATTTTTTTAAAATGTCACCCTGCCCACTGTCTCCTCTCTTCAAAAACGTGGAATGGCTACTCGATTCCCTCCAAATTCCCGACCGCTATCTTCAACGTTGTCCACCATCTCTCTCCTTTCTTATTTTGCCTCCTTGTTCTTTTCTTTCCAGCCTCCGCTTCAGGCTCCCCTCAGCTAACTTTCCTACTGTGGCTCATCTTCTCTCATCTTCTGCCGCTTTCTCAGACCCTTCCCCTTGCCTGAAACTCCCTCCCCCTCTTTCAAATCCACCACACCGCTGCTCTCTCCAGCTTCATGGTCTTCCTCGAAGCGTACTTGTTCCAGCAGGCATTTCCCAGTTAATTTTCTTCTCCCCGGGTCGTTTCCTCCCCCTTCCCGCTTCAGTCTTTACACCTCCTCAGCCTCCCTTACCACTTTGATACATGTTGGTGAGCTGACAGTCCAGACTGAATGTGGAAGCAGCATGGTTTTTCATTCAATCGTATTTATTGAGAGGTCTCTGTGTGCAAAGCACTGTACTAAGCGCTTAAAGGCTTAGCGGGTAGAGCACAGACCCGAGAGTCAGAAAGTTGCGTGTTCTAATCCCGGCTTAGCCACTTGTCTGCTGTGTGATTTTGGGCAAGTCACTTCGTTTCCTGGGCCTCAGTTCCCTCATGAGCAAATTGGAGATTCAATGTCTGTTCCTCCTCCTGAGACTGTGAGCCCCATGTGGGACCTGATGATCTTGTTTCCACCCAGAGATTTAGTAGAAGGCTTGGCACATAGTAAAAGCGCTTAACAAATGCCATGATTATTATTACACGGGTTTGAAGAATAGATGAGAGATTAGGACTGCTGAGGTAGGTTTGGGAGTTGTTGGTTCAATGGAAAGAGCCTGGGCTTGGGAGTCAGGGGTCATGGGTTCTAATCCTGGCTCTGATGCTTGCCAGCTGTGTGACTTTGGGCAAGTCACTTAACTTCTCTGTGCCTCAGTTACCTCATCTGTAAAGTCGATTTCAGTCGATTGGACTGTAAACCCGTCAAAGGGCAGGGACCGTCTCTATCTGTTGTCGATTTGTTCATTCCAAGCGCTTAGTACAGTGCTCTGCACATAGTAAGTGCTCAATAAATACTATTGAATGAATAAAGTGGGGATTTAAACTGTGAGCCCCACGAGGGGCAATCTGATCACCCTGTATCCCCCAGCACTTAGAACAGTGTTTTGCACATAGTAAGCGCTCAACAAATAGCACCATTATTATTATTATTTGCGAAGAGTTGGCGGCTGAAGCCTGATGTCAGGTGAGCAGAGGAGAAAGTGATTATAGAGTGAGAAAGGGAGAGGACCCAGAACAGAAGTGGAGGGAACATCCCCAATCGGGAGATTGTGAAGCGGAAGAAAAGCTAACGAAGGAGATATTTGAGTGGGCCGCCTGCTACTGTAGCTTGATCCTGGATCCTCTCCTCTCCTAACTGTGAGTGACCTTGGGCAAGTCACTTAACTTCTCCGTGCCTCAGTTTCCTCATCTGTAAAATGGAGATTCAATGAATCAATCCATCAGATTTATTGAGCGCTTACTGTGTGATAGGACACTGACCTGAGGTCTTGGGAGGGTACAACACAACATTATAACAGGCACATTCCCTGCCCACAATGAGCTTACAGTCTAGAGGATTCACTACCTGTTCTCACTCTTCTGTAGAGTGTAAGCTCCATGTGGGACAGGGACTGTGTTTGATCTGTTTAGCTTATATCTTCCCCGGCTTGGTACACAAGTGCTTAACAAATATCTCAGTTATGACCATTATAATTACTATCATTGTTATTCACCGGGAGAGGGCTGTGAATGTAAAACCAAAGCCAGAGAAAGTTTCTAGGAGCAGAGAATCGTCAACTCTGAAAAGCAATGGAGAGGTTTGAAAGGATTAAATGTGAGGAAAGGCCAATGGGCTTTTCCCCAGGAGGAAGCCACTGAAAGCTGTCCTCGGACAGTCGCTGTTTAGGCTGTTGTTGATAGGCCAACTCCTGACATTCGGGAGAAGAAAGGAAATGATGATGATGATTATGGTACTTGTTAAGCATTTTCTGTAATAATAACAATAATAATAATTATGATATTTGTGAAGTGCTTACTATGTGCCAGGCACTGTACTAAAGCACTGGAGTGGATATAAGCAAATCCAGTTGGACACAGTCCCATACAAAGCTCGCATTCTTCATCCCGGTTTTACAGATGAGGTAACTGAGGCACAGTGAAGTGAAGTGGCTTACCCAAGGCCACACAGCAGACAAGTGGTGGAGTTGGGATTAGAACCCATGACCTTCTGACTCCCAGGGCCGTGCTCTATCCACTATACCATGCTGCTCCTCTGTGCCAAGCACTGCTCTAAGCACTGGGGTAGAGACAAGTGAATCCAGTTAGACCAAGTTTCTGGCTCACACGGGGGGCTCCCAGTCTAAGTAGGAAAGAGTAAATCCGTGCCAGCAAAATCCTAGCTCATGCTGACACTCGGGGAAGGAATCAAATGGTATGCAGGTGGGATCTTGTGTGACCTTGGGCAAGCCGCTTAACTTTTCTATGCCTCAATGACCTCATCTGTAAAATGGGGATTAAGACAGTGAGCCTCAGGTAGGACAATCTGATGACCCTGTATCTACCCCAGCGCTTTGAACAGTACCCTGCACATAGTAAGTGCTTAACAAATACCATCATTATTATTATTATTATCTTCATAGGAAGGCTGAATCAGATATAACTCCACAATCTAGTGGAAAGAGCATAGCCCTGGCAGTCAGAGGACCTGAGTTCTAATCCCAGGTCCTTCACTGAGGCAATTCTTAGCTTACAGTAAGTGCTTAACAAATGCCACAGTTATAATTATTGTCATTATTATTGTTGTTGTTGTTATCTTAGGGACTAGGACCCAGGCTTCCAGATGCTGGTTTCTGGAAGCCTAAAAACAGAGCTAGGTCACTACACCCCATCCTGCCTAATTTAAGCAGTATCCCGGGGCAGTTTTCCCATGGGAGATGGGACCAGTTTGCCCGTGGGAAAATTCTCCTTGAGGGCTGCAAAGGGCGGGACTCGAAGCTATTTATTATCTTTGCAAAACTCCCTGTGGACAGTCCTCGAATGGGAGAAAGCCCGCGAAAGCGTGAGCGGGGTGACACCCGTCAAATACTCAATCACCTCGTCCCCTCCTACCTCACCTAGCTACTCTCCTACTACAACCCAGCCTCTCATTTCTCTAATGTTAACTTTCTCACCGAACCTCTATCTTGTCTATCTCATTGCTGACCCCTCTCCCTCGCCCTGCCTCTGGCCTGGAACGCCCTACCTCCTCAAATCTGACAGACAATTACTCTCCTCCACGTCAAAGCCTTATTGAAGGCACATCTCCTTCGAGAAGTCTTCCCCCCCTTTTCCTTTTCTCCCACTCCCCTCTGCGTCATCTTGATTTGCTCCCTTTGTTCATCCCCCTTCCCAGCTCCACAGCACTTATGTCCATATCTGTAATGTATTTATGTATATTAATGTCTGTCTCCCCCTTTAGACCTCATTATGGGCAGGGAAGTCACTTTATTGTTATATTGTACTCTCCCAAGCACTTAGTACAGGTGCTCTGCACACAGTAAGTGCAAAATAAATACAATTGAATGAATTACCCAGGCCAGAGAGGAAGGATTCCAAGGGTCAAAGCCTAGACCATTAGGCGGGAGCAGGGAAATACCAGTGGGATGGTCAACACCCCCTTGGGGAAGGAGAAGTCCAATGGGTCCGAGAAGGTCTGGTAGCTACTTTAACCCCCAACATGTGGGCTTCTGAATGTGGCTATCAATCCCTGGATGCTTTCCAGCTTTGTCATGGCTCAGCTTCCAGTCCTGATTCCAATTTGCAAAATCAAAGGACAGGATTTCCTCTCTGGCTGGTTTTTGAGGCCCGAATACTCAGTCAGTCAAGTCAATCTTATTTATTGAGCGCTTACTGTATATAGAGCATTGCACTAAGCCCATGGGGGAGTACAATATAACAATATGATGATGATGATGGCATTTGTTAAGCGCTTACTATGTGCAAAGCACTGTACTAAGCGCTGTGGGGATACAAGGTGATCAGGTTGTCCCACGTGGGGCTCATAGTCTTAATCCTCATTTTACGGATGGGGTAAGTGAAGCACAGAGAAGTGAAGTGACTTGCCCAACATCACACAGCTGACAAACGGTGGGGCCAGGATTAGAACCCCTGACCTCTGACCCCCAAGCCCGTGCTCTTTTCACTGAACCACGCAATATCACAGGCACATTCCCTGCTCACAATGAGCTTAAAAGTCAGAGCTGGAGACATTATTCACACTTCACCAGAGGCTCCTCCACCACCTGCTCATCTAACCGACCTCTAGCCTGTCCTTCAGACGTTTCCACCTGTCCCCAGTGCTGTCTCTTTGCCTTGGAGAAAAAAGGAAAGCAAGTAACAGATTAACAATCATCTCCCGGGGGCCTCCCGGGAGACTGATCTACATTGCAAATCCTTACAAGCCCTTTGCAGGTAAGAGCCCACTTCTTTGATTTCAAGGGATAAGTCCCCAAAGGATAATGTCTAAATTGGGTCTAATACAAAATGCCCCTCCGGCGAAGCAATCTTTCTCCCAAATAAAATAAAATGGGGTCTCCAGTCAGAGTAAATTCTGCCTGAATAGGAGAGAGGTACCTCCTCACAATCAATCAATCCATGGCATTTATTAGGTGTTTACTGTGGTGTGTGGGCACCTTCAGGACACAAAACCAAGAGGACTAATTCTCTGGAGAAGACGCTAATACTAGGAAAAGTCCGGGGAAAAAGTGGAAGAGGTGGACCGGCAGCTAGATGGATAGAGACAATAACAACAATAACGGAGGAACCGTTAGAAAGGTTACAGATTATGGCAGAAGACAGGACCTTCTGGAGAAAATATATCCATAAAGTCTCTGTGAATCAGAAATGACTCCACGGCACTTGATAATAATGATAATAAAACTATGGTGTGCCGAGTACTGTAATAAGCATTCTGCAGAGCCCCCTCAAGGCATCTACAATCCACTGGGAGAGACAGACATTAAAACAAATTACAGATAGGGGAAGGAGCAGAGAATATGGATATGTACCAAAGTGCTGAGGGGCTGGGGACTGTGTACCTAAGTGCTTTCATTCAATAGTATTTATTGAAAGCTTACTATGTGCAGAACACTATACTAAGCGCTTGGAATGTATAATTCGGCAACAGATAGAGACAATCCCTGCCCAATTATGGACTCACAGTCTAAACGGGGGAGACAGACATTCACAAATACAGTGACAGCAACAATCAAAATAATATTTTTTAAAAAAATCAGCTGACCATGGGCAGGGAGAGTGTCTACCAACTCTGTTGTATTGAGTATACAGAGTTGTATTGTACTCTCTCTGCACACAGTAAGCTCTCAATAAATGTAATCGATTGAGTTGAATTCTACGAGAAAAATGTTCTAATTTATTCTAATTTATCAACCTTCCCTTCTACAAGGAGACCATTTTGAACTGGGGCCTGTCTTTTGCCAGGAGAATCTGTGCTGGATCCATATAACTTGGGTCCATTTTGCTTCAAAATTTACCTTTTAAAAGTTTCCCTTGATTTCGACTTGGACACGCTTGCACCCTGAGGGAATCAATTTAATTAGTTTAGTGACTAGTTCACTGGCTTGTTTCCCTTCTTCCATTTCAGAATACCTCAGTTCTACCCAGAAGCTGTTCCTAATGTAGTTTACCGTTTGCTTATTAGATGCATTTGTCCCAGGTATCTGCAGGAAGAAAGGATCATACCAGCAATTTTTTCCCAACTATAGCATCCAAACCTTAAATTATTCCATCTTGAGATGTTAGTTTTCCCTGCATCTCTCCAATTTGTGAACTGAAGCTCTAAAGGCTACCATTTATGGCAACCTTGATGAATATATATGCTTCTAGTAGGTGAGAATGTGTCTCCCTACTCTGTTATATTGTGCTCTCCCAGGCGCTTAGTACAGTTTTCTGCCCATAGTAAGCACTCAATAAATACCATTAATTGATTGATTAAAATGAGAAGAGAAAGCTAAACAAATTTAGGGCCTAAGGCATTAAGGCTCTGCACACAGTAATAATAATAATAATGTTGGTATTTGTTAAGCACTTACTATGTACCAAGCACTGTTTTAAGCGCTGGGGTAGACACAGGGTTATCAGGTCGTCGCACGTGAGGCTCACAGTCGTAATCCCCATTTTACAGATGAGGTAAGCGAGGCACCGAGAAGTGAAGTGACTTGCCCAAAGTCACACAGCTGACAGGTGGCAGAGCCGGAATTAGAACCCACAACCTCTGACTCCTAAACCCGTGCTCTTTCCACTGAGCCACGCTGCTTCTCTCAGGGCTCAATAAATACTTTTGATTGATTGATTGAATATAGGTTCCTCTGTCTATTTCCATTCGTTCATTCAGTGGTATTTATTGAACACCCATTGCGAGCAGAGGAGGAAACAATCCTATCCATGAAGAGTTTAAAATTATAATGAAGGAGATAGGCAGACACCACCTAGAGTGGGAGCCGAAGGAAAATTATAGAATAATCTGCTTTTTTCCCCCACGGTATTTGTTTAAGCACTTATTATGTGCCAGACCCTCTTCTAAGCACGGGGGTAGATACAAGACAGTCAAGTTGGTCACAGTCCCTGTCCCTCGTGGGGGGTCCCAATCTTAACCTCCATTTTATAGATGAGGTAGCTGAGGCACAGAGAAGTGAAGTGACTTGTCCAAGTTCACACAGCAGTCAAGTGGCGGAACTGGGGCTAGAACCCATGTCCTTCTGAGTCCCAGGCTCGGGGTCTGTCCGCTACGCCATGCCGAGATGGCAAAGCGAATCAATAAATGCGGTTCATCCATTGATATAGAAATAAGGGTAACCGATAAGGTGTCGTGGGATAGGAGGCAGTAGGAACTGGCGTGGCAGATGTCTCCCAGTGCAGAAGGTCTGAAGGTGAAGCGGGCTCTAATGGGGCAGATTTGAGTTGGGAACAGGGAGCGGCAGGACGGGGGAGAGATTCGAAAGATGAGTCTCAGGGGCCGGGAGAAATAGATGGGCCGGATCAGTTAGGAGCCCCATAAAAGGTGATTGGCTCGAGGAATTGAACTTGCCCCTACGCAGGGTCAGAGTCTTTGGCCTTGATTTCCCTGGGTGACTACAGAAGGCGGAACGGCTTCTCGATTGCATATTCGCTATGAATTTTAGACTCGTCGGCTCTTTAACTTCATTCTCAACTTAAATTTTTAATCATAATTGTAATTAGCACCCGGAGGATTGATTCCTGTTTAAATGGTCCCTGAGAAGCAGTGTGGGCCTATTGAATAGCGCTTGGGCCTGTGAGTCAGAAGGACTTAGGTTAATAATAGTTATGGCATTTGTTAAGTGCCTACTATGTGCCAAGATTAGATTAGACTGTAAGCCCGTCAAACGGCAGGGACCGTCTCTATCTGTTGCCGACTTGTTCATCCCAAGCGCTTAGTACAGTGCTCTGCACATAGTAAGCGCTCAATAAATACTATTGAATGAATGAATGAAAGCACTGTTCTAGTATCGGCTCTGCCACTTGTCTGCCATATGACCTTGGGTAAGTCATTTCACTTCCTCTGTACCTGAGTTACTTCGTCTGTAAAATGGGGATTAAGGCTGTGAGCTCCATGTGGGACAGGGACTGTGTCCATCCCAATTTGCCTGTATCCACCCCAGTGGTTAGTACAGTGCCTGGCACATTTTAAGAGCTTATTAAATACTATAGTTATTATTATTACTCTCTGGGCCTCAGTTCCCTCATCTGTAACATGGGGATTAAAAGTGTGAGTCCCATGTGGGACAAGGACTGTGTCCAACCTGATTAGCTTGTATCTACCCCATTGTTTAGTAAAGTGCCTGGCACATAGTAAGTGCTTAACGAATACTATTAAAAATACTTTCCAGCAGATTTTGAAGAGCGGGAAGGTTAGATAGAGTATTTATCGAGTGCTTACTATGTGCCAAACACCACATGCCAACATTGTTGGATCAGACATGGACCTTGCCTTGCACAGGGCTTGCTATCTAATGTGTCTTGTCTTGTCTTATGCTGTCGGAGCATCTCCGACCCATAGCGACACATCTCTCCCAGAACCCCCCATCTCCATTTGCAATCATTCTGTCGTGTATTTATAGAATTTTCTGTCAAAATCCGGAAGTGGTTTACCACTGCCTTCTTCCGTGCAGTAAACTTGAGTCTCTGCCCTCGACTCTATCCCATGCTTCCGCTCCCCAGTACCGGGGAGTTTTGACTTGTAGCAGATTGCCTTCCACTCGCTAGCCACTGGCCAAGCTAGGAATGGAATGGGTAGGTCTCTGTTCGACTCTCCCTCCCATAGCCGAGACTGGTAGAGGACTGGAACTCTCCAGTTGAAATCCTGAGAGGGGTAATCTACCCTGTAGGGAAAGCTAATATCTTATCCCCATTTTACAGGTAAAGAAACTGAGACATAGAGATGTTATGCCCATCGAAGGTCGTTGGCAGAATTTGGATTAGCATCCAAACTCAATCAATCCATCAGTCATATTTATTGAGTGCATACTGTGTGCAGAGCACTGTATTAAACGCTTGGGAGAGTACGATAGAACAGAGTTGGTAGGCTCTTTCCCTGCCCAGGTTGCAGGGAAAGGCGAGTTGCACTTTCTCCATTCTTTCTGGGAATCATGATGGGCCACATGCAAGCTTCCACTGCCCACGTAAGCTCGTCGTGGGCAGGTACAGTGTCTACCAGCTCTGCTGTATTGTCCCGTCCCAACCACTTACTACGGTACTCTGCACGCAGTAAAAGCATTCAATTAATGCCATCGATGATGACCTACTTGTTTTCAGAAGTCTTGGGCCGGCATTCTCGGGAGCCATTGATTTGGTCGCCTCTAGATCACCAAACAGATACTTCTTTGCTCCAAAAAGTGGCCTTGACTGTGAATTCTTAAGAGATTTTCAAATGTAAGACGGTGGATACGATGATAAGATTGCCCATCCACCTCCGTGTCAAAGAAAACTCATCACCAATGACTTTAAAGCCCTTCATGACCTTGCCCGCTCCTACCTCACCTCTCTTCTCTCCTACTTCAACCCAGCTCCCACACTTCGTTCCTCTGATGTTAACCTTCTCACTACCTGGATCTCACCTATCTCACTGCCAACCTCTCACCCACATCCTACTTCGGGTCTGAAACGCCCTCCCTCCTCATATCAGACAGATAATTGCTTTCCCCCGCTTCAAAACCTTATTGAAGGCATATCTCCTCCAAGAAACCCTCCCTGACTATAGCCCTCCTCTCCTCTTTTCCCACTCCTTTCTGCACTGCTCTTACTTGCTCCCTCATTTGCCTTCTCTCCTATCCCCACAGTACGCATGTATATATCTGTAATTTATTTAATTTATCTATCTTTTTATTTATTTAATGTCTTGTCTCCCCCTCTAGACTGTGAGCCCATAGTGGGCAGAGAATCTGTCTGTTGTTATAATGTACTCTCCCAAGTGCTTAGTACAGTGTTTTGCACACAGTAAGCGCTCAGTAAATACAGTTGAATGAATGAGGTTTTGATTCTCTCATCCTGGCCCCTGGGTAGCAGTGTCCCACCGCCGTCCATTCTCCCCATATGGACCGCCTGAAGGAACTGTGGCAGAGTGTAGTGTTTGACAAATTCAGCTCCCTACTTTGGACTGACAACAGTGCTTAATCCCCATTTAACAGATGAGGGAACTGAGGTGCAGCAAAGTGAAGTGACTTGCCTAAGGTCACACAGCAGACGAGTGGTGAAGCTGGGATTAGAACTCGAGTCCTCTAACTCCCAAGCCCATGGTCTATCTACTAGGCCACGCTGCTTCTCCTCATGTAACCGTTTAGACTGTGAGCCTGTCCCTGGGCAGGGATTGTCTCCATGTGTTGCCGAATTGTCCATTCCAAGCGCTTAGTACAGTGCTCTGCACATAGTAAGCGCTCAATAAATACGATTGAATGAATGAAAATGAATGAATGTAACCTTGGTAGCCGTGTTGCAACGTTTTATTAGGAAGGAAAAGTCAGCAGCACTTTTCTGGGCTGGGAAGAACAACAGAGCAATAGATGTGTCAAAACTATCACACTCCCCCCCACCCTTCAAAGCCCTACTGAAGGCTCACCTCCTCCAGAGGGTCTTCCCAGACTAAGGCCTCCTTTTTCTTTCATTCATTCATTCATTCAATAGTAATTATTTATTCAATAGTATTTATTGAGCGCTTACTATGTGCAGAACACTGTACTAAACACTTGGAATATACAATTCTGCAACAGATAGAGACGGCCCCTGGCCACTGATGGGCTTACAATCTAATCAGCTCCCCCACCCCCAATGCCCCAACTCGCTCCCTTTGCTCTACCCCCCAACTCCACCCCACAGCATTTGTGTAAATATGTACATATCTATATACGTACATTTGCATTTATTTTTATTAATGCCTGTTTACTTGTTTTGATGTGTATATATATCTATAATTCTATTTATCGATATTGTTGCAGTTGATGTCTGTTTACTTGTTTTGATGTCTGTCTCCTCCCCCTTCTAGACTGTGAGCCTTTTGTGGGCAGAGATCGTCTCTCTTTGTTTCTGAATTGTACTTTCTAACTGCTTAGTACAGTGCTCTGCACACAGTAAGCGCTCAATCAACACGATTGAATGAGTGAATGAATGCATCGTCTGTGCCCTTGGATCTGTCCCCTTTGTAGGCATCTGGTATTCACACCACCCTCAGTTTTCTTCAGACCACACTCAGGAAGTCCTACTTCACATCCTCAAAAGAAGCCTTTATTAATCAATCAATCATATTTATTGATCACTTACCATGTGCAGAGACCTGTATTAAGCACTTGGGAGAATACAATAGAACAGTATAACAGAGTTGGTAGACACGTTCCCTGCCCACAATGAACTTAGGGTCTAGATGGGGGGATGTAGAAGGGTCCAAAGTCACACAACTGTTCTAAGGGACATCTTGGGATCCCAGCTGGCTAAATGGATTTTACCTTCTTGATTTCTGGGTGAACACTAGTAAAATTCCATGAATATGAAGTTGACGCCTGCTTTCTCCTTATCCCTTAAATAATCTCCCTCTAGGCCTATAGCATTTTCTGAGATTCCTATTAATCAAACCACTACCCCAGTTTTATCTTTATGATTTTAATTCATGTTCATTTATTTGATACTGAGGTTATCTTTAATTGCTCATGTTCCCCGAGAGTAGTGTAATGGAGGTGGGAGTAATGATGCTTACTGAAAACAGAAGGAATAATTTTACAACTCTAGGGAGATCATAGCATCAATCAGGACCTCATATATCTTCTTCCTTCTACACCTGGGATAACCATCTGTTTGTGTGTACATAAAATCTATAGGTGGCCTGTGTGTACCTTCCTTTTTTTATTGTGTCTGTTAACTGCTTACTAGGTGCCAGGCACTGTACTAAGCACTGAGGAAGACCAAAGATAATCAGGTTGGACACAGTTTCTGTCCTACATGGGACTCACAGTCTTGATCCTTATTTAACAGATGAGGGAACTGAGGTGCAGCAAAGTAAAATGACTTGCCCAAGGTCACACAGCAGATGGGTGGTGGAGCCAAGATTGGAACTCAGGTCCTTTAACTCACAGGCTCGTGCTCTGTCTACCAGGCTATGGTGTTTCTCCTTCTGTAACCCTGTTAGCAGTCTTACAACATTTTATTAGGAAGGAAAAGGCAGCAGCGCTGTTTCGGGCTGGGAAGACCGACAGAGCAATCGATGTGTCGTTTCTGCACTTGGATCTGTCCCCTTTGGTAGGCATTTGGAATTTACACCACCCTCAGTCCCACAGCAATTATGTCCCTGTCTATAAATTATTTATTTATATTGATGTCTATTTTCCCTTTCAGATTATAATTCCTTGTGGGCAGGGAGCGTGTCTACCAACTCTGGTGTATTGTACTCTCCCAAATGCTTAGTACAGTGCTCTGCACACCGCAAACCCTCAATGAATATCATCAATTGATTGAAGGATCATTAGCTTCTTTTTCAGGGGATCAGACCAGGATCATCTGGACTGATATTTGAGTAAGAGCTGGGCAGACTTTGCCAGTGAATTACAGTTCTCTGCATGTCCTCTTGGATGTGAAGCATTGTGCCGTAGTGGATAGAGCATGGTCCTGACGGTCAGGGGGATCTGGGTTCCAATCCCAGCTCTGCCACTTGCCTGCTGTGTGACCTTGGGCAAGTCACTTGACTTCTCTGGGGCCTCAGTTCCCTCATCTGGAAAATGGGATTAAGACTGTGAGCCCCACATGGGACAGGGACTGAGTCCAACCTGATTACCTTGTATCTGCCTCAGCTCATAGGATAGCCTGGAACCTAGTAAATCCTTAACAAATACCACAATTATGATGATGATGATGATGTGTGTCTTTCTACCACTGTCAATCACATAAAGCAAGTCCTTCGTGACTAGCTTTAAGACGTTCAAAACCTGTTGAGGTGGGAACATTTCCCAGGGGGACGGAAGTGCTTTCTAACATCTGATAACAGTGGTGGTCCAAGGACTTAAGTGTGGTATTTGTTAAGCTCTTACTATGTGCTAGGCACTTTTTAAGCGCTGGGGTAGATGCAGTCAAATCGGGTTGGACACGGTCCTTTGTCCCACTTGGGACTCACAGTCTTAATCCCCATTTTCCAGATGAGGGAAATGAGGAGCAGAGAAGTGAAGTGACTTGCCCACGGTCACATGGCTGACGAGTGTCAGAGCTGGGATTCTGACTCCCAGGTCCACGCTCTATCCACTACGACTTGCCGTTTCCCATCTTGGCTACTGCATCAGCATCCTCACCGATCTCCAGTTCCAGGCTCTTCTCTCGCAAAGATCATAACTTCTGACTCTAGTGAGGTCTCTTAAGTGACAGTACTTTGCATACAGTAGACATTCAATGAATATGATTGGTTGATTGATTGAAAGTTATATTGGATTCTCATTGCTTTTTTTAAAAATGGTATTTTTTAAGCACTTACTATGTGCCGGCACTGTATTAAGCTCTGGGGTAGATAGAAGATAATCAGATTGGCCACAGTCCATGTCCCACATGGGGCTCACATTCTTAATCCCCGTTTTGCCGATGAAGTATCTGAGACACAGAGGCATGAAGTAACTTGCCCAAGGTCACACAGCAGGCAAGTTGCAGAACCAGGATTAGAACCCAGGTCATCTGACTCCCATGCGTGTGCTCTTTCCGCTAGACCATTTTGCTTCTCGCTGCTTTGCTGTGTGAAGGAATCTAAGGAAATAAAAGGACATTTAGGAAGTCACTCATTCGAAAGTTTAAATCGGTGCTGCCCTCTTTGTATGGATTTACATCAGGCCTTTCACAACCATATTATATTTAATTTAATGGCATTTTCTCCGCAAGGTTGACACACACATTTGTGAAGCATTCCGTATTTTTAAGCCTTCCTAATCCCGTCTCCTTCAAGAGGCCTTCCCTGACTTCTTTAGTGAGTTGTCTACACCTGCTGTCTCAAATTTGTTTCCTCCACTTCTCTCCTTAACTCCCTCCAGTCTGGCTTCTGTCCCCTTCACTACCCCGAAACAGCCCTCTCAAAGGAAACCAATGCTCTCCTTCTTGCCAGATCCAATGTCCTCTACTCCGACCTAATCCTCCTCGACCTCTCAGCTGCCTTCAATGCTGTGGACCATCCCCTTCTCCTGGAAATCTTGTCTAACATTGACTTAAGTGACTTTGTCTTCTCCTGGTTCTCCCCTTATCTCTCTGGCCGTTCATTCTCAGTCTCCTTCGAGGGCTCCTCCCCTGCCTCCCACCCCCTGACTGTGGGAGTCCCTCATTGTTCAGTTCTGGGTCCCCGTCTATTCTCCATCTACACCCGCTCTCTCGGAGAGCTCATTTGCTCCCATGGCTTCAATTACCACCTTTATGCAGGTGACACCCAAATCTACATCTCCAGCCCTGATCTCTCTTCCTCTCTGTAGTCTTGCATTTCGTCTTGCCTTCAAGACATCTCTACTTGGACATCCTCCAGTCACCTCAAGCTTTTGTACAGGGTGTACAAAACGTAACTCCTTATCTTCCCACCCAAGCCCTGTCCTTCCCCTCATTTTCCCATCACTGTAGAAGGCACCACCATCCTTTCTGTCTCACAAGCCCATAGCCTTGGTGTTATCCTCGCCTCCTCTCTGTCGTTCAAGCCACATATTCGATCCATCACTAAATCCTGTCGGTCCCACCTTCACCACATCGCTAAAATCTGCCTTTTCCTCTGTATCTAAACCACTACCACATTAATACAGTCATTCATCCTGTCCCGCCTGGATTCCTACATCAGCCTCCTCGCTGACCACCCAACCTCCTGTCTCTCCCTACTCCAGTACGTACTTCACTTTGCCACCTGGATGAATTTTTCCACAAAAACGTTCAGGACACGTCACCCGGCTCCTCAGAAAGTCCAGTGGTTGCCCATGCACCTCTTTATCAAACAAAAAACCCCTCACCATTGGCTTTAACGCATTCTACCACCTTGCCACCTCCTACCTCACCTCACTACTCTCCTGCAACCCAGCGCGCACACTTCCCTCCTCTATTGCTAACCTTCTCACTGTGCCCCCATCTTGCTTATTTCACCACTGACACCCAGTCCACATTCAACCTCTGGCCTGGAGCACCCTCCTTCCTCAAATCCGACAATTACTCACCTCCGCTCAGAGTCTTACTGAAGGCAGATCTCCTCCAAGAGGCTTTCCCAGACTAACCCCCGCTTTTCCTCACCGCCCACTCCCTTCTACGTTGCCCTGACTTGCCGCCTTTGCTCTTCCCCCCTCAGCCCCACAGCACTTATGAACATATCTGTAATTTTATTAATCCCTTTTGCTCTTCTCCGCTCCCGGCCCCAAAGCACTTATGTTCATATCTGGAATTTTATTTATTTGTATTGATGTGTCTCCCCCACTCTAGACTGTGAGCTCTTCGTGGGCAGGCAAAGTCACTATTTATTGTTGTATTGCACTTTCTAAAGTGCTTAGTACAGTGCTCTGCACACAGTAAGCACTCAATAAATGCAAATGAATGAAAGTGGCTTACCCGAAGTCACTGAGCAGAGAAGTGGTGGAGCTGGGATTAGAACCCAGGTCCTTCTGACTCCCAGGCCCAGGTTCTATCCACTAGGCCATGCTGCTTTGCGGTTGTCTGGAGCACTGGCTCCACACGGACCTCTTAACTGGCAAGCTGTTCTCACTGTTTGGTGATGAGTCGCCTAGCATCCAGCGCAGCGTGGGTGAGATGGTTCACAAGGAGCTTCTAGCGGTGAGGTCTTGGCTTTTGCGCAATGCTCCAACACAAGAGATTTGTTTTGGATGGACAAGACGCTGTGAGGCGTTTCAGTATTTTCTTTATGGAATCATCCGCCTGATTCCCAACCCATAAAACAAAAGCTCTCTCTGGACAAGTTTCCCAGGCTTGTTCCCTTCTGGACTGTGGTCAGAGGTTTATGCATTCTGGCTCTAGTCCTTGAGCAGGGCATTTCCCTCCGACAGGACACCCAGCAAAGGGAGGACCCCGATGGTCTCATCCCAAACTCTTCCGTCTTTAAGCTGCAAATCGAAGCAGCGTGGCCTAGTGGGAAGAGTACGGGCTTGGGAGTCAGAGCTCGTGGATTCTAATCCCAGCTCTGCCACTGGTCTGCTGGGTAACCTTGGGAAAGTCACTTAACTTCTCTGTGCCTCAGTTACCTCATCTGTAAAATGAGGATTGTGACTGTGAGCCCCACGTGGGACAACCTGATGACCTTGTATTTACCCCAGTGCTTGTAACAGTGCTTGGCACACAGTAAGCGCTTAACAAATACCATAGTAATAATTATTGTTATTAAAATATCAGGGTTTGAAGATGAGTGGGTGGACACTGGGTCTTTGGAGAAAATCGTAATTCGTCCTATCATTCCATCGATAGTACATCTTGAGTGCCTAGTATGTGCAGAGCACTGTGCTTTACTAATCAATCACTGGTATTTACTGAGTGCTTACTGTGGGCAGAGCACTGTAACTGAACTCTTGGGAGCATACAATATTAATAATAATAATAATGATGGCATTTGTTAAATGCTTACTATGTGCCAAGCACTGTTCTAAGTGCAGGGGTAGATACAAGATAATCAGGTTGTCCCACGTGGGGCTCAAAGTCTTAATCCCCATTTTACAGATGAGATAACTGGGGCCCAGAGATGTGAAGTGACTGGCCCAAAGTCACACAGCTGACAAGTGGCAGAGCCGGGATTAGAACCCACATCCTCTGACTCCCAAGCGGTGTTGGTACATACGTTCCCCTGTCCTCTACAGGTTTTCAATTTACATGAGAAGCATTTACATTTACAGGAGAAGCAGCGTGGCTTAGCGGAAAGAGCACGGGCTTGGGAGTCAGAGGTCGTGGGTTCTAATTCCAGCTCTGCCCCTTGTGTGTGCAGAGCCCTGTTCTCGGAAGAGTTCAGTAATAGCAGAAGTCACGGTCTATTACCTAAAGAAGCTTACAATTTAAGGGAGAGGGGCTGACATAAATCTTCCTACCTAGTAGGACGAAGAGGGATAATAAGTTGCAGTGACTGTGTCTCCCCCGTCTAGACTGTGAGCTCACTGTGGGCAGGGATTGTTTCCCTTTATTGCTGTATTTCCCAAGCACTCAGTACAGTGCTCTGCACACAGTAAGCACTCAATAAATAGGATTGAATTGAATGAATGAATGGAGTATGGGAAGATAAATAGAAGAACAATTTACTGTTTTCCAAATAACACCTACCCCTTTCTGGTTTTACTTTCTTTCTTATTCCTGTTACTGACAACATCTCCCTAAATCCCTCTTTCAGCATGAGCACAGATCCCAGAAACGGAGACTATTATTCTCCCCTTCAGCCTGTGGCAACACTACTCCTGCAAGCTCTTCATGAATTTCTTCACCAAACATACGCTCCTCTTACAGAACGGTCTTTGGCAAACCACGGAAGACCACAAGTCTCAGAGAGAAGCAGTGTGACCTAGTGGAAAGAACACGGGCCTGGGAGCCAGACGACCTGGGTTCTAACCCCAGCTCTGCCACTCGTCTGTTGTGTGACCGTGGGAAGGTCACTTAACCTCTCTATGTCTCAGTTCCCTCATCTGTCAAACGGGGATTCAATACATGTTCTTCCTCCTATTTAGAGATATGAGCCCTATGTGGGACCTGATTATTTTGTATCTACCTCAGTGCTTGGCACATACTAATTGATAATAGTAATAATAATTGTGGTATTTGTCAAGTGCTTACTATGGGCCAAGCACTGTACTAAGTGCTGGGGTGGGCACGAGCAAATCGGGTTGGCCACGGTACCTGTCCCACGTGGGGCTCACAGTGTCAATCCTTATTTTACAGATGAGGTAATTGAAGTACAGAGAAGTGAAGTGACTTGCCCAAGGGCAGACAAGAGACAAGTGGTGGAGGCGGAATCAGAACCCATGACCTTCTGACTCCCAGGCCCGTGCTCTATTAGCTCATTCATTCCATCATATTTATTGAGCACTAACTGTTAGTGCTAAGCGCTAGGCCAGCTGCTCCTCAACACCCATCCCCAGATGGGCCAGGACCCCTGTTTGGTGTGCTAAGAGTTGAGTTCCAAAAAATATTTCTTCCCCTTACTATGGCCTCATGGAAGGAGCACGGGCCTGGGAGTCAGAGGACCTGGGTGCTAATCCCAATTCTGCCACTTGCCTGATGTGTGACCTTGGGGCAAGTCACTTCACTTCTTTTTGCTTCAGTTTCCTCATCTGTAAAATGGAGATTCAATGCCAGTGTGCCCCAGGTGGGACAGAGACTGTGTCTGACCTGATCATCTCGCTGCTGTGTGACCTTGGGCAAGTCATTAACTTCTCTGCTCTCTAGTTACCTCATCTGTAAAATGGGGATGAAAACTGTGAGCCCTGTGTGGGACAGGGACTGTGTCCGACCCGATTACCTTGTATCTACCCCAACACTTAGTACAGTGCCAGGTACGTAGTAAGCGGTTAACAAGTATCACAGTTATCATTATTATTATTATCCACTGAAGAACTTCAGTGATTTTGCTGGTTCTAGACCATAGGAAGAAGAGGGAAGGTGCTTGGAAGTTACTTAATCTCGGTTTGTCTCCTCCCTCCTCTGCCCCTTAGATGAGAAACTACCTCCCTGTGGGCAAAGGGTGTATGCAATGTGTAAATTTGTTACATATTTCCAAACATATAATTCTGTACAATACGTGAAGTAGGTGTTAAACAAATAATAGACTAATAATAATAGTAATAATAATAGACTCCTTATTGCAGGCCATTCCAACAGACATGTTTGGGCTACAGTAGTTTGTGCCTAAAGCATTGTGTCCTGGATCTCTATTACTCATTTGGAGTATTTATGATATTAACATTATGTAATCTTAATTTCTCCAGACAAGCTGAATCAAGGTTACCGAGGCCCTTAATGGGTGTCATACATGGGAGTGTGTGAAGGTGTGTAGGAAGAAGGCTGAGAAGTATTGTTTGAAAAGAGGCATCTTGCTAAAATACCTGGAGTGAGAGTCATGATAATAATAATAGTAATAATAATAATGATGATGGTATTTGTTAAGCACTTATCATGTGCCAGGCACTGTTTTAGGTGTTGGGGTAGATGAAAGGTAATCAGGTTGGACACAGTCCCTGTACCATATGGGGCTTACAGTCTTAATCCCCATTTTATAGATGAGGTAACTGAGGCCCAGAGAAGTGAAGTGACTTGCCCAAGGTCCCACAGTAGACATATGGCAGAGCAAGGGTTAGAACCCAGGTCCTTCTGACTCCCAGACCTCTGTTGTAGTCACTAAACCCCACTGCTTCTCACTTACATACATAGCCATAATTTATTTATTTAGCTTCATGTCTCTCTCCCCCTCTAAACTGTAAGCTTGCTGTGGACAGGAAATGTGTCTACCAACTCAGCTATATTGTTTTCTCCCAGCTGCTTAGTACCGTACTCTGCACACAACAAGCGGTCAATAAATTCTTTGATTGACTGATTGATGCGTTTCTCCCAGCGTTATTTTGATGGCCACTGATGGGAACTCCTCACCAACCAATTGTTATTTTATTAATCTAAGACCTCCTTACTTTGGATAATCAAGGTCCATTAGGTCTGTCTTGCCTCTCAAGTGCTTTCGGAAGCAGTGGGCAGGGAATTCTGAGAAATCAACTCAATTGTTATTTCATTCTCCTGGTCCTAAAACTATTTAGCACAACCTTAAATTAATGAAATCATTCAATCTCTTTCAAGGGGACATAAACAAACATTAACGTTATATCCTGGTCAGTGAGAGGGGCCATTTATGTTGATGAAGTATTGTGGTGTGCTACTGACTGTTACAATTAGTGACATTATCACAAAATTACTGCATTTGCAAATTAGCATCTAAATTGTTTCATGAGTTTAAAAGTCAATTGTATCAGTAATACTTGATGATGTCTTGCCTCTGGAACTTGTCCTTCTAAATGTGTCAATGAAACCAGCACAAACTCTACCATCTCCCCCTCTAGACTGTAAACTCACTGTGGGCAGAAAATGTGTCCGTTTATTGCTGTACTGCACTCTCCTAAGTACTTAGTACAGTGATCGCACGCAGGAAGTGCTCAGTAAATGCGACTGACTGGCTGAGTGATAGAACACAGCATGGCTAAATCCGAACTCCTTTTTTCTCTCCTCAGCCGACTCCTCATTCTAATTTTCCCATCCCATTTGATCTTTTTTTTGGTTATAGCATTTGTTAAGAGCTTATTATGTGCCAGACACTGTATTAAGCACTGGTGTAGATACAAGATAATCAGTTCATGCTCCACATGGAGCTCACATTTTTAATCCCCATTTTACAGATGAGGTTATTGAGGCCAGGAGAAGTAAAGTGTCTTTTCCAGGGTCACCTACAGACGAGTGACAGGGACAGGATTAAGACCCAGATTCTCTGTCTCCCAGGTCCGGGCTCTATCCACTAGGCCACGCAGCTTCTTTGACTCCTCTCTTCATCCTAGGGTCAGCACACTGGTTCAAGTTTTCATCGTGTCTTGATGGCACTGCTGTATTGACCTCCACTTCAATATCTCCTTCCCCATTTCAAACTACCCTACTCTCCTCTGCCCAGATCCTGTCCCAAAAACATCATTCTGAACACATCTCTGTGCTCTGCCATCTCTAACACGTTTATATGTGTTGATTTATATCCCCTTTCTGTGCTTATCTATATATGCGTGGACATATATAGAAGGCCCACAGTATAATAAATCCAGGCTCCACCACTTGTCTGCTGGGTGACCTTGAGCAAGTCACTTCACTTCTCTGGGCCTCAGTTACCTTATCTGTAAAATGGGTATTTAGACTGTGAGCCCCATGTGGGAAAGGGACTGTGTTCAATCTGCCCACTTGGCACATGATAAGCCCTTAAAAAAAGCCACAATTATTATTAGTATTATGTGTATATATACGCATCTAAATGAATGAGGTATAAAGTTAACCTTAGCATGTATGTAAATATCGATTTAGAAATTGTCCATTCTGTTATATGTAGGTTTTCCCTTTAGCTGATTGCATTTTTGCATTGTGTCTGCCTGTCTCCCCCGTTAGGTAACAACTCAACAAAGATAGACACTGAGTGTTTTATTATTATTGGCCAGTATAGTGCCCTGCACAGAGTAGATGCTCAAGAAATACTATTGAATGAATGAATGAATGAACATGAACTATAATTAGGCAAATCACACAACTGGAAATTTAGATTTATATTTGACTAATTGATTGATCGATTGATTGGCCCCAGCCTTCAAATTCCAGGCTATTCATTGGCTTGGATTTTGACTTTCCAAATAAACTCACACTTGTTAACAGGGACATCCACTAATGTACAATTATTCAATGGAAGCTTCATTTAGGAGCAACACAGCTAATTCAATATGCATTGATTCATTTTGGCAATTTTCAGTTTATCCAGCTTAGCTGAAGAGATGGCTCGTGAATTCATTTTTTCTCTGTTAAAGTAGACACAAAGGACTGATGCTTTTCCCGCTCCTTGAGACCTTTTCAAATGTTGGCTAAATCTCAAACGTCCAATAATTATTAGGCACCTACTAAGTGCGGAGCACTGTGCTGGGGGCTACTGGGTGTAGTGCACTGTACAGGTGGACGTCCAAGTTGGAAGGCCCACAGTATAATAAATCCGGAGATATGTCATGCACCAATTGCTGCTGTAGCCCAAGATCTGGAAACCTTATTCAACATTACGTCCAATTGCTGCCGGGAATTGAATTCCTTCCCCACTCCCTCCTCCCCTTGTGTCTTCCCAGACTCACACTGTCCTGTTCTGGTTATTTTTCCTCTCGGTCCAGATTCCTCACTCGGCCTCGATCAATCAATCAATCAGTGGTATTTACTGAGCACTTACTGTGTGCAGAGTACTCGACTAAGTGCTTGGTGGAGGCGGTAGACACGATCCCTGCTGACAGTCTGTAGCTAACAGGAACATGATGCTGAATTCAAGAAGCGCCACTGACTTCACCTCGTTCCAAGCGCCAGCAACTATGAAACATCAGCTGTGGCCCAGTGGATAGAGCACGGGTCTGGGAGAAAGAAGGACCTAGGTTCTAATCCCGGCTCTGCTGCTCGTCGGCTGTGTGACCGTGGAAGTCGCTTCCTTTTTCTGGGCCTCAGTGATCTCATCCGTAAAATTGGGATTGAGGCCATGAGCCCTAGGAGAGACAGGGACTGTGTTCATCCCAATTACCTTGGACACAGTCCCCGCCCCGTGTGGGGCTCACGGTCTCGATCCCCGTTTTACAGTTGAGGTCACCGAGGCACAGAGAAGTAAAGTGACTTGCCCAAGTTGGTGGAGACAGGATTAGAACCCAGGTCCTTCTCACTCCCAGGCCCTTGTTCTCTCCACTAGGTCATGCTGCACGGTTGTGGTCATCATCAATGATATTTATTGAGTGCTAACTGTGTGCAGAGCTGTGTATTAAGTGCTTGGGAAAACTACAATATAGCAGAGTTGGTAGATGTGTTTCCTGCCCACAAAAAGCTTCCAGTCTAGAGATGTCTGCCAATTTCTCACCCACATCTACCTCTGGCCTGGAAAGCCTTCCCTCCTCATAACAGACAGATAATTGTTCTCCCTGACTACAAAGCTATTTTGAAGGCAAATCTCCTCCAAGAAGCCTTTCCTGACTAAGCCCTCCTCTCCTCTTCTTCCTCTCCCTCTGCGTCGCCCTAACTTGCTCCCTTCATTCATTCTCCCTCCCATCCCCGCAACATATATGTAGAGATCTGTAATTCATTTATTTATCTGTTTATTTATATTAATGTCTGTCTCCCCCCTGTAGATTGTGAGCTTGTTTTAGGCAGGGATGTGTCTGTTTGTTGTTGTATTGTACTCTCCCAAGCTCTTAGTACAGTGCTTTGCACACAGTGAGCATTTCATAAATACGACTGAATGAGCGAATGAATGTCTGGCATCCTACCTAGTGGGAGGGCTGGAGTTTGAAAAACCTTGGTCCTGGGTTACTCCCAGCCTTTACCTTCCCCTAGAAAAAGCCCTCCCTATACAACCAAGTGAAACTGTACAAACATGAACCCCATGCCAAAACCCCTGAACTTTTGGTCTCCCAGAGAAACAGCACTTTCTAATGGAAAGTGCACAGGTCTGGGAGTCAGAGGAGTTGGGTTCTAATTCCACCTCCGCCACTTGCCTGCTGTGTCACAACGGGCCCGTCACTCGCTTTCTCTGGGCCTCGATTTCCTCATGTGTAAAATGGGGAATTTAATACTCATTTAATACTCTCTCACCCCTAGTCTGTGAGGCCCGAGTGGGGCAGGGACTGTGTTTGATCTGATTATCTGGTTTCACTTCGGCACTTAGCGCAGTGCTTGGTATGTAGTAAGCACTTAACAAATCCCGCAAATGCTATTCCATTCTATAGACAGATGACTCTGGTGCTGACAACTGTATGAGGAGGACGTTCTATGTAGCTCTGTGTGAAGTCGAATATACAAGCCACTCGTCTCCCATCTGGGCCTTCCTGAAGTTGGACGTTATTATTAGTCCGCTGATTAATCTAGCATTCAAGGTTCCTTAAGATAAACACCTGTAACAGAGGCCAAAGGTTGGGAAGGCTGGCGGAGGCAGGTTCAGACATTTCAGCCCAAACGGATCAGCCAGTCATTTATCTCACACACACACAACGATGAACCTGGGAGTCAGAAGGACCTCGATTCTAGTTCCGACTCTACCGCTTGTCTGTTTCGTGACCCTGGGCAAATCACTTCACTTCTCTGTCCCTCAGTTACCTCATCTGGAAAATGGGGATTAAGACTGTGAGCCCCATGTGGGACAGGGACTGCCCAACCTAATAACTTTGTGTCTGCCCCAGTACTTAATACAGTGCCTGGTATTCATTCGTTAAATTACTGTGTGCAGACCACTGTACTAAGTGCTTGGGAAAGTAAAATACAACAATAACACAGTAAACAGTGACATTCCCTGTCCGTGAGGAGCAAACAGTCTGGCACATACTAAGTGCTTCACTGACTCAGTTCTCTCCCGGTTTTCCTCTTATCTTGTTCATTTTCAGTCTCCTTCACAGGTTCCTCCTCCCCCTCCCATCCCCTAACTGTAGGGGTTCCTCAAGGGTCAGTTCTTGGTCCTCTTTTGTTCTCCATCTACACTCACTCCCTTGGTGAACTCATTTGCTCCCTGTTCTCTCTCCCTCCCTCCAGGCTCGCATCTCCTCCTGCCTTCAGGACATCTCCACCTGGGTGTCTTCCTACAAGCTAAAACTTAACCTGTTCAAGACTGAGCTCCTTATCTTCCTTCCCAAACCCTGTCCTCTCCCTGACTTTCCCATCACTGTGGACTACATGACCATCCTTCCCGTCTCACAGGCCCGCAACCTCGGCGTCATCCTTGACTCTGCTCTCTCATTCACCCCACACATCCAATCCATCACCAAAACCTGCCGGTCTCACCTTCACAACATTGCCAAAATCCACCCTTTCATCTCCATCCAAACTGCTACCTTGTTGGTACAATCCTTCATCATATCCCGACTGGATTACTGCATCAACTTCCTTTCTGATCTGCCAACCTCCTGTCTCTCCCCACTCTAGTCTATACTTCACTCTGCTGCTGCCCGGATTATCCTTCTACAGAAACGTTCTGGGCATGTCACCCCCCCTCCTCAAAAATCTCCAGTGGTTGCCTATCAACCTTTGTATGAAGCAAAACCTCCTCACTATTGGCTTCTAAACTCTCCATCACCTTGCCTCCTCCTACCTCACCTCCCTTCTCTCCTTCTACACCCCAGCCCACAGACTCCACTCCTCTAGTACTTACTTATGTTCTCACTGTGTCTTGTCTTCGTCTGTCCTGCCACTGACCCCCTGGCCCATGTCCTACATCTGGCCTGGAATGCCCTCAAATCCGCCAAACGATCACACTTCCCCCGTTCAAAGCCCTGCTGAAGTCTCATCTCCTCCAGGAGGCCTTCACAGATTGTCCCCCTATTCCTCTGCTCCCCCTTCCCTCCCAATTGCCCTGTCTCACTCCCTTTGCTCTACCTCCCCCCCGCCCCTCACACTTGTTTATATATGTACATATTTATAATTCTATTTATTTATATCGATGTCACTGATGCCTGTTTACTTATTTTGATGTCTGTCTCCCCGCTTCTAAACCGTGAGCCCGCTGGGGCCAGGGATCATCTTTATTTGTTGCTGAATTGTACTTTCCAAGTCCTTAGTACAGTGCTCTGCACACAGAAAGCGCTCAATAAATACGATTGAACGAATACTCCCTCTCTTGCTCTCTCCATCACTCAGGTGCACTCTGGGGAAAGCAAGTTGCTGTTGAACATCTTCACTTGGCCATTTGTGCTTCTCTCTCCCTTCCTCAAAAAGTAAACTATAGAAACAGCATCATCTGGCAGTCGGGGGTCTTGCAGCTGGGTCTGGTGTCTGGCCAGGGCATTGTTTCGATTCTATTTCTATCGCCAGATCAGAAAGAGCATATGCAACCAGAAGCCTCATCTGTATTTGCTTGGGTGAATAATGACAGTCACTCAGCAGCTTAATTCATCGGCACGAGATGTCTTCAGGACCTTCACTGATCCCCAGAGAGTCCAGTGGAAGGAGAGTCAGGACAGCTTGGTTCTGACTTGGCTTACTAACCAAGAGGACTAGAGAAGCAGCATAGCCTATTGGATAGATCACAGGCCTGGGAGTCAGAAGGACCTGGGTTCTAATGCTTATTCTGCCCCTTATCTGCTCTGTGACCTTGGACAAGTCACTTAACTTTTCCATTAACTTCTCTGTTCCCTTCACTTCTTCTCTTAGCTTCTTATTGACCCCATCTATGAAATGGGAATTAAGACTGTGAGTCCCATGAGGAACATGGGTTGTATCCATCCTGATTAGCTTGGGTCTACCCCAATGATTAGGACAGTAGCTTCACAAAGTAGGACAGTATTTGCTTCACAAATACCATAAAAAACCCAAAACTGATTATCTTGTCTATACCCCAGCACTTAGTACAGTCCCTGACACATAATAGGAGCTTAACAAATACCATAAAAAACTACAGACAAACCTGATTATCTCATATCTACTCCAGAGCTTATTACAGTGCCCGACATATAGTAAGTACTTAACAAATACCATCTTGTCTTGTCTTACGCCGTCAAGTCGCTTCCCACCCATTACGTATACCACAGACACATCTCTCCCAGAACACTCCCCTCTCCATCTGCAAATGTTCTGGTAGTGTATCTGTAGAATTTTCTTGGTAAAACTACAGAAATGGTTTCACCGCTGCCCCTTTCTGCGCAGTCCACTCGAGTGTCGACCCTCGACTCTCTCCCGTGCCGCTGCTGCACAGCGCAGGGGAGTTTTGACTTGTAGCATATTGTCTTCCACTTGCTAGCCACTGCCCAAGCTAGGAATGGAATGGGGATGACTTTCCTTGACTCTTCCTCCCATAGCCGAGCCTGGTAGAGGACTGGAAACTCTCCAGGTGTGACCCTGAGAGGGGGACAAATACCATAAAAAAAAAAAAACCTCATTAGTTCGTATTTACCTCATGCTTAGTACAGTGCCTAGTAAATGCTTAACAAACACCAATTTTTTTTTTTTAAAAAGGCCAGGCTCATCTGTCCATTTTGACAACTTGAAGGTGGAATAGGCCAGATGGCATCTCCAGATGAATTAGAGGGCGGTGAATAAAGGATTCTCCCCCGGACAGTGGTTTCCCTTGAAGGCCTCCGGGCCTGGAAGGGGGTGAAACTTCAGACAGACTAGTGAGAGATTTGACCCTGGAGAGAGATTCCATTCCTCTTGACTCATTGCGACACTGCCCACCAGGACTTCGTTGAAGGTCTTTGGGTCGTCGTCCTCAAAGCTAGCGCTCCAGCTGTCCCTTAGTCACCAGGCGGTCTCCGACGTGTCTATAACGCCTGCATGACTCTACCAGCTCTGTTGTAGTGTATTCTCCTGATTGCTTAGTACAATGTTCCTCTTGTAGTAAGCGCTCAACAAACACCATCGATCCATTGATTGATTGACCACTGAAGACTTGATTGATTGATTGATTGCTGAGCACTATTCTAAGTGCTGGGTAGATACAAGGTAAACAGGTTGTCCCACATGGAGCTCAGAGTCTTAATTCCCGTTTTCCAGATGAAGCAACTGAGACTCAGAGAAGTTAAGTAACTTGCCCAAGGTCACACAGCTGATAAGTGGTGGAGCTGGGATTAAAGCTCATGACCTCTGACTCCCAAGCCTGGGCTCTTTCCACTGAGCCATGCTGCTTCTCTAAAGTACTAAGTACACCAACCCCAGTGACATCCATGAAACATGAACTTCAGGTCTCTAGACTGTAAACTCACTGTGGGCAGGGAATGCGTTGGATTGTACTCTCTCAAGCACTGACTCCCCTCTCAGAGTCGCACCTGGAGAGTTTCCAGTCCTCTACCAGTCTCAACTATGGGAGGGAGAGTCAAGCAGAGGCCTGTCCATTCCATTCCTAGCTTGGCCAGTGGTTAGGGAGGGGAAGGCAATCTGCTACAGGTCAAAACTTCCCTGTGTTGGGCGGCAGCGGCAGGGGAGAGAGTCGAGGGTGGAGACTCAGGTTTTCTGCACGGTAGGAGGTAACGGTAAACCGCTTCCATATTTTTGCCAAGAAAACTCTATGGATCCACTACTAGAATGATTGCAGATGGAGAGCGGGGAGTTCTGGGAGAGATGTGTCCATGGAAGCACAATGGGTCGGAGATGACGCGACAGCAGAAGACAAGACAAGGAGTACTAATGACGCTGACCCCAGTGACAGAGTTGAAACATGAATTTACAGTCTTCTAGATTGTAATCTTGCTATGGGAAGGGAACATATCCTACAAATCGGTGGGATTGTACTCTCTTAAGCACTAACTACAGAGCTCTGCACACAGTAAGTGCTCAATAAATACTATTTATTGATTGATTGATTGAAAAACTGGGCTCTTTTGCTTTGACTGCTACATCAGCCTCCTCGCTGACCTCCCTGCCTCCTGTCTCTCCCCACTCCAGTCCACATTTCACTCTGCTGCCCAGATCATTTTTCTAAAAGAAATATTCAGTCCACATCTCACCACTCCTCAAGAACCTCCAGGAGTTGCCCATCGACTCCTGAGTCAAATAGAAACAACTCCTTACTTTTGGCTTTAATAATAATAATGTTGGTATTTGTTAAGTGCTTACTATGTGCAGAGCACTGTTCTAAGCGCTGGGGGAGATACAGGGTAATCAGGTTGTCCCACGTGAGGCTCACAGTTAATCCCCATTTTACAGATGAGATATCTTAAAAGCACTCAACCACCTTGGCCCCTCCTACCTCACCTTGTTTAATTTCCTACTCAACCCAACCCACACACTTCACTCCTCTAATGCCAATTTACTCACTGTACCTCGATCTCATCAATCTCACCCCTGACCCTTCGCCCACATCCTGCCTCGGGCCTGGAACACCCTCCCACTTCATATCTGTCAGACCATGACTCTCCTCAACTTCAAAGCCTTATTAAAATCATATCTTTCCAAGGGACCTTCCCTGATTAAGCTTTCATTTCCCCTACTCCCTCTCCCTTCTGCGTCACCCTTGCATTTGGATTTGTACCCTCTATCCAACCCATCCTCACATCTATAATACATTTTACACATCTATAATATATTTTAAAGTCTCTCTCTCCCACTAGGCTGCAAGTTCCTTGTGTGCAGGGAATGCCTCTACTGACTGTTTTATTGTACTCTCCCAAGCCCTTACTGCAATCCTCTGCACATACTAAGTGCTCAAAAAATACAATTGATTGCTTCTCTTATGGGAAATTCCTATTTTCAATGTTCTCTGGGGATCAAATCTGCGTCGCCCGGGGATACGATTGATAATTTGATAAATACGATCGATCGATCCATTCATCGACACATGAACTTTTATACACTTTATTTTAAAAGAAATGAGTGCACTCTAACTCCAGAGGTGAACAGCAGCTTTACATTTGACACCTTACGTCTGTCCCCGTTCTCCAGATGAACAGAGGGTCTTTTCATTCTTTTCATGTCAACGGCAGTTGCTCTGCTCAATATCCCGTATCTCAAAACCAGTCTCAGCTCACCTGCCTGTGCAGGGCAGCCTTTGAGGAGTTTGCAGTTGCCTTTTCCAAGCTTTCTTTAGGACAGGGCTGTATTATCCTTGTGACAGTTCATTTTTTGAAAGACGCAGGATGCAGGGCGATCGCCACCATCATCGTCATCAACCCCATCCTCAGCCTCTTCCCTGTCATTCTCAGAGTGAACTGAACTTTTAAGGGATGCAGAGCTCTATAAAGGATGCTTCCAGTGTGCAGAGCCCTGTACTAGACATGTATTAGATGCAAAACATTGTGCTGAGTGCCTACTCTGTGCAGAGCACTGTTCTGAGTGTTCACTGAGTGCCGAACACTTTTCCAAATGGTTACTATATGCAGAACATTGTGCTGAGCATCTACTGTAAGCAGGACACTTCATTCATTCGTATTTCTTGAGCACTTACTGTGTGCAGAGCACTGTACTAAGTACTTGCAAAGTACAATACAGCAGTAAAGAGAGGCAATCCCTGCCCACAACAGGCTTATAGTCTAGAGGTGGGGGAAGACAGTCATCAAAACAAATAAACAGGCATTAATGTAAATAAGTATCTGTTAAGTGTTTACTATGTGCCAGGCACTGTACTAAGCACCGGGGTGGATACAAGTAAATCGGATGGGACACAGTTTCTGTCTCACATGGGGCTCCTAGTCTCAATTCCCATTTTACAGATGAGGTAACTGAGGCACAGAAGTGATGTAATTTGCCCAAGGTCATACAGCAGACCGGGATTAGAACCCATGACCTTCTGACTCCCGGGCCCTTATTCTACCTACTGTGCCATACTGCTTTCCTATGTAAGTGCTATGGGGCTGAGAGTGGGGTGAACTAAGGGTACAAATCCAGGTTTAAGGGCAACAGAGAAGGGAGAGGGAGTAAGTGAAATGACGGCTTAGTCGGGGAAGGCCTCTTGGACGAAAAGGGATTTTAATAGGACTTTGAAAGTTATTACATGGGGCAAATCCCGTGCCCCAGATGGGACTCACTTAACTTCTCTGTGCCTCAGTTACCTCATCTGTAAAATGGGGATTAAGACTGTAAGCCCCATGTGGGACAACCTGATTACCTCGTATCTACCCCAGCGCTTAGAACAGTGCTTGGCACATAGTAAGCACTTAAATATCGTTATTATTATTATTATTACTTCACTTCTCTCTGCTCATTTTCCTCATCCGTGAAATGGGCATGAAATACCCATTTTCCCTCTCCCTTAGGATGTGAACTCCCTAAGGGACAGGAAATGTATCTGTCCTGATTATCTTGCATCTTCTCCAGCTCAGCACAGAGCTTGACAAATAGTAAGCACTTAACAAATACCACAATTCTAATTGCAGAGGGGACACAGTACGGTCTGGGGGAAAGAGCTCGGGGCTAAAAGTGAGAAACCTCTCATCCCAGCTTTGCCTCTACTGGGTGGCCTCGGAAGAGTCACCTAACCTCTCTGAACTCAGGTACCTTATCTGTAAAATGGCAGTAAAAATATCTGCCTCTCCCTACCCCAACAGATGTTGTGAGAACACAGTCCAGTAGTTGACTGACTCCATAAAAAAATTTAAAAGTACTCTGCCAATACCAGGTGTTCTACTCTGACCTCCCTCCCTGTTGTTTCTGAAGCTCCTTCTTTGCGTCTGTTACCGCGACACTTTAAGCCTGCCAGTGCCCGTGTCACTGTGTAAATGTAGAAGCCAAGTTTGCCTGTTGGAGATTTCCTTGGGGAATCAACCAGACAGATTTAAATACGCCTCAAAATCCCGCTGTGGTGGGGGAGGCCTTTTAGCTCTCTGAGACGAAGAAATTTAGTGCAATGGCTGCCACGGGAATGATTTGCTTCTGTGAACTGTGCCTTATGAAATGTGTGTATTTCTAAGTGATTGATGTGCTGCTTTTGCAATGGAAAACTTCAGGAATGAAGAAGATACCTCTCACCCCTTCTCTCTGTCCTCCTTTATCCCCTCCCTCCTTCCCTTCCCTCTCCTCCCTTCTTCTTCACTTTCTCCTCTCCCTCCTCCTCCCCATTCTCCTCTCTTCCTCCTCACCCATCTCTCCACCCTTTCTCATCTCCTCTTCATCCTCCCCTCTCTCTTCTCCCCTCCCTCCCTTTTCTTCTCTTCTCCTCCCTCTCCCTTCCCCTCTCCTCATTTCTCTCCCCTCCCCTCTCCTTTCTCTCCCCCTTCCCCTCTCCTCCTTTCTCTCCCCCTTCCCCTCCTCACTTTCCTTCTCTCCTCCTCCCCTTTTCCCTTTCCTTCCTCCTTCCTTTCCTCTTCTCCCTCTTCCTCCCCCCTCCTCCCCTCTCTTTCTCACCCTCCTATGCCTCCTTCTCATCTCCTTCTTTTCTCCTCCTCCTCCTCCCCTTCTCCTCCCTCTCTTCCTCCTCATTCTTCTTTCCTCTTCCCCCTCCTTGTCCCCACTTACTCTTCTTCCCCTACACTCCCCCCTCCCTCCTTTCCAGTACTGGTTACTTCCTGTGCCTTAATTTGGACATAGTTTGGCCACTGTTTGAACCTTGCCTGTCTATTAGATTGGAGTCATCATTCTGGCTGGAGATTTCATCACTGAGTGTGTGATTCTCATAAAGAGGATCTCTTGCTCACTTGCACGCTTGCACACTCGGCATTCTTTTGGGCTGTTGTAATAGTAGTGGTAATATTTATTAAAGACTCACATGTACAAAATGCAGGGAGGTAAGGGCAGGGAAATAATTCACAGGAGAAAAAATTCAGCAAGAAACAAACCTGGACTTTTTCCAGAGCAGAACATTTTTTCATATATTGGTTTATTTTCATATCTATCTTTTTCTGGAGAACCTCCCAATGACGAGATCATTTTATCAAAGACTTTGATTTGGAGCTTTTTTTTTTTCCAAAGAGGCCTTTTGTGCAGAATTCAGAGAAGAAAGCAGATCGATAAGGAAAATCAATTCTCAGGTTTCTCAATTCCACCCCATCTTTCAGTTTCCTCTTGCAGACTGTGTGTTAGCGTTGTGCTGACTTCAGATACCGGGGCTCAGTTGGGATATACTGCGAGAAATTTCTTCAGGTTTCCATACTTCACTGATCCACGTGAGCTCAACAAAATCGTCAGTTTCACACTGATGACGTCTGTACACAGGCTTCTTTTCCACCTTCAGCAGGAGTGGAGTGAAACCATGCGTGAGAGTCTTTGAGGAAGAAGGCTCCACACTGCTAATAATAATAACTGTGGTATTTGTTAAGCACTTACTATGTGCCAGGCCATGAATTAAGTGCCGGGGTGGTTACAAGCTAATTGGGTTGGGCACAGTACCTGTTCCACCTGGGGCTCACACTCTTAATTCCCATTTTACAAATGAGGTAACTGAGGCATAGAGAAGTGAAGCAACCTGCCCTAGGTCACACAGCAGAAAGTGTGAGTGTCAGGATTAGAACCCAGGACCTTCTGACTCCCAGGCCTGTGCTCTATCTATCCCACCTCCATTGCTTGTCTGCTGTGTGATCTTGGGCAAGTCACTTCACTTCTCTGTGCCTCAGTTACCTCATCTGTACAATGGGGATTGAGACTGTGAGCCCCACATGGGACAACCTGATTACCTTGTATTTACCCCAGAGCTTAGAACAGTGCTTGGCACATAGTAAGCACTTACCAAATGCCATCATCATTACTATTATTACTTCACCATGCTGCTTCTACGCTCTTCTTTCGGGGGACCTGGGATTTAGACTAGGTGACTCCATCTTTTTGAATGTCAGTCTTTTAAAATGGGGTCCTGTTACTTTTCCCTGGCCCTATCCCAAGGCTGAGCAATCAATTAATCAGTCAATAACCCATACCATTTATTGAGTGACTACCGGGTGGGTTCAGAGCCCTGGAGTCAGTGGTATAGCGCATAGTACAGTGCTCTGCACATAGTAAGCGCTCAATAAATACTGTTGAATGAATGAATGAACTTAGTGCAACGCTTGGGAGAGTACAATTCAATAGAATTAGGAGATAACGTTCCCCTGTCCACAACTAACTTACCTAGTGAGAGTACAAGCGGTGGAGGCTGGAGATGATTGGAGTTTGAACTGGGGTGATGTGAGATAAAACGAGGATCTGCTTTGAACTCTTGGGAGAAGGAAGATTAGATGATTTCCAAGGTGTTATTATGCATTATTAGGATACTCGCCTCTCCCATCACTACCTATTTATATGACTCAAGGACCTAAGGGAGATGTGAGAAAGTACGCAAAAGGAGAATAGGTGGGGGAAATAAAAACAGGTAAAATAGAACAGGGTATTTCAGAGAAATGAGTAAATCCAGATCCAAGGGCTTCCTGCTTTTATGATTTCTCATCATCATCCCTCATCAGATAAAGCCACCTCTCTCCCCCTCCCCGGCGGTTTCTCCCAGCCCAGGCTGAGAGCTTCCCCATCTGCAGTCTCCTCCCCCTCCTCCCCGCCGCCCCCAGCAACTGACTGATTTGGCTGGGTTAAGATGAGATGGGGAGGGGGTGAGACACCCTGGGGATGGCTGAGGGGTGGAATTTGGGGTGTGGGAGGCTGGGATCTGGGAATGAATGTGGAAAAAACATTTTAAAGCCACTGTGGTATTTGTTAAGTGCTTACGATGTGCCAGGCAAATTGGGCTGGACATAGTCCCTTTCACACATGGGGCTCACAGTCTTGAGCCCCATTTTACAGATGAAGGAACTGAGGCCCAGAGAAATGAAACGACTTGCCCAAGGCCACACAGCAGACAAGGGGCAGAGCTGGGATTAGAACCCATGACCTTCTGACTCCCCGACTGGGCTCTATCCACTAAGCCACGCGGCTTCCGATATCTTTTCAATCAAATCAATCATTCAGAGGCATTTCATTCATTCAATCATATTTATTGAGCACTTACTGTGTGCAGAGCACAGTGCTAAGTGCTTGGCCCAGTAGAATACGAGTTGATAGACACTTTTTTATGGCATTTGTTAAGTGCTTACTAGGTGCTAGGTACTCTTCTAAGCCCTGGGGTAATCAGGTTGGATTCAGCCCGTGTCCCACATGGGGCTCACAGTCTTAATCCTCATTTTACAGATGAGGGCACAGAGAAGTGAAGTGATTTGCCCAAGGTCACACAGCAGACAAGTGGTGGATGCGGCACAAGAACCCATGTCCTTCTGATTCCCAGGCCCGTGTTCTATTGACGAGAAGCAGCGTGGCTCAGTGGAACGAGCCCGGGCTTGGGAGTCAGAGGTCATGGGTTCTAATCCCGACTCCGCCGCTTGCCAGCTGTGTGACTTTGGGCAAGTCACTTAGCTTCTCTGTGCCTCGGTTCCCTCATCTGCAAAATGGGGATGAAGACTGTGAGCCTCACGTGGGACAACCTGATGACCCTATATCTACCCCAGCGCTTAGAACAGTGCTCTGCACATAGTAAGCGCTCAACAAATACCAACGTTATTATTATTAGGCCATGCCATTGTGGGCCCTGCCCACAACAAGCTGCGGCTTAAGTGTCCTTACTTACACGTGACACCCTTTTGTTGATGCTGTGGTTGGTAAAATCTCCCCCTTCAAAGAATAAAGTCTCAGCTCCAGAGAAGGGAGAGGAAAAGTACTTTCAGAAATCCTTCTTTTCCTTATCGTCAGCCATAAACGCATACAGAGGATGGCACTGCTCAGAACCAAGGAAGCGTGCAAATCTCCTACTTGGAAACACCCACTACCCCCTGAAGACAAAGTGTTCTGGAAAGAATACACTGAATTCCTGCTGCCTAGAATTAATAAACCGGCCCTTGATTATCCCAGCACCTCTATTCTTTTGAGGCAACTGGCGATATGTAACAGAACTGGAAACTAGCAGGGAGTTTATGGTTAATGACAGGGGAGTATCAGCAGCGCTGAGTGATGGGTTGTTCAGAGAAGGGTGCCACCCTGTTATTGTTCAGTGAATGCCCGCACAAATGGGTTGCTTGGATCGCTAGTGCTATGACGACCTGGCTGGTGGTGAGGATCAGAAACAAATGCCAATGCCAAATCCTTGGCACACACTTGGCTCGGCTAGCCCTGTTGTGCCAGCGGGTGGCTTAAAAGAAATATAAAGTCAACGGTCCCGCGGTATTAAACGGCAAAGGGCTTCCTAGCTCTTTCCCCCGTCAAAGCCCTGTTGAAGGCACATCTCCTCCGAGAGGCCTTCCCAGCCCAAGCCCCCTTTCCGCTTCTCCCCGTCTCTTCTGCGACTCCCTGACTTGTTCCCTTTGCTCTTCCCCTCTCCCAGCCCCAAAGCACTTAAGATGTACAGATATGTAATTTATATATTTGTATTGATGTCTGTCTCCACTCCTCCAGACTGTAAGTTCTTTGTGGGCAGGGAATGTGTCTTGTTTATTGTTGTACTGTACTCTCCCAAGCGCTCTGCACACAGTAAGTGCTTACTAAACACGATTGAATGAAAGAATGAATGTCCTGTAGTGAGAGGGGCAGTATAAAAACACATACAAATAGACCCCTTAATGGTTAACAATCCACTAGGACTGCAAGCTCTTCGGGGAGGGCAGGGATGGTGTCTACCCATCCTATTGTATTCTCCTAAGTGCTTAATATAGTGCTCTGCATACAGTAAGCACTCGATAAATACCATTTTTTATGGTATTTGTTAAGCATTTGCTATTGTTCTAAGGCTGGGGTAGATAGGAGTTAATCATTCCATGTCCCACCTGGAGCTCACAGTCAATCCTCATTTTGCAGCTGAGGTCACTGAGGCATAGGGAACTTAAATGACTTGCCCAAGATCGCACAGCAGACAAGTGGCAGAGCTGGGATTAGAATCCAGGTCCTTCTGACTTCCAGGTTTGTGCTCTAGCCACCACTGATTAATTGACTGGGAGCCCTGAGAGCAAGGCTTATCTCCTTTTCAGAAGTGGGATGAAGAAGGCACGGAAAATTCACTTACAGTAAGAAAAGCTTCCCGTTTTGAATGCCTTAGTGGTCATTTCATTTTTGAGGTTAATTTTCTGCCCCATGCCAGTTTTTTTTTGATAAGCAATTTTAGGGGAGTGCTTCTCCCTGAAGTATTCCCAACCTGCATTTTGGCACAATGCAAAAGTAAAGGACATTGCTGAAGCACATTTTCCTTGTGACTTCAGAATGCCCCTTGAACTGCCCTGAATGATCTGCAGCGGGCAGGTGCCTCCCAGAAAGGACAGGGGCACTCATTCTGGACTCCCCGGGTCCCAAATGGGCTCCTAGAAGGGAATCGGCATCATCATTTTCACAACATCGTTAAAATCCTCCCTTTTCTCTTCTTCCAAACTGCTGCCAATAATCCAAGCATTTATCCTAATCCACCTTAACTCTTGCATCAGCCTCCTTGTTGGCCTCCCTGCCTCCAGCTGCTATAGGGAGCACCAGGAAATTTTCCCTTAAGAAGAAGGTAAGTGGATTCATTCTTTCATTTATTCAATCATATTTATTGAACACTTACTGTGTGCAGAAAACTATACTAAGCACTTGGGAAAGTACTATACAATGATGAGGGCAGTGTACCCAAATTTACTATTAGTATAGTAAGTGCTCAAACAATATTCCTGATTGACCGATTGACTTACTGTTTCTTTCGCAGTTAGTTGGAAGAGGCAGATCTATCTAAGGCCAGAAGCACACAGTTTGGATTCTGTTTCTTTCCTGTTAGTGAATAAAATGGTAGAGTGGATTTGGGGGAGCAGAAAGGATATTACTCTTTCTATGGATTCTTGCCGTGGAGGTGAGTTGGTGACATTCATTCATTCATTCATTCGATAGTATTTATTGAGCGCTTACTATGTGCAGAGCGCTTGGAATGTACAAACTGGTAACAGATAGAGACAGTCCCTGCCCTTTGACGGGCTTAGACATCCTCCCTTAAGGCAGACAGAGTGCGGTTCATTGACCCAACAGCAGGGAATCAATAAGTCAATCAGTGGCACTTACGGAGCAGTTACTGTGTGCAGAGCACTAAGCTAATTGTTTGGGAGAGTTCAATAAAATAAAGTACAACAAAATCCTTGCCTACAAGAAGCTTACAGAATAGAGGAAGTCAGCTCAGTTCCTTAAAACACAGTTAACACTACTAATAATAATTGTGTCGTGTTTTTTTAAAGTATTCGTTAAGCGGTTACTATGTGTCAAACACTGTTCGGAGCTCTGGGGTAGATACAAATTAATTAGGTTGGACACAGCCCCTGTTCCATGTGAGGCTCTCAGTCTAGGTAGGAAGGAGAACTGGAGAACGGAGGCACAGATAAGTTAAGTGACTTGCCCAACTTCACACAGCAACCAGTTGGCAGAGTCAGGATTAGAAATGTACTCTCCCAAGGGCTTAGTACAGTGTTCTGCACACAGTAAGCACTCAATAAATATGATTGAATGAATGAATGAATGAACCCAGGTCCTCTGACTCCCAGACTCGTGCTCTTTCCACTAGGCCATGCTGTGTCTTGCTAAATGCATGTGTTAAATGCTTACTGCGTGTCAAGCCCTGTGCTGCAAGCTGGGGTAAATGCAATCCAATCGGGGGGGGCCACAGTTCCTGCCCCCATGGGGCTCCTGGTCTCGGATGAGGGAGAGTACGGTATAACAGAGTCTTTCTTTTTTGTCCGTCTCCTTTCTCCTCACCTTTACTTCCCTCTTCTCCTCACCAGCTTTCTGTTTTAAATGTATAACTGGCCCTTTCCCCTCTAGACTGTAAGCTCCTTGTGAGCAGGGAATGTGTCTGTTATACTGTTTTTACTCTCCCAAGTGCTTAGTACAGTGCTCTGCACACCATAAGCACTCAGTAAATATGACGGATTGACTGCTTTATTAACACACCAAGCACTCCAATGTGTCATTTTCTTTGGTTCTTTTGCACCCGACTAAGAATTGATTAGGCATATTCGTGAATCACGTAAGGAAGGATGGCATATCTGGATAAGCATCAAGATATTGGGGGCAACCTCTGGCTGGCTAATCGAGTTGGCCCGTGGGTTTTTTCTAGAATGCAGTCTTCTTTTTACTCCCTTAATAATCTCTACAAGGAGTCGGCACACCTATGCGGTCCTAGAAGGTGTGAAGTACAGACGCTGGTGTCAATCATCCACAGACCAGCGGTGACAACTTAATGGTGGTGAGGAAAATGATATGAAGCAAGAAGAAGTCATGATTAACCTCGTGGTACAATTTAAAAATTAGCACAGAGCTTTTATTTCACTTTTTTTTTTTAACCCTAAGTTCGGGGCGAGTTGACTGCCAAGCTGCTAAAAGACTCCGTTCTGGGGCAGATTTATGAGTCTCCAAAGCTCATTATATCACAGCTCGTGATATGTAGAGATGGTTTGGGGCAGCCACTTAATCAGAATTCATTATTTTGTTCCTTTGGGGGAAATGCAATTTCCATTTTAGGGAAGTAATTCCATAGAATTCCTCTGGAGCTACAGCGTCTACGACTGAAGCATTTGGTCTGTGGAGGCATTTGTCTGCTTCTAGACTTGGTAGTAACAAGACTCTAGAGTTGGTTAATGAGGGTCAAGTGAGAGGGGGGATGAAGGTGCCTCTCTTGGGGGTTGGGGTGTGGGGGAGTGGCGAGGAAGGTCCAGTCCATTTTGCAAACAAGCAGTGGGGAAATGGCCCCTTCCTCATCCCAGCTCTGCCACTTGTCAGCTGTGTGACCTTAGGCAAGTCACTTAACTTCTCTGGGCCTCAGTTACCTCATCTGTAAAATGGGCCTGAAGACTGAGAGCCCCATGTGGGATAACCTGATCACCTTGTATCCCCCCACCCCCAGCGCTTAGAACAGTGCTTTGCACATAGTAAGTGCTTAACAAATACCATTATTATTATTATTATTATCATTAATAATGCTCAGAGAATTGCACAGGCTTGGCCACAGTAAAATGCCTCATTCTTTCTTAGTGCTTAGTACAGTGTTTTGCTTAGAGTAACCGCTCAGTAAATTCCAGGGATGGGCTGATTTCTCATTTATGAAGTTGCCTTGAAGAAGATAGAAGTTACAGATTCAATTTCGAGAGGGGGACAGGGGAAGCAGCATGGACTAGTGGATAGAGCACGGGCTTGGGAGTCAGAAGGTAATGAGGTCTAATCCCAGCTCTGCCACTTGTCTGCTGTGTGACCTTGGGCAAGTCATTTCACTTCTCAGTGCCTCAGTTCCCTCATCTGTAAAATGGGGATTGAGACTATGAGCCCCATGTGGGACAGGGACCCGATTTGCTTGTATCCGATTTGTTTGTATCCACTCCAAAACTTAGTACAGTACCTGGCGCATAGTAAGTGCTTAACAAATATCAGAATGAATATTATCAATATTATTATCCACCACAGGATCCCCTCTCCACAGCCTAAACCCAAGTCCCAACTCACCCATAATAGAAAAACGGACACGGTCCCGGCCCTCAAGGAGCTAACAATCAAAAAGGGGGGACAGGCAGGCAGATAGACACCAAATTCATATAGTGGGAACACTGCTAATAATAATAATAATGACAGTAATGGTATTTGTTAAGTGCTTACTGTGTGCCAGGCATTGTACTAAGCGCTGGGGTGGCTACAAGCTAATCCGGTTGGACTCAGTCCCTGTCCCATGTGGAGCTCCCAGTCTCGATCCCCATTTTACGGGCAAGGTAACTGAGGCCCAGAGAAGTGGGATGACTTGCCCAAGGTCACACAGCAGACAAGCAGCCTTCTGACTCCCCAGCCTGTGCTCTATCCACTACGCCGTGCTGCTTCTTAAACCCTACACCACTAAAAGAGGAGTAACCTTTTGGAACTGGAAGGTGAGAGGTTCAAAATTTGCCCAAGGAAAATCATTTGGTACTTTAATGGCTACCTAACATTCAAACAGACCTTAATGGAATACATCAGTATCATCCCTGGAAACTTTCACAGTGCTCAATCCCTAAATTCCTTCTACCCGATAGTCCAAAAGGCCCTAGCTTTTTTTAAAAAAAACAAAATTAATGGTATTTGTTAAGTGCTTACTATGTGCCAGGCACTGTACTTACTGTTGGGGTAGATAGAGGCTATTCAGGTTGGACACAGTCCCTGTCTCACATGAGGCTCACAGACTTAATCCCCATTTTACAGATGAGGTAACTGAGGCACAGAGAAGCTAAGTGTCTTGCCCAGAGTTACACAGCAGACAAGTAGCCGAGCTGGGATACTTTTAGAACCCCAGTCCAAGGTATTGCACTATAAGATTAAGATTGAGTCGTACTGCAGGTGTCAAATTGGACAGTGAGTAATAATCGCAATTGTGGTATTTTTTAAGCACTTACTTTGTGCCAAGCACTGAACTAAGATCATCAGGTCCCACGTAGAGCTTACAGTCTAAGTAGGAGGGAAAACAGGCATCGAATGAGAAGCAGTGAGGCCTTGTGGATAGAGCACGGGCCTGGGAGTCAGAAGGACCTGGGTTCTAATTTGGGCTCGCCCGCTTGTCTGGCTTGTGACCTTGGCCAAGTCACTTTACTTCTTTGGGCCTCAATTACCTTGTCTGTAAAATGGGGCTTAAGACTGTAAGCTTCAAGTGGGACATGGATCGTGTCCAACCTGATTACTCTCCACCTACCCCAGTGCTTAGAACAGTGGCTGGCACATAGTAAGAAGTACCACTTAAAAACAAAAAGGATCCCCATTTTGCAGATGAGGGAACTGAGGTGCAGAGAAGTGGAACAATTTGCTCAAGGTCACACAGCCGCCACACAGTGCTTAGAACAGTGGCTGGCACATAGTAAGTGCTTACGAAATGCCACTTAAAAGAATCCCCATTTTGCAGATGAGGGAACTGAGGTTCAGAGAAGTTGAACAACTTGCTCAAGGTCACACAGCCACCAAATGGCAGACCGGGGATTAGAACTCAGATCCTTTGATTGTCAGGGCTGTACTCTTTCCACTAGGCCACACTGCTTCTCAGTAATGTGATCAATAATGGAAATGCTTGACTGCTAGAGTAAACGACACTGAGAGAGCAATCGATTCTCCTAGACAGTGATGCACGTAGCTTGGCTCCCACAGTTCAGTGAGTTCAACTGGTAAATACACAGAAACACACTGGAACTACCTCTGGTCCTAATACTATTATTATTTTATTATTATTCCCGCTAAGCCCCTACCGTGTGCCAAGTACTGTCCTAAGCCCCTGGAGTTCATCCGGTTGGACACAATCCTTGTACCAAATGGGTATCCCAGTCCAAGCGGGGGTGAGTTTATGGGAAGTGCCATCCTTTAGCTGGAAGACGATCCTACGGCTCACTTCTGGAGATTGTATCCAGGTGTGTGAGGGCCCTGAGAGAGCAACTCTTGCGCACGGTGAACGGGAAGATACAGTTGGGCACATTTTCGGTCCCCTTGTCTTTTGAGGAAGTTGTGCTCTGACAGTGAGTTGTGGTCGAATGGCATTGCCGGTGCTTTCTAAGCAACAGGTCGGATTTGGTTTTCCAGGGCTTTCTGAGACTTCAGAGCTAGAAGGAAGAGAGGGGAGAGAGAGATCCATTTTAGGACTCGATTTAAAAGAGTTGTAACAGATGGAGAATTAGAATTTTCTCATATCGAACAGGAATCCTCGTCTTTCTCTCTAAACCCACTCCTCCTCCTAATTTTCTCCTCTGGGACGCTACCTCCACCATCCTCCCTGTCTCAAAAGCCTGTGACCTCGGTGTGCCTATTTATTGTTGTACTGGACTCTCCCGAGTGCTCCACCGTGCTCTGCACGCAGTAAGTGCTCAATAAATACGGTCGAATGAAAGTTGACTGAATGTAGACAAGTAGCGTGGCCTAGAGGAAAGAGCACAGGCCTGGGATTCAGAGGACCTGGGTTCCATCATTAGCCTACAGTGTCACCTTGGGAAAGTCACTGAATTTCTTTGTGCCTCAGTTTCCTCATCTGTAAAATGGAGATCCAATACCTGTTCTCCCTCCTACTTAGACGGTGAGCTCCATGTGGGATGGGGAGTGCGTCTGACCAGATTATACAGATTATAATGAATCTATCCCAGCGCTTAATACAGGGTTTTGTACATACCACAATTATTAGCACCCTTGATTCCTCGCTGTCTTACATCTCTCACGTTCACTCTCCTGCCAAATCCTTCTGGTTCCTACCAACATCTTCCAGAATTCCCCCCACTCTGCTTTCCTCTCCATCCAGTTACCGCTCTGGTAAAAGTTCAGATTATATTTCAACCCCATCCAGCAACATTTTGTACTGTCCTTCTCACCCTCCCCTTTTAACCCAGACTACATCTTACCGGATGTTGCTTTTCAGATTCTTCAACAGTCCTCTCTGAAACAGCCAAGACTATGAATCAATAAATCAGCAGTGTTTCTTGAGCAACCACTGGGTGCAGAACATTGTACTAAATTCAATAGTATCTATTGAGCGCTTACTATGTGCAGAGCACTGTACTAAGCGCTTGGAATGGACAAATCGGCAACAGATAGAGACAGTCCCTGCCCTTTGACGGGCTTACGATGCTTGGGAGAGTACAGTAAAATTAGTAGACACGATTTCTGCCCTTGAGGAACTAACAATCTAGCAGGTGATGGAAAAGTTAGGTGGACGAGAGGATTTGGCAAGTAAAATAAGGAGATTTATGTCCTCGGAGGGATCTCTTTGTCTCTGCTTCTGTCTCTGCCCCTCTCTGTCACTCCCTTTGTCCCTGATGGCCCTTTTTCTCAGCTCCTTTTGCTCTACGTACCATCATGGTCTTTTCTTACGCTGTCGAGTCGTTTCCAACCCATAGCGACACCGTAGACACCTCATCTCCATCTGCAATCGTTCCAGTAGTGTATCCAGAGAGTTTTCTTGGTAAAAGTCCGGAAGTGGTTTACCATTGCCGCCTTCCATGCAGTAAACTCAAGTCTCTGCCCTCGACTCTCTCCCATGCTGCTGCTACCCAGAACGGGTGAGTTTCGACTTGTAGCAGATTGCCTGCCTCTCGCTAGCCACTGGCCAAGCTGGGAACGGAATGGACAGGCCTCTGCTTGACTCTCCCTCCCGTGGCCGAAACTGGTAGAGGACTGGAAACTCTCCAGGTGCCATCCTGAGAGGGGCTATGTACCATCAGTTCGGGTCTAATGGTTTCACGGCACAGTGGATAGACCCCAGCCCCGGGAGCCAGAATGTCGTGGGTTCTAATTCCAGCTCTGTCACTTGTCTGCTGTGTGACATTGGGCAAGGCACTTCATTTCTCTGTGCCTCAGTTAACTCATCTGTAAAATGGGGATTGAGACTATAAGCCCCACATGGGACAGGGACTGTGTCCAACCCAATTCGCTTGTATGATAATAATAATGATGTTGGTATTTGTTAAGCGCTTACTATGTGCAGAGCGCCGTTCTAAACGCTGGGGTAGATACAAGGTTACCAGGTTGTCCCACGTGAGGCTCACAGTGAATCCCCATTTTACAGATGAGGTAACCGAGGCACAGAGAAGCGAAGTGACTTGCCCACAATCACACAGCTGACAAGTGGCGGAGCTGGAATTCGAACCCATTACCTCTGACTCCAAAGCCCGTGCTCTTTCCACTGAGCCACGTTGCTTCTCTGTATGTGCCCCAGCACTTAGAACAGGGCCTGACACTTGATAAGTGCTTAACAAAAAACATAATTATTAATTATTATAATTATTATTCAAGGAGCCTCAGTATTGTCAAGTTCTGAATCTCTTAAAACGCCAGCATTTCTAGCCGGAACTTTCATAGCCACCTAACCTCAACACTTCTGGAAACCTCTCTTGCTCAATTTTCCCATCAGTATGGGAGCATGTTTTTTCACTTGGTGCCCTGGGAACCGAGTCTGAGGAATTTTCTACGTTACAGACCTGTGTTCCCTAAGCCCAAAGTTAGGGCCAACACTTCCCTTTTTCGTCCAAAACTTTGCTCTGGAATACTGGAATTTCTAAACAACTCCGCTCCAGCCCCAGGCCATGCTGTCTTTTCAAAATTGCTCTAATAAAATCTTATTTCCTCCTGCTGTTTCAATCCCGTTTCCCTGTTTTCTTTTCACCCTATATATTAAGCTCTAATTCCATTCGACTTGCTTTTCTCACCAATATCATTCATTCAATAGTATTTATTGAGCGCTTACTATGTGCAGAGCACTGTACTAAGTGCTTGGAATGGAAAAATAGGTAACAGAGACAGTCCCTGCCCTTTGACGGGCTTACAGTCTAATCGGGGGAGACGGACAGACAAAAACGACGGCAATAAATAGAATCATAAATAGAATAATAAATAGAATAGAATATCAATGAAACGATCAATCAATCAAAGAAAGCTATGTACCCTAGTGAAAAGACCATCGATTTGGGAGTCAGAGGACCTGCGTTCTAACCCCGGTTCCACCACTTGCCTGCTCTGTGACCTTGGGCAAGTCAGTTAACTTCTCTATGCTTCAGTTTCCTTGTCTGGAAAATAGAGATTCAATACTTATTCTACCTCCTACTTAGACTGTGAAATCCATATGGGTAATGGACTGTGTCCAACCTAATTATCTCGTATCTACCCCAGAACTTATTCCAGTGCTTGGCAAATAGTAAACGCTGAACAAATATCTCCATTATTTATCTAGCACCTGCTGGGTGCAGGAAATGGGAGGTAATAAGAAAAGTAAGTCACCTTCCTCTCTCTTAATGCTCTTTTTTCCCTCCGACCTCATGTGTTTCCAGTGGCTTGTCGCAGGCGCGGGAAGTTTCTAGAGAAGTGCGGCTCCCCTCTACCTCTCACCCCACCGTGTAATTCATAATAATAATCATGGTACTGTTCTGAGCACTGGGGAGGATACGAGTTAATTAGCTTGGACCCGATCCCTGTCCCACAAGGGGTTCACGCTCTTAATCCCCATTTTCCTGATGAGGTAGCTGAGGCCCAGAGAAGTTAGGCGACTCGCCCAAGGTCACACAGCGGACATGTGGCGGAACCAGGATTAGAATGCAGGTTCTTCTGACTCTCAAGCCCATGTTCTATCCACTAAGCTACACTGTCTTCTGGCTAATAAAGAGCAGGGTATAAAGTTGCCTTTCCATTCATTCTGAGTTTATCTGTAAGTTCTCACCAGGGAGGGAACATCGTATATTTTAATTCGATCTTTTTGTTGCCCACATTGTCTTCCACCGGCTCTGTCATTACTGAAATTTCTAATTACAGATGCAGAGATAGTAAGGCTTAGCAATAACATAAACTGGTTCCAGGGCACAGCAGGACAGTGAACAGTGTAAGCCATTTCTTTTTACGTTTGTCTTCTTCTTCTGGCCTGGCCCAGCAAAAGAGGTTTCTGGGTAAACAGGCTTCTGGCTGCTGGAGCGTGAGTGTGAGCTTTTATATTTTTTGCTATTTTCTGTGCTCTTCCTTCCTTAGATATCTCTACATCATAGCCCTTCCAATTGGGATCTTGGGGAAAGTGATAATAATAATAACAATAATAATAATACTAACTACTGCTGACCTCCTGTCCACATCCTCCCTCTGGCCTGAAACTCCCTCCCACTTCATATTTGACAGACTTTTGCTCTCCCTCACCTTCAAAGCCTGATTAAAATCACATCTTCAAGTGGGAAGCAGAGCGGCCTAGTGGAAAAAGCACGGGCCTGGGATTCAGAGGTCCTGGGTTCTACTCCCGGCTCTGTCACACACACTTGCTGTGTGATCTTGGGCAAGTCACTTAATTTCTCTGTACCTCAGTTTCCCCAACTGGAAAATGGCAATTCAATATCTGTACTCCCTCTTAGACTTTGAATTCCATGTGGGTCGGGGACCGTGTCCAGCCTGATCATCTTGTATCTACCCCAGGGCTTAGAACAGTGCCTTGCCGCCCTGTCCTCTCTTCCCACTCTCGACGATCAGGTCTCCGCTCTCAACTCCACCCTCTCTACTCATCTCGACTGTCTCGCCCCCCTTTCCCTCCGCCGCTCTCGCTCCACTAACCCACGGCCCCGGATCACCTCCTCCGTCCGCCTCCTACGCTCCTATGCTCGAGCTGCCGAGCGCTGCTGGCGAAAGTCCAAGCACCGAGCCGACCTCACACACTTCAAATTTATCCTTTCCTGCCTTAACTCTGCCCTCTCCTCCGCCAGGCAAAGCTTCTTCTCCTCCCTCATCGACACCCATGCGCGTCAACCCCGCCGATTGTTCTGGACCTTTAGCTCTCTCCTTAGGCCCCCTGTTCCTCCCCCTCCCCCATCTCTCACCCCCGATGATCTGGCCACCTATTTCCTCACGAAAATCAACACGATCAGGTCTGAGCTCCCCAAAGTCACCCCTCCGCCTCTCCCCTCCCCCCCAACAACCCCCTCCCCTACTTTCCCATCCTTCCCTGCAGTATCCTCAGAGGAGATCTCCTCCCTCCTCGCAAGTGCCACCCCCTCCACCTGCGCCTCGGACCCCATTCCCTCTCACCTTCTTAAAACCGTCGCCCCTGCCCTCCTCCCTTCCTTAACTTCTATTTTTAACCACTCGATCTCCAAGGGCTCCTTCCCCTCTGCCTTCAAACATGCCCACGTCTCCCCCATCCTAAAAAAACCCACTCTCGACCCCACTTCCCCCTCCAGTTATCGCCCATCTCCCTACTACCCTTCCTTTCCAAAATCCTAGAACGAGTCGTCTACAATAGATGCTTAGAATTCCTTAACTCCCATTCTCTCCTAGACCCCCTCCGATCTGGCTTCCGTCCCCTCCACTCTACCGAGACTGCTCTCTCTAAGGTCACCTGTGACCTCCTTCTTGCCAAATCCAACGGCTCCTACTCCATTCTGATCCTCCTTGACCTCTCTGCTGCCTTTGACACTGTCGACCATCCCCTCCTCCTCCATACCTTATCTCACCTTGGCTTCACGGACTCTGTCCTCTCCCGGTTCTCCTCTTACCTCTCTGGCCGATCATTCTCGGTCTCCTACGCCGGAGCCTCCTCCCCCTCCCATCCTTTAACTGTTGGAGTTCCTCAAGGGTCAGTTCTCGGCCCTCTTCTGTTCTCCATTTACACTCACTCCCTCGGTGAACTCATCCGCTTTCACGGCTTCGACTACCATCTCTACGCAGATGACACGCAGATCTACATCACCGCCCCTGTCCTCTCCCCCTCCCTTCGGGCTCGCATCTCCTCCTGCCTCCGGGACGTCTCCACCTGGATGTCGGCCCGCCACCTAAAACTCAACATGAGCGAGACTGAGCTCCTCATCTTCCCTCCCAGACCCGGTCCTCTCCCAGACTTCTCTATCACCGTGGATGGCACGACCATCCTTCCCGTCTCTTGGGCCCGCGATCTCGGTGTCATCCTTGACTCGTCCCTCTCGTTCACCCCACACATCCTATCCGTTACCGAGACCTGCCGGTTTCACCTCTACAGTATCGCCAAGATCCGCCCTTTCCTCTCCACCCAAACGGCTACCTTACTGTTACGGGCTCTCGTTATATCCCGGCTAGACTACTGTGTCAGCCTTCTCTCTGACCTCCCTTCCTCCTCTCTCGCCCCGCTCCGGTCTATTCTTCACTCCGCTGCCCGGCTCATCTTCCTGCAGAAACGATCTGGGCATGTCACTCCCCTTCTTAAACAACTCCAGTGGTTGCCTATCGACCTCCGCTCCAAACAAAAACTCCTCACTCTAGGCTTCGAGGCTCTCCATCACCTCGCCCCTTCCTACCTCTCCTCCCTTCTCTCTTTCTACCGCCCACCCCGCACGCTCCGCTCCTCCGCCGCCCACCTCCTCGCCGTCCCTCGGTCTCGCCTGTCCCGCCGTCGACCCCCGGGTCGCGTCCTCCCCCGGTCCCGGAACGCCCTCCCTCCTCACCTCCACCAAACTGATTCTCTTTCCCTCTTCAAAACCCTACTTAAAAATCACCTCCTCCAAGAGGCGTTCCCAGACTGAGCTCCTCTTCTCCCTCTACTCCCTCTGCCATCCCCCCTTTACCTCTCCGCAGCTTAACCCTCTTTTTCCCCTTTTCCCTCTGCTCCTCCACCTCTCCCTTCCCATCCCCACAGCACTGTACTCGTCCGCTCGACTGTATATATTTTCGTTACCCTATTTATTTTGTTAATGAATTGTACATCGCCTCGATTCTATTTAGTTGCCATTGTTTTTACGAGATGTTCTTCCCCTCGACTCTGTTTATCGCCATCGTTCTTGTCTGTCCGTCTCCCCCGATTAGACTGTAAGCCCGTCACACGGCAGGGACCGTCTCTATCTGTTGCCGACTTGTTCATCCCAAGCGCTTAGTACAGTGCTCTGCACATAGTAAGCGCTCAGTAAATACTATTGAATCAATGAATGAATGAATGAATGAACAGTGCCTGGCACATAATAAGCGCTTAACAAATACTGTAAAATACAAAGTGGGTAAACGGTTGCTTTCCAGGAAGCTAGGCATGACTTTTGACCCGTGAGCTGACCAAATGCGGAGTCACTCTAACAGGCCTGGGTGAGGTTGGGTGGCCTGAGGGGAGGATTGCTCATGGGGATGTGTGCTGGAGGCAGCTCACTATGAACAGTTCCTTCCTCAGTGAAAAGACTATTGGCTGCCAGGAGTTGGAGGTGAGAGGTCTTCTTTTATTTATCATGTTTGTTGAGCACTTAATATGTGCCAAGCACTGTTCTAAAGCTCTGGGGTAGATACCAGCTAATCAGGTTGGACACAGTCCATGTCCCACATAGGGCTGACTGTCTTAATCTCCATTTACAGATGAGGTAACTGAGGCCCAGACAAGTGAAGTGACTTGCTCAAGTTCACTCAGCAGACAAGTGACGGATCCTGGTTTAGAACTCAGGTCCTTCTGACTCCCAGGTCTGTGCTCTAACCACTAGACCACACTGCTTTCGCGGTCAGACGGTTGCTACTGCTTCCGTCTTCCTTTGTTTCCGATTTCCATTTTTTTTGGTTTTGCCTTTGGCATTTGTCACAAGGAAGTGTAGACGACTCCCCCGGGTCTTCCAAATCATTCTGACTCTCGGACTCAGATTCAGACTCCAAGATGACTTACTAAACGGGGAGGGGCACACTAGCGTCTGGGCTGAGGTCTCAGAGGCAGTCGGCTCCGTGACCACAGACCGTTCGCTCTGCTGACTGACTCGCAGGGCTCGCCACGGGGCCGGGCAGGAGCAGAGCGAGAGTGTGGATGGCTCAGTGCGAATCATCACCACCACTGCCAACACAACTCAAGTACACATCTTGCTGATGGTGGGCTACATCTTTCCTCTCATAACCACCCGTGTCTGACCTTGACTCACCCTGAATGACCAGGGGCCCGAAACAGTTCATTAATGTGTTTTCATAGGCACAATATGGAAGTGTGTAAGACAGTCTCCTTTTTTGACACACACCCACATTACAATATTTCCTGCAACAGCTTCGTCTTTGAACCGGAGAGCTCTAATAGCTGTGTGCAGTCCCTTGATTGAGCACAGTGGAGATGAGAGACGCGAGCCCTCACTTCAAGGAGCTTATATTCTTCCAGAGGATTCAGTCGGACACGATATTATTTTTAGTCGGAAGGAGAGAGATACGACTTGTCGTAAATTGATCTGCCCAGAAGTGCAGTGGGGAGTTGGGATGCGTGGATGATGAGATGGTCATTGTGAGGAGGCAACCTGGGGAGAAGAAAATTAATGGGGAAAATTCATATTCCTCATTTTCTCTTTCTCATTCCCAGCTTTTCCCTAATACTGATTTCTAGCTAGACTAGTCTTTCTTTCCCCAACCACCAAACCGCTTTTCCCATTACATTGGAAAATCAACTTTAGAAGCCTATTGTGACTAACGGCGGCTGGGGCAAAGAGGACAGGTAAAGTGTGTCCAGTAGGTTGTGACTTCAGGTAGCAAAGCTCCAAATGGATCCCCCCAACATAAAGACTTGGGAACTGTATTTGCGTAGAACTCACACTCCTGAAGGTGACAGGTTGTTACGTAGGCTTGATACATTTCAGTCCATTAGCATCATGAGCAGCGTGAAGGAGCTTGGCCTAGTGGAAAGAGCACGGGTCTGGGAGTCAGAGGAGCTGGGTTCTAATTCCTGGCTCTGCCTCTCACCTGCTGTGGGACCTTGGGTAAGTCACTTGACTTCTCTGGACTTCAGTTGTCCCCTGCACCCACAGCTACTTTCAAGTGTGGCCTCTGGAACCCCCGCTCTGTTACAGGCAAGCTACCTTTCATCCATGACCTTTTCCTCTCCCGCTCTCTCCTCCTCCTCGCCCTTTCGGAAACGTGGCTCTCTCCCGAAGACACGGTCTCCGCCGCCGCTCTCTCCGGCGGAGGCCTCTCCTTCTCCCACTCCCCCAGACTCACCGGTAAGGGAGGAGGCGTCGGCTTCCTCCTCTCGCCCCGATGCCGCTTCTGCACTATCCCTCCTCCCCCCTCCCTCTCCTTCCCCTCCTTCGAAGCCCATATCATTCGCCTCTACCACCCACTCCAGTTACTTGTCGCCGTCATCTACCGCCCTCCCGGTCCCACCTCCGACTTCTTCAACCACCTTGACCCCTTTCTCACCTTCCTTCTCTCCTTCTCTCTGCCCACTCTGATCCTTGGAGACTTCAACATCCATACGGATGTACCCGACGACTCCTCTGCCGCCCGCCTGCTATCCCTCCTCGACTCTGCCGACCTCCTCCTCCACCATACCGCGCCCACTCACCGACTCGGTCACACCCTCGATCTCGTCATCTCCTACCGCTGCACTATCTCCTCACTCACCAACTCTGAAATCCCTCTCTCGGACCATAACCTTCTCACCTGCCTCATCTCTCACACTCCCTCCCCCTGCAAATCTTCGCTACTGCCCCACAGAGACCTCCGCTCTCTCGATCCCATCCGTCTTTCCAATAGCATCTCGCCTCACCTTGCCGCCCTGTCCTCTCTTCCCACTCTCGACGATCAGGTCTCCGCTCTCAACTCCACCCTCACTACTCATCTCGACTCTCTCGCCCCCCTTTCCCTCCGCCGCTCTCGCGCCACTAACCCACAGCCCTGGATCACCTCCTCCGTCCGCCTCCTACGCTCCTATGCTCGAGCTGCTGAGCGCCGCTGGCGAAAGTCCAAGCACCAAGCCGACCTCACACACTTCAAATTTATCCTTTCCTGCCTTAACTCTGCCCTCTCCTCCGCCAGGCAAAGCTTCTTCTCCTCCCTCATCGACACCCATGCCCGTCACCCCCGCCGATTGTTCCGGACCTTTAACTCTCTCCTTAGGCCCCCTGTTCCTCCCCCTCCCCCATCTCTCACCCCTAATGATCTGGCCACCTATTTCCTCACGAAAATCAACACGATCAGGTCTGAGCTCCCCAAAGTCACCCCTCCGCCTCTCCCCTCCCCCCCAACAACCCCCTCCCCTACTTTCCCATCCTTCCCTGCAGTATCCTCAGAGGAGATCTCCTCCCTCCTCGCAAGTGCCACCGCCTCCACCTGCGCCTCGGACCCCATTCCCTCTCACCTTCTTAAAACCATCGCCCCTGCCCTCCTCCCTTCCTTAACTTCTATTTTTAACCACTCGATCTCCAAGGGCTCCTTCCCCTCTGCCTTCAAACACGCCCACGTCTCCCCCATCCTAAAAAAACCCGCTCTCGACCCCACTTCCCCCTCCAGTTATCGTCCTATCTCCCTACTACCCTTCCTTTCCAAAATCTTAGAACGAGTCGTCTACAATCGATGCCTAGAATTCCTTAACTCCCATTCTCTCCTAGACCCCCTCCGATCTGGCTTCCGTCCCCTCCACTCTACCGAGACTGCTCTCTCTAAGGTCACCCATGACCTCCTTCTTGCCAAATCCAATGGCTCCTACTCCATTCTGATCCTCCTTGACCTCTCTGCTGCCTTTGACACTGTCAACCATCCCCTCCTCCTCCGTACCTTATCTCACCTTGGCTTCACGGACTCTGTCCTCTCCCGGTTCTCCTCTTACCTCTCTGGCCGATCATTCTCGGTCTCCTACGCTGGAGCCTCCTCCCCCTCCCATCCTTTAACTGTTGGAGTTCCTCAAGGGTCAGTTCTTGGCCCTCTTCTGTTCTCCATTTACACTCACTCCCTCGGTGAACTCATCCGCTCTCACGGCTTTGACTACCATCTCTACGCAGATGACACGCAGATCTACATCTCCGCCCCTGTCCTCTCCCCCTCCCTTCAGGCTCGCATCTCCTCCTGCCTCCGGGACGTCTCCACCTGGATGTCTGCCCGCCACCTAAAACTCAACATGAGCAAGACTGAGCTCCTCATCTTCCCTCCCAAGCCCGGTCCGCTCCCAGACTTCTCCATCACCGTGGATGGCACGACCATCCTTCCCGTCCCGCGGGCCCGCAATCTCGGTGTCATCCTTGACTCGTCCCTCTCGTTCACCCCACACATCCTATCCGTTACCGAGACCTGCCGGTTTCACCTCTACAATATCGCCAAGATCCGCCCTTTCCTCTCCACCCAAACGGCTACCTTACTATTACGGGCTCTCGTTATATCCCGGCTAGACTACTGTGTCAGCCTTCTCTCTGACCTCCCTTCCTCCTCTCTCGCCCCGCTCCGGTCTATTCTTCACTCCGCTGCCCGGCTCATCTTCCTGCAGAAACGATCTGGGCATGTCACTCCCCTTCTTAAACAACTCCAGTGGTTGCCTATCGACCTCCGCTCCAAACAAAAACTCCTCACTCTAGGCTTCAAGGCTCTCCATCACCTTGCCCCTTCCTACCTCTCCTCCCTTCTCTCTTCTACCGCCCACCCCGCACGCTCCGCTCCTCTGCCGCCCACCTCCTCGCCGTCCCTCGGTCTCGCCTATCCCGCCGTCGACCCCTGGGTCACGTCCTCCCGCGGTCCTGGAACGCCCTCCCTCCTCACCTCCGCCAAACTGATTCTCTTTCCCTCTTCAAAACCTTACTTAAAAATCACCTCCTCCAAGAGGCCTTCCCAGACTGAGCTCCTCTTCCCCCTCTACTCCCTCTGCCATCCCCCCTTTACCTCTCCGCAGCTAAAGCCTCATTTTCCCCTTTTCCCTCTGCTCCTCCACCTCTCCCTTCCCATCCCCACAGCACTGTACCCGTCCGCTCAACTGTATATATTTTCGTTACCCTATTTATTTTGTTAATGAATTGTACATCGCCTTGATTCTATTTAGTTGCCATTGTTTTTACGAGATGTTCTTCCCCTTGACGCTGTTTAGTGCCATCGTTCTTGTCTGTCCGTCTCCCCCGATTAGACTGTAAGCCCGTCAAACGGCAGGGACCGTCTCTATCTGTTGCCGACTTGTTCATCCCAAGCGCTTAGTACAGTGCTCTGCACATAGTAAGCGCTCAATAAATACTATTGAATGAATGAATGAATGAACATCTGTCAATTAGGGACTGTGATTCCCATAGGGGACAGGAACTGTGCCTGGCCTGATTATTTAGTATCTTCTCCAGCGATTGGCACAGTGACAAAGACCATCATTTTTATTATTATTGCCTTGATGAGCGGTTACAAAGCCCCCAGTTTCTCAGTCCTCGCCGCTGCAGGGGTTTTCAACGGAGGTAACAGATGAGACTCAGAGAAGTCAAGTGACTTGCCCAAAGTCACACAGCTGACAAGCGGCAGAAGTGGGATTAGAACCCACAACCTCTGACTCCCAAGCCCGAGAGTGCAGAAAAGATGCTCACAGAGAGCTCGCACGGAGCTTCACGTCCCAGGCCCTGACCCTTAGGCCCTCCGCTGTGCCCTTTAGAGAAGCAGCCTGGCCTAATAGACAGAACACGGGCCTGAGAGGAAGAAGGACCTGGTTTCTAATCCCCACTCCGTTACTTGTCTGTTGTGGGACCTTGGGTGAGTCACTTCATTTCTCTGTGCCTCAGTTACGTCATCTGTAAAATGGGGATTGACTGCGAGCCCCATATGGGCCATGAAATCTTGTCTCACCGCCGACCTCTCTCCCACATCCTGCCTCTGGCCTGGACTGCCCTCTTTCCTCATATCCAAAAGACAGTGACTCTCCTCAGCTTCGAAGCCATACTGAAGGCCCATCTCCTCCAAGAGGCCTTTCCTGATTAAGTTTTCCTTTCCTCTTCTCCTACTCCCTTCAGTGTTGCCCGACTCGCTCCCTTTGTTCTTCCTTCCTCCCAGCCGCACAGGACTTATGTCCATATCTGCGATTTATTTCTTTATGCATATTAATGTCTGTCTCCCCCTCTAAGTCGTTGGGGGCAGGGAATGTGATATATTATAATAAGTATATTATACACAATGTAAATTATATTATTATCATATTATTATAATGTTATTGTTGTATTATTGATAACACAATATTATTATTATATTATATTATAATATATTATAATATTATTGTTATTGTACACTCCCAAGCGCTTAGTACAATGCTTTGCACACAGTAAATGCACAATAAATACAAATGAATTGATGAATGAATAAACATGGACTGTATCCAACCTTTCTCGTAACTAACCCATTGCTTAGTACAGTGTCTGGCACATAAGTCCTTGCTTAACAAATACCATTAACAATAACAACAACAACTAACTCCAATCATGACAGACTTGCTGCAGAGAAGCAGTGTGGCTTAGTGGAAAAAGCCCGGGCTTAGGAGTCAGAGGTTGTGGCGTGGCTCAGTGGGAAGAGCACGGGCTTTGGAGTCAGGGGTCATGGGTTCGAATTCCGGCTCGGCCACTTGTCAGCTGTGTGACTTTGGGCAAGTCACTTTACTTCTCGGTGCCTCAGTTACCTCATCTGTAAAATGGGGATGAAGACTGTGAGCCCCACGTGGGACAGCCTGATTCCCCTGTGTCTACCCCAGCGCTTAGAACAGTGCTCGGCACATAGTGAGCGTTTAACAAATACCAACATTAATTAATCCCACTTCTGCCACTTGTCAGCTGTGTGACTTTGGGCAAGTCACTTAACTTCTCTGAGCCTCATCTGTTACCTCATTTGTAAAATGGGGACTGAGACCGTGAATCTCATGTGGGACAACCTGCTTCCCTTGTATCTACGCCAGTGCTTAGAACAGTGCTCAGCACATAGTAAGCGCTTAACGAATACCATCATCATCGTCGTCATATCAAATGAGCTCATGCAACGTTTTGCAATGCCAAGAGTGTGTTTCAGATGAAACTGATTTCATCCTTCTCGGTCCATAGCTTTGAACTCAAACCAAATGCAAGGACAGTCTGCGGGACTCTAAGATCCTTGAAAGCGGGGATCATTTCTACCAACTCTCTTGTTTTGTAGTCTCCCAAGCGCTTAGGACAGTATCCTGCTCACAGTAGGTGCTCAATAAATGCCATTGTTTCTTTTAATAGTATTAAGCGCTTACCATTAACCAAACGCTGCACTAAGCGCTGGGGTAGATACACCGTAATGACACAGTCCATGTTCTGTGTGGGGCTCGCGGTCTTAATCCCCATTTTACAGATGAGGTAACTGAAGCCTAGAGAAGTGAAGTGACTTGACCAGGGTCACGCAGCAGACAAGTGACTGAGCCAGGATTAGAACCCAGGTTCTTCTGACTCTCAAGTTTGTGCTCTATCCATTAGGCCACGCTGCTTCTCACTATGGAGAGTGAAAGTGTCCGCTAATTCTTTGTATCATGCTCTCCCAGGCGCTTAGTACAGTGCTCCGCACATAGTCAGCACTCAATAAATCCCTTTGATTGATTCAACCGGGATTTGTTTGATACCCACACTGTTGCACACTGTGGCACAAATCATGGTGCTTTTTTGCGATTACTTTTAGGATCTTCGATTTCAGATCACGCTGATTCTCTAGATGCCTTCAATTGGCCAGGATTGATTGATTGATCGACTGACGCCGGCTTCCGGGACACTGGACAGGGAAATAAATGGAAGTTTAGGCTGCAGCTTTTCCATCAGCGGGAGAGCAACCAGATGGCATCCTAACATTGCCCTTATCACACAGGGACTTCTGGGAAGCCCTCTCCTGTGAAACCTTTGATTCATCACATACATAGGGTAGATTTATATCCTCTAGTCTGTAAGCTCTCTGTGGGCAGGGAGTGGGTCTATGACAGACTGTAAGAGTTGTAGGCAGGGAATGTGTCAGTTTATTGTTGCGTTGTACTCCCCCAAGCTCTTGGTACGGTGTTCTGCACACAGTAAGCACTCAATAAATATGATTGAATGAATGAATATTGTTCTATTGTACTCCGCAAAGCGCTCAGTACAGTGCTCTGCACACAGTGAGTACTCAGTAAGTACGATTGATTGTAGCCCTGAATAGGACAATCATTCATTCCATTCATCCAATTATATTTATTGAGCACTTACTGTGTGCAGAGCTGTACTGTGCGCTTGGGAAAGTACAAAACAACAATAAACGGTGACATTCCCTGCCCACAATGAGTTTACAGTATAGGGGGTGGGGAGACAGACATCAGTGCAAATAAATAAAATTACAGATATGTTCATAAGTGCTGTGGGGCTGGGAGGAGGGAAGAACAAAGGGAGCAAGTCAGGGCGATGCCGAAAGAGGTGAGAGATGAGGAAAATGGGACTTAGTCTGGGAAGGCCTCTTGGAGATGTGCCTCCAATAAAATTTTGAACGGGGAAAAGTAATTATCTGTCAGATTTGAGGAGAGAGGGCGTTCCAGGCCAGAGATAGGAATTGGGCCAGGGGTCGGCTGTGAGACAGGTGAGATGGAGGCCCAGTGAGAAGTCGCGAAGTGCGTGGACTGGGTTGTAGAAGGAGAGAGACGAGGTTAGCTGGAAGGTGGCAAGGTCCCTGGGTAAGGCTCAGGCTCTGGAGAAGTACCGGGTTGGCCAGATTACAAGCAGCAGGCCCTCGCCTCACCAAGTAGGGGAAGGAGCAGTGTGAAGGCTACTGAGCAAGGGCAGGGGTTCATGAGAAGAGTAGCCCCGATCCAGAGATGGGGAGTCCAGCATGTGGCTTTGCTTCCGAATCTTTTGGCCTCCCTGAGCTAGAGATGGAACTGTACTGAGGCAGAGCTTTCTGGCTCATCTCACTCATCAGAGCAGCTAATGAGGAGAGAAGCACTTTGGGGGCCAAATGCCATTCTAGCTTCCTGGGGCTTTGAACCAGGGCATGTGTGGCCAGCGGTTATCTGGGGGTGGCCCCTTGGTGATAATAATAACAATAATACTAATAATGAAGGCATTTGTTAAGCACTTACTATGTACCAGGCCCTGTACTAAGCACTGGGGTAAATACGAGCTAATCAGGTTGGATGCAATCCCTGTCTCACATGGGGCTCACAGTCTTAATCCCCATTTTGCAGATGAGGGAACTGTGGCATAGAGAAGTGGCAGAGGCAGGATTAGAACGCAGGTCCTTCTGACTCCCAGGCCCGTGTTCTATCCATTAAGCCAAGCTACTTCCATGACATTTGTTACCCCAAACTGACCTGAGCAGGGAAAAAGACCGTCCCATTAGACAACCACTGGTGAAGGTGCCACACACCAGAATTGTAGAGCATGACAGACACTCTTTAGAGCACGGGCTGGGGAGTCATTCATTCATTCATTCATTCATTCGATAGTATTTATTGAGCGCTTACTATGTGCAGAGCACTGTACTAAGCGCTTGGAATGTACAAATCGGTAACAGATAGAGACGCTCCCTGCCCTTTGACGGGCTCACAGTCTAATCGGGGGAGACGGACAGACAAGAACAATAGCAATAAATAGAATCAAGGGGATAGAGGACATGGGTTCTAATCCTGCCTCTGCCACTTGTCTGCTAGGTGATCTTCAGGGTAACTTCTCTGTGTCTCAGCTACCTCATCTGGAAAATGGTGATTAAGACTGTGAGCCCCACGTGGGACAACCTGCTTACCTTATATCTTTCCCAGCACTTAGACCAGTACTTGGCACATAGTAGGCACTTAACAAATGCCAACGTCATCATCATCATTATTATTACTGTTAAAGACTCCCCCTGGTCCTACATGCCAGGATTCACCATCTCAGCATCATCCACTAGACACACACCTTTCCTACAAAGGATTGAGCCTTTTATTATTATTATTATTAATATTAGGCACCTACTATGTGTCAAACACTGTTCTAAGCACTGGGGTAGGTACAGGTTAACTAGGTTGGACACAATCCCTGTCTTGCATGGGGCTCACAGTCTAAGTAGGAGTGAGAACAGCTATTTAATCCCAGTTCTACAGTTGAGTAAACTGAGGAATTTATAAGTTAAGTGACCCAAAGTCACCCCACAAGTAATTGGTGGAATCAGGATTACAACCCAGGTCCTCTGACTCCCAAGCCTGTGCTCGTTCCACTAGGCCGTGCTGCTTTGGTAGCTAATGAAATCCAAAGTCCCAAGTGCTTCCCAAACTCTTTCCCAGCCCATCCAGAAATCCTGCATGCTGAGCAAGCTCATTCTTCCTCTAGATGACAGAATGCGGAAACCCTCTGGCCAACGACATTCCTCTTGTGCCGATGAAACAGTTCTGATTCCTACACTTTTTGATGATAGGACACAGGACCCTTTTTCTTGAGAGAACCTCCTGTTGATGCTAGTATGCGGGAACTTTCTCCTTGAGGAGCTCCAGAGATGATGAGATCGTTCACCCTGGACTGCTGCGGGCTCTGTGCCGGTATCTTTCTGTGATTATTTTGCAGCTGGCATGCCTCATACCTACTGGTCCCCTGGACCGCTAGCACAACCATTTCTCTTGGCTCCTCCTCCCTGATCCAAGATGTGGCATTCAGCTCCTCCCAGACATTCTCAATGCCAGCTGGAGAATAATGATAATGTCGGTATTTGTTAAGGGCTTACTATGTGCAGAGCACTGTTCTAAGCACTGGGGAAGACACAGGGGAATCAGGTTGTTCCACGTGGGGCTCACGGTCTTAATCCCCATTTTACAGATGAGGGAACTGAGGCACAGAGAAGTGAAGTGACTTGCCCACAGTCACACAGCTGACAAGTGACAGAGCTGGGATTCGAACCCATGACCTCTGACTCCAAAGTCCCTGCTCTTTCCACTGAGCCACAATACACCATTAGACTACCATTTACTCTTGGGCCCAACCCTTCCATAAAAACCGTGGTATTTGTTAAGCACTTACGATGAGCCGAGCACGATGGAACGATGACCCTGTTCCACATGGGGCTCACAGTCTAAGTAGAGAGAGTAGAATTTAACCCATTTAACAGAAGACGAAACTGAGGCACATAGAAGTCAAGCGACTCGCCCGAGGTCACACAGCGGAGAAGCAGATGAGCTGGGATTAGAACCCAGGTCTTCGGACTCCCACACCTGTGCTCCTTTCGTTAGGCCACGCTGCTTCCACGCTACCATACCATGACTCAGTGGAAAGAGCCCAAGCTTTGGAGTCAGAGGTCGTGAGTTCGACTCCCAGCTCTGCCACTTGTCAGCTGTGTGACCTTGGGCAGGACACTTCACTTCTCTGTGCCTCAGTTACCTCATCTGTAAAATGGGGATTAAATAATGTTGGTATTTGTTAAGCGCTTACTATGTGCCGAGCACTGTTCTAAGCGCTGGGGTAGATACAGGGTAATCAGGTTGTCCCACGTGAGGCTCACAGTTAATCCCCATTTTACAGATGAGGTAACTGAGGCACAGAGAAGTTAAGTGACTTGCCCACAGTCACACAACTGTCAAATGGCAGAGCTGGGATTCGAACTCATGACCTCTGACTCCCAAGCCCATGCTCTTTCCACTGAGCCATGCTGCTTCTCAATTCAGCATTAGGATTAAGACTGTGAGCCTCATGTGGGACAACCTGATTCCCCCGTGTCTACCCCAGCGCTTAGAACAGTGCTCTGCACATAGTAAGTGCTTAACAAATACCAACATTATTATTATTATTATAGCACAGAGCAAATGATGAAGAGAAGTCACATTTTGTAGTCTATTCCATTCTACTAGAAGCTCCTGAAGGGTACTGAGCTCTCTGTGGTATAGCACACATGGCCGGGGCCAAAAAGAACTCAGTTCAGGCTTCTGTACATATTAGGCATTCAGTACAGTGCTCCGAACACAATACATATACCGAATGAATGAAATGACTGCCTTCTGATTTCATTAAGCCCTCCTGCTTCAGAGTGACTCACCCACCGTCTCTTCAAGCATCCTCTTGTTCCAACGCTTGAAGACCCCTACAGGGGGTGAGCAATGCCCTGAAACTAGATAGAAATGGAAGATAATAGCTCCCTCCTTCCCACCTCCCATCAGCGGCTGAGAATTCGTTCATAACAGCAGAGCAGGGAGGCTAATCAGATGCATCAAAAAAAGATTTTCTTAATTAGCTTAAACACCGCTCTGTACCCTCTGAAAAGTGAGTCAGTCTGAAACTCACCTAATAATTACACTTCCTGTATTGTGGGAAGTCTCGAAATGGAAGAAGAGTGTTCTGAGATGCGGAGAGGTACAGGCCACGTGAAAAGAGTCATGGGGCATTAGATGCTAGATTTTCCCCAACACTAATTATGACCCTTGACTTTTATTTTCTAGAGTGAGCTCAGAGCATCTTATACAAATAAGACTATGACTCCTCTCCCCTCCCCGGCCCCTCCACACTCAGGCACCTGGTGATTGGCATTGTGTTATTATTTATCATTAGTAGCATCATCTTAGAAAATGAAGCAGCGTGGCCTAATGGATAGAGCACGGACCTGGGAGTCAGAAGGACCTGGGCTCTGCCACTTGTCTGCTGGATGACCTGTGGCAAATCACTTCACTTCTCTGTGCTTCGCTTACCTCACCTGTAAAATGGGAATTAAGACCACGAGGCCCCTTTGGGGCTAATCTGTCTTGGCTAATCCCGGCTCTAGTCCTGGCTCTGCCACTTGTCTGACTTGTGACCTTGGGTAAGTCACTTAACTTCTCTATGCCGCAGTTTCCTCTTCTGTAAATTGGGGATTAAATCCTAGTCCCTCTACTCAGACTGTGAGCCCCATGAGGGACAGGGGCTGTGTCCAATCAGGATATAGTGAATCGACCCCAGAGCTTAGTATAGTGCTCGGCTCAAAGTAAGTGCTTAAGAATACCACAGTTCTTATGGAGGAGTTAGGGCCGAGAGCAGATGGTTGTCTAATAGTACAGTGACCGCTCCAGCCGGCAATGAGGATGTCCAGGAGATGAATGCCACATCTTGGCTCAGGGAGGAGGAGCCAGAAGGAATTGTTGTTGCCAGTGATCCAGGGGGCCACTAGGTATGAGGCACATCAGCTATAAAATAATCACGGCAAGATACCGGCACGGTGCCCGTATCATAAGAGGCAGCGTGGCCTAACGGATAGAGCATGGGCCTGGGAGTCAGAAGAACCTGAATTCTAGTCCTGGCTCTGCCGCTTGTCTGCTGTGTGACCTTAGTTGGTCACACCACGGCCAGGCTAACAAATTTAGCTCACCAGCTCCAGAGGGGCTGGCAGCGAGCGATAGAAAGCATTAACATCACCCACACCACTCGGCTCTACCGACCCTGGTGGCAATAGGGTCGATCGATGACACCGAAATGAGTAAATTCCAGTGTGTTTTGTCGCATGATCCTTTTTCCCCCCAGATATGGCCAGTGGAAGGGAAGAGGATCAGGAAGTAACAAGGTACTTGTCTCCACGAACTCTTGTTAGTAAGTTGGACCTCTGCCACACCAACGTGGCCAGTCACCTCTACCCAGAGTTGGGGAGGCCCACTCTGTCGGGACCTGGGTCTTTCTGAGTGACCAATCGGACCTCTCACTAGAGCTAGGAAAAGTGAGTATCCCCCCCCCCCCCTTGGGAAGTTGAGTGATTTGAAAGGTAGCCTGTTCACTGTGATTGGAAATTGAAAGTTAGCCCCTGGAGACTATGAGCCCCACGTAGGAGTTCAGAGGCAGCATGGTGTAGTGGATAGAGCAGAGGCTTGAGAGTCAGATGGTCATGGAATCTAATCCCGGCTCCGCCACTTGTCTGATATGTGAACTTGGGAAAGTCACTTTGCTTCTCCGGGCCTCAGCTACCTCATCTGTAAAATGGGGATGGAGACTGTGAGCCCCATGAGGGACAGGGACTGTGTCAACCTGATTACCTTCTATCTACCCAGTGCTTAGAACAGTGATTGGCACATAGCGCTTAACAAATGCGATTATTATTATCCTTCCCAGTTTCACCAGCTGATAAAAGTTGGGGCACCATGCTGGCCAATGTACTTAGTCTAGGAATAGCTTTGCTCTTGAGGATAACATCGTGGATTCTTTGTGTTATCATCTCAATAAACCTGCTTCTGTTACTCATTAACCCTCGAGTCTGGGAGTTCACTGCCAAGCCTCCAATCCGCGAAGTTACGAGTTATGCGGAGGCTGGTTCCACCCGGTGAGACCTTGGCCAAGTCATTTCATTCCTCTTTGATTCAATTACTTCATCTGCAAAAGAGGTGTTGAGACTGTGATCCCCATATGGGACAGGGACCTTTTCCAAACTGATTAGCTCGTAGCTACCCCAGCTCCTAGTACAGTGCCTGGCACATAATAAGTGCTTAACAAATATCCTGAAAAAAAATCAATCAAGGGTATTGATGAGCACTTACTATTCGCTGTGCTCTCTCCATCCTCAAAACCTTTCCGATATCACATCTTCCTCCAGGAGGATTTCCATGATTAATTTCTAAACTCTCCACTTTATGTTCCCATCTGTCATTTCAATTCTTCCACCACCTAAGCATTTAAGTTATCATAAGCCCCATATCAGTTATGTACCTACCTCATATACTCTATTTCTCTCTCATCCCTAATTGATTTAAGTAACAGTCTTCCCCACTAGAGTGGAAATTTCTCAAGGTCTGAAATTGTGTTTTCTAACTCTTTTGAACTTTCTCAAGAGCTTAGTGTAGTGTCCTGCGCCTAGAAGGTACTCAAGAAATGTTGTCATTTTTTTTCTGAATTTTTCCAGGCATTCCTTTCTAAGAGTTTTTTGGGGTTTTTTTTGGCCCTCCACCTCCATTTAGATTGAAAACTTCCCGTGGGCCAGGGACTAATTCTGGTCTAACATCTTTGTACTTTTCCCCAGTAATTGCCACAAAGTGAATGTTTCAATATTTTTAGGAATAAAAAAAGGACCCTGAACACCAGGCTGGTTCCACTTAAATCGAGGTTCATGGTCAGCCAATCTCTGGGAGAAGCTCATACGTGGGCTGTAACTTCTTTTTGGACCAATAAAGCAGACTCAGGGATGTCATCATCAAACTGGGCCCAACCTATACCACCGTCTTCAACACTAGACCCCTGAGAATGGACACTAGACCCTGAGAACGGAACCTCCTGTCAGACTCACACAACTGCAGAGGAACGCACAGTTCCACACACACCTGGCCCCAAGTTCCAGGACACACTGGCGTTTGTCCCATAATACCCCGATCCTTGACTCTCACAACCCAATGGTCCCTGAATCTTACAACACATTGGGCCTTGACTCCCGGAACTCACCAGGCCTTGAGTACCAGAACTCACCGCATTCTGAATCTCGCCACACTTTGGGCCTCGATTTCCACAGCGCACCAGACCCAGGGCTCTGTTGTTGCCACAGCGACTACAGTCCCCAGGAACCCCCAAATTTCCTTCTCTGCCCCACTTATTCCTTGCCCTGCAGGACCCACCTCTGCCCTCTTTCCCCTTATTATTACTTTATTATTATGACACCTGTTAAGTGCTTATGATGTGTCCATCACTATACTAAGCACTGGAATAGATACATGACAATCAGATAGGACACAGTCTCTGTCCCACATGGGGCGCACAGTCTAAGTAGGAAGGAATAGGATTTAACCCCCATTTTACTGATGAGGACGGTTCGTGGTCTGGGCAACGACGTCAGAGCGAGCCGATCAAGTGGGCCCCACAGTGCAAACGGTTAATGTAAGGAGCCGGTTAAAGGGGTGTGGTGTGTCCCGCTTCCCTTTCCTCCAAGGATTCGAAAGAGTTTGGTTCATGTTTTCTCCGTCATCCTTCTTGGTTGGGCCCAACTCTTCCGTGTCTACAAAGACAGCGAGCTACTGGTCTGATGCTCCGCCTTGTCTTATGTGTTGTCTAGTCTTATGCCGTCTAGTCGTTTCCGACCCATAGCGACACCACGGACACATCTCTCCCAGAACGCCCCTCTCTCCATCTCTAATCGTTCTGGTAGTGGATCCAGAGAGTCTTTTTGGTAAAAATACGGAAGTCATTTACCATTGCCCCTTTCCGTGCAGTAAACTTGAGTGTCCTCCCTCGACTCTCTCCCCTGCTGCTGCTGTCCAGCATGGGGGTGAGTTTTACCTAGAAGCAGATTGCCTTCCACTCTTTAGCCACTGGCCGAGCTAGGAATGGAATGGGTAGGTCTCTGCTTGACCCTCCCGTAGGCGAGACTGGTAAAGGACTGGAAACTCTCCAGGTGCAAACCTGAGAGGGGACAGGTGTTGTAGTTCTGCCTAATAAAGTGGAAATTTCCCTATTTTAAGTGCTGGGCAGCAGCAGCATGAGAGAGAGTCGAGGGCAGAGACTCCCTTACTGCGCGGAAGGTGGCAGTGGCAAATCACTTCCATATTTTTACCAAGAAAACTCTATGGATACGCTACCAGAACGATTGCAGATGAAAGTGGGGGGTTCTGGGAGAGATGTGTCTATGGAGTCTTTATGGGTTGGACACAACTCGACAGCATAAGACAAGACAAATTGAATCACCGTCTCTTAGGTCATCACATATTAGACGTTAGCCTTCTAGCTCAGTCTTACTTCTGGTTTCCTGTGACTTGGAAATGAAAAGACTTCAACTTTTGATTTCTGAGTGGAAAATTTCAAGTGGCCTTCTTTTTGAAGAGACCCATAGGTCCATTCAATCGTATCTATTGAGTGCTTATTGTATACAAAGCATTGTACTAAGTGGATGGGAGAGTACAGTATTACAATAAACCGGCACGTTCCCTACCCCCAGTGAGTTTACAGTCTAGAGGGGGAGACAGACATTAACATAAATAAATACATTACAACTATAAAAATAAATTACAGATATTTACTTGGTTGTAACCGATTCAAATACTGTACTCAATCAATCAACCAATGGTATTTATGGAATGCTTATTGTGCAGAGAGCACTGTTTAAGCCCTTGGGAAAGTACAGAGCAATAGAGTTGGTCTACATGATTCTCGCCCTCAAGGAGTTTGCAAAGTAGTGCGGGAGACAGGCATTAAAATGAATTATAGATAGGAGAAGCTTCAGAGTGTAAGGCTAGGAACATTAAGTACTACAGGTGGAATGAGCATCCAAGTGCTTAGACAATGCAGAAGGGAGGGAGAAAAGGCTAGGGAGATGAGAGGTTAGTCATGGAGGGCTTCTTGGAGGAGATGTGATTTTAGAGGGCTTTGAGGATGGGGAGAGTGTGTAACTGTATGCAATTTGTTTCTTGGCCTATGTGTAGTGTCTGTTCTTATCAGTTTCATACTTGATACATTCTCTGAGGACAAATTCCTCTAGATTATAAGCTCCTTGTGGGCAGGGAATGTGTCTACCAACTCTGTTAATATGGCACTCTCCCAAGTGCTTAAAACAGTGCTCTGCACACAGTAAGTGTTCAGTAAACACAACTGATGGATTCAGATACTGTGCTTTTACAATTTAGAGACATTCAAAGCTCTCCTAGCAAAATATAAAATGTAGCCCTGAAGAATATGAATTGATTTTTTTTTGGACAACAGTGGCTTATGAGAATTGGGTCAGTACTGTCTTAGTCACCAACATCTCAATCAATCAAAAGCCGCCTGGAACCTATTTGTAAACTATTCGAGTCTAAGGGGTAGAGTAGTTTTCTCAACCGTAACAAATCCTGAAAGGAAATATCAGGCAAAAATCGATATAAGGGCTGGAGCGGGGACAGGGGAACATATTAGATTTTACTTGAGGTGATCCTTAAATAATTTTCTTCAGGGGAAAACTGGTGAGCCAAGCTCTTTGCTGGCATGGACGATTTTTGGAAATTCAGGAAATGTCACTTTAAAATGAAACAAAAATAAAAGAACTCACAAACTGATTCCCAGTCTTGCCTTAGTAATGTCTGGCAAAGAAAGAATATGGACACTAGAAAATTCTGAAGCAACTGGGGCTCACGTTGGATCCTCTAGACTGTAAACTCATTGTGGGCAGGGAATGTGTCTGCTAACTCTGTTGTACTGTACTCTCCCAAGCACTTACTGCAACGCTTTGCAAATACTAAGCACTCAATAGATACCATTGATTGATTGATTGATTTTCAGAAAGCACGGTTATGAGCAGCAAATAAGTGATAATCAATAAAGTCCCAGCTATCAATTTGTTTTTCTTCCTAGTATGGACAGTTTGGAAAGGAGTCTATACCTTCCCGATTTATCTAGAGCGACAGCAGGAATCCATGGGGTAAATGAATTCTACCCACTCCCCAAAGATTCACCCTCCTCCCTCTCCTGACAAACAGAAGTATTGGCTGATATTTGAGTTCAATCTTGTGCTTCCGTGGCCTTCCTTAGAGAAGCAGCAAGGCGTAGTGCGTAGAGGATGGGCCTGGGAGTCAGGAGGTCATGGGTTCTGATTCCGCCTCTGCCACTTGTCTGCTGGAGCAAGTTACTTCCCTTCTCCGTGCCTCAGTTACCTCATCTGTAAAATGGAGACTGAGACTGTGGGGCCCACGTGGGACAGGGACTGTGTCCAGTCTGATTTGGTTGTATCCACCACAGCACTTAGTACAGTGCCTGGCACATAGTAAGAGCTTAATAAATACCGTAATTATTATTCCTTCGAGTGGATATTTGCTGGCAGAGCGGTGAGTCCAAGTGAGAGTGGACGGTAATTGTGTTAGCTGGGTAGGATGCGTCTTAAAGAGAACTTCTCGAGTCCTCACCCTGCTGATCTGGACATCTGGCCCCAATCTCTAATTACTTGCTTCATCCCGGCAGCTGCTGTTCTGGGAACCTCCCTCACGGTTCTGTAAAATCTGTTTACTCTTTGCCAGTGGGGAAATGTGACTCTTTCCACTTCAGAAGCTGTTAAACTGCTCCCCTAGGTCGGACGCCTATAGCAGCCGGGGTGACGTTTTGGCCAGGGTCTTTCCCGTCGTGTATCTCTTCCTTTCCTCACCGGACAGACTGATGATGAAAGTCATGACAAAGGACAGGTGATCTACCAGGAGGGGTTGAGAAGCAGGGTGGCCTAATGGATAGAGCACAGGCATCCCGGCTCTGCCACTTGTCAGCTGTGTGACTGTGGGCAAGTCACTTCACTTCTCTGTGCCTCAGTTACCTCATCTGTAAAAGGGGGATGAAGACTGTGAGCCTCACGTGGGACAACCTCATTACCCTGTATCTACCATAGCACTTAGAACAGTGCTCTGCACGTAGTAAGCGCTTAACAAATACCACCATCATTATTATCCTCCAATCCCAGTTCCCGCCCCTTGTCTGCTGTGTGACCCTGGGAAAGTCACTTAACTTCTCAGGGTCTCAGTTTCCTCATCTGTCAAATGCAGATGAGACGCTTGTTCTCCCCTCGCTGTGAGGCCTGGGTAGGAAAAGAATTGAGCTGAATCTGTTTGTCCTCTATCTTAATGCTTAGCACATATTATTATTATCATTAATTTAGATGATAAGCAAAGATCACGTCAGGAGGTGCAAGCACTTTAAAAGACTTCTTCATTCGAACAGGAGTGGGGAGATGAAGACTGGTTGGGTGGTGGTTCCCAAAAATTATCACCGTAAGTGTGTTCTATTTCTGTTGAGACTGGCAGAGCCTGTTGGCGAGTATGTTCCAGCTCCTAATGGAAGTGCAACTGAGGTTAAGGGACTGCCTAGGAACTACATTTCCCCGAATCCTCTGGAAATGGGCAGCTGTCTGCAAACCAGGTGGGGCCTTTTAAAAATAATGAGAAGGAACTCTGGCCAGGTGTCTCTCTCCCTACCTTTCCATCTGTTGAGACTTGCTCTGCTTTGCATGCTGACTTCTGAGCATGCATGTTTAAGGCTTTATCTGGCTGTCGTAGGAAGTTTTCTGGTCTACAATTAACCGGCTGGGTGAGTCCTGAATTCTGTGTTTCTAAGGCTGTGTGGACACTTGGATCTGGTTTAGCTCTCCCCATCTCCCTATGGATTAAGTTAAGTTCATGCAGCGTGAGCACTGGCTCATCAGGGTTATAGTGGCAGAGAGAAAAGTCCAGGCCGCCCCCACGTAATAACCTGACAGGTTAACGCCGTAAGTGTGTTGCTGGCAGGGAATGTGTCTGCTTATTGTTGTTTCATGCCCTCCCAAGTGTTTAGTACAGTACAATAAATAATAAGTAAGACTGAATAAATGAATGGACACGAGAAGAAGTGTGGCCTAGTGGACAGAGCACGGGCCTGGGAGTCAGAGGACCTGACTTCTAATCCTGAAACACTTGTCTGCTGTCAGTCAGTAAATTGTATTTATTGAGCACTTTTTGTGTGCAGAACACTGCACTTGGGAAAGTACAACATAATGTTATAACAGATACATTCTGTTATGCTGCGTGGCCTCTAGACTGTAAGCTCACTGTGGGTAGGAGTTGTATCTACTAACTCTGTTTATATTGTATGCTCCCAAAAACTTAGTAACAGAGCTCTACATGATAATAATGATGATATTTGTTAAGCGTTTACTATGTGCCAAGCACTGTTCTAAGCACTGGGGTAGATACAAGGTAATCAGGTTGTCCCACGTGAGGCTCACAGTCTTAATTCCCATTTTACAGATGAGGTCACGGAGGCATAGAGCAGTGAAGTGACTTACCCAAAGTCACACAGCTGATAAGTGGCAAAGCTGGGATTAGAACCCACTACCTCTGACTCTCAAGCTCTTGCTCTTTCCACTAAGCCACGCTGCTTCTCCATACAGTAAATGCTCAATAAATATGATTGAATGACCTGGGCAACTCATTTAACTTTTCTGTATCTCTTACCTAAACTGTAAAATGGGAATTAAGACTGTAAGCCTTATGTGGGACAGGGGCTGTGTCCAACCCGATTATTTTATATCTACCTAAGTGCAGTGCTTGGAACATACAGAGCACTTAACAGATACCTTAAAAAAAAATCATCGCTACAGCCTTGTGACTTGGAATCACACCATCACAGATGTCTTAAAGGGTACAGCAATCTAAGAAGGGATAACGTTTTTGTGTGGTTAATGTGTCCAGGTCTGCGGATTCCGCATTGACTTTCCTCAGCCTCACATGGGCAAAGGTGGACTTCATCATCAGTTTGTCTCCTTCCAGTACGAAGACCCGCTATTTATAAAGTGTTCAGAGGGCGACTGTTGCTAGTTAAAGAACTCTCACGGAAGTCACGTCAGCCTTTAAAATTCTCCCAGACTTTCATCTTAGAAAGCAAAGGAAGAGCCGAACGATCTCCCCAGGACCCAAAGGCCTTGACTTCAAATACAAAGCTCTTACTATTGGCTCATTGACTCCTTTTTCTCTTTCCCCAAAGCTGGGGTGGCGTGGGGGTTGGGAGATTGTCATTTGGTTCAAATCTCCCAGTCACAGGTGTGGCTTTCAATGGGGATCCATTTCAGCAAGCATGAACTTTAACTCCTATTGAACAATACCGGTGGCTGTAATAGACTTTTATCTCTGTCTCTTCTCCATCCCTCCTGTCTCCTTATACCCCCATCCCTTCCTCTAACTCTCCACCACTTTTCAAGCACCCCTCGGAAACCTAAATGGGAAAGCTTCTGCAGGGTGCCCCTTTCCATTCAATCGTATTCAATGCTGAATGTGTGCAGAGCACTGTACTGAGCGCTTGGGAGAGGATAATACAACAATAAGCAGACACATTCCCTGCCCACAATGAGCCTACACCCAAATGAGGCATAGGGAGTCCATCTCTCCCATGCCAGGCAATTCGTTTGCCTCCTCATGTCCACGGCAAGCACAGAAATAACGGGAACCTGGGAGTGAGTCATGTTTGTTGTTGTTATGATATTTTTGAAGTGCTTCCTGTGTGCTGGGCAACTGTACTAAGTGTACTAAGGAGATACACGTTAATTGGGTTAGGCAGAGCCCCTGTCCCACACGGGGCTCACAGTCTTAATCCCCATTTTACAGCTGACGTAGCAGACAAGTGGCAGAGCCGGGAATAGAACCCAGAACATTCTGACTACCAGGGCCACGCTTTCTCCACTAGGCCAGTGAGAGGAGGATCAGTAAAATAGAATCTATGTCTGCTGGAGAATGGGGAAAGGGTGAATATTTCTGTCTAATGAGCAATGATCAGTGCGTAGAAAAAGGTGAAAACAGTGGCAGAGAAGCGGCATGGCGTAATGTATAGAGGACTGCCCTGGGTGTCAGAAGGTCATGGGTTCTAATCCTAGCTCTGCCACTTGTCTGCTGTGTGACCTTGGGCAAATTATTTCACTTCTCTCTGCCTCAGTTACCTCGTCTGTGAAATGGGGATTAAGACCGTGAGCCCCACATGGGACAGGGAGTGTGTCCAATTTAATGTGCTTGTATCCCCCTCCAGCCCTTAGTACAGTGCCTGGCACTTAACGCTTAACAAATACCATCATCATCGTCATCATCAGTGGAAAACGAAGGTGGCAAGCACTGAGAAATACTGTGACCTAAAGAATAGAGCATGGCCTGGGCATCAGAAGGTTTTGAAGGTGGGGAAAGTGGTGGCATTTAAGCACTTACTATTTGCCAAGCACTGTACTGGGTAGATGCAAGATAATCACTGGGGTAAATACAAGATAATCTGATTAGACACAGTCCCTGTGTCTCATTGGGTTCGCAGGCTGAAGGGGAAGAAGACGGAGAAAATGAGACATTGAGAAGTGAAATGACTTGCTTAAAGTCACAGAGCCTGTAAGTGGTAGAGCTGGGATTAGAACCCAGGTCCTTCTGACTGCTTGGCCTGTGCTAGTTCTACTAGGCCACGCCACCCCTCATTTACGTTTATTATGAACAAAGATCATTTTTCCCTTTTGAATGGCCAGCAAGATACCCCTGGACAGAACCTCTCTCCCATTTTCTAATCTCTGAACCTATTCCCAGAAATCAGTGGACTCTGACTCCTTTTTTGGATGAAATTGTCAATAGGACCCAAGTCTCTACCCATTCACGCCCAAACATCTGTGCTTCTAGCTTAGACATTAAGTAGCAAATGCCAAGCTTGCAGTTTATTAAGTAGAGTCATCACTCTGGAGCAGAAAGTTTTATGCATTGTTTGTCAGAGCTTGTTGTAATTGATTATTAAGAGCTGGAGATTTTCCTCTCTGGAGTTCTCATTAATGGATGGATATGAAGTTCCAGGAATTTAAGGGGAAGTGCCCAAATCTGAGAAATGAAATTGCAATATACCTATTCTGAAAGTTTCATTTCCCCCATGAGTTTTTTAGTGAGCATTGGTATGGATGAGGCAATTCCCTAACTAATTTCCCCTCACCCCATTTACATCATCCCAACAATCACCCTTATCATACTGATTTATTCTAAGAATTTAGTCATTTTTTCCATATTTTTGCTGCTGCCATTATATTTATAGTTTTCTTTCTGTTCCTGGGTATCCCCATGACACTGACAACTTGTCAAGGGCAGGGGGTTTTGTCTTACCTTTATGACTGGAAGCAGAGTGAACTAGAGGAAAGAGCAGAGGTTTGGGAATCAGAGGACCTGAGTTCTAATCTCAGCTCTGCCACATTTATGCTGGGTGACTTTGAACACGTCCCATCACTTCTCTGGGCCTCAGTTTTCTCAACTGTACGGTGGAAATCCAGTACCTCTTCTACCTCCTACTCAGACTGTGAGCTTCGTGTGGGACAAGGACTGTGTCCATCCTATTTGTCTTCAATCTCCCCTGGCACTTAGTACAGTCCTTGGCTTGTAGGAAGCATTTAATAAATGCCACATTATAATAATTACAATTACTATGGCATTTGTTAAGCACTTACTATATGCCGCATTGTGTTCTAAGTGCCTGGGTTGAAGCAAACTAAACGGATTAAGAACATTATTTTATTCCCTCCTCTTTATCTCCTCTCCCCCAGCTTCTTTATCTCCTCTCCCCCTCTCTTTTTTCTCTCCTATCTCCTGCCTCCTTCTCTCCTCTCTCCTGCCTCCTTCTCTCCTCTCTTCTGCCTCTTAATCTTCTCTCTTCTGCCTCTTTCTCTCTTCTCTTCTGCCTCTTTCTCTCCTCTCTCTTGCCTCTTTCTCTCCTCTCTCCTGCCTCTTTCTCTCCTCTCCCCCGCCCTTTTCTCTCCTGTCCCCCAGCCTCTTCTTCTGTTTTTCCTCCTTTCCCCTCTCCCCTACCTTCCTCTTCCCTCTTCTTCTCCCTTCCCTCTCCTTCCCCTCTCTCCTCCTGACCTCTGATGTGGGCACAGTACTGACCTAGGGGTTTCCATTTTGTATACCCCTTGAGGGCAGAGACCCAGGAATCATATCATGTATTTTTATTGGCTGCTTCCAGCCCCCAGTTCAGCTCAGTACAGCCTTCTGGAACTAGAACAGCTCTCTGTGCCCAATAGGCTCTGAATAATAATGATAATGATGGCATTTAAGTGCTTACTATATGCTAAGCACTGTTCTAAGCGCTTGGGGGGAATACAAGCTAAATAGGTTGTCCCACATGGGGCTCACAGTCTTAATCCCCATTTTCCGGATTGAGGTAACTGAGGCACAGAGAAGTGAAGTGACTTGCCCAAATTCACACAGCTGACAAGTGGCGGAGCCAGCATCAGAACCCATGACCTCTGACTCCCAAGCCTGTGCTCTTTCCATTGAGCCATGCTGCTTCTCATATATCACATCACTAATCCAGCTGATGACCTGGACTAATCAGGACCTAATCAATAGACTAGCCACTAGACTCTAAGATATATATTATTATTATAATCATCATTATTATTATTGTATTTAAGTACTCACTATGTGCCAGTCACTGTACCAAGTGCTGGGGTAGATTCATTCATTCATTCACTTCAATTGTATTTATTCATTCATTCAATAGTATTTATTGAGTGCTTACTGTTTGCACAGCACTGTACTAAGCACTTATTGAATGCTTACTTTGTGCAGAGTACTGTACTAAGTGGTAGGAAAGTACAATTCGGCAACAGAGACACTCCCTACCCAACAACGGGCTCACAGTCTAGAGCGGGGAGACAGATGACTAAACAGAACAAGTAGATGGGCATCGATAGCATCAAAATAAAGAGAATTATAGATATCTACACAGATACAAGCTAGAGATACAAGATAGTCTGGACAAGTCCCTGTCCCATAGGGGACTTACCACTCCGATTTATTTTACAGATGAGGAATTGAGGCACAGAGAGGTTATGCAATTTACCTCAGGTCACAGAGCAGACAAGTGGCAGAGCCAGGATTAGAACCCAGGTCCTCTGACTCCCAGGCCCTTGCTCTTTGCACTGGGCCAAGCTGCTTCCCCCAGCTACTTGAGAGCAGGGAACATGTCTACCAACTCTATCATACTGTACTCTGCCAAGTGCTCGAACAGTGCTCTGCCTGCAGTAAACATGCAATAAACGCCACGGATTGATTGATGGGAAGCCCTGATTGCATCTGAGGTTTCAATCCACGGCTGCCCCAGATTTCTGACTCTTCCTCCTAATCTTGCTTTATGTCTCCAACAGCACAGCAGCACCCAAAGTGCCTCCTCACTAAACGCTGGCTGAGTGGCTCAGTGGAAAGAGCCTGGGCTTCGGAGCCAGAGGTCATGGGTTCGACTCCCGGCTCTGCCACTTGTCAGCTGTGTGACCGTGGGCAAGTCACTTCACTTCTCTGGGCCTCAGTTACCTCATCTGTAAAATGGGGATTAACTGTGAGCCTCACGGGGGACAACCTGATTACCCTGTATCTCCCCCAGCGCTTAGAACAGTGCTCTGCACATAGTAAGCGCCTAACAAATACCAACATTATTGAATACTCTTCTCCGCTGGGGATTTCGCTCATGAAAGAGCAGGGGCACTTGAGATGCAAGGGTAAGACGCCGTTCTTATGCCAGAGGGCACTTTGGCAAACAATTTGGGTTCTGTTGTTCTCGGCCTTTTTGTCTTCTCTAATCATAGTCATCTGTCTTCCCTTCTGCAGCACCACGGGCAAAAATTTAGCACGGAAAGAAACTCAGAGCATTCCTCTTATGACAGGGCCTGTCCCCCCGACTTAGTTTTGCCAATTCCACTTCAATTTTAGTTGACACCCGTCAAGCGTTCTTTTTTAAACAGAACAGGGATCCCCTGACCTGGTCAAGTTTTATTAAATACCAAACAAGTAGCACCAGGAAGTGGCCATCCGGCTTGATTCACCTAATCTCTCCCCTCCTTCCGCTCTCCGTTTCCTAAGCCTCCACCGGCGTTGGGATGTAGAGAGCGGTTGTGGAAAACGATCTGTAGGTCTAGAAAGCAGGAGATATGAGTTCTAATCCTACCTCCTCCCTGACCTGCTGGGTAACCTTGGATAAATTACATAATAATAATCGTTACTGTGGTATTTCTTTAATGTTTGCTCTATGCCAACTACAGCACTAAGGGTGGGGAAGAGCACAGTTCGATTGAATTCAGTCCTTGCTCTACAGGGCTTCCACATGGGGTGGATGAAGGCTAAGAATTCCCATTCTACTGATGAGGAAACTGAGGCTCAGAGAAGTGAGGTGGCTTGCCCAGGGTCACACAGAAGGTAAGGGAATTAGAAGGCAGTGGGAAAAGTGGGACTTAGTCTGGGAAGGCTTCTTGGAGGAGATGTGTCTTCAGTAAGGCTTTGAAGGAGGGAGAGTAACTGTCCGGCAGATTTGATGGGGGAGGGTGTTCCAAGTCAGAGGCAGGAAGCAGCACTGCTCAGTGGAAAGAACCCGGGCTTGGGAGTCGGAGGTCACGAGTTCAAATTCCGGCTCTGCCACTTGTCAGCTGTGTGACTCTGGGCGAGTCACTTCACTTCTCTGGGCCTCAGTGACCTCATCTGTAAAATGGGGATGAAGACTGTGAGCCCCACGTGGGACAACCCGATGACCCTGTATCTACCCAGCCCTTAGAACAGTGCTCTGCACATAGTAAGCGCTTAACAAAGGGTCTGCAGTGAGACAGGTGAGATCGAGGCACAGTGAGGAGGTTAGCACTAGAGAAGCGAAATTGGGCAGGCTGGGTTGTAGAAGGAGAGAAGCGAGGTGAGATAAGAGGGGGCAAGGTGATGGACTGCTTTAAAGCCAGTGGTGAGGATTTTTTGTTTGACACGGAGGTGGATGGACAACCACTCGAGGTTTTTGAGGAAGGGGGTGACATGTTCTGAACGCTTTTCTGGAAAGATGATCCAGGCAGCGGAGTGAAGTATTCTTTTTCCCCTTTTCCCTCTGCTCCTCCACCTCTCCCTTCCCATCCCCACAGCACCGTACTCGTCCGCTCGACTGTATATATTTCCGTTACCCTATTTATTTTGTTAATGAATTGTACATCGCCTCGATTCTATTTAGTTGCCATTGTTTTTATGAGATGTTCTTCCCCTCGACTCTATTTATCGCCATCGTTCTCGTCTGTCCGTCTCCCCCGATCGGACCGTAAACCCGTCAAACGGCAGGGACCGTCTCTATCTGTTGCCGACTTGTTCATCCCAAGCGCTTAGTACAGTGCTCTGCACATAGTAAGCGCTCAATAAATACTATTGAATGAATGAATGAATGAAAGTATAGACTGGAGTGGGGAGAGACAGGAGGTTGGGTGGTCAGCAAGCAGGCTGATGCGATAATCTAGGTGGGATAGGAAGAGTGATTGGATTAACACGATAGCAGTTCGGAGGGAGAGGAGAGGGTAGAGCCCTGGGTGTGGACCCCTGTACTAAGCACTTGGGAGAGTACAGTAGAACAATAAACAGACACATACCCTGCCCACAACGAGCTCACAGTCTAGAGAAGGAGAGTACGATGCAACAGAAATAGCAGAAACGATGGCTACCCGCAGTGGCCGTGATGACAATTTCTTTTCCTGCTTGAATGGGTTTGGTGGTCAAAATGTAGCTAAGCGAGGCAGAGGCGTGAAGGATCTGGGTTCAGGTTTGGGTTCTGGTCTGTGGCGACCGTACGTCCACGGTCGTGGGACTGAGGAAGGGGAGAGATCATCTTGGCCATCCCCTTGACTCCAAACAGTGGCACCCTGACAAGCCCCACCGTATTTGAATGGCACCTGTTGGCCTGTTATCAACCCAAAGAGTAATAATAACAATAATTATTATGGTATTTAAGCACTGGGATGGATAATTGATTCTATTTATTCTTGATTCTGTTTATTGCCATTGTTCTTGTCTGTCCTTCTCCCCCGATTAGACTGTAAGCCCATCAGAGGGCAGGGACTGTCTCTATCTGTCACCGATTTGTACATTTCAAGCGCTTAGTACAGTGCTCTGCACTTAGTAAGCGCTCAATAAATACTATTGAATGAATGAATGAAGGCAAATGGGGTTGGACACAGTCCCTGTCCTGCATAGGGTTCACAGTCTAAATCCCCATTTTACAGATGAGGGAACTGAGGTGAGTTCCCAAGGCTACCCAGCAGTCAGATGGGTAATCCCAGCTCTGCCACTTGTCTGTTGTGTGACCTTAGGCAAGTCACTTAACTTCTTGTGCCTCAGCTCCCTCATCTGTGAAATGAGTATTAAAACCGTGAGCCCCACGAGGGAGAACCTGATTACCCTGTATCCACCCCAGGGCTTAGAAAAGTGCTTGGCACATAGTAAATGCTTAGGAAATACCATTATTATTATTATTATTATTAAGTGGCGGGGTCAGGATTAGAACCCATGACCTTCTGACTCCCAGGCCCATGCTCTATCCACTGTGCCGCGCTGCTTGCCCTAGACTAGTGTCAATACAGTAATGACTCTATTGTTTAGCATCATAATTCTAGTAGCTGCTTTGGACTGCTTTTAGTTTACTAGGTAATTGGTAGATGAAGCAGCACAGCTCAGCCCAGAGGGCACACACCTGGGAGGCAGGAAACCTAGGCTCGAATCCCTGCTCTGCCAACTTGCCTGGCGTATGACCTCGGCCAAGTCACTTCACTTCTTGGGGCCCCGTTTCCTCCTTTTTTAAAATTCTTTCTTAAATGGCATTTGTTAAGCATTTGTGACGTGACAGGCACTATACTGAATGCTGAGGTAGAAACAAGCTGATCAGGTTGGACACGGTTCATAACCCACATGGATCGCCCAATTCCCATTTTTACAGATGAGGTGGCTGAGGTCCAGAGAGGTGAAGTGACTTGCCCAAGATCATACAGCAGACAAGTGGTGGAGCCGAACCAGGTCCTTCTGACTCCTAGGCCTGTGCTCTATCCACTAAGCCACTCTGCTTCTGTAAAATGGGGATTAAATAATAATAATAATGTCGGTATTTGTTAAGCGCTTACTACGTGCAGAGCACGTCTAAGCGCTGGGGTAGATGCAGGGGAATGAGATTGTCCCACATGAGGGTCTCAGTCTTCATCCCCCTTTTACAGATGAGGGAACTGAGGCACAGAGGAAGTGAAGTGACTTGCCCACAGTCACACAGCTGACAAGGGGCAGAGTCGGCATTTGAACCCATGACCTCTGACTCCCAAGCCAGGGCTCTTTCCACTGAGCCACACTGCTTCTCTATCCTCCCCTGCCTCCCCTGCCTCATGAGACAGGGTCTGTGTCTGATTCATTCAATCATATTTATTGAGCGCTTACTGTGCACAAAGTACTGTACTAAGCGCTTGATCTAGAGAAGCAGCATGGCTCAGTGGAAAGAGCATGGGCTTTGGAGTCAGAGGTCATGAGTTCGACTCCCAGCTCTGCCACTTGTCAGCTGTGTGACCGTGGGCGAGTCACTTAACTTCTCTGGGCCTCAGTTCCCTCATCTGTAAAATGGGGATTAAGACTGTGAGCCCCACGTGGGACAACCTGATTCCCCCGTGTCTCCCCCAGCGCTTAGAACAGTGCTCTGCACATAGTAAGCGCTTAACAAATACCAACATTATTATCTTGTATCCACCCGATCGCTGAGCACGGTGTTCGGCACATAATAAACTGCTCAACAAATTCCACACTTACCGTTATCAATATTAACCTCTGTGAGACATTTTGTAGCGATCCGGTTTGTTAAATATTTGCAGGTCAGAGAGCTCAGGTAAAGTCGGCTGGCAGGAGTCCCAGGGCCCAGGTATTTCGTCCTCACTCCTGCCCGGCCGCGTGATCCTGCCGCACACAGCTTCGTCGTCCTTCCCTCACAGCGTTTGCCTCCTGCCCTCCTTGGCACGGGGGCTGGGCTCTGCCCCTTGGTTCCTCAGCTGCCATCTAGTCTGCTGTCCAGCTCACAACCCCCCTCCCTATTTTCCCCACTGCCCATTCTCTTGCCCTCCCGCCCACATCTCCTCACTCCCAGCGGCCCAGCCTCAGTCGCCGTCTTTCCTGCCACCCTCCCACATCCCCTCCTCTTTTCCCATTGCGTTTTCTCTCCCCCGGTCCCGGTCCCAGCCTCAGCCCTGCTTCTCCTGTCCCACTTTGGAAATTGCTCTCAGCACCTCCAGATTGGGCCTGGAACAGAGCTGAGGCAGACATGTAGATCTAGCTATCTGTCTATCTCTCTGTCTACCTGGCTGTCTATTTTTTTATGGCATTCATTAAGCGCTTACTATGTGCCAGGCCCTGTACTAAGAACTGAGGTACATGCGGGAAGGGAAAGTGTCCGTTTTTTATTATATTGTTCTCTCCCAGGTGCTTAGTAGAATGCTTTGCACACAGGACTCAGTAAATATGATTGAATACAAGCTGATCAGGGTGGACACAGTCCACGTCCCACATGGGGCTCACAGCCGGCATCCCCGTATTTCGGGTGAGGGAACTGAGGCGAGGAGAGGTTAAGTGACTTGCTCAAGGTCACACTATTTCTGTTTGTCTACGCGTGTCTGTCTATGTCTCTCCATCTACTTGTCTGTTTACCTTCATTCGATAGTATTTGAGCGCTTCCTGTGCGCAGTGCATTGTACTAAGCACCCGGGAGAGTACGGAATAACAGACACGTTCCTGCCCGCAGAGAGCTCACAGTCTAGAGGGGGAGACAGACATTAATGTGAAGAAATGAATAAATAAATTACAGATGTATCCATAAGTGTCTTGGGGGTGGGAGGGAGGATGAATGAAGGAGCAAGTAAGAGCGTCACAGAAGGGAGTGGGAGAAGAGGAGATGAGGGCTTTAGTCAGGGAAGGCTTCTTGGAGGAGATGGGCCTTCAATAAGGTTTGGAAGTGGGGGAGAGCAATTATCTGTCTGATCTGAGGAGGAAGGGCGTTTCAGGCCCGAAGTAGGATGTGGGTGAGAGGTCGACGGCGAGATAAGTGAAATGGAGGTACGGCGAGAAGGTTAGCATTAAGAGGAACAAAGTGTCCAGGCTGGGTTGAAGTAGGAGAGTAGCGAGGTGAGGTGGGAGGGGGCACGGTGATTAAATGCTTTAAAGCGAAGATGGATCTCTATCTATGCTTGTCTATCTATGTCTGTTTAGCTCTATTCATATCTGGGGGCTCTCTTCCAGATCTTCCCCAGCTTCCTGCCCAACCCCATTTGCCTTTCAAGACAAGGGGAAAGTTTCACAATTCTCCCCACCCTCACACCCCAACTCCCCACCACCGTCTTTCTGGAGCTCTGAGAAACTCCCAGGTGGCCGCCGTCCTTTGAGACAGAAAGTGCCCGGACAAAGTCCCATGACAAGAAATGGTGCCAAGACCTCAGGACCCAGGCCAGAGTCCAGTCTGCCAACCCTCTCCCACCGCCTCCAGCCCTCCTGGGCCCTTTTAAACTGTCAGTACGGTAATGGCTTTGCTCCCCCCACCCGCCGGGTTGCCCTTGGGCTTGCAGTGCCCATGGATTGTCAGATCTACGGTTTGAGGGATCACAAAAGCATTGGGACCTGGCTAGTATTAGTCTATTTGACAGAGGTATAAACTGAAGGGCAAAGAGATACCCACATATTCATTTATATATCTATATCTATTTATCCCCCATTGTGACTGCAGGTAGCATTTGGCGATACTTGATCCCACTTTGCCAACCGACCGGTGACAGTTCTGTCATGCGATGCGGTGTGTAGAGTGTAACAGGTGCCCGCCACTGATGCGGTGTGTGACATAAGGGCATAGAACAGGGCCTCTGTCCAAGTTTGCAGTTCCTATTGTGTTTTTCGGAGGTATCCCCTGAGTCCGGGCCTTTGCGCTTCCTTCCCGGGTCCCGTGGCCAACGGTGCAGGCTGTGGGTCACGGACAGTACCAGTGGCCAGAGTGAAGGCAGGGGAAGGCTTTGGGTTGAAATTGAACCTAAAAATGGCAGACCTAAAGGTGTCCGGTGCTTTTCTCATGGCAGATGAAGCAGCCAGCTGGAAGCTGGACCCTCTTGTCCTCCAGCAAAGGGCAACTGTTAACACCTTCAGTTAAAAGGTCTCCCGCTCTTATCTCTCCTCCCCAGGGCCTGTGGCCACCAGACGCTCCCCTCCACCCAGAGGGATCGTTTTTCCTCCACAGCTGGATGCCCAAGGGTTGAGAGAAGAAAGGGGGCAGACACATGCACGAGCACACACACACACATTCTCGCTCTCTCTCTGTCTTTTTAATGGTGTTTTAGCGGTTACTATATGCCAGACACCATACTAAGTGCTGGGGTAGAGACAAGCTAATCAGAGTAGACACAGACCCTGTCCCACACGGGGCTCACAGTCTCGATCCCCATTTTACGGACAAGGGAACCGAGACACAGGGAAGTGAAGGGATTTGCCCAAGATCACGTAGCAGACCAGTGGCGTAGCTGGGATAAGAATGCAGTTCCTCTGACTCCCGAGCTCATGCTCTTTTCACTAGGTCATGCTGCTTTTCTGTCTCTCTCCATCTCTCAATTTCTCTTCTTTGTCTCCACTTCTCACTCTCTCTCTCCCTCCCGTCTCTCTTTTCCCATCTCTCTCGACTTCTCATTCACTCCATTCTCTCTGCGTCGCTCTGCTTGTCTCTGTATCTCTGTCTCTGTGTACTTGTCTCTGTGTCTTCTCTCTTGTTTCCGTCTCTATCTCTGTCTCTGCCCTCTCTGTTGCTCTCCGTCTCTCTCTGTCTCTTTTTCTGACTCTCCCTCTCCCTCCCCTTTTACCTCTTATATTTTAGCAGCAGGGTGGCACTGAATAGACCACCAACCCCTAGTGAACTATTGCATCCTATGGGGGAGAAAAGCACTTAGAATTTTAAGTCACCACTTTTATTTTACTTACTGACTTGTATTCGAAACCATGATTATATTTGAGGAAATCGCGCTTAAAACACAAAGGCGATCCTTTTTCCATCTAGAGGTTTTCCTGGTAAATACTTTCATGACAAAGTTAAAATCCTCCTCCAGTCTGATGACATCTTGAATATAAAGAGCTCTCATTTCTCCCAGGTATCTTCACCTCAGTGATCTCATTCCATCCTCACCTCTTTGAGGTAAAGAGGATCAGGGATTTTGACGTTCAATTTACAGAAGGGAAACCGAGGCCCAGAGAGGTCAAGAGACTTACATCACACAGAGGGCCAGTGGCAGGCCTGGAATTAGGTCAGGTTTCCTGACCACCAACCCAGGCCCTTTCATTTAGGCATCACCGCCTCATTTATTACCCACGCAATAAGGATTGGGGGTTGCGGGGGAGAGGGAGTGGTCGATGAACTTTTCAAAGGAGGTTTTGAAAATGAGGTGGGGGTCTAACGCAGACCACCCCCACTGTCGAGGGGCTTCTGTCCCGAGGTTCTGCCGTGCGTGTAGTGGAGCCGTTTAAGATGAGAGGGTTTGGACTGTGTCATGTTTTTGTTACGTAACCCTTCTGGGTGTGGGTGTGTTTATGACAAAGGAGAGTGTTGTAATAGAGTGCTAATGGGGGCAGAAGGGTGGCTGATATTTCAGGGCCTTCGCGCTCTCCGTGGTCGAGGTGAGATCTGATCTGGGCTAGGGAGGGGCCTCCATCCAGTGACTGTGGCATTAGCTGCCTCGGTCCAGCGAGTCGATAACCCCGGGGCAGGATGGGGAAAAACAGCCGGCCCGGTCAGGAGCCCGTCAGTCAGTCGAACCTATTTATTGAGCGCTTCCTGTGTGCGGAGCACTGTGCTAAGCGCTTGATATAGTATAATATAACACTGTAACAGACCCCCTCCCTGCCCACAGTGAGTTTACGGTCTAGAGGATGAACTGAGTTTACAGACTAGAGGATGAACTTACGGTTTAGAGGAAAAGACATATTTCCTGCCTACAAGGAGCCGACAGTCTAGAAAAGAAGCTTGGCTTAGTGGAAAGGACGCGGGCTTGGGAGTCAGAGGTCATGGGTTCTAATTCCGGCTCCGCCACCTGTCAGCTGGGTGACTTTGGGCAAGTCACTTAACTTCTCTCTGCCTCAGTTACCTCATCTGGAAAATGGAGATTAAGACTCTGAGCCCCAAGTGGGACAACCTGATTCCCTTGTATCAACCCCAGTGCTTAGAACGGTGCTTGGCACATAGTAAATGTTTAATAAATACCATAATTATTATTATTAATTACTATTATTATTATTATAAGGGGTCTAGAGGTTTGTGCGGGTCCTTGGCCTCGACCGACCCAGGCGGAGAGTGGCTCCCCGGGTGGGAGGCTTCCCTAGTCCATTTCTGGCCCTGGAACTGAGTTCCCCAGACCCGAGATAAAAGGCTTGCAGAGGGACAGAAAAGACTCATAGAGTTTTCCGGACATCAAACGACGCTTACGAAACAGCAGTGTGGTGGCTGGGGTGGAAACAAATGAGAAGCATGTGAATTTGATTTCCCCTAAAACTCACGAGGTTTGAAATAGGCAGGGAAAGGGGTGGGGGCGGGGCGGGAGATAGATCCGGCCTGGGAGTTCTGAACCCAAGCCCACAGGGCTCCAGGATGCGAGGGCTGGGATGGGGACCACCAAGGAGCCACAGGCCCATTGAAGCAGTGTGGCGTAATGGATAGAGCCTAGGCCCGGGAGTCAGAAGGCCATGGGTTTTAATCCCAGCTCTTCCACTTGTCTGCTGGGTGACCTTGGGCAAATCACTTCATTTCTCTGGGCCTCAGTTGCCTCATCTGTGTGCAACCCGATTTGCTTGTATCTACCCAAGTGCTTAATACACACCCCAGAATTCCCCATCTCTATCTGCAATTATTCTGGTAATAATAATGTTGGTATTTGTTAAGCGCTCACTATGTGCCGAGCACTGTTCTAAGCGCTGGGGTAGACATAGGGGAATCAGATTGTCCCCCGTGGGGCTCACAGTCTTAATCCCCATTTTACAGATGAGGGAACTGAGGCACAGAGAAGTTAAGTGACTTGCCCACAGTCACACAGCCGACAAGTGGCAGAGCTGGGATTCCAACTCATGAGCCCTGACTCCAAAGCCCGTGCTCTTTCCAGTGAGCCACGCTGCTTCTGGTAGTGTATCCAGTGTCTGACACATAGTAAGCACTCAACATATACCTCAATTATCATTACTATTATTTTTATTGGAAGACAACACCGAACAGAAAGAATCTGCTGAACAGATCCCACCTTGTGCTTGGACCAACCACGGCCTTCATTTCAGCCCACCCAGAGGGAAGGGGAGGTTACTGATGACTGATGACATCCCTCAGGTTCCTAGTGGATAGAGCACGGGCCTGGGAGTCAGAGGACCCGGGTTCTAATTTTGGCTCTCCCACTTGTCTGCTGTGTGACCTCATGCAAGTCACTTGCTTCTCTGTGCCTCAGTTCCCTCATCTGCAGAGTGCAGATTCAGTATCTATTCTCCTTCCTGCTTAGAATGTGGGCCCCATGTGGGACCTGATTAGTTTGTATCTAGCTAACCTTAGTATGATGCTTGGCACATAGTATGCACTTAACAAATACCACTAGTATTATTATTATTATTATTTTCAAACTTTGGATCTCACTTCACCGTCAGCGATGTTCTTCTGCAGTAGGGAGAGGCAGGAGCGCAAAGCGGTATGGAAAGAGTACAGGCCTGAGAGGTGACCCGGGTTCTAATTCTAGTTCCGGTTGCCTGCTGTGGTCCCTTGGTTAAGTCACTTGACTTCTCTGTACTCAGTTTCTCCATCTGTAAATTGGGGATTCGATACCTGCTCTCCCTTGTGTTTGGGCTGGGAGCCCCATGTGGGACAGGGACTGTACAATCTGCTTAAATTGTATCTACTTTAGCATTTAGTACTGTGCTAAACAATAAGCATTTCACAAGTACCATTATTATTATGCCCATTTTACATTTGCAGAAACTGATGCTCTCAGATGTTAAAATGCCTCACATAGTCAAATGGAAGAACTGGAATTAAACGTAGTTTCCCAAATGCTTAGTACAGTGCTCCGCACACTGTAAGCGTTCAATAAAATAGCATTGATTGGAGTCAGATGCCCAGATTTATGCTTTTCCCACTCAACTCCACTGTTCACTAAACGCTAACCAACCAGTGGTATTTATTGAGCACTTACTATGTCCAGAAGACTGTACTAAATGCTTGGGAGAGTACAGTACAACAGAATTAGCAGACACATTCCCTGCCCAAAGCAAACCTACAGTCTAGAGAATACCAATACTAAATAGTAATTAGCAAATAGAGAGTGTCAATACATTGTTTTGCGTCTACAAATAAGGTTCAGAGGATGGGATGGTGCTGCATGTCTCTTCTTTCCGTGTCAGTGGAGAATTCCCATTTCAGTTCACTTCCTGTTTGGGGCGTGTGTGGGTGTGTATCTGCCTGGGACCCTTCTAAAATTCCTGCAGTCCTCTCTCTGGGGCATAAAACTGTGGTAGAAAATAGCCCTCGTGGAGGGAACTGGAGGAGAAAAATTGCAGGGGCATCTGGTAATAGCAGGAACTGTAAAAGAGGAGCCAGACCAGGCCTGTTGAAAGTCATGGTCTGAAAGCTCGGGTGATTCTGCTGCTTTCAGATTGAGCACACCAGTAGAAGCGGGACATTTGACCTGATGGATGAATGAGGAAATGGACGTGAGAACTGGATTTTAAAAACCCCTCCCTCCTCCTCACTCTCACTACCCCTCCCTCCGAAATAAGACGTTTGATGTAATTGTTTCACACGGGACAGGGTCTGTATCCAACTTGATTTGCTTGTATCCACCCCAGCGATTAGTACAGTGCCTGGCAAATAGTAAGTGCTTAACAAATGCCATCATTATTATTAGATCGTGAGCCCCTTGCGAGCCGGGCACCGTGTTTCCACTTCATCCATTTCTTTCCCAGCACCGAGTACGGTGCTTTGCACACGGTAAGCTCTTAATAAAGACTATTATTACTGTTAAGCTGGTGCTAGTGCCAGTGAGAGCCAAGCCCCTTGTTCAGAGAAGCAGCGTGGCTCAGTGGAAAGAGCACGGGCTTTGGAGTCAGGGCTCATGAGTTCGAATCCCAGCTCTGCCACTTGTCGGCTGTGTGACTGTGGGCAAGTCACTTAACTTCTCTGTGCCTCAGTTCCCTCATCTGTAAAATGGGGATTAAGACTGTGAGCCTCACGTGGGACAACCTGATTCCCCTATCTCTACCCCAGCGCTTAGAACAGTGCTCGGCACATAGTAAGCGCTTAACAAATACCAACATTATTATTATTATTAAGTGGGTCTGAAAAGGCGGATCCTATGCTCGCCGTTGTCACTGAGGGCAGAGTCTCGCTATGCATTTGGTTTTACTCCCCCCACACAGCCTGTCTCTGGCTTCAGACCTGGCCCTTGGCATCTCGGTGCCCTGATTCATTCATTCAGTGGTATTTACTGAGCACTTAGTGTGTGCCAAAGCACTGTACTAAGTTCTTGGGAGAGTACAACATCAGACGCATTCCCATTTTGCAGAGGAGGGAGCTGAGGCACAGAGAAGTTAAGTGACTTGTGGTGGAGTTGGGATTAGAACCCAGCTCCTCCGACCCCCAGGCCCGGAGTCTTCCCAGTAGGCCACGTTGCATGACGAGCCCTGATCTTCATGAAACCTTCGCAGTTGGGTGCTCACTTCTCCCGCCCTTTTGCATTTACGTAGTCTGTTCCGTATTCTACTCTATTTATTCTCTCTTGTCTTGTGCTGTGGAGTCATTTCCGACCCATAGCGTCTCCATGGACGCATCCCAGAACACCCCGTCTCCATCTGCAATTATTCCGGTAGTGTATCCAGAGAGTTTTCTTGGTAAAAATAAGGAAGTAGCTTACTGTTGCCTGCTTCCGTGCAGTAAACCCAAGTCTCCGCCCTCGACTCTCCTGCTGCTGCTGCCCAAGCACAGGTGAGTTTTGATTTGTAGCACATTGCCTTCCACTTGCTAGCCACTGGTCAAGCTAGGAATGGAATGGGTAGGCCTCTAGTCGACACTCTCCCTCCCATACCCGAGACTGGTGTTTCTTCTCCCTACCTGCAATCTATCCTTGCTAGATCGTAAGCACCTTGAGGGTGGGGACCATTTCTACTAATTACTTACTGATAATGATGATGAAAGTAATAATAATGGTATTTGCTAAACGCTTACTACGTGCCGAGCACCTTACTAAGCTATGGGGTAGATATAAGATCATCAGGCCCCACGTGGGGCTCACAGTCTAAATAGGAGAGAACACAGGTATTGAATCCCCATTTTGCAGATGAGCAACCTGAGGTCAAAGAGGTGAAATGACTTGCCCAAAGTCACACAGCAGGCACGTGGCAGAGCTGGGATTAGAGTCCAGGCCCGTGCTCTTTCTGCTAGTCCACTCTTCCAAATGCTTATTGCCATTGTTCTTGTCTGCCCGTCTCCCCCGATTAGACCGTAAGCCCGTCAAACGGCAGGGACCGTCTCTATCTGTTGCCGACTTGTTCATTCCAAGCGCTTAGTACAGTGCTCTGCACATAGTAAGCGCTCAGTAAATGCTATTGAATGAATGAATGAATAGTACGAGGCTCTGCACTGAGAAAGTGCTCAATAAATATCAATGACTGATGGATTTTGTCGGGCTAATGCCCCGGTCCATGAAGATGTGGTTTGTCTTCACATCTTCAAAGCCTTCCTAAAATCCCGCCTCCTCCAAGAACTATTCTGTGATTAATTTCCATTAATCAATCGTTTATCGAGTGCTTACTATATGCAAGAGCATTGTACTAAGTGCTTGGGCGAGTACAGTGCAACAGAATTCACAGACGTGATCCCTGCCCATAACGAACTTACAGTCTAGAGGGATAATAATAGTAATACTAATTATAATAATGACATTTGTTAAGCACATATTGTGTGTCAAACACTACACTAAACGCTGGGATAGACACAAGTTAATTGGGTCCCACATAGGGCTACAGTTCAAGTAGGAGGGAGAACATGGATTGAATCCCCATTTTGCAGAGGAGGGAACTGGGGCATCAGAGAAGTTAAGTGACTTGCTCGAAGTCTCACAGCAAACAAGTGGTGGAGTTGGGATTAGAACCCAGCTTCTCCGACCCCCAGGCCTGGAGTCTTCCCATTGGGCCACATTGCTTCTCCTGGTCCTGTCTTCCCAGCTCTCTCCTCAGCCCTTATGCCCTCAGGGTCACCCATCATTTTTATGATTTATGTATTCTACTATTTAAGCACTTATTCATCAATTTACCCATCTTTCCATTCTGCGTGAATTTGGGCAAGTTGCTTCACTTCTCTGCCTCAGTTTCCCTTTCTGTAAACTGGAAATAGAGCCCCTCTTCTGTATAAGCTCACTGTGGGCAGGGAATGTGTCTGTTCTGTTGTTATACTGTGTTCTCCCAAGTGCATAGTGGAGAGCTCTGCACACAGTAAGTACTCAATAAATATGATTGAAACCGTGAGCCCCGTGCAGGACAGCGACTGTGTCCGACTCGATTACCTTGTATCTACCCAGCACTTAGCACTTTGCCTGGCATATAGTAGGAACTTAACAAATGGCATACTATGATTAATAATAGTATTAGTATTCTAACTATAAATCATTTACATCTGTCTCTCCCACTAGTATCTAAGTTCCTTGAAGGTAGGGATTGGACCTTCTACTGAACCTCGCCAAGTGCTTAGGACAATAACCCCGGCTCAGTAACCAGTAATAACCATCTCTGGGACGGAGATAGAAGGTCTCCAGATTTTCTTTCCCTGACCAAGCCCTCATTTCCCCTCCCCAGCTTCTCCTCTGCTTGGCTTATGCACCTTTTAAGCACTTTGATGCTCTCCCCAGTCCCACGGCAATTATAAACATATCCTTATACTACTATTTCCCCTATCTGCCATTTATTTTAATGTCTTTCTTCCCCTTTGGACTATAAGCTCCTTGTGAGAAGGAACTGTGTCTATCAACTCATTCGTTCATTCAGTAGTATTTACTGAGCGCTTACTATGTGCAGAGCACTGTACTAAGCGCTTGGAATGTACAAATCGGTAACAGACAATAATAATAATGTTGGTATTTGTTAAGCTCTTACTATGTGCAGAGCACTGTTCTAAGCGCTGGGGTAGATACAGGGTAATCGGGTTGTCCCACGTGAGGCTCACAGTTAATCCCCATTTTAGAGATGAGGGAACTGAGGCACTGAGAAGTTAAGTGACTTGCCCACAGTCACACAGCTGACAAGTGACAGAGCCGGGAGTCGAACTCATGACCTCTGACTCCGAAGCCCAGGCTCTTTTCCACTGAGCCACGCCGCTTCCCAGTAGAGACAGTCCCTGCCCTTTGACGGGTTTAAAGTCTAATCGGGGGAGACAGGCAGACAAGAACAATGGCAATAAATAGAATCAAGGGGAAGAACATCTCATTATAACAAAAGCAAATAAATAGAATATGTAGAGCAGCACTGTGGCCTAGTGGAAAGAGCATGGGCCTGGGAGGCAGAGGACCTGGGTTCTAATCCTGCCTCCACACATACCTGCCGGGTGATCTTGGGCAAGTCACTTCATTTCTCTGCACCTCAGTTTCCTCATCTGCAAAATGGAGATTCATAATTCATTCAGTCGTATTTATCGAGCGCTTACTGTGTGCAGAGCACTGTACTGAGAGCTTGGAAAGTACAATTGGGCAACAGAAAGAGACAATTCCTACCCAACAATAGGCTCACAGTCTAGATGGGGGAGACAGACAACAAAACAAGTAGACAGGCATCAATAGCATCAAAATAGAGGTGATTCTAATGCAGAGAGGAGAAATTGTCCTGAGCAGGGAGAGTGAGGGGGAGGAAAGCAGCTTATGAGGTGTGAAATGAAAACCTAGTTCCCCTTCCCACTCACTGTTTCCTGAAACTTAAATATTCCATCTTGTTTCAGTCATTCACACACCCACAAGTAAGCATCATCAACAGTTAGTGTCATCTTCAAGGATGAAGAACAGCTAGATGTCAATCAGTGGTATTTTTTGAGCAGTTTCTGGGTAACCTGGGAGAGTGTGATACAACAGAATCAGCATTTAGATATATTTCAATTCTTGTGTTGGAGTGATAAGAGTTAGGGGGTAAATCAGGTGATCCGGTTGCTGGTTCTAGCTTTGCTAGCATGGCCTAGTGGATAGAGCACGAGCCCGGGAGTCAGAAGGACTCCTAATCCCGCCTCTGCCAATTGTCTACAGTGTCACCTTGGGCAAGCCACTTCATTTCTCTGGGCCTCAGTTACCTCATCTATAAAATGGGGATTGAGACTGTGAGCTCCGTGATGGACAGGGACTGTGTCCAACCTCAGCTTGTATCTACTCCAGTGCTTAGAACAGTGCTGGGCAGCTTAGTAAATGCTTAACAAATGCATCATCATTATTATTAATCTGCTGTGTGGCTTTGGGCAAATTACTTCATCTCTCTGGATCTCCGTTTCCACAACTGAAAGATTCCTGCGTCCCCCTAAACTCAGAGTCGTTAGAAGGGTAAAATTAGACCATGGGTGTGAAAGTATTTTGGAAAAATAAAAACTCTTTGCAAGATATTGGATAATAATAATGATGTTTGTGGGATTTGTCAAGCACCTACTATGTGTCAAGGTGCTGTACTAAGCGCTGGGGTAGGTACAGGATAATCAGGTTCCACATAAGGTTCACAGTCTAAGTAGAGGGAGAACAGGTATTGATTCCCCAGTTTGTGGATGAGGCATCGAGAAGAGTACTGACTTGCCCAAGGTCACACAGCAATTGAGTGGCAGAGCTGGGGTTAGAACCCAGGTCCTCTGACTCCCAGGTCCATGCTCTTTCCACTATGCCAGGCTGGATGTTGGCATTTCTCTTTATTATGTGGTCTTTAAAAATCCGTGAATGCTTGCTTTATCGAGGTTTCTTCCGCATCTTGTTGTCAGGTTGCTGCTGGTTTCTTGAAACTTCAAGCTGGAATTTAGGAAAGAACTGTGTCTAGGAGTTTTATTGTTTGCTGTTGTATTGTACTTAGTGCTCTGCCCCCAGTAGGCGCTCAACAAATACCTCTGATTGATTGACTGATTTGCCGTTGCCATTCTCCCAGTGCCATCACTGTATCAGAGCGGCATGGAGTAGTGGATAGAGCACAGGCCTGGGAGTCAGAAGATCATGGGTTCTAATCTTGGCTCCACCACTTATCTACTGTCACTTCTCTGTTCCTCATCTGTAAAATGGGGATTGAGACTGTGAGCTCCTTGTGGAGTAGGGACTGTGCGTGTATCCACCCCAGTGCTTAGTTCAGTGCCCGGCACACAGCAAGCTCTTAACAAATGCTACAATTATTATTATCATTGTCAAATCCAGTCCCTTAATGGCAGGATAAGAGAAACAAAGCTCAGGTGTTCTCGGTATCCTTTGTCTTTCACTTCTACTTTCCCCAAGCACTTACATATCATTGTCCTTTTCTTAACCTCATAAACATCTCTGTGAGATTCGGAGAGTCGGGGATTATACTGCCGGCGTTTTGCCCTCATTTTCCAGATGGAGAGCAGAGGCCCAGACCGGCTAAGTAACTTGCCTGATGTCACACAGGCAACAAAAACCCAGGCTAAAGGCTAAGACTAAAACCCAGGCCTCTGTTATTATTTTTTTAATGTCATTTCTTAAGCACTGTTCTAAACACTGGGGAAGATACAAATTTAACAGGTTGGATGCAGTCTCTGTCTCATCTGGGGCGTATAGTCTAAATTGAAGAGAGGAGGATTTTATCCCCATTTTCCAGATGAACGAAGAGACTTGCCCAAAGTCACACAGCAGGCATATGGCAGAGCCAGGATTAGAATCCAGGTCCTCTGACTCTCAGGCCCGAGCTCTTTCCATTAGGCCAAACTGCTTGTCCTTGATTCTCATCCTCTGCCCCTTCCCAGCTCTGCCACTTAATAATAATAATGATGGTATTTGTTAAGGCTTACTACGTGCAGAGCACTGTTCTAAGCGCTGGGGTAGATACAGGGGAATGAGGTTGTCCCACCTGAGGCTCATAGTTAATCCCCATTTTACAGATGAGGGAACTGAGGCCCAGAGAAGTGAAGTGACTTGCCCACAGTCACACAGCTGACAAGGGGCAGAGTCGGGATATGAACCCATGACCTCTGACTCCCAAGCCCGGGCTCTTTCCACTGAGCCACGCCACTTGTCAGCGTGTGACTGTGGGCAAGTCACTTCACTTCTCTGGGCCTCAGTTCCCTCATCTGTAAAATGGGGATTAAGACTGTGAGCCTCACGTGGGACAACCTGTATCTACCCCAGCGCTTAGAACAGTGCTCTGCACATAGTAAGCACTTAAATACCAACATTATCATTATTATTTCCCCTAGACCAGACTCCTTGCCATGCAAAACCCTTGTCATCTTAAATTCCCAGAGTAGGAGGAAGAAGATGAGTTGTGAGTCAGCAAACCAGGAAGGGTGGAGCAGTGCAGGCCACTCCCTTTCCTTCCCCTTCCCCTCCCCTACCCCCTGGTATTTTAAAGCTTTTTAAGGCCCCAGCAACGTAGAGAAAGCACCAGGTTGTGGAGGAGCGGAAGAAGCAGCATTGCCTAGTGGATAGAGCATGGGCCTGGGAATCAGAAAGTCATGGGTTCTAATCCTGAATTCACCACTTGTCCGTTGTGTGACCTTGGTTAAGTCACTTCACTTCTCTGTGCCTCAGTTCCTTCATCTTCAAAACTGGGTACAGTGCCTGGCTTAACAAATACCATTTAAAAATAAGAAGAAAGAAACCAGAAGGGAAAAGAAGCGGTGATTACATGTGCTTACCAACAAGGGGAACCGATTTCTCCACTTGAAAACAAAAAACAAAACTTCCCATGGTTGCTTGTTTGCATCAGGACGACAGTCCTTTTTTGTTGTTGCTGTTTTTACGGTATCGATTAAGCGCTTACTATGTGCCAAGCACTGTACTAAGCGCTGGTGTAGATACAACCTGACAGTTGGCTTCAAAGCTGTCCCCTTGCTTTTTACTCCGCCGTCGTCTCCCACAACACACCTCCCGCTCTTCATTCCTCCCAGGGTCACCCTCTAACCATATCTCATTCTCGACTCACTTGCCTCTGACCCCTTTCAGGCTCTGGCTCCCATCCTGGCTCCCTCCTTTCCCTCCTACCTTCACAGCCTCCCGCAAACCCACCTCCTCCTGCCGTTGACATTTTCCAACTAAGCTCCATCTTCCGGGGTTTTGTCCATCAAACTGTTGCTCCCTCTCTTAGCGCTTAGATTTATCCCCCTTTCTTTAGCACTTTGCGTATTTTCTGGACTTGCATTCATTTTCACTTCTCTGTTTACTTATCCTTCCTGATTTTTGCTAGCAGTTTCTGCAGCACCGTTTCTTTGTCTGGAAGCTATTTGTACCTACGTTTTTCCCATTAGATTAGAAACTTAGACTCTAAACTCTCTCTAGACTGTAAGCTTGTTATGGGAAGGGAACATGTCTGCTAATTCTGCTGTACTGTACTCTTCCAAGCACTTAGTACAGTGCTCTGCACAGAGTAAGTGCTCAGTGAATACCGTTGACTGATTGGTTTATCGAAGCTCCTTCAGTGGACTGTGTTTCTTACTCGTCTGTACTCTCCCAAGTTCCCAGAACAGTGCTCTGCCATGTGTAGCTGTTCAATATGCACCACTTATTGAGTTCATGGAGAGTCATTCAAACCACACCTGACCAGTGCGGAAATTTGGGAGAGATGATATTGAGTATTTCAGCAAAGGAGTTAGGGTAGTTTTGGAGTCCTGGACACTGAAGGCAGGAAGGAAGTAATCAGTGGTATTTATTGAGCGCTTCCTGTGTTCAGAGCCCTATACTAAGTGCTTGGGAGAGTACAATATGACAAACTAATTCTCTTCCCCTCTTTAAAACCCTACTTAAAGCTCACCTCCTCCAAGAGACCTTCCCAGACTGAGCTCCCCTTTTCCCTCTGCTCCCTCTACGCCCCCCTTCACCTCTCCGCAGCAAAACCCTCTTCCCCCTTTCCCTCTGCTCCTCCCCTCTCCCGTCCCATCCCCTCAGCACTGTCCTTGTCCGCTCAACTGTATATATCTTCATTACCCTATTTATTTTGTTAATGAGATGTACATCGCCTTGATTCTATTTATTTGCTATTGTTTTAATGAGATGTTCTTCCCCTCGATTCTATTTATTGCCATTGTTCTTGTCTGTCTGTCTCCTCCGATTAGACTGTGAGCCCGTCAAAGGGCAAGGACTGTCTCTGTTACCAATCTGTACATTCCAAGTGCTCAGTACAGTGCTCTGCACATAGTAAGCGCTCAATAAATACTATTGATTAAATGAATGAATAGACATAATCTCTCCCCAAAAGGAGCTAACAGTCTAGAGGGGGAGACACATGCAGCGCAATAAATTGTAGATGGGAGAAATGGGACAGAATAAGGATGTGGACATAAGTGCTGTATGGGTGAATATCTAGTACTTACGGGGTACAGATCCAAGTACATCGGAACCATGGGATAGGGAAGTGCTGCGATGGGATAACTTTTTTTTTTTTAAAAGATGTTTTGTGCAGGTAGGTCCTGGGATCGGGGCACTGGAGGAGGCGTAGGTGTGGGGTTTGGGGGCTTGGTTGGATGGACTTGCTAGGCCCAGGGAAACCATAGGGACAGAAGTTTATCAGTCAATCATATTTATCGAGTGCTTACTGTGTGCAGAGCACTGTACTGAGCGCTTGGGAGAGCACAATATAATGGGCACATTTCCTGCCTACAGTGAGCTTACAGTCTAGAGGAGGAGGCAGACATTAATATAAATAAATAAAGTTACAGATATGAACATAAATGTTACGGGGCTGGGAAGGGGGATGAACAAAGGGAGCAAGTCAAGGCGACACAGAGGGGAGTGAGAGAAGAGGAAAAAGTCAGGGAAGGCCTCTTGGAGGAGGTGTGCCTTCAATAAGCTTTGAAGTCTGTCGGCGTGTCTGTCGGATACGAAGAGGGAGGACATTCCAAGACATGGGAGAGAGGTTGGTGGCGAGGTAGAAGAATTCGAGGTACAACGAGAAGGTTAGCATTAGAGGAGTGAAGCGTGTGGGCTGGGTCATGGTAGAGTAGCGAGGTGAGGTAGGGGGCAAGGTGATTGAATGCTTTAAAGCCGATGGTGAGGAATTTCTGTTTGATGCGGAGGTGGAGGGGCAAATACTGGAGGTTCTTGAGGAGTGGGGAAACATGTCCTGAATGTTTTTGTAGTAAAGTGATCTGGGCAGTAGAGTGAAGTATGGACTGGAGTGGGGAAGAGACAGGAGGCTGGGAGATCATCAAGGAGGCTGATGCCGTAATCCAGGCGGGAGAGGTTGAGTGATTGTATTAATGTGGTAGCTGTTTGGATGGAGAGGATAGGGTGGATTTTGGCGACGTGAAAGTGGAACCTGCAGGATTTAGTGATGGATCGAATACGTGTGTTGAATGAGAGGAGTCAAGGATAAAGAAGCAAAGGGTGACACTGGGAAAGAGGATGAGAGCAAGTAAGGAAATTCTATCTTTAAATGGCCTCTCTGGGTGACAGGCAGCAGTGACGCAATTGACCACCGGCTGAAGGTAGCCAGTCAGCATGGGACCAGTGGTGGAAAGGTGGAGTGCTGGGGATTTCAATGATGATGAAGGTCCACATGGTTTTCCCACTGGCAAGAAAATTTCCACCTCGAAGACACAATGCTTCAGAAGCTTAGGGTCTTGTCAGATTCTGGTGGGTCAGAAATATTTGCCTGAGTTAGTCCCCCAAACGGGAGATTGATTCGTTTTAGCAATGGCAAAGGGCTGAGCGACTCAACAGGTTAACCTCCCCTGAGTACTTTTCTCCGGTGTGACCTTGGTCAAGTCACTTCACCTCTCAGGCAGGGCCTCGGTTCCCTCATCTGTACAGATGGGGTGAAGACCGTGAGCCCTATTTGGGGCAGGGACTGTGTCCAACCCGATTTGCTTGTATCCTCCACCCCAACTGTCAGTACAGTGCCCGGCACATAGTAAGCACCTAACAAATACCACAGTTCTTATTACCGGCTTCTTCTTAGCGGGCAGAAACAGGGATCACACTGGATTGGGTTCAGTGCTGGAGATCGGGAAGCCTTGAATCTCCCTTCTTTTGAATCCCGACCCGAAGAGGTAATAGGTGAGGGACAGATAGAAATCCAATGACAAATGACCCTAGGTTGTTTTTGAAACTTCTAGATTTACTATTCTTCCTCTTTCTAGCGATTACTCGTCTTTACCTTCTGCTGAACTGGAAATGTTGAGCTAGTTATATAGTTAAACATTAGTCACTGTTTCTCTTTCATGCATAGACTTCATTCCTTGGCCACTTGGGGAATGAATGTACCATCGGTTTATACACCAGAAACCATGCATTTCAAACATGGGAACTATTTTCCATCTCTCTTGTTGAATCAGCCACCAGCATGTGTACAAGTTTTATTTCCCTGCTTACTTTTCATTTTTTCAATTCTGTTTGTGCTCTTATTCTTGATCCAATTGTACACTGAAATTTATGTCTGCCTGTTTCCTCTGTTAGTTTATAAGCTCCTCTAGGACAGAAACTATGTCTTTTTTACTTTTATCTTATGCCCCCAAGCTTCTAGGACGGTCCATGTCCTACATGGGGCTCACAGTCTTGTTTCCATTTTACAGATGAGGTGCTTGAGGCACAGAGAAGCAGTGTGGCCTATGATAATAATAATGGTGTTTGTTAAGGTGCTTACAATGTGCCAAGCACTGTTCTAAGCACCGGGATAGATACAAGGTCATCAGGTTTTCCCACATGAAGCTCACAGTGTTAATCCCTACTTTACAGATGAGGTAACTGAAGCACAGAGAAATTAGGTGGCTTGCCCAGCAGACAAATGACAGAGGCAGGATTAGAACCCACATCCTCTGACTACCAAGTCCGTGCTCCTTGCAGTTGTGGATAGAGCACAAGTCTGGGAGCCAGAAGGACTCGAGTTCTAATCCCAGCTCTGCCACTTCGATCGTATTTATTGAGAGCTTACTGTGTGCAAAGCACTGTACTAAGGGCTTGGAAAGTACAATTGGGCAACAGATAGAGACAATCCCTACCCAACAATGAGCTCACAGCTTAGAAGGGGGAGACAGACAACAAAAAGCACGTAAACAGGCATCAGTACCATCAAAATAGATAAATAGAATCATAGATATATACACATCATTAATAAAATAGAGTAGTAAATATGTGTACTGTGTGACCTCGGGCAGGTCACGTCTCTGGATCTCAGTTACCTCATCTGTCAAATGGGGATTAACACTGTGAGCTTCATGTGGGAAAACCTGATGACCTTGTATCTATCCCAGCGCTTAGAACAGAGCTTGACACATAGCAAGGACTTAACAAATACCATCATTATTAAAGAAAGTAAGTGACTTGCCCAAGGTCACAACTCTTCAGAGCAGCAGTGTGTTTGTCCACCCTCCATGCATATTGGCTATTGGAGAGGGACAGTTCATTCAATCTGCACAAAATAAGCGCTCAATAAATACGATTGAATGAACTGCCCCTCTCCATAGCCAATATGCAATATCTCTAATAATGATGGTATTTGTATAATATGACAATAAACAGATACATTCCCTGTCCACAGTGAGCTCATCTCAGCTTCCCTGGCTGTGCCCCCTCCCGAAGGGCTGCGTGGTCTTGGTTTCCAGTGATGTAGCGTGGCTGTCCTGTAGAATTCCGAGCCTATAAGGGAAGGAATGTCCCTTCACCTCTCACCTGTCACATCCCACTGGGGATTTAAGGAGTTCCATAGCACCCTTATGCCCCCTCATCACAAGTTACGCTAGCCCCCGCAAGCTCGGATGGGACTGGTGCATCTCTCCGACAGCTGTTAGCTGTTACAGTTGAGAGCTCGTATGCTTGCCGGGAAGATTTAAGGAAATGAATCGACGTTTCATGAAATTCCATCCATTAGGGCTTATGACTGGAGCCTGGGTTAAGAAATGGATTAAATATACGTCCTCAAATAATCAGGGTTGACTTATTATTGGGTGAGGGAGGGTACCGTTAAAGTGATTATCCACTGTGTGACATTTGGACAGTTGTGTCTAATACATTATTCCGGCCAAGATATCACCATATAATAATAATGATGGTATTAAGCGCTTACTATGTGCCAACCACTGTTCTAAGCGCTGGGATAGATAGAAGGTAATAATAATAATAATGATAATGTTGCTATTTGTTAAGCACTTACTATGTGCCAAGCACTGTTCTAAGTGCTGGGAGAGATACAAGGTAATCAGGTTGTCCCAGGTGGAGCTCACAGTCACTTAACTTCTCGGTGCCTCAGTTACCTCATCTGTAAAATGGGGATTAAGACTGTGAGCCCCACGTGGGACAACCTGATTCCCTTTGTCTACCCCAGCGCTTAGAACAGTGCTCGACACGTAGTAAGCGCTTAACAAATACCAACATTATTATTAACGCCCATTTTACAGATGAGTTAACTGAGGCACAGAGAGGTTAAGTGGCTTCCCAAGGTCACACAGCTGACAAGTGGCGGAGCTGGGATTAGAACCCACGACCTCTGACTCCTAAGGCCAGACTCTTTCCACTAAGCCACGTGTATCGAATTATGACAAGATACCTCTTAAGTGGATTGGTTTTATATATTCCTTAGAGAGAGAGAAACTTTGATGTCATTTTATGGTCAATTAAATGTCATTTAAGCCCAATTTTCCACAGTGGAAATTATGAAGAGCAAGTATATAAACTTTTCCCTCTGAAACACCTTAAGGAAAAAGATGCTAAATTACATTTTATTAAGTTTTTTAACAGCAAGTTCGTAAGGAAGACAGATGTATATGCAATATTTAAACCAAGAAAGGAGCTGAAACTTAGATAACAATTTTGTTCACCTATGAATCTATTGAAGACTATTGTTACTTGTACCTCCACTCCCACAGAGAAGTGCCAGAGATGGGAAGCGACATGGCCTAGTGGATAGACCGTGGGCCTGGGAGTCAGAAGGACCTGACTTCTAATCCTGACTCTGCTGCTTGTCTGCTGTGTGACCATGGACAAGTCCCTTAATTGTTTTGTGCCTCCATTTCTCATCTGTAAAATGGGACAGTGACTGTGTCCAACCCGATTAGCTTGTATCTACCGCAGCATTTAGTTCAGTGCCTGGCACATAAAAAGCCCTTAATTATAGTAATAATAGTGATATCTCTTAAGAGCTTATTATGTGCCAAGCACTTTACTAAATGCTGGGGTAGAGCCAAGAGAATCAGGTTGGACACAGTCCATGTCCCACATGGAGCTCAAACCTTAATCTCCATTTTACAGATGAGGTAACTGAGACTTGGAGAAGTTAAATGATATGCCCAAAGTCACACAGGAGATGAGTGACAGAGCTGGGATTAGAACTCATAGACCTTTTGACTCCCAGGCCTGTGCTCTACACATTACAGCATGCTGCTTATCAAATACAATAAGAAAAAATAAATAAAAGCACTAAAAAACTGGCTTCAAATCGGGCCTATGGCAACTTTCACTAAAGGAGGGCTGCTGATGTCCCAAATCATTCCCTCTGCAGAGTTAGGGTTTCACCAAAATGCAAACTCTCAACTCTGGCTCAATTATTCGACGGGACTCAGAGATAACAGAGCCAATGGAATTTTTGTTCCCAAGTCTCTGTTTTATTTAATCAAGCCCATCATATTTTCCATTATCTATTTTTCTCCAAATAGTTCTCTTCAGTCCCTGTTCTGAAGGAATTCACTGTTGTGCTATTTGTTTCACCAAACAACTCTGAGGTGAAGACTACCTCACCTCACGAAGATCAAATTTGAGTGGAAAAAAAAAATCCTTTTGGAAAAGGATCCTGGAACCCACTTGGTTTTTCTTAGCACTAGTGGTTGAAGGCTCATCTTGTCCTCATGAAGACTTTTGAATCACTCAGTATCCTTGGGAAGGAGGGAACAACCTGACATGGGTAGAAAATTGTCAAGAAAGGAACGAAAAAATGGAAGAAGTAGGTGGTATAACTTAGTGGATAGAACACGGATCTGAGAGTCAGAAGGACTTGGGTTCTAATCCTGGTTCTGTCATTTATCTGTAACATCACCTTGGGCAAGTCATTTCACTTCTTTGTGCCTCAGTTATCTCATCTGTAAAATGGGGTTTAAGGCTGTGAGCCCCACATTGGACATGGATTGTGTTCAACCTGATTAGCTTGTATCTATCTATTCCAGTATAATATAGGATATAAATTACATGGTCTATAATAGTATAATGCCTGGCATGTAGTAAATGCTTAACAGAAACCATAAAAAAAAAAGAAATGGCCCTTTTTGGGATGACGTATCAAGAGCAGAGTTTAGACTAAAAGACCATAAATCCTCCAGGTGGTGAAATGCAGGCAAATTTATTTATTTAAAGGTATTTTTTGAGCACTTACTGTGTGTAGATCACTGTACTAAGCACTTGGGAGAGTAAAATACAACAATAAACAGACACATTCCCTGCCCACAATGATCAGCGGAGGGAATGGCCAGAAAGAAACATGGTGGGGGAGCTTTGTTGTGAGCAGGATCGAGGTGGGCCCAGAGAAAATGTTCCCAACTACAGTGCCTTGATTTTTTTTTTCTTTTTTAGTGGTATATGTTAAGTGCTGATTATGCTCCGGCCACTGTACTAAGCACTGGGACAGATACAACATCATCAGGTTGGCACTGGTGGGCTATCGATCACAATTCGGGAAGGAGATTTTAAAGTCATTATTGACTGTACCTTCCAATCATCTGTCCAGTGTGCAGTGGTAGCCACCACGTTCTAAATGATGATCCACCAAGGTTTTCTATTTCCAAACTCTGCCTTTGGTTTGGTTCACTGAGCCACTTCAGTGCTTAATACGGTGCTCATCACATAGTAAATGCCTAACAAATACCGTGATTACTATTGTTATTTAGTGCCTGTCTTCTCCTCGCTAGATTGTGAGATTCCCGGAGGGTAGGAATCATTTCTACTAACTCTATTTTACATCTCCAAGCATTTAGTACAGTGCTCTGCACAGAGTAAGTGCTTAGTGCATATTATTGATTGTTGATTGCTTAATTTCATGGTCAATAAACTTATTCCATGTTGATCCTAATCTGTACTCTGGGTTGATCCTCTAGACTGTAAACTCACTGTGGGCAGGGAACTTGGCTACTAATTCTGTTGTGTGTACTCTCCCAAGCGCTTAAAGTGCTCCGCACACACGGTAAACACTCAGTAAATACCAGTGATGATCAGCCGAGCTGATTACTCAAACTCTGCCCCATGATTTTTGAGATCCCATCTGTAACTCTTAGCTTCCTGTGAATGAGGGTCTCCGGGATCCATCCGTGGAGACCCTTCTTACCTGGGCTCATAAACTATTACAGTTTCAAGGCGATGAAACAGAATTTTTAAAGATCATTTGAATAGGATGAGATCCATCGTCTAGAATGTTTAAACAGGCCCTGGACCTGATGAAAACGGATTTTTAAATTATGAAATCGGATGTGTCTGAGTGATTTTAGCGCTCATTCCGTTAATCAATAACATTTAGGAGCCAAGAAGTAAGTGCTAAGTGCTACCGGAGACTGCAGAAAAGAGGAGCCAAAGTAAGGGAAGCTGATTAGGATCTGTATAAATTGTCCCAAGAATTTAGTACCGTACTCTGCATGCAGAAGATACCCAGGATGCCTACAGAGTGAGCACCAAAGTTAGCACTCTGCACACAGAAGGAATTTAATAAATATTACCGATGGACTTATTTCGACTGAGAGCCCAGGTGGGACGGAGATTGTGTCCGACCCGATTAACTTGAAACTGCCCCAGTGCTTGGTAAGTGCTTGACACATAGTAAGCTCTTAACAAGTACTATAATAATGATAATTTTAATTATTGGAGCCCTCAGTTTTATCACTATAATTGACTGATACAATTTTTTAGAAAAGACTGCTGATTGCATGTGAGTTAGTGGTCAGGGCACTAGACTCCATGTTGGTGACTTGAAAAGAAGAGGGAAGGGAGAAGGATAAGTTTCTAGACTTATTGCATGAAAATAATCCTGGCACACAGATTAAATAAGCATTGAGATTATGGAAACCAGCTGTGGGCTTTGAAAGCAGTGGCCTACTAGTTGCGTCTTTTTTTTTTTTAAGGTATTTAAGTGCTTACCATGTGCCAGGCAGTGTATTAAGCACTGGGGTAATAATAATGATGATGGGATTTGTTAAGCGTTTACTATCTGCAAAGCACTGTTCTAAGTGCTGGGGAGGATACACTGTTGTACCCATGTGGGGCTCACAGTCTTAATCCCCATTTTACAGATGAGGTAACTGAGGCACAGAGAAGTCAAGTGACTTGCCCAAAGTCACACAGCTGACAAGTGGCAGAGTTGGGATTTGAACTCATGACTTCTGCCTCCCCAGCCCGTGCTCTTTCCACTGAGCCACGCTGCAAGCTAATCAGGTTAGACACAGTCCATGTCTCACATGGGGCTCACAGTCTCCCCATTTTACGGTTGAGGTAGGGTAGCTCTTATCTGTTCTGAAAATATGTCTCCTCCCTTTATCCCTATACACACAGTCATGCAGACACACATACACACACAGAGCCATGTGCATTTTGGTTCTTGTCTCTTAGAAAGTGGCAATTCTTGCATGTTGTGTAAATTAGCAGGTGGATGACAAGAGTTGAGAGCTGAGAAGCAGCGTGGCCTAATGTAGGACTCTAAGCTCCTTGTGGGCAAGGATTGTATCCACCAGTGCTGTTGTATTGGGCTTTCCCAAGTACTTACTATGGTTCTTCACACAGTAAGTGCTCAATAAATGCCACTGACTGAAAATGCAAGGGCCTGGAGGTCAGGAGACTTGAGTTCTAATCCCGGTTCTGCTACTTCCCTGCTGAGTGGCTTGAATTCGCTGAACCTCGGTTTCCTCATCTGTAAAATGGAGATTCAATATCTTGGGCTGTGGGTCCCGTATAGGATAGGGTCTGTGTCAACCTGATTTTCATGTATCCACCTTAACACTTAGTACAGTTTCTGGTGCATAGTAAATGCTAACATACTGTGTTTTTGTTGTTATTCTTCAGGCTCCCATTCAGAGTTTTCAGAAATTCCCCTGTAGTCAGTAATCCCAGAGAAAGCCCTGGAGCACTGAAATGGGTGGGGAGAAAACTGGGGTTAGAGGTGAGGGGGAGTCTGGGAGAGACAAGGGAAGAGAAGACGATTGCTAAGAGAAGTAGGGCAATAATAATAATAACAATAATTGTGGTATTTGTTAAGCAATTACGATGTGCCAGGCACTGTGCTAAGTGCTGGGATGGATACAAGTAAATCGGGTTGGACGCTGTCCCTGTCCCAAGTGGGGCTCACGGTCTCAATCCCCATTTTACAGATGAGGTAACTGAGGCCCAGGGAAAAGTGACTTGCTCAAGGTCACAAAGCAGACCAGTAGTGGAGCCAGGATTGGAACCCCTGACCTTCTGACTCCCCGCCCTGTGCTCTATCCACTACTCCATGCTGCTTCTCATGGAAAGGAGTGATATACAGACAGTAAGAGGCAGATGTGGTGGGAAAGGAAAATGAAGAGGAAAGGAGAGGATTAAGAGACAAAAAAAGGGGAAGAGGAGGAGGAATGAAGGTGAGAAAAATTGCCAATAGAGATGGAGAAGATGGGACATCAAACTGCCTGATCCCATGGCCTAGGGGTTAGAGCCGAGGGCCTGCAAGTTAGAAGGACCTGGGTTCTAATCTCCTCTCTGCCACTTTACTGTATGACCTTGAGCAAATCACCCAACTTATCTGAGCCTCAGTTACCTCAACTGCAAAATGGGGATTAAGACTGTGCCCCCATTTGTGATGTGGACTATGTCCAACTTGATTTGCTTGTATCTACCACAGTGCTTATTTCAGTGCCTGGCACATAGTAAACGCTAACCAAAACCATTAAAAACGATTTAAACATTTCAGCTGGCTCATTCAGAAGCCTATCAGCCCAGTGGTTTTCCATCTGGTGACCAGTGGCGGTGAAATGATAAAATATTGGGAATCTCCCTGGAATAGTGAAACGTTGTCATTTAGAGAGAAGACATGGTGGAGGACATACGGGAATTGAGAAAGATTTTGGAAATTTTTTTTTTGTTGTTGTTGTTGTTCTAAATTAGGCAACAGGAGATATATCTTCTTGAGATAGGTCTGATCCCTAATGGATTTGTTGCTGTGATTCTGTTTGGTTTCTGTGGGAAGCGAATATTATTGCTGCGGGTACTGATTCAAGAAGCAGTTAAAGAGAAAGGGGAAGTAGAAAAGCTGCTTGGAGTTCTGAGTCCACCACTTTCTCTGGAACTGAGTCCAGGGAAACCCTGAAAAGACAGATGGGATTCACAGTGGTAGAGACAAGAAACCTCTTCGATAGACTGTGGCTTCCCCACAGTGCAATTTTTTGGGGGAGCTGAAGTCACTGTTCTCCAGGAAAATGACTTCCCACTCGAGAAATGGGTTTTCAGGTGGTATCTAAAGGTTCCTCAAAGCACTCCTCACAGTGATGGACGAATCTAGATATCTGAATAAAATCCTACTAGAGGAGTATAATTATCCATGAGATCATATATAATTGGGTATATTTGTCTCTGATGGGGGTTCTTTTCAGTTCTCTGACGGTGACTAAGCCTTAACCTCATCACTGGCCTTTCTGCTTCCAACCTTTCCCCTCAACAGCCAGGAATCCACGATTCTCCCCAGATCATCTTTTTAAAACAACATGGCCTTGGAGACATTGCACCACTCTGTAAAAATCTCTATACCGACTCATATCCCTTCACATCAAGCAGAATCAGACGTCTTTATTGAGCACTTACTGTGTGCCAAGCATTGTACTAAGCTTCTGGGAGAGCACAATATAACGGAGATGGTAGACACGATCCCTGCCTACAAGAAGCTTACAGCCTAGAAGGGGAGACAGAGGTTAAAATAAATTCCAAATACGTTCATAAGTGCTGTGAGACTGAGGGACAGGTGCAAATCGAGGGCTTAAAGGATACAGATCCAAATTTATAGTCGATGCAGAAGGGAGAGGGGGTAGAGAAAAAGAGGGAAACTCCTTACTACTGGCCTTAAGGCTGCTCCATTGGTTTTCTCCTTTCGTTTCTGTTCTCTTCACCCCATTTTCCCTTCCTCCTGCTCTTTATTTCTCCCAAGGTAACTGTCCTCTGCCCCCCCTTTCGACTCCAGCCCTTTGAACGAATGGCCCGCGTCCTCCCACCTGCCGAATATCCTCTGTCAACTGAAATCTCACAGACCACTGTTCTCTCCATTGGCAAAAATCCACCTCCTCCAGGAGGCCTTACCAAATTAGTTTCCATCCCCCTGGTTGGGTCACTCCAGTAGCCACCCTCTCATTTATATGTCTATTTTATGGTATGCGCTGTGCTAGTCACCGTACTGAACGCTGGGATAGATACAAGCTGATCAGGTCGGACACGGTCCATATCCCACATGGGGCTAGCCGTCGATCCCCATTTTACAAATGAGGAAACTGAGACACAGAGAAGTGAAGTAGCTTGCCCAAGGTCACGCAAAGGGCGAGTGGCAGAGCCGGCTGATGAATGCTTTATAAACTCTCTGCTACTGGACATCTCCCTTCGTCATCCCCAAAGAAAAGGACTCTCGAAACGGGAAGTAGAAAAAAATGAGAAAATGAGGCCAAGAAGCATTCTAAGTCATGACACCATCATGTTCTATTTGTTAGTTCCTGCCTGCTGGTCTCCCCAGCCCTGCCATTAGCTATTAAGCTCTCCTTGTGGATGATGATGTTGTCAATCAATCAATGAGAAGCAGCATGGCCTGGTGGGTGGAGCATGGGCCTGGGACTCAGAAGGACCTGAGTTATAATCCCAGCTCCACCACTTGTCTTCTGGATGACCTAAGGCAGAGTCACTTAACTTCTCAGGGCCACGGTTCCCTCATCTGTAAAATGAGGATTAAAACTGTGAACACCATGTGGGACATAGACTGTGTCCAATGTGATTTGCTTGTATCTACTCCAGCACTTAGTAGATACATAGTAGGCAAATAGAAAGCATTTAACAAATATCACAATAAAGGGTATTTATTGAGCACGTGAAGTCCAATATAAGAGTTAGTAGACACCGTCTACATCTTTTGCTTCTGGTAGATTCTCCAATCTCTCAGTTCAGCACTTCATGCGTATTAGACATTCCATAAATATTAGTGATTGACAGCAGTGCCATTTTTAATAAATATTACCCTTCTAGGTGGATAACTGTGGCTGAAAAGAATTTGTCATTTGTTTATGGTATTTATTAAGCATTTACTATGTGTCAGACACTGTTCTAAGCTGCTGGATTCCTCTTCTAACCCATGCAGCCCAAGCAAAGCAAGTTGTGGTGAGAACTTCCTGGGGACAAGTGTCAGGGTTGATGGATTGATTTGAGCTCATGTTCCGTTGTAATAATAACAATAGTAATTGTGGTATTTGTTAAGCACTTACTACGTGCCAAGAACTATACTAAGCTCTGGGGTGGATACCAGTACACTGGGTTGGATACAGTCCCTCTCTACCTCATGGGGCTCGCAGTCTTAATACTCATTTTACAGATGTGGTAACTGAGACCCAGAGAAGTGAAGTGCCTTACCCAAGGTCACACAGCAGACAAGTGGCATATCGGGGATTAGAACCCAAGTCCTTCTGCCTCCCAGGGTCCTGATCTATTCACCTGGCAGTGCTGCTCCATTATCTGTAACCCCTAGGGTTGATTAAAAGACCTCCAGTGTTGACAACTGTGACAGAATCTGCTTTCATTGTCTTACAGCAAATTCATCCCTGGATCATTAGCTTTGTTAGGAGATTAATGCCCCTTTAATGACCCTTATTTTAGCCTCTCACAGGATGGACTAATGTCTTGATTTTTCTTTTCCATTTCTGAGATTACAGTCATTCCTGTTAGAATACCACTTCAACCCCCAAATATCATGGTGTTAACCATTGTTTCAGTAGTAAACAGAAGGTGGGAATTATTCGTAAACAGTGGTAACAGTACCCACCATCATTTATGCTTGTTCTAATAATAATGTTCGTATTTGTTAAGCGCTTACTATGTGCAGAGCACTGTTCTAAGCGCTGGGGTAGATACAGGGTAATCAGGTTGTCCCACGTGAGGCTCTCAGTTAATCCCCATTTTACAGATGAGGTAACTGAGGCACAGAGAAGTGAAGTGACTGGCCCACAGTCACACAGCTGACAAGTGGCAGAGCCGGGAGTCAAACTCATGACCTCTGACTCCGAAACCCAGGCTCTTTCCACTGAGCCACGCTGCTTCAAGCGTTCGGTTTTGGAAGCACCTTAACCGTTTCTTAGCATTTCACTGGGAACTGAACTATTCTGGAACTGTTTGAAGGTCACTATTTTTGGGACCTTTAACCCCCCCCGTGATTAGTTCCGTATTCCAATGTCAGTGAGTTGGACAGTGTTTTAGATGCCATTACGATTCCAATTCCCAGCCATGTCAAGGCAAGGGTTCCTCTTATTCTTCCATCGTGTTCTATCCAAATCGCGCAATGAAATCAATCATCAGTGGGATTTACTGAGCACTCACTGTGTGCAGAGAACTATACTGAGCTCTTGGAAGAGTACAACGGAGCAAATACCACCACTATTAAAAGACCATATTAGTAAATCGCATAGACCAACGTCCTCCAGCAGAGACAGCTGAGCTTCTGGCTTGGCGACACCATCCAAGACCACCGGCTTCTTGGTTTGGGAAGGTTCCCAACGTCGGCAGTCTTCGGGCACGATGCTCAGTCGATTCGCGGAGCGATGCAAAATTCCTTTCCCATCTTGGGTGAATTTGTGCCATCCAGTTCTCGTTCCCTGGTGACGCTCTGATGGGTTTCTGACAACTTTCCCTGTGCGATTTCACGGTTCCGAAATAGCAAGACATAAAAATGTACTCTGGTGACCTAGTCTGGGGAGATGGGGCAAGGGCGCAGGGAAGATGCCAAGGCTCTGTCTCCACCAGGGGCTACCGGAATGGGACATGTGACTGTCTGTTCCACCAAGGGATGGGAAGCTAGAGAGATGTTTCAACACCAGCAAGTCTATTAATTCCCCTTCTTCGCCTTCTGAATTAGGAAACCTAATGTTCTCCTCTGAGCAGGAAAAGGTAGTTCCTCCTAGTGGAAACAGCATGGACCTGGGAGTCTGGGGACCTGGGTTCTAATTCTGGTTATGCCACTTGTCTGCTGTGTGACTTTGGGCTTAACTCCTTGGTGCCTCATTTTCCTCATCTGTAAAATGGAGACCTGTTCATTCAATAGCATTTATTGAGCGCTTACTGTGTGCAGAGCACTGTACTAAGTGCTTGGAAAGTACACTTGGGCAACAGATAGTGACAATCCCTACCCAACAACTGGCTCTCAGTCTAGAAGGGGGGAGACAGACGACAAAACAAAACAAGTAGACGGGCGTCCGTACCATCAAAATAGATGAATAGAATCATAGATATATACATATCATTAATAAAATAGAATAATAAATATGTACTTATATATATATATATACACACAAGTGCTGTGGGGCAGGGAGGGGGGCAGAGCAGAGGGAGGGAGTCGGGGCGATGGGGAGGGGAGGAGGAGCAGAGGAAAACGGGGGCTCAATCTGGGATCCCCTGTTCTCCCTCCCCTTTAGACTGAGTCCCATGTAGCACAGGGACTGTGACACTTGATTATCTTCCCCACACTTGAGTGGTTGATTCAAAGCAAGTACCTCTCAGTTAGCGGAAAGAGCCCAGGTTTGGGAGTCAGAGGATGTGGGTTCTAATCCCGGCTCCACCACTTGTCCGCTGTGTGACCTTGGGCAAGACTTTTAACTTCTCCGTGCCTCAATTTCCTCATCCGTAAAATGGAGATTGACCGTGAGCCCCATGTGGGACAACCTGATTACCTTGTATCTCCCCCACCGCTTAGAACAGTGCTTGGCACATAGTAAGCGCTTAACAAACACCATTATTATTATTATCATTATTTGTACCATCATAACAGAGGCCTTACACTTGCGGGGAAGGATGTTAAAAAATAATTCCAGAGGATTGTTCCTGAGAATTTTCTCTAGGATGATGGTCTCTAGGGGGAAATCCCAAAGAATTAACCCTAACCTCCCATCACGTGCTCCTGCCAAAATGCAGAAAGTCAGAACTGGGGGACCAAAGATTGTAAGTGTCCTTCACCCATCTCCTCCTGCTTGGACATCCCTCAGCAGTATTAAAGCCCAAATCCAGGAGGTACTCCCAATTGGTCAGTCAATCGATCAGTGACATCTTATTCTGTGTAGAACACTATACTAAGCACTTGGGAGAGTACAATGCAATAGAGTTAGTAGACGTGATATCCGCCCTCAAGGAGTTGACAATCTAGAGGGGGAGACCCTCCGATTCATTTCCACCACCCTAATGCAGTCACCCCAACAGTCATCCTTGGCTCTTAGATGTACAAATCCCCTAGAAGGGATGAGAGAGTGGCACAAACCAGTTTTTATTATTACAAAATCCTCTGTGAATGTTTTTAGCCATTAAGTCTCCGTATCAAGACTCAACTGTCATTCCTGATGGGTTACTCCACTGATGTTCCCCCATTTATAAATTCTCTTACTCATTTTTCACACTCCTGTACTTCAAGATACTTCAGCATCGGCCTGTCGGACTAGTGCTTGGGTTTAACCTGTCAGGTCTTTGAGGGGAGGTAGTGGATTCTAATCCTGGCTCTGCCACTTATCAGCTGTGCGACTTTGGGCAAGTCACTTAACTTCTCTCTGCCTCATTTACCTCGTCTGTAAAATAAGGATTAAGACCATAAACCCCACGTGGGACAATCCGATGACCTTGAATCTACTCCAGCCCTTAGAACAGTGCTTGGCATCATCATCATCATCTTCTGGCACGTTTCCAAGTAATGATCCTAATGCTATTCACACAGTGGGTGCCCAACATAGTGATCTACACACTGCAGATGTTTTTAATGATGGCATTTGTTAAGTACTTACTATGTGCCAAGCACTGTAATAATAATGTTGGTATTTGTTAAGCGCTTTCTATGTGCAGAGCACTGTTCTAAGCGCTGGGGGAGATACGGGGGAATCAGGTTGTCCCAAGTGAGGTTCACAGTCTTCATCCTCATTTTACAGATGAGGGAACTGAGGCACAGAGAAGTGAAGTGACTCGCCCACAGTCACACAGCTGACAAGCGGCAGAGCCGGGATTCGAACCCATGACCTCTGACTCCCAAGCCCGGGCTCTTTCCACTGAGCCACGCTGCTTCACGCTGGGGTAGATACAGGATACTCAGTTTGGACACAGTTCCTGTCCCCCATGGGGCTCACATTTTACAGATGAGGTAACTGAAGCCCAAAGAAGTGAAATGACCTGCCCAGGGTAATGCAGAAGACAAGCGGAGGAGCCGAGATCAGAACCCAGCCCCTTCTGAGTTCCGGCCCGGGCTCTGTCCTCTACACCATGCTGCTTCTCCTCTGTGATTCTCCTAAGCCGTCCCACCGGAGAGAAGCAACGGTGGTGAATTTCAGACATAGGTTGACTATGTTATTATTATCGTTATGATATTTGTGGAGCACTTTTGTGCTGAGCGTGATTCTAAAGCGCTGGGGTAATTACAAAGCGAGTGGGACCCAGTCCCTGCCCAACATGGGATTCACAGGCTAAGAGGAAGAACAGGTCCTTCATCCCCATTTTACAGAAGAGGAAACCGAGAACTCAGGAAATGAAGTGAGTTGCCCAAGATCGCCCAGCTGGCGATTTTCGGAGCCGGGGTTAGAATGCAGGTCACGACACTATCCACTGGGCCACGCTGCTTCTCTGTGGAGTGTGGGCGCAAGTTAGGAGTGCGTGGGCACGACCGCTACCTCAGGCCCTGTCCTGCTGCCGACAGATGCTTGGCCAATCCTTTCCCACACACAACAGCCTTCAGTCTCATTACCTCTTTATGGCTCATTTGCCCCACCTCAAGCCTGTCGCAACACCAAAGAATCTGATATAAAAGGCATGACTAAGGGGAGCTGATTGCAGAGAGCTATTGTGCGGGGCAATGAGTCCCCTCCTTGGGCATGGTGGGAGGGCAGAGGGGAGAGGAGGGGGAGGATGGGAGGAGGAGGAGTGGGCAGGGTCCCTGGGGAACCCGTGTGTCGGAGCGTGGGAGCCCTTTAACTTTGAGAGGTAGACGAGGCCGGAGGTGAAAAGACAAAGCAGGATGGGGCTCAGCGAAGGCTCCTCCTCGCAGAGAGCATCCATTCAGTAGTATTTATTGAGCGCTTACTATGTGCAGAGCACTGTACTAAGCGCTTGGAACGAACGAGTCGGCAACAGATAGAGACGGTCCCTGCCGTTTGACGGGCTTACGGTCTAATCGAGCAGCTGGACGGGGGCCCCTTCACCGAGGAGAAGACAATTCTCGTTCCTCCCTCACTCCGTTCCCCAGGCCACTCAACCAGTGGTTTGTAGTGAGCACTCACTGTGTGCAGAGCACCGTACTTGGAGAGAGTACGATACAACAGATGGGAAGACCCGTTCCCTGCCCGCAAGGAGCTGACGAAACAATCATTCTGACCAACAAGAGCGTCCCTCGCCGGCCGGCCGTCAAGAGTGCCGATGCTTCACTTAGCAGCATTGATTAGCATGGCTTGTCCTAGTGGATAGAGCACGGACCCGAGAGTCAGAAGGATCTGGGTTTTAATCCTGGCTCTGCTGCTTGTCTCCTGTGAGACCTCGGACAAGTCGCTTAACTTGTCCGGGCCTCAGTTTCCTTATCTGTAAAATGAGGATTAAAACTGTGAGCCCCATGTGGGACAGGGGTTGTGTCCAACCTGATTAGCTTCTACCTCTCCCAGTGCTTGACGCATTGTAAGCGCTTAACAAATACCATCATTGTTATTATCGATTAACTGATTAATACCATTTTTGTTGTCCATAGTTTGACATCTTTTTTGGTCCACCCTGATTTCTTCTGGGCTCAGAGAGGGAGCTGCCTGAACGTGTCTTCATCTGAATTTATATCTCGTAGGACACCCAGGGGTGATGGTGGAATTTTCTCCACCCAGCAGCAGATCGCCCGAATTAAAGGTCAGGAAACCTCAGAGAGCAGGAGGAAGTCAAGGTTCTTTTATCCTCCACTTCGAGGTCTGGAAATAACCTTGCGACTAGGTCTCGCCCGTCTGGCCAAATCTCCGTCGATAACTTGTTTGCAAGTTAAGTTTCCCTCTGTAACATAGCAATAAAATGCTTTAAAGGAGGGTAAAATATGTCGTAAGATTAGAGTTTAATTTCAAGAAGGAGGGCAATTTCTCTCTTGGGCCACACTCTTTCAAAGTTGCCCTTTGACCTCGGCGCACCATCATGCTGGGATTGGAAGGTCAGGAGGGGTGAAAGGTCACCTTGAGTAGGAATGGTCTGGCCATAAATGGGGGCAAAGTGGCCCAGTGGAAAGAGTGTGGGGTGAGAGACAGGAGGCTTGGGTCTGAGGCTCAGCTCTGGTACGACCTCGCTGTGTGACCTTGGACACTTTGTACTTCCATTTTCTCACTTGTAGAAGTGGTAGTTTAGTGTTATGTGCCAGTCACTCTACTAAGCAGCGAGGGGGAGAAGCAGCGTGGCTCGGTGGAAAAAGTGGAGAATCAGCGCGGCTCAGTGGAAAAAGCACGGGCTTTGGAGTCAGAGATCATGAGTTCGAATCCCAGCTCTGCCACTTGTCGGCTGTGTGACTGTAGGCAAGTCACTTAACTTCTCTGTGCCTCAGTTACCTCATCTGTAAAATGGGGATTAAGACTGTGAGCCCCACGTGGGCCATCCTGATTCCCCTGTGTCTACCCCAGCGCTTAGAACAGTGCTCGGCACATAGTAAGCGCTTAACAAATACCAACGTTATTATTATTATTATTAAGCACTGGGTTAGATACTAACTAATCAGATCAGACCCAGTCCCTGTTCCACCTGGGTCTCGCAGTCTAAGTAGGAACGGGGACAGGTATTGAATTCCCATTTTACAGATGAGGGAACTGAGGCACAGTGAAGTGACTTGCCCCGGGTCACCAAGCTGACAAGTGTCTGTTTGTTATATTGTACTTTCCCAAATGGCACAGCCCAGATTAATAATAATAATAATTCTGGTATTTGTTAAGCATTTACTATGTGTCAGGCATTGTAACTAAGCGCTGGGGTGGATTCAAGCAAATCAGGTTGGACACTGTCCCTCTCCCGCAGGGGGCTCACAGTCTCAATCCTCATTTTACAGATGTGAGGTAACTGAGGCCCAGAGAAATAAAGCGACTTGTCCAAGGTCACACAGCAGACAAGTGGCAGAGCCAGGATTAGACCCCATGATCTTCTGACTCCCAGGACTTTGCTCTCTCCACTAATCCTGCTAATCCATCCTGGAGTAGAACTCAGGTCCTCTGATTCCCAGGTTCGTGCTCTTTCCACTAGACCACACTGCTTCCCCTGTCAAATGGGGGTAATAATCCCTGCCTCTTTACCTCCCAGGACTCTGGGGAGGACAAAGAAAGATCATTGGAGTGAAAGCATTGTGGAAATCAATGCTGGCAGGAGACAGTGGAGGAACTGAGGAATTGGTGATTCAGGTGAACTGAATTTCAATTAGAACCAGGCAAACAATTCAAAATCCCTCCAAGGCGCCTCTAGGACTTTTGACCAAAGACCAAAACACTAAATCAATGGTCTTGTCATCATCAGTGGTATTTATCGACTGCTCGATATGTGCGGGGCGTCGTACTAAGTGCTGAGGAGAGAACAGTGCGACAGAGTTGGCAGGCGCATTCCCTGCCCACAAGAAGCTTACAGTCTAGAGGGATCTTACAGTCTAAATCACAGAAGGGCTCTTCAAAGGGACAAGGTGAGCGGGGTGGTCGGATTCTCGGAATATAGTTTTGGCGAGAAACTGAGGTATGTCTGCGCTTGGTTAACTGCAGTCAAGGAGAGGTAAGGAGTAGCATCTTTATGTGGTTTGGACTTCCCTTCCCTCTTCAGTCTACAAGCGGGGCCGGCCTACCAGAATCAAGCTGCCGAAATACCGCAGCGTGCCCCTTATTGCACCTGATACCGATCACGAGCTTGGTTTCCATTCTCCTTGCCCAGAACGTACCCTGTATGACTCTCCTCTCCAGCCGTCCCCGTGACCCCACCGTGGAAAAAACCTGCAATCACACGAAACGGTCGCAGAGAAGTCAGGATGTGGCTGGGGCCATTGGGCCCATTCCCACTCTAACGTTCCCCCGGATGGGTCTTGAGGCGGATGAACAATTTGCTTCTCGCCCTCTCTGCCCAAGGCTCTTGGCAAGCTTCGAGAGTGCTGCACCCGGCAGGGCCCCGCTCCCAAGAACGTCCAAATGGAATCCAGGCGTGCTTGCTTTTGAAGAGGGAGATTGGTTCCCAAACCTAAGACCTTGTATAATAATCCACTGGATTTGTACGGCGCTTTGATTTTCCAAAGCACTTTCACATCGGTTATCTTGTTTTCTCCCCACTGCATTCCTTGGGGGTTGGGTGAGGCCGGGACCATTTCACGGGGAGGCCGAAACCCAGACTGGTTAAGTCGCTGCGCAGCAAGCGTAGCGGGTGCTAGAACCAGGTCCTGTGACTTCTCCCGCGGATCTGGGCTCTTCCCGCTGGGGGCCAGGGATCACGATTCCGTTATTGGAAGGAGCTGGAGACAGTTGTTTGCGTCCCTCTCTACCTCGGATTCTCTAACGCACAGCGTTCCGTCCCTGCTCCGGGGAAGCGATTCTTATGAACTAATCAATCGAAGGTATTTATTAAGGGCTTACTGTGTGCAGAGAGAATGGTAGACGTATTCCCTGCCCACAACGAGCTTACTGCCTAGATCCTTGTTTTTTCCACTTCTGAACCCACCTCTCGTTTTAGAACTCGGACCTTGCGGTGGTGGCCGAGACTGCCAAAAGGATCGATCGATCAATCGTTTATTGAGCGCTTATCAGGTGCAGAATATTGCCATTGTTCTCGTCTGTCCGTCTCCCCCGATTAGACCGTAAGCCCGTCAAAGGGCAGGGATTGACTCTATCTGTTGCCGACTTGTACATTCCAAGCGCTCAGTACAGTGCTCTGCACATAGTAAGCGCTCAATAAATACTATTGAATGAATGTACTAAGTGCTTGGGAAAGTACAACGTAACGAAGTTGGTAGACATGTTCCCTAACCGCAAGGAGCTTACAACCTAGACGATAAATGAGAAATGGGAAGCAGCGTGGCTCAGCTGATAGAGCATAGGCCTGGGGGTCAGAAGGACTTAGGTTCGAATCCTGGCTCCACCACTCGTCTGTTTGTGACCCCGAGCAAGTCACTTAACTGTTCTGTGCCTCGATTCCCTCACCTGTAAAATGAGGATTAAGACTGTGAGCCCCATGCGGGACGGGGACTGTGTCCAACCCGATCAGCTTGTATCTACCCCAGCACTTAGTACAGTGCTTGACTCACAGTAAGCGCTTAGCAATTTGATCTTTTATGATAACTGTTAAATGACTGTGGCCTATAGCCCCTTAGTGAGGGGAGTCAGACAGTGATTCCCCCTTGCTCAGATAAGGTCACTGAGGCGTGAGTTCATACAGTGGGCTCCTTGTCACTCCAGATCACTTAACTTCTCTGTGCCTCGGTTTTCTCATCTGTAAAAAATGGGAATTAAGACCGTAAGCCCCGTGTGGGACAGGGACTTTGTCAAACCCGATTTGCTTGTATCCTCCCCATGCTTAGTACAGTGCATGGCATGTGGTAAGTGTTTAACAAATAGCACTGTTATTAGGACCTCCGAGCTCTTCTCTCCTTAGAAACTCCTTACCACCTTGCCCCCTCCTATTTCACTTCACTACTCTCCTACTACAACCTACCCTGCACACTTCACTCCTCTAGTGCGAACCTTCTCACTGTACTTCCATCTCGTCTATTTCACTGCCAACCTCTCACCCACCTCCTCCCTCTGGTCTGGAATGCCCTCCCTCTTCATATCTGGCAGACAATTGCTCTCCCCTTCTTCGAAGCCTTATTGATGGCACATCTCCTCCAAGAAGCCTTCCCTGACTAAGCCCTTCTTTCCTCTTCTCCCACTCCCTTCTATGTCGCTCTGATTTGCTCACTTTATTCATCCCCGCTCCTAGCCCCACAACACTCTGTAAGCTTACAATCTAGAGAGGAAGACAGACACTAATATAAATAAATGAAATCACAGATACGGACGGAAGTGTTGTGGGGCAAGGAGCGGGGATGAATAAAGTGAGCAATGTCGCTCCCGTTTGCTCACTTTATTCATCCCCGCTCCTAGCCCCACAACACTTTGTAAGCTTACAATCTAGAGAGGAAGACAGACATTAATATAAATAAATGAAATTACAGATACGGACGAAAGTGTTGTGGGGCTAGGAGCGGGGATGAATGAAGTGAGCAAATCAGAGCGACAAAGAAGGGAGTGGGAGAAGAGGAAAGAAGGGCTTAGTCGGGGAAGGCTTCTTGGAGGAGATGTGCCATCAATAAGGCTTCGAAGAAGGGGAGAGCAATTGTCTGCCAGATATGAAGAGGGAGGGCATTGTAAGCTTGTTGTGGGCAGGGAATGTGTCTGATAAATCGTTATGCGGTACTCTCCCAAACGGTTAGTACGGTGCTCTGCACACATAAGCGCTTAATAAATACGACCGGATGAATGATTATTGTTATATTGTGCTCTCCCAAGCTCTTAGTACAGCACTCTGCTGACTGACTGGCTTCCTCTCTCCTGGTCTCCGGATTTGACATTCTGCCATACCTCGATGTTACGTTCTAACACTTAGTTACTTTCGTCCATATCTGTAATTTTATTTATATTAATGTCTGTCTTCCTCTCTAGATTGTAAGCTTGTTGTGGGCAGGGAATGTGTCTGATAAATCGTTATGCAGTACTCTCCCAAACGGTTAGGACAGTGCTCTGCACACATGTGGTATGCTATGCTGTTGAACCTTCCACTCTCCTCTCTGGCTCGAGTTTTCCTTTTTCCGTCAAGTGCCTAAGCAGTCTGGATCCTTTAGCAAGCACAGCACCCGTTGGGGAATCCTAATCATCGCTTCATCAGCAGCAGCAACAGTCAAAGCATTTATTAAACTCCTACTTGTGGCCTTTATTAAGTGCTTACTAGGGGCTAAACCCTGAGGTGGAAACTGGACTATCAGATCTCACAGTCTTATCCTCCTTTGGCAGATGAAGAAATTGAGGCCCAGAGAAGTCAAGTGACTTGCCCAAAGTCAGGCATTAGAATTCGGGTCTCCCAAGCCTGAACTCTTTCCAGTAGGTCACACTATCTCTGCGGGTATGGATTCCTACCACACGCAGGGCAAGTACTGGACACTTGGGAAAGTAAGATAAAAATAGAAGATGTGGTCGTTGACCTATATGACCTCACAATGTGAAAGTAATAATGATAATCATAATGGCATTTAAGGGCTTACTACGTGCCAGGCACTGTTCTAAGCGCTGGGGTGAATATAAGAAAATTGGATTGGACACAGACTTAATCCTCATTTTACAGCTGAGGTAATGGAGGCACAGAGAAGTTAAATTGAGAAGCAGCGTGGCTCAGTGGAAAGAGCCCGGGCTTTGGAGTCAGAGGTCATGGGTTTGAATCCCGGCTCGGCCACTTGTCAGCTGTGTGACTTTGGGCAAGTCGCTTCACTTCTCGGTGCCTCCGTTACCTCATCTGTAAAATGGGGATTAAGACCGTGAGCCCCACGTGGGACAATCTGATTCCCCTGTGTCTACCCCAGCGCTTAGAACAGTGCTCAGCACATAGTAAGAGCTTAACAAATATCGAGATTATTATTATTATTAAGTGACTTGCCCAGGGTCACATGGCAGTCATGTTCATTCATTCATTCAGTAGTATTTATTGAGCGCTTACTATGTGCAGAACAGTGTACTAAGAGCTTGGAATGTACAATTCGGTAGCAGATAGAGACAATCCCTGCCCAATAACGGGCTCAAAGCCTAAAACGGGGGAGACAGACAGCAAAGCAAAACAGAGCTAAACAAAACAAGTAGTCTGGCGCAGACATCAAGGTAAATAGAATCATAGATATATACACATCATTAACAAAATAGAGAAATAATATATGGGCACCAAATCCCGCTGGCTTCCCAGCTTGTAGCTGCCCCCCAATCCAGGGAGCAGGGAAGTAAAAGTACAGAAAGAGGGGATAATAATAATGTTGGTATTTGTAAAGCGCTTACTATGTGCCGAGCACTGTTCTAAGCGCTGGGGTAGATGCAGGGTAATCAGGTCGTCCCACGTGAGGCTCACAGGTAATCCCCATTTGACAGATGAGGTAACTGAGGCACAGAGAAGTGAAGTGACTTGCCCACAGTCACACAGCTGACATCGTGGCTCAGTGGAAAGAGCACGGGCTTTGGAGTCAGGGCTCATGAGTTCGAATCCCAGCTCTGCCACTTGTCGGCTGTGTGACTGTGGGCAAGTCACTTAACTTCTCTGTGCCTCAGTTCCCTCATCTGTAAAATGGGGATTAAGACTGTGAGCCCCACGTGGGACAACCTGATTCCCCTGTGTCTACCCCAGCGCTTAGAACAGTGCTTGGCACATAGTAAGCGCTTAACAAATACCAACATTATTAAGTGTCAGATCGGGATTCGAACTCATAACCTCTGACTCCCAAGCCCGTGCTCTTTCCACTGAGCCACGCTGCTTCTAGGGGATGGTCTGCTCCACCACCAATCCCTGGTCCCCTCGGCTACGCCAGGCTTGGGGAAGGTGGAGATGGTGGCCGTGTTCACAGCATTAGTTCGCGGTGGGCAGGAAACGTGTCCACCAACTCTGTTATAAAAGCAATGATGATGATGATGATAATAGTAATAATTATGGCATTTATTAAGTGCTTACTACGTGTCAGGCACCGTATTAAGCAAATCGGATTAGACACAGTCCCTGTCCCTCATAGGGCTCACAGTCTTAATTCCCATTTTTCAGATGGCAGAGCTGGGATGACAACCCAGGGCCTTCTGACTCCCAGGCCCGACCTTTTATCTGCTAGGACACGCTGCTTCTCTAGGGAGAGGGAGAGGGAGTGGAGTGGTGGAGAGTAGCAGGTGCATACTGCACACAAAAGGAAAATGAATAAAACCTTAAATATCATTGGTCGTGAAAAAGGTAAGTCAGTAATGAATGGAATAAATAAACAGATGTAAGTATTAAGGGTGTCTGATGGAATAAAAGGATCAGCGAGGTGCGGGGGAGGTGGGTAAATCCTCCTGGAGTAGGTGGTTTGTTAAGAGCCTATTGATTTTATAATAAAATAAATTTTCCAAGATAAAGCACCCGATGGCTAAACGCCAAAGGACTGGCCAGTGTTAAGTCACCTCCAGGCCAGAGATTAATCTAGCGAATCACTGACCCCTGATCTGAGTGATCTGATCACCCTTGTGGGTTTTCTCATTCATTCTGTTCTTGGCACATAGTAAGCACTTAACAAATACCTTTATTATTATTATTATTTTGTTTTTATTCTGGTGGTCCCCTGGGGCAGAGCCTGTCTCCTTCATTCCCACCCTCCTCGGGGTGTCTCTCCTGACACTGCCCCTCCCCTCCCCGGTTCCCCAGGGACGTCTCTGACCTACAGGCCACTGGGTTGGTGGCAGAGTCAGAATCAGAACTCACAACCCATGAGGTTTTGAACTCTAGGACCATCAGGTCCGAGCCATCTGGGAGTGTTAGCTGGCCGGAGGTGTTCTTCGAGTGACAGGAGGGAAGAGGGATGGGATGATGGGGAATTGCCTGTTGCGCTGTGCCGAGCTGGACTTGTCGAAGGTCTTGGTTTGGGGTTTTGAAAAGGTAAAGAGGTGAATTTCTTGACAGTGTGGCCTCATGGATAGAGACGGGCTTGGGAGTCGGAAGGACCTGGGTTCTAAATACAGCTCTGCCACTTTTCTGCTGTGGGATCTTGGGAAAGTCATTTTGCTTCTCTGTGCCTCAGTTACCTCATCTGTAAAATGGAGATTAAGGCCATGAGCCTTAACCTGATTAGTTTGTACGGCCACTAAGCCCTTAACAAATACTAATAAAAAAAAATTGGGTGCTGCCATCCCATCCTCAAAAACCACCCCCTCTGGGTGACCATCCTCCATGAAGCTCGACCCAACCAGGGTACATTCTTCCAGTAGCCACCCTTAGCCCTTATGTATATTCTTGATTTACAGTAACTCAAACTTATATATTCCTCTTTTTATCCATCCGAATTTCTGCCATCAACTGCATTAGGTTGTACCTCTGGAACTCGATCTCATCTGTGGTGCCTTCGGTTGCTTGCCCACGCCCTCCCTTTGACCTGGAACTCCCTCCCCCTTTGTATCTGACCACTCTCCCCATCTTCAAATCCCTTCTAAAATCACATCTCTTCCAAAAGGACTTCTCTGACTAAGCCCTTTTTCCCCCATCCCCCCTCTCCTCTGTGACAAATCTGCATCTGGCTGGCTACCTCTTGAGCACTTTGATACTCCCAACACTTATTTACATATTTACATATTCTTGTACTTTAATAATAATGTTGGTCTTTGTTAAGCGCTTACTATGTGCAGAGCACTGTTTTAAGCGCTGGGATAGATACAGGGAGATCAGGTTGTTCCACTGGGGCTCACGGTTTTAATCCTCATTTTACAATTGAGGTCACTGAGGCACAGAGAAGTGAAGTGACTTGCCCACAGTCACACAGCTGACGAGGGGCAGAGCCGGGATTCGAACCCATGACCTCTGACTCCCAAGCCCGGGCTCTTTCTGCTGAGCCATGCTGATTTCCATACTATTTCCCCTATCTGTAATTTAATTTAATGTCTGTCTGCCCCTGTAGACTATAAGCTCCCTGTGGGCAGGGATCAAGTCTACCAACTCTGTTATATTTTCCCAAGCGTTCAGTTACCCTCTCAGGATGTCATCTGGATGACCTCCTCCCTTATCTTTTTCCACGGCCCACCCCGCACGCTCCGCTGCTCCGCCGCCCACCTCCTCACCGTCCCCGTTCTCGCCCGTCCCGCCGTCGACCCCCGGGCCAGGTCCTCCCGCGGTCCCGGAACGCCGTCGCTCCTCACCTCCGCCAAACTGATTCTCTTCCCCTCTTCAAAACCCTACTTACGGCTCACCTCCTCCAAGAGGCCTTCCCAGACTGAGCTCCCCTTCTCCCTCTACTCCCTCTACCACCCCCCTTCACCTCTCCGCAGCTAAACCCTCTTTTCCCCCCATCTCCCTCTGCTCCTCCCCCTCTCCCTTCCCATCGCCTCAGCACTGTACTCGCCCGCTCAACTTTATATATCTTCATCACCCTATTTATTTTGTTAATGAGATGTACATCGCCTCGATTCTATTTATCTGCTATTGTTTTAATGAGATGTTCTTGCCCTCGATTCTGTTTATTGCTATCGTTCTTATCCGTCCGTCTCCCCCGATTAGACTGTAAGCCCATCAGAGGGCAGGGACTGTCTCTATCTGTTACCGATTTGTACATCCCAAGGGCTTAGTACAGTGCTCTGTACATAGTAAGCGCTCAATAAATACTACTGAATGAAAGAATGAATGAATGAATGAGAGTTTCCAGTACTCTACCAGTCTCTGCTACAGGAGGGAGAGTCAAACAGAGAGGCCTGTCCATTCCATTCCTAGCTTGGGCGGTGGCTAGCTAGTGGGAGGCAATCTGCTACAAGTCAAAACTCACCTGTGCTGTGAAGCAGCAGCATAAGAGAGAGTTGAGGATGGAGACTCAGTTTTACCGTGCGGAAGAAGTAAACCACTTCTGTATTTTGACCAGGAAAACGCCATGGATAGAGTACCAGAATGATTGCAGATGGAGATGGGGCGTTTTGGGAGAGATTTGTCCATGGAGGCGCTTGGACATTCCAAGCACTTAGTACAGTGTTCTGCACATAGTAAACGCTCAATAAATACTATTGAGTGAATGAATAAGGGTTGGAGCTGACTCGACAGCATAAGTCGAGACTAGCATTCGGTACGGTGTTCTAGTAATAATGATTATGGGACTTGTTAAGCACTTACTCTGTGCCAAACACTGTTCTCAGCACTGGGGTAGATAAAAGTTAATCAGGTTGGACACAGTCCCTGTGTCCACACAGGGCTCACAGTCTTCAACACTATTTTACGGAAGAGGTGATGAGGCCCAGAGAAGTGAAGTGACTCGCCGAGTCACACAGCAGACAGTAAGTTCCACCGATTATTACTTTTCTTCTCCTTCAACTATCTGTGTATGATTTGAATCTGGTAGTGCTTGCCATTCGATTATAAGCACCTTGAAGGGAGGGAAGGACTCTGCTGTTCCCTTTTGGTTGGTTTCTTGCAGAGCACAGCACCTTGGAGATGTTCAGTCAATACTGTGGATTGATTGATTTGGGATGATCTATTGCTCCACTGGTCGATGGATGCTTTATTTCCCCGTTGGATGGGGAATTGAGGCAGCGTTGCCCAGTGGAAAGAGCACAAGGCCGGGAGACAGAGGAACCAGGTTCTGGGCTCAGCTCTGCCATGGCTTACTTTAAATATGACTTTTGGCAAATCACGGTACATTTGGACAAATCACAGTGTATTTCTCCCCTCAGCTAACGGGGATGTGGTGAGGACTAAATGAGATTATTGGCAATGGGGAAGCAGCATGGCCTAGTGGGAAAAAAAAACTTGGATCTGGGAGTCAGAGGAACTGGGTTTTAATCTTGGTTCTGCCACTTGCTTGCTGTGTGTCCTTGGGCAAGTCTTTTAACTTCTCTGTGCTTCACTTTCCTCAACTGAAAAGTGGGGATTCAATAACTGTTCTCCTTCCGACTTAGACTGTGAGCCCCATGTAGGACAGGGACTGTGTCCAACCTGATTGACTTATATCCACCCCAGCACTTAGAACCGTCCTTGACTCAGTGTAAAGTTTTTTGGGAAGGTATAATGCTCTGCACACCCAAGGGGTCCCAGGTGGGACAGGGATTGGGTCTGCTACTCTGCTCTGTGTTTATCTGCCTCAGTGCTTAGCGCAGTGCTCCACACATAGTGAATGCTTAATAAATTCCATAAGTGACCAGCTTGACTTGCATGTGACTTTTCTGGGGCCAATTCCCTATGGGCAATGGAAACTCAGGAGATTTCTCGGTTGGAAAAAACATTAAGCCAAAGTTTAATTAACTTTAATTCAGCATCATTCATCCCCAGAGGGCTCTTCTGGTCCGGTCTTTGACCACAGAGCAGCGATAGCACCCTGATTCATCCAGCCCGGGCTGTCCGAAACCAATTTCCATTTTGATTTTGCTTTTCTTTTATGGCTTTTGTTAAATCCTTCGTATGTGTCAGGCACCGCTCTAAGTACTAGGGTAGGCACAAGCTAATCGGGTAGAACACAGTCCATGTCCTGCCAGGGGCTCACAGTCTAAGGAGGATGGAGAACAGATGAACTGAGGCACAGAGATGTTAAGTGACTTGCCCAAGGTCTCACAGCAAATATTTGGCAGAGCTCGAAATTAGAACTCAGATCTTCTGACTCCGAAGTCGATGCTCTTCCCGCTAGGCCAAGCCGCTCGCTGGTACTTCTTCTGTTGGCCAAATTTCTGGGAGCTGAAGGTGGGGTAGAGAGCAGTTTCCCAGGGGCAAGAGGTGGGGGAGGAAGAGAATTTGGTGGGGAGGAGGGAGAAGAGGAATGGACAGGAGATGAAGGCAGATCGGAGGATCGAGCGAGTAGAAACCACCTGGGGTTCTTGCCCTGAATGTCTGTGGCAAAGCCGTAGAGAAACAGCACGGTCTAGCGGATGGAGCACGAGCCTGAGAGTCAGAAGGACTCTTGTCACTTGTCTGCTGTGTGACCTTAGTCAAGGTCACTTTTCTGTGCCTCAGTTAGCTCATCTGTAAAATGGGGATTAATAATAATGATGGTATTTGTTAAGTACTTACTATGTGCCAAGCACTGTTCTAAGCACTGGAGTAGTTACAAGGTAATCAGATTGTCCCATGTGGAGCTCACAGTCTTAATCCCCATTTTATAGATGAGCTAACTGAGGCACAGAGAAGTTACGTGACTCCCCAAAGTCACAAAGCTGACAAATGGCAGAGCTGGGATTAGAACCCATGACCTCTGACTCCCAAGCCCATACTCTTTCCACTAAGCCACGTAAGACTGTGAGACTCAGATGGGCCAAGGACTGTGTCCAACCTGATTATTTTGTATCTTATCCCAGCTCTCAGTCCTAATCCCCATTTGATAGATGAGGTAACTGAGGCACAGAGAAGTGAAGCGAATTGCCTCAGGTCACACAGCAGAGAAGTGGCAGAGTTGGGATTAGAATCCAGGGCCTCTCCCAGGCCTGCGCTCTATCCACTAGTCCACGTTGTTTCTTCCGACTATATTGGAAGCAGGGGGCTGATTGAAGATTCCTTGATAATTGTGGGATTCAGGTTACCTTCCCGAATAGAAAGGAAACAACCAAAAGACATGCTGAGTTCCAGTTTAGCTCTCTGTGGGCAGGGAATGTGACTGCTTATTGCTATATTGTACTCTCCCAAGCTCTTAGCACAGTGCTCTGCCCACAGTAGGTGCTTAATAAATCCAAATGAATGAATGAATGAATCTTCACTCAGGAATGTATTCAGGAGACTTGAAGCCGACCGATCGGAGGAACTGAAACGAGTTGTGAGGATGAAGGAGGTTTTAGGAGAAATTGATAAATAGATGCAAGCCAATTGCAGGGATTGAGAAGCATCTACCCACTTTCTGAAAGATTGCAGAGGAGAAGGCTGAGAACTCTAGAGCGGATGGGAGTAAGAAACCTGTCATTACAATCAGGCACCAGGCTGGAGGATTGTCTAACACCAATGCATCTCCCATCTGTATATTTCATTTCTTTATATTAATGTCTGCCTCCCACTCTAGACTGTGAGCCTACTGTGAGCAGGAAATGTTTCTACCAGCTCTGTTGGGTTGTACTCTTCCAAATCAGTTCTTTCTTACTTTCTCCCTTTCTCTTTCTCCCTTTCTTTCTTTCTCTTTCTTTTTCTTTTCTTCTTTCTTTCTCTTTTCTTCTTTCTTTCTCTCTTTCCTTCTCTTTCTCTTTCCTTCTGTCTTTCTTTTTCTCCCTTCCTTCCTACTCTTTCTCTTTCTTTCTCTCTTTCTCTCTCTCTTCCTCCTCTCTTCCCCTTTCTCGCTCTTTTTCTTTCTTTCTTTTTCTCTTCCCTTTTCTTTTCTCTTTCCTTTCCTTTAAATCTCACAGCCTTAATCCTCATTTTAGAGCCGAGAGAACAGAGTCACAAAGAAGTTTAGAGAATTGCCCAACCACAGCAGACACGTGGTGGAGCTGGGTTTAGAACCCAGGTCCTTCTGACTCCCAGGCCTGTGCTGTATCCCTAGGCCACACTGCTTCTCCCAAGTGCTTAATACAGTACCCTACACACAGTACTAAGTGCTGTGTTGGATACAAGATAATCAGGTCAGACACGGTCCATCCCACATGGGTCTCCCAAGATAAATAAGAGGGGGAATCAGCATTGAATCCTCCATTTTAAAGATGAGAAAACTGAGACTCAGAGAATGCAGGTGATGTGCCCAAGGTCATACAGCAGGCAAGTGGCTGAGCTGGGTTTAGAATCCAGATCCTCTGACTCCCAGCCCTGTGCTCTTTCCAGTAGCCAACAGAGCATAGACCACGATCTCATTTCTTACCTGGAAAATTGAGACTAACCAAATTTAGGGCCAGTGAGCTATTAGAAAAACACTGCTTATAGGGAAAGAATATAAGGTTTCTGAAAATGGAAATTGTCCCTCACAAATCTGGTGTTGGAGTCAATAGGCATGTAGGCGGAGGGTGGGGGGAACCGCTGGGCCTAAGACCTTAGACTGTCAAATGGTCTTTGACATAGCTTCACCAGAAAGGCTTAAAAAAACCAAAACCAAAACCATAGTAATCTTGGGGGCAGGGGTCATGTCTACCAACTCTATTGTATTTTACTCTCCCAAACCCCTTGTAAAGTGTTCTGCCCACAGTGAATGCTCAGTAAATGCCATTTATTGATTGGTTGGTAATGATAACTGTGGCATTTTGTTAAGTGTTGACTCTATGCCAAGCACTGTACTAAATGATGGAGTACAAATGAGCAAAACTGGCTTAAAGGCAGGAAAAGCAGGACATAAAAGGGTAGGGCTAAACAACCGCTCTTCAGAATGGAGAAGTGAAAATTGGGAGTAATAATAATAACTGTGATCTTGGTTAAATGCTTACTGTATTCTGATCACTTTACCAAGCACAGGGACATTCCAAAGCAGTTGACTGCTCTGCCCACAGTAAACCCTCAATAAATACAGTGGATTGATTTAGACAAGATGAGCACATCAAACAATCTCTCTGCCCCACATGGGGCTAGCAGTCTAAGGGGGAAGGAGAGTATTTAATCTCCATTTTACAGATGAGGAAACTGAGCCTCAGAGAGTTTAAGTAACTTGCCCAAGGTTACAGGGAGGGCTAGTGTCAGAGCCAGGATTAGAAGCCAGGCCTGTGTGCGTTTTTAATCATTCAATCGTATTTATGGAGTGTTTACTGTGTGCAAAGCACTGTACTAAGCTCTTGCCAGAGTACAATACAACAGCAAACAGACACATTCCCTGCCCACAATGAGCTCACAGTCTAGAGGATAACAACAGTGGTATTTGTTAAGTGCTTACTGTTTGCCAGGGACTGTACTAAGCATTGGGTGGATACAAGAAATCAGGTTGGATACAGTCCCTGTCTCTCATGGGACTCAGTCTCAATCCCCATTTTTCAGATGAGGTAACCGAGGGCCAGAGAAGTAAAGTGACTTGCCCAAGGTCACACACCAGAGAAGAGGTGGGGCTGGGGTTAGAACCGCACTGCTTACCAGTGACTGGTTTGTTTAACATTTTCAAAAGTGATCTGGAAGAGGGAGTAGGCAGTGAAATTTCCACTTGTCAGGATTGGATGGGTCAAGGATCTGACTAGTAATGGCATATCCTACATAAATAATAATAATAATGTTGGTATTTGTTAAGCGCTTACTATGGGCAGAGCACTGTTCTAATTGCTGCGGTAGATGCAGGGTAATCCGGTTGTCCCACGTGAGGCTCACAGTTAATCCCCATTTTACAGATGAGGTAATTGAGGCACAGAGAAGTTAAGTGACTTGCCCACAGTCACACAGCTGACAAGTGGCCGAGCCGGGATTCGAACCCATGACCTCTGACTCCAAAGCCCGGGCTCTTTCCACTGAGCCACGCTGCTTCTCCAGCCACGCTGCTCGCCTCTGGACTGGAATGCCCTCCCTCAAATCGGACAATTGCTCTCCCCCCGCTTCAAAGCCTTATTGAAGGCACATCTCTTCCAATAGGCCTTCCCTGACTAAGCTCTCTTTTCCTATTCTTGCAGTCTCTTCTGTGTCGACTTGCTCCCTTTATTCATTCCCCCTTCCGATCCCACGGCACATATGTACATATCCCTAATTAATTATTTTATATCAATGTCTGCTTCCTATAATAATACTAATAATAATAATGTTGGTATTTAAGTGCTTACTACGTGCAGAGCACTGGTCTAAGCGCTGGGGGAGATACAGGGTCATCAGGTCATCCCATGAGAGGCTCACAGTTAATCCCCATTTTACAGATGAGGTAACTGAGGCACAGAGAAGTGAAGTGACTCGCCCACAGTCACACAGCTGACAAGTGGCAGAGCCGGGAGTCGAACCCATGACCTCTGACTCCGAAGCCCAGGCTCTTTCCACTGAGCCACGCTGCTTCCCCATGTTGTGTGTTAAGAGCTTATTATGTGCAGGCACAGCATTAAGCACTGGGGTGGATACGAGCTAATCGGGTTGAATATAGTCCCTGTCCCATGTGGGGCTCATAGTCTCAATCCTCATTTTACAGAGGAGGCACATAAAAGCAGTAAAATGACTTGCCCAAGGTCACAGAGCAGACAAACGGAGGAGTGGGATTAGAATTCGTGACCTAACTCCCAGGCCTGTGCTCTACCCACTAGCTACAGTCCAGCCTCTCTAGACTGTAAATTCATTGTGGGTGTGGAATGCGTGTATTAAATTGTTATATTGTACTCTCCAAAGTGCTTAGTACAGTGCTCTACCCAAAGTAAGGGCTCAATAAATACGACTGACTGACCGAGTGACTAGTAACTCCTCCACCCCACTTGGGTTTGAATTGCTCAGAGCACATGCCTGCCCACCGTATTTAAACACCGCAATCTCGCAGTGATGTTTGGTTCTCTACCAAATCTGAAGCGTTCAGGTCCTGTAAACTACAACTAAAATTGGAAAGCAAAGCCCTCAGTAGCTTCCCAGCTAATGAATTAGTCATTTCCTAAATAAATCATTTGAAGAATTCATCCATTTATATTGCTAAGGCATGATCTCCCCTCTGAGAGAGTTTTTCCCTTTCACAGGTTGCATCATACAGTGAAGGTTTAAGGTAACAGTAATAGTGGCTGGGATAGTAATAATATTAACAGTAATATCAATCAATCAGAGGTATTTACTGAGCACTTATTGTGTGCAGAGCACTGAACTAAGTGCTTGGGACAGTACAGTGCAACAGAGGTAATAATAATAATGGTATCTGTGAAGTGCTTACTATGTGCCAAGCACCGTACTAAGTACTGGGGTGGTAACAAGCAGATCGGGTTGGACACAGTCCCTGTCCCCCATGGGGTTCACCCTCTCGATCCCCATTTTACAGATGAGGTAGCTGAGGCACAGAGAAGTGAGAAGTGAAGTGACTTGCTCAAGTTCACACGGCAGGCATGTGGCAGAGATGATATTAGAACCCATGATCTTCTGACTCCCAGGCCCGTGCTCTATCCACTACACACATTCCCTTCCTACAAGAAGCCTACAGTATAAAGAGAGAGTCAGAAATTGAAATAAATTGAAGATAAATAATGTCTGCTGGATTTATGCACATAATCCTCTAGATTTACGCACACAGACTTAGTTTACAGTCCTCAAGACTTTAAGCTCATTAAGCGGGGAATGTATCTGTTTATTGTTGTATTGTACAAGTGCTTAGGACAGTGCTCTGCAAACAGTACGTGCTCAAAAAATAGGATTGACTGGCTGAATACATGCTGTGCTGTAATAATATGTATTAGGCTCTTAGTGTGTGAAGAGCACTGTACTGAGCCCTGGCAAAGAATACACAAGTGGGGATTAGATAAGTTCCTTGAGGGGCTTGCCATCTAAAAATAAAGAGGGAATGGCGATCCATGAAATCAGGAGGAGAGAGATAAACCAAAATAGGAAGACAAAGCACAGAGACAAAATAAAGACAGAAATGAAGATCTGTAGGACACAATAATAGCTATCATCCCTTGGAAGATGAAGTACACTGCCCTTGGAAGGGTTAATGCAATTCCTAAGGCGTGAGAGGCAATCGGTTGTACCCGTGGCCTTGGAAATCTGCTCAGTGGGGCTTACAAATAACAACTCGGATTGTGTCTCTTGTTGTGTAAAGTTTCATATTAAAGCCCTTGGCTCCTACTGAGAACTTTGATTTTTTTTTTTTTTTCTGCAACTGACACTAAAAAGAAAGCCGGTTGTTGGAGAGACACAGCAGGAAGTGTGGGAGATGGACTAATAATGTTGGTATTTGTTAAGCGCTTACTATGTGCAGAGCACCGTTCTAAGCGCTGGGGTAGACACAGGGGAATCAGGTCGTCCCACGTGGGGCTCACAGTCTTAATCCCCATTTTACAGATGAGGGAACTGAGGCCCAGAGAAGTGAAGTGACTCGCCCACAGTCACACAGCTGACAAGTGGCAGAGCTGGGATTCGAACTCATGAGCCCTGACTCCAAAGCCCATGCTCTTTCCACTGCGCCACGCTGCTTCTCTAATTCCAAATAGTGGGACTATTCCAAATGGCCACCATGCTGGTTCAGGCACATGTACTACCCCAGCTTGATGGATGCATCAGCCTCACCCCTGACCTCCCTGCCTCCAGGCTCTGCCCCTCCAGTCTCAGCTGTCCTGCTGTCTCAGCTCAGCTGTCTTTCTTTTTACCAAGATATCGATGTGCACACATCTGACTACTCCACAAAAAACTCTAGCGAATGCCACTTCTAGTACACACTGAGCAGAAAGTCCCGAACAAAAGCTTCGAAGCACTCAGTCAGCTCTTTCCCTCCTAGGTATCCACGCTCTTTTCCCGCTACACCCCAGCTGGCACTCTTCATTCCTCTCAAGCGACTGACTGATTATGCCTCGTTCTAGTTTCCCGCACCACCAACCGCTTGCCCACACTCTCCCCATCCTTCCTCCTTTATATTGGAGGAGCTTCAGATCCCTTCATCTTCCAGGAGACCTTCCCCAATTAATTTTAAATCTCACCATTTGAGATTCCCCCAACTCCCACTTCAGCCCTTCCACATCACCAAAGGACAAAAGTCCTCACACCCCCAGTAGTACTTATGTACATATTTATATACTTGATTACCTCCTCCTATCTGTAGTGAAGAAGCAGTGTGGCTTAGTGGATACAGCATGTGCCTGGGAGCCAGAAGGACCTGGGTTCTAATCCCGGCTCCTCCACATCTCTGCTGTGTGACTTTGGAAAAGTCGCTCCATTTCTCTGGGCCTCAGTTACCTCATCTGAAAAATGGGGACTAAGAGTGTGAATCCCATGTGGGACAGGAACTGTTTCCAACCTGATTAACTTGGATTCATCCCAGTGCTTAGAGCAGTGCTTGGCCCACAGTAAGTGCTTAACAAGTACATAATTATTAATTTATGTTCTTGTCTGTATCCCCGACTACAGTCTAAACTCCTCTAGACTGTAAACTCACTGTGGGCAGAGAACTCTGTTATTTGTTCTCTCCCGAGCTCTTAGTACAGTGCTCATTATACAGTAAGCGCTCAATAAATACCATTGGTTGTTTTTTTAAAATGGCATTTGTTAAGCTCGTACTATGTAATAATAATAATGGTATTTGTTAAGCGCTTACTATGTGCCAAGCACTGTTTTACGTTACTATGTGCCAGGCACTGCGGTAGATCCGAGCTAATTATGTTGGACACTGTCCATGTTCCATGCGAGACGAGGCTCTCACAGTCTTAATCCTCATTTTAAAACGAGGTAACTGAGGCACAGAGAAGTTAAGTGACTTGCCCAACTTCCCTGTTGGGCAAGTTGATTAATTGACTGATTTAGAGTGAGGGTCATGACTATTAATTCTACTGTAATCTCCCAAGTGTTTAGCACACTTCTCTGCACACAGTGGGCGCTCATTAAACGCTACTGATTGATTGCTGCTCCCTTCTCCGATCTCCAGGCGGGTGGATTCCTGGAACTGTTTCAAGAAGGCGTAGGTGGGGCAGAGGGCAAAGAGATTTATGGGGATGAAGCAGGGAGGGGGCAAGTGAGGAGGAAGAGCACTTCAGGAAAAACCTCAAGACTGCAGGGGGCAGATTCCTAAATCAGATTGAAAACCCCGAGGTCTGGGGTGGTCCCCAAGTTCCTCAAAAGACCCAGATCTGGTCACCTTCAAAATTACACCCCGCACTGTGTTTACACCAGTCACTCAACCGAGGGTATTCACTGAATACTTGTTTTGGGCAGAACACCATACTAAACATTTGGAATATACTACAGTACAGATGGTAGATAGGATCCCTGCCCACAAAGAGTTTATAGACTAGAGGGGGGAGACAGGCATTAAAATAAACAGCAGTGGAAGTGACAGAGTATAAGGACCTACATGTAATAATAACAATAATTATGGTATTTGTTAAGCGTTTTCTATGTTGCCAGGCACTGTACTAAGTGCTGGGGTGGATGCAAGCTAACTGGGTTGCATACAGTCCCTGTTCCACTTGGGACTCTCAGTCTCAGTCCCCATATTACAGATGAGGTAACTGAGGCACTGAGAAGTGAGGTGACTTGCTCACCGTCATAGAACAGACAAGTGATGAGGGCAGGATTAGAACCCATGACCTTCTGATTCCCAGGCCTGTGCTCTAATAAGCACTGTGGGTGCTTAAGGAGTTCAGGCCCAGATGCATAGGCAACATATCCCAGCTCCGCCACTTGTCAGCCGTGTGACTTTGGGCAAGTCACTTAACTTCTCTGGGACTCAGTTCCCTCATCTGTAAAATGGGCAACTGTGAGCCTCACCTGGGACAACCTGATTACCCTGTATCTCCCCCAGCGCTTAGAACAGTGCTCTGCACATAGTAAGCGCTTAACCAATACCAACATTATTAACATTATTGGAAGAGGTGGATAAATGAGGAAAGTGAGGGCTTGGTCAGGGAGATCCTCGTGGAAGTGATAGGACTTTAGGTCGGCTTTGAAGATGGGGAGAGTCCTCGAGACCGTCAACTCACTGTGGGCAGGGAATGTGTCTGTTTATTGTCATATTCTACTCTCCCAAGCACTTAGTACAGTGCTCTGCACACAGTAAGTGCTCAATAACTACGTCTGAATAAACGAATGATGGACAGTTGAATGTGAAGGTTGAAGGGGTTTCAGGTCAAAAGGACAAGGGCACAGTGTCATTGGCAAGGAAGATGAGATTGAAGTATAGAGAGGAGGTTGGCGTTAGAGGATTGAATGCATCAAAGAAATGATTACCATACTTATAGACTTATTCACATTCTAAATATTTATTCCATATAGAAAACCTAAGGTAAGGAATCAATCTATAATTTTTAGTATTTAGACTTCATAATAGTTCCGAAAGACTATCAAAATGTTTCACTACAGATCATGCTACTGTTTCAGTAATACCTCTTGCTTTATTTTGCAAAACAATATAAATCTCCACCTAAGTGTTGTTAGTGCCCATAAGTATATATTTTCATGGCATCTATAGTAATTGGATATTTGGTAGGAAATCTTTACTCCAAATTACAGATGTATGGGTTTAAGGCAAATTCGTTTGAAATGAAGAAATGTCAGGAAAAAAAATTCAATGCAAAAATAAATTCGGTTTGTAAAATACTCTACACTGACCTATTGATTCAGAAACAAGATTTTTCCCTAAAATGACTCATTCTAAGATGAATTTATAGCACTATCATTGCCATATTGATTTTTTTGAGTGTAATTTGAATCCATCGTTGAGTCCACTCTATTGTGATTCAAAACAATCTCTTTAGCTAGCAGTTCTTTAAGGTGATTTTTAAAAAGCATCGGTTTAAGCTGTGTGAATCCAGGGAATGGTTTGTGATGACTCAGTGCTTTTAACACTAGGCAGTCAGAATTCCAGAAGCCTGGAAGGAAACTCAGTAGGTCATGGTGACTATTCCCATATCTCCATTTGATCATCATTGGGTTTACTGAGCGTTAACTGTGTGCGGAGCACTGGCCTGAGCGCCTGGAAGAAGCACAGAAGTGTAAATAGACTACTATTTTTACTATTTATTATTACTATTATTATTTACTATTACTATTTACTATATTTACTATTTTTATTGCTATTGTTTTTGTCTGTCCGTCTCCCCCGATTAGACTGTAAGGGCATCAATGGGCAGGGGCTGTATCTGTTGCTGATTGGTACATTCCAAGCGCTTAGTACAGTGCTTTGCACATAGTAAGTGCTCAATAAATACTATTGAATGAATGAATGAATGAAATAGACACGATCCCCGCTTACATGGGGCTTACGGATTTGCTGGGAAAGAGCGGGAGGGGGCCACAGTGCAAGCCCCCAGTACAGTACGCTACACCTGGGAGGTATCTAGTTCAGTACTCTGCACATGAAGGTGCTCAATAAACACTAGCAAATGCAAGAAATGATTTCAGCCATTCCTTGGGCTTGATCTTGGATCTGTTTCTCTGCTTTGGTGTTAGGTAATGAATTACGTCAGTATATCTGGGGTACTCTAAACCTTATTATCTTAATTTTCATAGTATACTTTTCAAGGGCCGTGGCCAAGGTGTGAAAGAGTAAGGAGGCATTCTGTCCGGTTCTGCTTAGAGAAATGACGTTGTCAGAAACTGTACAGAGCGTTCTCTGTTATTTCTTCACTAATTTGGTTCCCAACTATCTGTTCTCTTCCTGATTAGGATTAAAGCAGAAGAATGCCGTGAATTATCCAACGAAGACAAATTCCCTAGGAACTGCTAATTCTTTTCCCTCCAGTTAGCGAGTTCTGGTGTTCGTTAAGCACATTCTAGGAGCCAAGTACTGTTCTAAGCCCTTGAGTAAATACAAGATAAACTGTTGAGACAAAGTCCCCTTCCCCCAGGGGCTCACAGCCTAAAGTGAAGGAAGGAAAACAGAAGAGCAATAAATTGCCAAGTGCAAACTAAAAATGAAACAATCCAGATTAGGGACATGAAAATTTATCTGTAATGTAATGAACATGTCTTAATCCTCGGGAGCTCCTGTTCCAACCCATATTATTTTCATCCTGAGGTCATCCTCGGTGCGTTCTCTTCTCTGTGATGATTGTGGTATTAATAATTCTGGTCTTGTATATTTGCTTTCCTTCTTTCTTTTGTTCTTTCTCTCTCTCTCTCTCTCACACTTAGTGAGGGGGAGGGAATCTTAAAGTGACAGGCCCCACCCCAACTACTTCTTTAATATTTCTAAGCTTTGTCGTTTGCTTGTCCTTTGTAACCACGATGTCTTTTTTTTTAAAAAAGTGGTATCTGTTAAGCGCCAGGCACTGTACGCTAAGTGCTGGGATAGATACAAGCTAATCAGGTTGGACACAGTCCCTGTCCCACATGGGGCTCACAGACTTAATCCTGTTTTACAGAGGCACAGAGAAGTGAAGTGACTTGCCTAAGGTCACTTGGCCAAGGAACCTGAAGCAGAGAGCCATTAAGTCATTAAACCTAGGCTCACACAATAAACCAGTACAGGATGTGGGATTAGACCCTTGAAGGAACTCAAGTACAAAATACAACCTTGCGGGTTAGGGAACTTCCCCCTTCAAGGTGCATGGAGTAGCAGCAGCTTCATCACATCATCCACCTGAACTTCAACTCTCCTCGGAGTCCCAACTCTCCCTCCTCTTGGATTTTTTCTTTGACACCCTTTTCTTCAGTTGGGGTCTACTCCTCTAACCCGGCCTTCTCCGGCAGGTCGCAGACAGCCAGAAAAATTAGCTGATCAGGTCTGTCTTTACAGGACCTGGCTTTCACTGTGTGCAGAGCACTGTACTAGAGACTTGGGAGAGTACAGCTCAATGGAGTTGGAAGAGGTGATTCTTAGCCCACTCTCCCCAAACTGGCAAATTATTTTCAAAAGCCTAGGGGGAAGCTCCAGGGTTCCACCCAGCTGAATAACTGGTCTTGCATATCTGCTTTTCTTCCTTCCCTCCCTCCTTCCTTTCCTTCCTTTCCTTCTTTTCCTTCTTCCCTTCTTTCCTTCTTTCTTTCTTTCCTTCCTTCTTTCCTTCTTTCTTTCCTCCTTTCTTTTTCTTCTTTCTTTCTTTTTTTTCTTTCTTTTTCTTTCTCTCTCAGTGGGAGGGAATCTTAAAGTGACAAAAGCCCCACCCCACCTACTTCCTTCAGGTTTCTAAACTTTGTTGTTTGCTTGTCCTCTGTTACCACAATGAATGCCCTTTTTTAAAATGGCATCTGTTAAGTGCCAGGCATTGTATTAAGTGCTGAGATCGATACAAGCTAATCAGGTTGGACACAGTCCCTGTCCCACTTGGGACTCACAGTCTTAATTCCCATTTTATGATGAGGTAACTGAGGCACAGAGAAGTGAAGTGACTTGCCCAAGGTCTACAGCAGACAGATGGTGGAGATGGGATTAGAACCCAAGTCCTTCTGATTCCCGGGCCCCTGCTCCATTCATGCTGCTTCTCATGTTTTAGGCAAATCAACACCAACTCTTTTCCAGCTAGGCTCATCCTTAATCGTGGTATTCATTAAACTCTTATCTGTCAGGCACTGTACTCAACGGTGGGGTGGATCCAAGCAAACCGGGTTGGACACAGGCCCTGTCCCAGGTGGGGCTCACGATCTCAATCCCCATTTTGCAGATGAGGTAACTGAGGCACAGAGAGTGAAGTGACATGCCCAAGGTCACACGGCAGACAAGTGGAGGAGGGGGGATTAGGACCCGTGACCTTCTTACTCTCAGGTTTGGATTCTATATGCTACACCATGATCCTTGCAACATATGAAGATTAAGGGAAATTTCCTTTAGGTGCATTCACAGGACTTTCATTTAACAGTGTGCTTGCAAGCTTTGCCTTTCCAGAAAGTGGGATACCTTGACCTTGACACATCGTGCTAACAGGAGGAGAACAGTAAGTTGTTTTTGTTTCTACTCAAAAGCTAATTGAAAAGATAGACTACACTGCATTCTGTCTAAAAATGATATAGACTGTAAATTTCTTGAGGATGAGGATCTAGTCTACTAACTGCATTATACTCTCCCAAGTACTTAGCATAATAATAATATTGATGGTTTTTGTGAAGCACTTACTACGTGTCAAGCACTAGTTTAAACTCTGGGGTAGATCCAAGTTAATCAAGCTGGAACAAGTATCTAGCTGCCGTTTCACAAACGAGAGAACCGAGGCATGGAAGTTGAGTTGTAAAAATTCACACAGCAGACTGTGGCGAGGCAGGATTAGAACCCAGATCCTCTGACCCTTTCCACTAGGACACGTTGCTTCCCTTCCCCATCCATCCCTGACTGTGTGTAGGGAATATCTGTTACATTGTTGTACTTTACTCTCTCGAGCGCTTAGTACAGTGCTCTGCACACGGTAAGCGCCCAATAAATGCGAGCAATTAATTGATTGAACCGGGGCTCTTTGAAATACGTTTTAACACGGGAAGGAAACATTCAAAACAAATAGTATAAGGTGAAGTCTCGGAGTCTGAGCCAACGCATTTCCGTTGCAAAAGCTGATGAAAGTTACGAAAGTGCTACTTTCGCTGGCAGCAAATCAAGCATCATGAAAGATGTATGTGTTCTTAGATGGAAATATTTGAATCAAAGGGGGATAGGCACAAGATGGAGTGTCTCTGAAAAGGGGAGCACTGTATTCTGGTTGCCTAGTGTTTGCAGAACACTATCCTGGGGGCCTACCATATGCAGAGCACCTTTGGGAGAGCTTTGGGCAAGTCACTTAACTTCTCTGTGCCTCACTTATCTCATCTGACAAATGGGGATTAAGACGGTGAGCCCCAAGTGCGACAACCTTATTACCTTGTGTCTACCAGCTCTTAAAACAGTGCTTGGCATATAGTAAGTGCTTAACAAATGCCATCATCGTCATTATTATTATTATCTCAGTAAATGCAGATGACTCTCTCCTTGCCTTCAAGGATCTACAATGGTCCAAACTAATGGGGGCAGGGAATGTGTCTCTTTATACCTATATTGTTGTACAATATAACAATTGTTATATTGTTGTTATAGGGAAGCAGCGTGGCTCAGTGGAAAGAGCCCAGGTTTAGGAGTGAGAGGTCATGGGTTCTAATCCCAGCTCCTCCACTTATCAGCTGGGTGACCTTGGGCAAGTCACTTAACTTCTATTTGCCTCAGTTACCTCATCTGTACAATGGGGATTGAGACTATGAGCCCTACGTGGGACAACCTGATTACCTTGTACCCCCTCAGCGTTTAGAACGGTTCTTGGCACATAGCAAGCGCTTAACAAATGCCATCAATATTATTATTGTACTTTTCCAGGCACTTAGTACAGTACTCCGCACATGCTAAGTGCTCAAAAGTCATTCATTCAATCACATTTATTGAACGTTTATTGGGTACAGAACACTGTACTAAGCGCTTGGGACAGTACAATACAACAATAAGCAGACACTTGATTGATCGAATGAATGAATAAAGCCTCTTACCATTGAATTTAATCAATCAGGCAATCAACTAGTGGTATTTATTGAACGTTTACTGGGTGGCGAACCCCGTACAAAGCTCCACCTAGAATCCTCCGCTCAGGAGCCCACCTCGATATCAGAGAGGCAAAGAAAGTGAACCCGGACTCTCGCCTCTTTAGAGGTCCTGAGAGACCAGAGCCCAGACTGAGCTCTCAGCAAGAGTGTGATGAACGCCTTGGCAGTGGCTGTGGTTACTTCTCCTTAGGTCAGGCTGACTAGTGTGAGAAAAGGCAGCTGTTTCATCTGACCAGTTTCTGGGAGGGGCCCGATAAAAAAAAAAAAAGCCACAGAAAAATGGAAATTCCAGGAAGTGAACAGACCAAAAACCCCTCAAGTAATAAGAATGTCTTTAGGGAAAAGTTTTAGAAAGAGCCATAGAACCCAAGGTAATGGAGAAGGCAAAACAGCAAGGGTTTGGATGCAAAATTCTCAGTGCCTGGCACTTAGTGAGAGCTTACCAAATACCATTAAAAAAAAATACATTAAAGGAAGACTCAACATCAAAAAGGAAAATCGGGATATGTTGAAAAACCTAGATTCCTTTAAACGTGAAATGGAACCTGCCTATCGGGTAATTGACTGTGAAGAAAGAGAGGGAGCGATAAGAAACTTGTAAAAGTTGTCATTATCAGCAGCTGCTTTTATTGAAAGCCTCTTTGTTCGTGGCACCACCAGCAGCTGCTCTGCAGATGTCTGACCCAGGACGGTCAGTATGGTAAGTTAGACATAAATCTTGGGCGGTCGTCGAAGGGAATGGCCGGAGCCATTAGCCTAAGTGTTTTTCTCAATATCCAAGTGAATATTCACCCTGGGATTTGGCGCTTCGGCTGAGAGTCCTAATTGAATATGTCCCCTTTACGAGCATGAGGTAAATATTATGTGTTAACAGAGTTACAAGGACACACCCCATCTTGTTGTGAGCAGGTGATGTGTCCACCAACTCTGCGCAAAGGAAACTTTCAATAAACAGCATTGACTGGTTAATTGATTGGACTGTGAGACCCACGTGGGACAGGAACTGTGTCTGACCCGATTAACTTATCTCTACCGCAGCACTTTCAACAGTGCTTGACACAGAGTAACCGCTTAAAAAATAACTTAAAAACCCAAACAGAATGAAACAACAACAACCCCCCCCCCCCCCCCCCCACCCCATAGAACAGCAAGAGCTAGTAGTTCATTCAGTCGGATTTACTGAGTTTTTACTGTGCGCAGAGCACTACTAAATGCTTGGAAAGTACAGTACAGCAATAAAGAGAGACAATCCCTGCCCACATCGGGTTTATAGTCTAGAAGGGAGGAGACAGACATCAAAACAATTAAACGGGCATCAATAGAAATAAATAGAATTATAGATACGTACATATATATGAGTGCTGTGGGGCGGGGAGGGGGATAGAGCAAAGGGAGCTGGTCGGGGAGACGGGGTGGGGAGGCGCAGTTGAGGAAAAGGGGAGCTTAATCTAGTAGTTGAAGCAATGTTACTTATTGAGCACTCAGTTTGTGTACAGCAGAGTACTAAGCGGTGAGAAGTGATGCCTAGGTGTCTAATTTCCACAGTCCCTGACCCCCTAGGAGCTCACAATCTACGAATAAGGAAGGGCATAAGGACAGGTGACAGATACATAAGGAAGGAAGCAGCATAGTCTAGAGGGTAAAACACGGGCCTGGAAGTGAGAAGGACCTGGGTTCTAATTCTATCTCTGCCACTTGTCTGCAGTGTGACCTTGGGCAAGTCACTTAACCATCTCTGGGTCTCAGTTATCTCCTCTATGCATTGGGGATTAAATCTGTGAGCCCCATGTTCATTCACTCATTCAGTCATATTCACTGAGTGCTTACTGTGTGAGAAGCACTGTATTAACAGTGCAGCAATAAACAGATATATTCCCTGCTCACAAAGAGCTTACAGTCTAGGGACGAGTTTACTGTCTAGAGGGGGAAGGGGGGCATGGACAGTGTCCAACCCGATTAGCTTGTATCTAGCCCAGCACTTAGTGTAGTGATTGGCACATAGTAAATGCTTATCGAATCGTCTTACGCCGTCGGGTCGTCAACAACCCATAGCGACTCCATGGACGCATCTCTCCCAGAACGTCGCGCTCCCCCTCTGCAATCGTTCCGGTAGTGGATCCAGAGACTTTTCTTGGTAAAAATACAGAAGTGGTTTACCATGATCTCCGTCTGCGCAGTAAACTCCAGTCTCCATCCTCGACTCTCTCTCATGCCGCTGCTGCCCAGCACAGGTGAGTTTTGACTTGTAGCAGTTGGCCTTCCACTCGCTAGCCACTGGCCAAACTAAGAATGGAATGGGCAGGCCTCTGTTTGACTCGCCCTCCCGTAGTTGAGACAGGTAGAGGAGCAGCGTGGCTCAGTGGAAAGAGCACGGGCTTTGGAGTCAGAGGTCGTGAGTTCAAATCCCAGCTCTGCCACTTGTCGGCTGTGTGACTGTGGGCAAGTCACTTAACTTCTCTGTGCCTCAGTTACCTCATCTGTAAAATGGGATTAAGACTGTGAGCCCCACGTGGGACATCCTGATTCCCCTGTGTCTACCCCAGCGCTTAGAACAGTGCCCGGCACATAGGAAGCGCTTAACAAATACCAACATTATTATTATTATTATTATTATTAGAGTACTGGAAACTCTCCAGGTGCGACCCTGAGAGGGGAGCTCACCAAGTACTGTAAAAAAAAAAAAAAAAGGATGAATCAAAACAAACAATATAAAAAAATATGACGACCTGTTCGTTGTGGGTGATTGGCTTGATGTTTCTCTGTGCGTGTGTGTGTGCCTGTGGGTGGGTGTTTACACGGGTGACTCGCTGCTGCCTGTGTTTGCCTTTTCTTGGTGTGTTGCTTAGGTGATGAGGAGGAGGAAAAGGAGGAGGTAAAAGGAGGTGGGGAAGGGTTGAGGTGTGGTTGGAGGAAACCTTCATCCGTATGGCCTAGTGGATGAAGCTCAGTCCTAGTATATTGAGCACGGGAGTCAGAAAGTCATGGGTTCTAATCCTAGCTCTGCCTCTTGTCAGCTGTGTGACCTTGGACAAGTCACTGTAAAATGGGGATTGCGACTGTGAGCCCCATGTGGGACAAGGGACTGTGTCCAACCCAATTTGCTGGCATCCATCCCAGCACTTGGTACGGTGTCTGGCGCATAGTAAGCTCTTAACTGATAGCGTAATTATTAATTATTATTATTGTTAAGTGTAGGGGGTGCAGCGGCCGTAGCTCACGCACCAGGGACATTTCTCTGGGTCTGCAGGCTGGTCGTTCCGTCGGCCTAGCCCAGGGCTGCCCGACAGCTGGCCTGGTTGTATTCATTCATCTAATCGTATTTATCGAACGCTTATGGTGCGCAGATCATTCATATCGCTATCTGTCTCTCCCTGTAGATTGTAAGCTTGTTGTGTTCAGGGAATGTGACTGTTAATTTTAATAATAATTATTATGGTATTTGTTAAGCACTTACTCTGTGCCAAGCAAGGACTGGGGTAATCAGATTGTCCCACATGGGGCTCACAGTCTTAATCCCCACTGTAAAGATGAGGTAACTGAGGCACAGAGAAGTTAAGTGACTTTCCCAAAGTCACAAAGCTGACAGGTAGAGGAGCCCTGATTAGACTAGCCATGACCTCTGATTCCCAAGCCCGGGTTCTTTCCACTAAACCAAGCTGCTACTCTGCTAACTCTGCTTCTCTGCTTATTGTTATATTCTAATAGTAATGATGATAATGATGATATTTGTTAAGTGCTTACTATGTATCGAACACTATTCTAAGCACCTGGGTAGATACAAGCTCACTGGGTTGGACACAGTCCCTGTCCCTCATGGCGCCTCACAGTCCTAATCTCCATTTTTCAGATGAGTACCTGGGGCCCAGAGAAGTGACGTGACTTGTCTGAGGTCACACAGCAGACAAGTGGTGGAGCCGGGATTAAAACCCAGGTCCTTCTGACTTCCAGGCCCGGGTTCTATCCACTAGGCCATGCTGCTTCCCCCACTAAGCCGTGTTGCTTCCAACCACTCTCTCAAGTGCTTAGCACAGTGCTTTGCAAACAGTAAGCGCTCAATAAGAATTGCGGCTCAGTGAGAAGCAGCGTGGCTCAGTGGAAAGAGCACGGGCTTTGGAGTCAGAGGTGATGGGTTCGAATCCCGGCTCTGCCACTCGTCAGCTGTGTGACTGTGGGCAAGTCACTTCACTTCTCTGGGCCTCAGTGACCTCATCTGTAAAATGGGGATTAAGACTGTGAGCCCCACGTGGGACAATCTGATTCCCCTATGTCTACCCCAGCGCTTAGAACAGTGCTCTGCACGTAGTGAGCGCTTAACAAATACCAGTAAATGCGATTGAATAAATGAACAGTGAGCAGTCACATTCCCTGCCCGCGACGAGCTTATAGTATAGGATCCCAGCTCTGCCACCAGTCAGCTGCGTGACTTTGGGCAAGTCACTTAACTTCTCGGTGCCTCAGTTACCTCATCTGTAAAATGGGGATGAAGACTGTGAGCCCCGCGTGGGACAACCTGATTCCCCTGTGTCTACCCCAGCGCTTAGAACAGTGCTCGGCACATAGGAAGCGCTTAACATAAACCAACATTATTATTATATATTTCCTCCTTAGGCATCTGGCCCAGTGACACTGACCTCCACAGCCAGCGGGCCAGACTGGTCCTTCCTTTCAGGTCACGCTGAATTCACTGGCTCCAACCTTTCTGTCCTCTCTGCCGCTCTGGTCACCTTTCTTCCCTTAGCCAGGGGTATCATTCCTCTAGCCTGTGAGCTCGTTGCAGGCAGGGAATGTGTCTGTTTATTGCTATATTGTACTCTCCCAAGTGCTTAGTACATTGCTCTGCACCCCGTCAGCACTCAATAAATACGATTGAATAAATGCATGAATATCATTCAGCGCGGATGACTCAGTTTGGGCATCCTAAAGCGACCAGAGGTTTGTGTTGGGGTGGTTATACAAATCTGGGATTTCTGGAGTCAACTGGTTTCGGCGTGGTTTAGCCACGGTGACGGGGTGGGGATAGCAGGGACTCCCTAATATACACCCCTAACACATGCCCACGTCGATTTCCATTTCCTCCCAGAGGGGTTTGTGGGCGACCCCAAATCGGGACAGAGACCAGTGATGAGATCAGGATCTGGGCCTCTAGCCTCAAATCAATTAATCAAACAATCACATTTATTGAGTGCCTACTCGTCAGAGGTCATGGGTTCGAATCCCGGCTCGGCCACTTGTCAGCCGTGTGACTGTGGGCAAGTCACTTCACTTCTCTGGGCCTCAGTGGCCTCATCTGCGAAATGGGGATGAAGACTGTGAGCCCCACGTGGGACCACCTGATGACCCTGTATCTCCCATAAGCGCTTAGAACGGTGCTCTGCACATAGTAAGCGCTTAACAAATACCAATATTATTATTACTGTATGCAGAGCACTGTACTAAGTGCTTGGGGGAGTACAACACGACAATATAACAAAAATGTTTCTGCTGCTTCCAGTTTAATGATCCCAACACTTCGGTCACTCCATGAGCAAATTTCTTTGAGCACCTCATGTTAAGAGTTGGAAAAAGGTAAGTGGGGTGGGAAGGAGGAGGATGGAGGTTAGAGCCAAAGAAATACTTCTCTTTCCTGTCTGATGAAGTTCCTCCTCGGGACCAGAAACTAACTTGGAATTCCATGACGGCGTTTAGCTCTGGGTTTCCGACGTGTGTTTTTGGTTGTGTCGATGGCTTCCCTGGTGGAGGCTGATCCATCCCCTCGGTTTTCTTGCGACTTCTCATCTGTCCGGAATGTCTGACCGATTCGGTGAAACAGTTTTCAGTCATTTGCGTGTCTTCTTGGGTGTGTTCTTCTAGGGTACAGTCATCTGCATATGGTAATTCCTAAATGACCGTCTCCAGGATTTGGGATGATGTTGGAGCACTGTCCAGCACATCGATTGAGAGGCTGTCAGATTGTGGTGGCTTTTGTGTGGTTTTTTTTAATGGTATTTGTTAAGCACTTACTATGTGCCAGGCACTGTACTAAACACTGGAATAAATCCAAGCTAATCGGCTTGGACACATTCCCTGTCCCACATGGGGCTCACGGTCTTAATCCCCATTCTATAGAGGCGGTAACTGAGCGCAGAGAAGTGAAGCGACTTGCTCAAGGCTACACAGCGGACAAGAGGCAGAGCCAGGGTTAGAACCCAGGTCCTTCTGGCTCCCGGGCCCGTGCTCTATCCACTAGGCCATGCTGCCCGCTATTGGTCTCCAGTCCAAAATTTAGGCCTACGGAACTATAACGTCGGGTAACCTTCTCTATGGGAGACCCAGATCTCATAAGCACACCACATCCAGCCGAGCGTTTTCATCGGTATCGTTTTCGGGCCATCTTCCATACAAAAGGCAGAAGAGGATGAGAAACACTGAAGCCCTGGGGCATCATCGGTCTCCTAGTATCGAAGAGCACGGGCTTTGGAGTCAGAGGTCACGAGTTCGAATCCCAGCTCTGCCACTTGTCAGCTGTGTGACTGCGGGCAAGTCACTTAACTTCTCTGTGCCTCAGTTACCTCATCTGTAAAATGGGGATTAAGACTGTGAGCCCCACGTGGGACAACCTGATTCCCCTGTGTCCGCCCCAGTGCTCAGAACAGTGCTCGGCACGTAGTAAGCGCTTAACAAATACCAACATTAAGTTATGCTCACCTAACACATCTACGCTGGTCGGGGGGACCCACGAGGAGAAGGAGCGATGGCAGGCTCTCCCGACGGATGCTGTATGGAGTGCTGAAACTGGGAAATCGGAAGTAAGAAAGGCAGCAGGTGAAGGGTTTGAAGGACACAGTAAAACAAAGCCCGGACGATGCTGCATCCCAGCTGAAAACTGGGAGTCGATCGCCAAGGCTAAACCGGCGTGACTTCTCTGTGCCTCAGTTACCTTATCTGTAAAATGGGGATTAAGACTGTGAGCCCCAAGTGGGACAACCTGCCAGTCCTTAGAACAGTGCTTGGCGCATAGTAGGCGCTTAACAAATACCATCGTTATCCTTAAAGGAGTGGGGCTCTTCTCCAGCAACACCTCCCTGAGGAATTAGAGACGAGGAGACCAGAGGGAAAACAAGCGCTAGACAGATGTTAAGGATGACGACGTAGAAAGGGAGAGTGCTTTTGGACACATGGCATGGCCAGGAGTGCAGGTCCCCCACTGACCTGTTCAAGGTACACCCGCACTTTAAAAGGAGCAGCATGGCCTAGTGGGTAGAGCCCAGGCCTGGGAATCAGAAGGACCTGAGTTCTAATTCCCGTCTCTGCCATTTGCCTGCTGGGTGCCCTTAGGTAAGTCACTGTACTTTTCTGTGCCTCAGTTATCTCATCTGTAAAATGGGGATTAAGACTGTGGCCTCAAAGGGGAAAGGGACTGCGTCCAACCCGATTTGCTTATATCCACCCCAGCGCTTAGTACAGTGTCTGGCACTTAGTAAGTACTTAACAAACGTCGCAGTTATTATTATTATTATACATTCAAAGGTAAATTTCACTGTTAATGATGGATAGAGTGTAGTGGCTAAAGTATGGGCCTGGGAGTCAGAAGGTCATGGGTTCTAATCCCGAGCTCTGCCGTTTGTCTTCTCTGTGAGCTTAGACAAGTCACTTCTCTGTGCCTCAGTTACCTCAACCGTAAAATGGGGATTAAGAATGGGAGCCTTACGTGGGGCAGGGACTATGTCCGACCTGATCACCTTGTATCTACCCTAGAGTATAGAACAGTGCTTGGCACATAGTGAGCACTCGATAAATATAATAATAATAATTATTATTATCTGGATTCTCTTTAGTACTTCTCCGGTAGGAGCAAAAATCACATAACGGCAACTTTCCCTACCACTCACTGATAATGCAAGGCAGATTTCATTAGCCCCCAAGAATTTGAACAAGTCAAACATGGGAGGGAAATACAGTCCTTTAGACTGTAAGCTACTTGAGTAGCAAAAGGGTCTGCCGACTCTGTTATCAATCAAAGTTATTAATTGAGCACTGTAGCAAGTACTTGAGAGAGTACAGTACAACAGAATTAGCAGACAGCTTCCCCGCCCGAACGGGCCTACAGTCTAGAGGGGAGCTAGACATTAATATGTAGTCTTGTATCTTCCCACATGCTTAGTGCATCGTTCTACACAAAGTAAAAACTCAAAAAATGCCATTGGTTGATGGTTGTGGAAGGCACTCAGGGAAGGAAGAAACTCTCCTTACCCTGCTTAGCGGATGGCTTTTGCAAAATTATTATTTTTTTCCATGGTATTTGTTAAGCACTTACTACATGTCCATCACTGTTCTAAATGCTGGAGTAGATACAAGATAGGTTGGACATAGTCTCTGTTCCACATGGGGTGCACGGTCTAAATAGTAGGGAGAACAGTTATTTCACCCCATTTTACAGGTGAGGAAACTGAGGCAAAGAGAAGTGAAATGACTTGGCCAATATCACACAGCAGCATTAGAACCCATGTCCTCTGACTTCCAAGCTTGGGCTTCTTCCACTAGGCCACGACCTCTAGACTGTCAGCTCGCTATGGGCAGGGAATGTGTCAGTTATATTGTTGATATTGTGTCTCCCAAGTGGTTAGTACAGTGCTCTGTGCCCAGTAAGTGCTCAATAAATGCAGTTGCCTGACTGCTTCCCAACTGATTCTTGGAGCAATCATATTTCCCTGGGTGGGATGCCATTTTGGTGGGAGCCCTGGAGCGTGAAGGGGCAAATGGGTTATGGAGGGAAATGGAGATCGGCGGCACATTTGTTAGGGGTAGTGATAGGCCAGTTTTCTCCACCGGCTGTTTGGGCATGGTGGGTCTGGATGAAGCCATGAACACAAACGTAAGTTCAGTGAGTCAGTCATATTTAGTGAGCCCTTGCTGTGTGCGGAGCACTCTTACTAAGTACTTGGGAAACTACAAATAAGAGTTGGAAGACAAAGTCCCAGTCCACAATAAGCTTGGAGTTTAAGAGGGGGAGACAGATAACTACGTTACAGATACGTACATGAGTGCTTTGGGGCTGAGAGGGAGGTGAATGAAGGGAGAAATCAGGGCAATGCAGGAAGGAGTAGGGGAAGAGGAAACGAGGATTTAGTCAGGGAAGGCGTCTTGGAGATGTGCCTTCATTAAGGTTTTGAAAGGGGGCTGAGAGATTGTCTAGGTTGCCTATCAACCTCCGCTCCAAACAAAAACTCCGCACTCCAGGCTTCGAGGCCGTCCATCACCTCGCCCCTCCCTACCTCTCCTCCCTTCTCTCTTTCCACCGCCCACCCCGCACGCTCCGCTCCTCCGCCGCCCGCCTCCTCGCCGTCCCCCGGTCTCGCCCGTCCCGCCGTCGACCCCCGGGCCGCGTCCTCCCGCGGTCCCGGAACGCCCTCCCTCCTCGCCTCCGCCAAACTGATTCTCTTCCCCTCTTCAACACCCTACTTAAAGCTCACCTCCTCCGAGAGGCCTTCCCAGACCGAGCTCCCCTTCTCCCTCTACTCCCTCTACCGCCCCCCCTTCACCTCTCGGCAGCTTAACCCTCTTCTCCCCCCATCTCCCTCTGCTCCTCCCCCTCTCCCTTCCCGTCCCCTCGGCACCGTACTCGTCCGGTCGACTGTATATATTTTCATCACCCTATTTATTTTGTTAATGAGATGTACATCGCCTCGATTCTATTTAGTCGCCGTTGTTATTACGAGATGTTCTTCCCCTCGACTCCATTCATCGCCTTCGTTCTCGTCTGTCCGTCTCCCCCGGTTAGACCGTAAGCCCGTCAGACGGCAGGGACCGTCTCTATCTGTTGTCGACTTGTTCGTTCCAAGCGCTCAGTACAGTGCTCTGCACATAGTAAGTGCTCAATAAATACCATTGAATGAATAAAGAGAAAGGGCATTCCAGGCCAGAGACACTATGGGGGTGGGAGATGGGTGGCGAGATAGACAAGATCGAGGTACAGTGTTGTCATCAGAGGAGCAAGGTGTGTGGGTTGAGTTGTAGTAGGAGAGCAGTGAGGAGAGGTAGGAGGGGGCAAGGTGATGAAATGCTTTAAAGCTGACGATAAGGAGTTTCTGTTTGATCTGGAGGTAGATGGGCGACCACTGGAATTTTTTGAGGAGCGGGGAAAATGGACCGAACATTTCTGTAGAAAAATGATCTGGGCAGCAGAGTGAAGAATGGACTCAAGTGAGAGACAGGAGGCAGGGAGATCAGTAAGGAGGCCGCTACAGGAATCAAGGTGGGATAGGACAGGTACTTGGATTTACGCGGTTGCTGTTTGGATGGAGAGGAAATGGGGGGGACAGGGTTTGACAGGTGGGGAGATAAGGAGTTCCGTTTTGGGCGTGTTCGGTTTGAGGTGACGGAAGGACGGACCATTCTTGAAGGCAGGAGGAAATGCGAGACCGCGGACGGAGAGAGAGATCGGGCCTGGAGATGTCGATTTGGGAATCATCCGCATAATGGTTGTAGTCGAAGGCATGGGAGCGAACGAGTTCTCCAAGGGAGTAGGTGCAAATGGAGAATAAAAGTTCACGTGCTAAGGGCCTAAAAGAAACCACGGAGGGCCAGGAGGAGAGCAGGCAGCAGGCCCAAAGAGACTTAGTGGCTCCCTACAGCGCTTACAGACTCGACCGCAATAATGATCATAATAATTATAGTATTTCTTAAGCACTTACTAAGTGCCAGGCACTGTATTAAGCGCTGAGGTGGATAGAAGCCAATCCACAACTCATCTGGCCGTGGTAGTCGGGATGTTATGGGATCCCTTATTTCTTTTAGATGGTGAGAGACAGGGGCTGTATCCAATTCCCAACTGTGTGTTCCATCCCACCGCTTGATACAGTTCACCGCGCACAGGAAGCCTTATGGACATTTGTACTTTGTATGCACATAATCGTAATTTATCTGTTTATATTAATGTCCGTCTCTCCCTCTAGATTGTAAACTCCCTGTGGGCAGGGAAAGTGCCTCCCGACTCTGTTATATTGTAAAAGTGCTTAGTACAGTGCTCAGTACACACTAAGTGCTCAATAAATATGATTGATTGATTAATAGGAAGCACCTAATAAATACCTTTAAGCTTTTTGAGGTGAGGGAATATGCAAGAGTATTTATTGAGTGCTTACTATGCGCAGAGCACTGGACTAAGCGCTTGGAATGTACAATTTGGCAACAGATAGAGACGATCCCTGCCCAGTGATGGATTCACAGCCTAAACGACGGGCTCACGGTCTACCAACTCTATTGTATTGTCCTCAAGTCCCTTAAGTTCTCAGTGCCTCAGTTCCCTCATCTGTAAAATGGGGATTAAGACTGTGAGCCCTACGCGGGACAGGGTCTGTGTCCAACCCAATTATCTTGTATCTACCCCAACGCTTAAAACGGTGCCTAGCCCATAGTAAGAGCTTAACAAATAACATTATGATTATTAATATTACTGCTCCCTGCCTACAGGAAGTGCTCAATAAATATCATTACAACTACTGGTCACTGTAATCCCCTTGAGGGCAGGGAACGTGTCTACCAATTCTGTTATATTGTAGAAGCAGCGTGGCTCAGTGGAAAGAGCACGGGCTCTGGAGTCAGAGGTCATGGGTTCGACTCCCGGCTCTGCCACTTGTCAGCTTTGTGACTGTGGGCAAGTCACTTCACTTCTCTGGGCCTCAGTTCCCTCATCTGTAAAATGGGGATTAAGACTGTGAGCCCCACGTGGGACGACCTGATTCCCCTGTGTCTACCCCAGCGCTTAGAACGGTGCTCTGCACATAGTAAGCTCTTAACAAATACCAACATTATTATTATCACTCTCCCAAGCCCTTAGTACCGTGCTCTGCACACAGGAAGTGCTCAACAAATGCCACTATTGTCTTGGCAGAGAAAGCGAGTGTCTTTACTCATCCCACAGAAGGGCAGGGCTTGTGTGAGAGCTTTGTAGGCCTCAAGGTCTACTTCACCCTGCTGCCCCTCTGGAGTAGCAGTGGAGACTGCTGAGGTGTACATCTCCTTGATTCTATTTATCTTGATGATTTGTCTTGTTTTCGTTTTGTTCTGTTTTGCTTTGCCGACTGTCTCCCCCGTTTAGACTGTGATCCCGTCTTTGAGCAGGGACTGCCTCTATCTGTTGCCGAGCTGTCCATTCCAAGCGCTTCGTCCGGTGCTCTGCACATAGTAAGCGCTCGATAAATACTATTGAATGAATGAATGAATGAGGGACTCTAGATTGTAAGCTTGTTGTGGGCAGGGAACGTGTCTACCACCTCTGTTACTCTGATCTCTCTCTCGGGTGTTGAGTGATTCTAATTATTTGCCATTGTTTTTATATGTTCTCCCTCTTGACTCTATTTATTGCCATCGGTCTTGTCTGCCCGTCTCCCCCGATTAGACTGCAAGCCCGTCTGAGCGGGGACTGTCTCTATCTGTTGCCTATTTGTCCATTCCAAGCGCTTAGTACAGTGCTCTGCACATAGTAAGCGCTCAATGAATACTATTGAATGGATGCTCTGCACATAGTAAGCGCTCAGTAAATAAAAATAAATACCATCGATTAGAGGCGAGTAAAGTCTGGCGAGGATCCAGAATCTGCCACCCCTGTTGTCTCTGAGCCACGTGGGAGAGGCTCCTCGGGGAGATGAGGAGAAAAGAGTGTCATAAACGCGGACTTCCCGCCCGCTGGCCTTTCCCTCCCGGACACTCCTTGTGTCACGGGGCAGTCCCGAGCATCGGCACTGTACCCTTCCGTGACTCAGCCCTGGTGGCATTCAGCACCTCGTTGAAGCCGGCCCGCTCACTGGGTTCGGGAAGAGGTATTTCCTGTCGGGCCCCAGAACTAAGTGTTGAAGTAAAAGAGTTTCTTTCACTGAAGGCAGTTTATCTTCCCTTCAAATGCTGATTTCTCCTCGTCGTCGTTTTATGGCATTTGTTAAGTGCTTACTATGTGCCAGGCACGGTAGTGGAAAGACCACGGGCTTGGGAATCACAAGACAAGGGTTCTGATTCCGCCTCTGCCACCTGTCTGCTGTGTGACCTTTGGTAAGTCATTTAGCTTCTCTGGGCCTCAGTTACCTCATCTATAAAATGGGGATTAAAAGCGTGAGCCCCACGTGGGACAACCTGGTTACCCTGTATCTACCCTGGTGCTTAGAACAGTGCTCGGCACATAGTAAGCACCTAACAAATACCGTGATCGTTATTATTACGATTGTTATTACTAAGCTCCGGGGTAGATACAAGCTAATCGGGTTGGACGTAGTCCCCGTCCCACGTGGAGCTCACAGTTTTCACCCCATTTTACAGATGGGGTAACTGAAGCACAGAAAAGTGAAGTGACCTGCTCAAGGTCACACAGCAGAAAAGTGGTGGAGCTGGGATTAGAACCCAGGTCCTTCTGACTCTTAAGCCCGGATTCTGATACCCAGATGTCCTTTGTCGTCATTCAGATTTACTCAATCGATAAGTAGAATTTATTGACCGCCTACTGTATACAGAGCACTCCAACCAATCAGTTGATAATATTAATTTAGTACCTAGTCTGTGCAGAGCATTGTATAGAGAAGCAGCGTGGCTCAGTGGAAAGAGCCCGGGCTTGGGAGTCACAGGTCGTGGGTTCTAATCCCTGCTCTGCCGCTTGCCAGCTGCGTGACTTTGGGCAAATCACTTCACTTCTCTGTGCCTCACTTCCCTCATCTGTAAAATGGGGATGAAGACTGTGAGCCCACGTGGGACAGCGTGATCACCTCGTATCCCCCAGCGCTTAGAACAGTGATTTGCACCTAGTAAGCGCTTAACAAATGCCACCGTTTTATTTTTATTATTAAGCCATTGAGAGAGTACAATAGTATTAATCGATCTAATTCCTGTCCCCAAGGACTTCACAATCTAGTGGGGAGACAGATAGTAAAATAAATTACTGGAAGGGAATATAACGTGTACAAAGGGCTGTCGGATACAGAGGGCGTGCTAAGAACTATTGTCAGCAGATAAAATGTCACACGGTCCCTGTCTTGCATGGGACTCGCAGTCTCAATCCCCATTTTACAGATGAGGTAACTGAGGCCCAGAGACTTCTACTACTAACAATTATGGTATTCGTCAATCACTTACTATGGGCCGAGAACCGTTCTCAGTGCTGGTGTAGATCCAAGGTAATCAGGCTGTACCACGGGGCGGGGGGAGGGGGCTCACGGTCGCGATCCCCATTTTACAGAGGAGGTAACTGAGGCCCAGAGAAGTGAAGAGACTCGTCCAAGGTCTCCTAGCAGACAAGCGGCACAGCTGGGATTAGAAGACATGACCTTCTGGCTCCCGGGCCTGTTGCCGCATCCACCCGGCCACGCACCTCGCCTCAGACACGGTGCCTCGTGGCATTCCTGGACAGTTTGAGCTTTGGAGTTTTATCGTGGACAGGATTCTTTCCCAGGGAAGTCACATGCCGCCCGTATCTATCCCTGCCTCCAAACGACACCCGCTCCTTAACGCGAATGTAGTCGGCTAACCTGAAGTCCGGAAGCCTTATCGGGAATTGATTCGAAACGGGTCACGAGGCAATCAAGACAGATACCAGGTTTCAGAGTCTCTCAGACAACCGGAAGGCCGGGACGTCAAATGATCCAGCCTCGGCAGACGCTTTATCGCCCTCCTCTCGGAACCCGCCTTCGTCTTCGCATTTCCCACTCCTCCCGGGGTTCCTGAGATCCGGCCCTCTCGACGGCGCTGACTACTCAGCCAAGAGGCCGGCTGCCCTTTTGACCGTGGAGTTAACACGCCGTGGGTAGTTTCGCCCCCTTTGAAGTTAGTTCTTTCTGCCCATCCCTTTCCCTTCTGCGCTTCCTCTGGGCAGAGATAACATTGACGTCAGGGGAGAGGGACTTTGAATTCCGGAAGACCAGTGCCCGTGGGCCAGAGGTACGGTGGGTCAGGGCCGGCTACGCAGGAAGTGGCCCCCGATGTCATGGAGAAGCAGCGTGGCTCAGTGGAAAGAGCACGGGCTTCGGAGTCAGAGGTCATGGGTTCGAATCCCGGCTCGGCCACTTGTCAGCTGTGGGCGGGTCACTTCACTTCTCGGGGCCTCAGTTCCCTCGTCTGTAAAAGGGGGCTGAAGACGGTGAGCCCCACGTGGGGCGACCTGATTCCCCCGTGTCTACCCCAGCGCTCAGAACAGTGCTCGGCACACAGTAGGCGCTTAACAAATACCAACGTTATTATTATTAGATAGACCTCTCCGGCTTAGGGTTTCGGCTCCCTCTACACTTAGTCCAGTGCCTGGCCCGAAGTAAGGAGAGAAGCAGCGTGGCTCAGTGGAACGAGCACGGGCTTGGGAGTTAGAGGTCACAGGTTCGAATGCCGGCTCTGCCACTCGTCAGCTGTGTGACTGTGGGCGAGTCACTTCACTTCTCTGGGCCTCAGTGACCTCATCTGTAAAATGGGGATGAAGACTGTGTGCCTCACGTGGGGCAACCTGATGACCCTGTATCTTCCCCAGTGCTTAGAACGGTACTCTGCACATAGTAAGCGCTTAACAAATGCCAGCGTTATTATTAGTAAGTGCTTGATAAATGCAATCATTTTTATTACACTGGCAGCTCTGTGCTGCAGTTGGGAGATGTAGGTGGAATAATAATAATCATAATGATGATGGTAGTCGTTAAGCACTTATTATGTGCCAGGCACTGTTCTAAGCTCTGGGGTAGATACAAGGCAATCAGGTTGTCCCACATGGGGCTCACAGTCTTAATCCCCATTTTACAGATGAGGGAACGGAGGTCCAGAGAAGTTCAGTGGCTGGCGCAAGGTCACACAGCAGGCAAGAGGCGGAGTCGGGATTAGAACCCACGTCCTCTGACTCCCAAGGCCGTGTTCTTTCCACTAAGCCACGATGCGCCTCCGGGTGGAAGTCCTGGTAGCGCGTAGAGATGCTTCTGGCTGTTGATTTCGAGCTCTTCCAGGATGCCGTCTGTCCCTTGTCCCTTCTTTGATGTCCCACGCCTGGACTAGTATGGCGTACTGCACGTAGGAGGCACCTAACGAAGCACTCTGCCAAGGGAGGTGCCCAGAATAGCTCTCTGAACCTCAATAGGTGTCCAGTACAGCACTCTGCCCAAGGTAGGTGCCTAGTACAGTCCTCTGAACATAGTAGGTGATCAGCACAGCAGTCTGACCATGGTATGATAATGTTGGTATTTGTTAAGCGCTTAGTATGTGCAGAGCACTGTTCTAAGCACTGGGGTAGATGCAAGGTAATCAGGTTGTCCCACATGAGGCTCACAGTCTTAATCCCCATTTTACAGATGAGGTAACTGAGGCACAGAGAAGTGAAGTGACTTGCCCACAGTCACACAGCTGCCAAGTGGCAGAGCTGGGATTCGAACCCACGACCTCTGACTCCCAAGCCCGTGTTCTTTCCACTGAGCTACGCTCCTAGCACAGTGCTGTGACCCTGGTAGGTGACCAGTACAGTACCCTGTCCATGGTAGGTGCCTAGTTCAGTGTCTGAGCAAAGTAGCTGTGGGAAGCAGCCTGGCACAGTGGATAGAGCATGGGCCTGGGAGCCAGAAGGTCGTGGGTTCTAATTTTGGCCCCTCCACTTGTCTTCTTGGTGACCTTGGGCAAGTCACTTCACTTCTCTGGGCCTCAGTTACCTCATCTGTAAAATGGGGATTGAGACTGTGAGCCCCACGTGGGACAGAGACTGTGTCCAACCCAAGTTGCTTGTCTCCATCCCAGTGCTTTCTACAGTTCAGTGCCTGGCATGTAGTAAGCTCTCTTAACAGATATCATAATTATTACTATTATTATTAGGTGACCAGTAAAGTCCTCCGCCCATGGTAGGTGCCTAGTATAGCGCTCTGAACATAGGCAGTGACCAGTTCAATACTCTACAGCGTGGTCAGCGGAAAGAGCCCGAGCTTGGGAGTCAGAGGTCATGGGTTCTAATCTTGGCTCTGCCGCTTGCCAGCTGTGTGACTGTGGGCAAGTCACTTCACTTCTCTGTGCCTCAGTTACCTCATCTGTAAAATGGGGATTAAAATTGTGAGCCCCACGTGGGACAACCTGATCACCTTGTATCCTCCCAGGGCTCGGAACAGTGCTCTGCACAAAGTAAGCGCTCAACAAATAATAACAATGTTGGTATTTGTTAAGCGCTTACTATGTGCAGAGCACCGTTCTAAGCGCTGGGGGAGATACAGGGTCATCAGGTTGTCCCACGTGAGGCTCACAGTCTTAGTCCCGTTTTACAGATGAGGGAACTGAAGCACAGAGAAGTGAAGTGGCTTGCCCACAGTCACACAGCTGACAAGTGGCAGAGCCGGGATACCATTATTATTATGCATGCTAGGTGGCTATTACAGTCTTCTGAACATAGTAGGTGGGTGAACAGCGTAGCACAGCACTCTGCAATGGTCGGTGCCGAGTTCAGTGTTCTGAACGTAGTAGGTGACCAGTGCGATACTCTGCCGGTGGTAGGTGGCTAGTACAGTCCTCTGCTTGTAGGTTCCTGGTTCAGAACATCAGCCCCTGCTAAATTCCTTACAATAGTCTCTACACTAAAGTTCCCAAAATACCACGGAATAAAGGAATGAGTCTGCACCTCCCTCATGGCCACAGATCAGTCCAGGGAGTCAGAAGCTAGTTCCGGCTCCACCACTTGTCTGCTGGGTGGCCTTGGGCAAGTCATTTCATTTCCTCTTTGCCTCATTTACCTCATCTGTAAAATGGAGAATAAGACTGCGAGCCCCATGTGGGACATGGACTGTGTCCGAACTGATTAGCTTATGTCGACCCCGTTGGTTAGGACAGGCCTGGCACATAGTAAATGCTTAAATACCACTATCGCTATTGTTATTAGTCTTATTGTTTTCATCATCGTCTTTATCGGTGGCATTTATTAAGTGCCTACTGTTTGTGGAGCGCTGTACTCAATGCTTGGGGGGATTTTAATCATCATCATCAAAATAATGATAACTGTGGCATTTGTTAAGTGCCAGGCACTGTACTAAGTGCTGGGGCGGATACAGGCAAATCGGGTTGGGCACAGTCCCTGTCCCACAAAGGGTTCACGATCTCGATTCCCATTTTAAAGATGGGGGAACTGAGGCTCAGAGAAGTGAAGTGACTTGCCCAAGGTCACACTGCAGGCAAGTGGCAGAGCCGGGAATTAGAACCCGGGTCCTTCGGACCCCCAGTCCCTTGTTCTATCCACTAAGCCACGCTGCTTCTCCATACAAAGAAATGGAGGACACAATCCCTGTCCAAGATGAGTTTGCAGTCCAGAGGGGGAGAGGGACATTAATGCAAATGAACTGTTTATATAGTTTTTAATTTATGGATATGTACATAAGTCCCCTGCGGCTGAGGATGGGGCGAATATCAAATGTCCAGCGGTCAGAGATCCAAGTGCGTCGACGACGCAGAAGGGAGAGCAAGCTGGGGAGACTAACCGGGCCTTCCGTGAAGTAACTGAGATGCAAAGGAGCTTAGCTACCTCCCCGCAGTCCCTGTACGAGCCTCTGTTAGGCCATTTCTCCGCCACCCATCCATCATTCGTATTTACTGAGCGCTTACCGAGTGCAGGACACTGTACTAAGCAGTTGGGAGAGTAATAATAATAACTGTGGCATTGGTTAATTGCTTACTATGTGCCAGGAACTATACTAAGCGCTGGGATGGATACAAGCTAATCGGGTTGGACACAGTCTCTGTCCCATGTGGGGCTCACAGTCTTAATCCCCACTTTTCCAGATGAGGGAACGAGAAACAGAGAAGTGAAGTGACTTGCCCAGTGTCACACAGGAGACAGGTGGCAGAACTGGGATTAAAACTCAGGTCCTTCGGACTCCCAGGCCGGTGCTCTAGCCACTAGGCCGTGCTGTTTTCTCTGCCCCGGGGAACTTACGGTCTAAAAATGAGGAGTCAGACATTAAAATTGATTACAGCTTGTTATATGCGTGATATGGAGCTGAGGGTGGGGTGAATAAGGGGGACAAATCCAAGTAAAAGAGGAGGGAGGAGGGAGGAGGAGTAGGGGAAATGAGGGTTTAGTGGGGGAAACTTGGAGAAGGTGGGATTTTAATAAGGCTTTGAAGTGACTTCTAGACTGTGAGCCCGTTGCCGGATAAGGGATCGTCTCTATTTGTTGCCGAATTGTACTTTCCAAGCACTCAGTACAGTGCTCTGCACACAGTAAACTCCATCATTCGTTCAACAGTATTTATTGAGCGCTTACTATGTGCAGAGCACTGTACTGAGCGCTTGGAATGTACAAGTCGGCGATAAACGCTCAATCAATACCGTTGAATGAATGGATGAAAGTGGGCGACGGTCTGCAGTTCACTTTTCTTGAATTACATCACTTCGACTCAACAGGATGAGAAATAGCTTGGCCAAAGTACAGAGCACTGGCCTGGGAGTCAGAGGATTTGGGTTCTAATCTTGGCTCTGTCACTTTTCCACTATGTGACCTTGAGTAAGTCACCTAATTCTTTGAAAGTCATCTGTAAAATGGGGATTTAGTGCCTGTCCTCCCTCTCGTAGACTGTCCCTGTCTTAGACTGTCCCCAAGTGGGACAGGGATTGTGACCGATCTAATTATGTTGTCTCTATCCTGAGGTTTAGAACGGTGTTTGGCGCATAGTAAGCACTTCACAAATACCACAGTTATTATTTTAGTCCCCTCCTAGCAGAGGCTCTCATCTTCCTTCTCCTCCCTCCTTCAGACTCTTTTTGGATTACGGTTAAAATGACGACAAAAAGGCTTAAATTCTTTGGAATGTTTCCAGAGTTGAAAACGATGAATCTTGTGGGGGTGGTTTCAGCCGGGTTTTCCCAGTTAGCCTGCCCCGTCTCAGAAGTATGAATGTCACAACAGCCTCCCGAGAGCTAAAATGATGAAGCGTCAAATTCCATTCTCGTCACAGTTTTACCGAGGGCCATGGAGCCACTCAACTTTAGGAAAGCTTTCAAATTCATGTTTTTTCCTAACTGTTCTTGTGTTAGTTTTGTTAAATCACTGTAATGAAAGGCTAGCTGGCTGGGTCTGTGTGGCCCACCCTCAAGGCGTTTTTTTGGCTATTTAGTTCTCAATCGCTGGCGTTCATTAAGAGCTTTACCCTGGGTAGAACGCTGTGCTAGGCTCTTGGGAGAGTGAAATAGAGTCAGTAGACAAGAACCCTCTCTTTAAGGAATTTACAGTAGATTTGGATCACTTACGATAACATGGACTATTGAATTTTCAATTTATTGTTTCTCACAATCGATTGTTTTCTGTCCGTGTGCCCATCTCCCCACGGTCCCCAGTGAGACGGTGAACCCTAACCCTTGGATTACTTACAACAACGTGGACTATTGAATTTTAAACTTATTGTTTCTCACAATCGATTGTTTTCTTTCCGTGTGCCCATCTCCCCACGATCCCCGGTGAGACCGTGAACCCTAACCCCGGTCGACTGTGTAGTCTTGGATTTACTACGGTGCTTAACGTGATGGGAAGTGGATTATAAATGCTCAGTAAATGCCACAGACGGTAGCTGGAAGATAAATTGTACAGAGAAGTCACTCAGTGTACTATCCAAGCGCTTAGTACAGTGCTCTGCACACAGTAAGTGCTCAATAAATACAATTGAATGAGTGAATGAATTAAAGGCCAAGCCACTGCGGGATGCCATGACCCCAAATCCGGCTTGAATCTGCCCAACTCCTGCAGGCCTCTTTCGGAAGAGGATGACTCTGAATAGCTACGATTTGTGGTGACCGGTTACATTTGATAGAACCAGGCTTTCAACTGAAGGAAGAAGTATTTCCTTCCATTTCCGAGAAAATCACTGGGGTCGACGGAAAGAACACGGGTCCGGGAATCGGAGGACCCGTGTTCTAATCTCAACTCTGCCGCTTGTCTGCTGGGTGACCTTGGGCTAATCAGTGAACTCTTCAGTGCCTCATTTCCGTCACCTGCAAAGTGAGGATTCAATCCCTGTTCTTCCTCTTACTTCGACTGTGAGCCCCGTGCGGGACCTGATTATCTTGTATCCAGCCTAGTGTTTAGAACTTGGCACTTTGGGAGTACTTTAGAAATACCGTTCTTATTCCTTAGGAGAAGGCTGGGATAGATTGGTCATGGGTTTGAATCCCGGCTCTGCCACTTGTCAGCTGTGTGTCCTAGGGCAAGTCGCTTCACTTCTCTGTGCCTCAGTTACCTCATCTGTAAAATGGGGATTAAGACTGCGAGCCCCATGAGGGACAACCTGATTACCCTGTATCTACCCTAGCGCTTAGAACAGTGCTCTGCGCAGAGTCAGCGCTTAACAGATACCAACATTATTATTATAGATTCTGTTGTTTTAAAATATAATTCTGGGATAAATGATTTCATTGATCTTTAAAAAATAAAGGGATTCAAATCCCCACGATGGGTCAATTACGTGGAGGTTGAAAAAGCCTGAGTGAAGGCACATCTCCTCCAAGAGGCCTTCCCTGACTAAGCCCCCCTTTCCTCCTTCTCCCACTTCCTTCTGTGTCACCCTGACTTGCTCTCTTTATTCAACTCCCCTCGCAGCTCCACAGAACCCATGTCCATAGCTGTGATTTATTTACTTAGGTTAATATCTCTCTCCCCCTCTAAAATGAAGGCTCACTGTGGGCAGGGACTGAGTCTACCGACTCTGTTGTATTGTGCTCCCCAAGCGCTTAGTACAGTGCTCTGCACACAGTAAGCACTCAATAAATACAATTGAATGAATAAAAGTCATTTGAGCGGTAGACAGAACAGGTTTGGAGTGGATTTTGTGCCGTAGTTCCTGTTGGCACAGGTGTGGAATATGGAAGAGTCAATCAGTGATATTTATTGAGCGATTACCGTGTGCAGAGCACTGTACGAGGCGCTTGGGAGAGTCCAGTATAACAGAGTTGGTAGGCACGTTCCCTGCCCACGACGAGTTCACAGCCTAGGGGGGAAACAATGTTTGAGACAGAATTTGTGATTCAGAGAAAAGGCCTCTCTGAATAATCACAAGACCAGTAATAAATCTTCGAGATGGGACACGGAATGGGTCTTTAGAATGAGGAACTCCCACGGCAATACGATGATGATGATGGTATTTGGTAAACGCTCACTATGTGGCAAGCACTGTTCTAAGCACTACTGAAGGGGCCAAGCTCTTTTTTTTATGTGATCGATTGAACCAACATTACTCAAAAGTGTACTGGGGACCTTAGGAGACATCAATGTTCATTCCAAGTCGCTGGTAGTTTGGATGGTCGGCCTGGGGGACGGAAAAAGTTCTGAATTTACCCTCCGTTGTTCTGTTCTTCAGTCGCTTTTCCTCTGTTATGGCTAAGAAGTGCGATTTTAACCGATTTATTTCAGGCCATCAGTAGTACTGAAGGACTTAGAGTAGGCTGATGTATCCCGACTCTGCCCCTTGTCAGTTGTGTGACTGTGGGCAGGTCACTTCACTTCTCTGGGCCTCAGTTCCCTCATCTGTAAAATGGGGATGAAGACTGTGACCCTCACGTGGGACAACCTCATTCCCCTGTATCTACCCCAGTGCTTAGAACAGTGCTCTGCACGTAGTAAACGCTTAACAAATACCAACATTATTGTTATTATTATCTCACTGGAAGCAGCGTCGCCCTGTGGAAAGAGTACAGGCCTGGGAGTCAGAGGACCTGGGTTCTAATCCCATCTCCACCACTTTCCTGTCGTGCGACCTTTGGCAAGTCACCGAACTTCTCTGGGCCTCAGTTTCCTCATCCTGGGAAAGGGGTACTCATTCGTCTTCTCCCCAGTCCTTAGACTGTAAGTCCTACGTGGGACAGGGACTGTGTCCGTTCTGATTGGATCGTCTCTACCCCGGTACCTAGCACAGCGCTCGATACGTAGTAAGCAAATGCCACTATTATCATTATTAGTATTTAGAAGGGAAGGTTATTAAGACTCTTTGATAGTTATCTTGGGTTCAAAACAATGTGATAATTTCAGGGAACATTTATGCTTTATGCTGTAGTCTTTGGCACCTACAAGTGGGGTTTTGGAGGAGGGAGTTCCAAAGGAAGCCTCTTTTTGAAATCGCTGCTGAGGATCGATCTATCAATCAGTGGAATGTATTGAGCGCTCACTGTACGTAGAACACTGTACTAAGCATCTGGGAAAGTACAGTGTAACAGAGTTGGTGGACATGATCTCTGCCCTCAAGGAGCTTTTACAGTCTACAGTGGGGAGACAGACATTAAAGTAAATTACAGATAGGGGAAGCAACTGAATTGTACTTTCCAAATGTTTAGTACAGCTCTGCACACAGTAAGCGCTCAAGGGAGACAGATATTAAAGTAAATTACAAATAGGGGAAGCAACTGAACTGTACTTTCCAAGTGCTTAGTGCAGTGCTCTGCACACAAGTAAGCGCTCAGTAAATAAGGTTGACTCAATGAACCGAGAATAAAGATATGTCCACTAATGGAGGTGGTGGGCAGGTACTCAGGGAGTGGGGTCTCCAGCTCATGGGTGATGCAGGGTGGGAGGAAAATAGGAAAAGATCACACAGCCTAAGCCCTCTGGGACTCACCCTACCCGTCATTCCCACTAATAATAATAATAATAATAATAATGGTATTTGTTAAGCACTTACTATGTGGCAAGCACTGTTCTAAGCACAACTAAAGGGGCCAAGCTCTCTTTTATGTGATGTTCTAAGCCCTGGGGTAGATAGAAGGTAATCAGGTAGTCCCACGTGGGGCTCTCAGTCTTAATACCCATTTTACGGATGAGGTAACTGAGGCACAGAGAAGTGAAGTGACCTGCCCCAAGTCACACAGCTGAAAAATAGCGGAGCCAGGATTAGAACCCATGACCTCCGACTTCCAAGCCTGGGCTCTTTCCACCAAGCCACGCTGCTTCTCCAGTGGACTCCCATTCATTAATGGGCGCGTCAATCAGTGGGATTTTTTCGAGCGCTTTCTATGTGCAGGACACTGTTCTAAGCACTGGGGAGAGGCCAATATAACAGAATTGGTAGGCGTGATTCCTGCCCTCCAGTAGCTTTCAGTCTACAGAGGGGAGACAGATGTTGAAATGAATTACAAGTAGGGGAAGCGACTTGTAAAATAAAGAATAAAGATATGTCCATCCGGTGGGGGTGGTGGGCAGGGGGAGCACCTAAGTGCTTAGTGAGAGTGGCCACAAACACATGGGTGGGTAATGCAGGGTGGAGGGAAAATAGGATGGGACCACACTCCCCAAGCCCTTAGGGACTCACCTTACCCATTACCCCCCCCCACTGATAGATAGATGAATCAGTCAGTGGTATTTATTGAGCGCTTTTCTATGCAAGAACACTGTACTGAGTGCTTGGGAGACACCTAATAACGATTGTGGTGTTTGTTAAATGCTTACTATGTTCCAGGCACTGTTCTAAGCGCTGGGTGGGTACCCGCAAATCGGGTTGGACACAGTCCCTGTCCCACATGGGGCTCACGGTCTTAATCCCCATTTTACAGATGAGGGAACAGAGGCCTAGGGAAGTGAAATGACTTGTCCAAGGTCAGCCACCAGACAAGTGGGAGAGCACAAGAGAACAATAAACAGATTCCGTGCCCACAACGACTTCTCGTCCTGAGGCTGGTGAAGAAGCCGGCTTGGCGTCGGTCACTCAGTCTGGCGCATTAATTGAGCGCTTACTTTGTGCAGAGCCCTGTACTGAGCACTTGGGAGAGTACAGTAGAGCAGTAGAGCAGACACGTTCACTGCCCATAAAGAGCCGACAGTCTAGAGGGTGTCCCTGGGGGGCCAGACCCAAGAGTCTCAGCCAACGTTGTGCACAGCAACGGGGCCGTGCCCTTTCCTCTAGATAAACCTGGCCTTCGGGGGAAAGGCCGAGCTCTTCCCGTTTGTAAAATATTGGAATAATTCCTCATCTCGATCCTCTTCTATCACGGTCTGGTGGATCGCAATTCAGACGCCCCTTCTGAGGGGGCGGCCCAGGGGCTGGCAGGGCCAAGTGGAGCTGACCTCCTGTCAGTGGCTGAAGGACGGGCTGCCTTTGACCTGTGTGACGTTGGGCAAGTCACTTCACTTCTCTGTGCCTCAGTTATCTCACCTGTAAAATGGAGATTGAGACTGTGAGCCCTACGTGGGACAGCCTGATAACCTTGTGTCTACCCCCGTGCTTAGAACAGTCTTGGCACAAAGTAAATGCTTAACATATACCATCTTTTTTTTTTTTAGAACCAGCATTGTGGACACTGCAATAATAATAATAGTAATTGTGACACTTGTTACGTGCTTACTATGTGCCAAGCACTGTTCTAAGCGCTGGAATAGTTACAAGTTAATCAGGCTGGACTGTCCCTGTCCTACAGAGGGATCACAGTCTTAGTCCCCATTTTTCAGATGAGGGAACTGAGACCCAGAGAATAATAAAATAATAATGTTGGTACTTGTTAAGCGCTTACTATGTGCAGAGCACTGTTCTAAGCGCTGGGGTAGACACGGGGGAATCAGGTTGTCCCACGTGGGGCTCACGGTCTCAATCCCCATTTTACAGATGAAGTGAAGCGACTTGCCCAAGGTCACACAGCAGACATGTGGCAGAACCAGGATTAGAGCCTAGGTCCTTCTGATTCCCAGGCCCACTAAGTTGCGCTGCTTGGGATTGAGGTGGGAGTCGAATGTCTGAAACAACTGGTAAAGGCAAAGGGCATCGGAGTAAATAAGGATGGAGAAATAATGTTGCTGGCAGAGGAGAGGACAGAGTTCAAACTGGTGAGGATGAATTCAAGATAAATGAGGTCAATCTGAAGTCTGGATTTCCATCAGTAACCCTTCGCAACTTGTGCAGAGGAGTGGAGGTGATCCAGGGGTGTGGATTAGTGGTACGAGAATGGCAATAATAATCACGATAATAATAATAATTATGGTATTTGCTAAATGCTTACTATGGAACAAGCACTGTTCTCAGCTCTGTAGTAGATAAAAGCAAAACTGGCTGGACTGAGGCCCTGTCCTAAATGGGGCTCCCCGTTTTAATCTTCATTTTACAGATGAGATAACTGAGGCAAGGTAACTGAGGAGGTTAAACCCCCCTTGTCCTCTGCTCCCCCATCTCCCCCCCTCACCCCGCCTGGCTCCCTTTGCTCTACCCCCCCGACATGTGTATATATGTACATATTTATAATTCTATTTATTATATTAATGATGTGCATATCTATAATTCTATTTATTTATATTGAGGTTACTGATGCTGGTTTACTTGTTTCGATGCTTGTCTCCCCACTTCTAGACTGTGAGCCCGTTGTGGGCAGGGATTGTCTCCGTTGCTGAATTGTACTTTCCAAGCACTTAGTACAGTGCTCTGCACACAGTAAACGCTCCATAAATATGATTGAATGAACGAATGAATAAGGCCTAGAGAAGTGCAGTGACTAGCCCAAGCTCACTCAGCCGACAGCTGGCAGAGCCGGGATTAGAACTCACCTCCTCTGACTCCACAGCCCATGCTCTTACCACCAGGCCATGTTTGGGAGTGAGGCAGTTGAGTTCGGAGGAGGAGGTGGTGTTGAGGATGGAGAACAAATGACACATGATGACTTTAGAGAATGGAAGCAGGGGAAAAAAAGATCATAGATCTCTGTGGGGGAACAAAATAGATTTGCAGGATGGAGGATTTTAGAGGGAAAGCAGGTGAGGAGTGTGTGGCCAGACAGAGGAATTTCAGAGTTGGTGAGGGTAAAGAGAACTCCAATGAATCAGTGCATTTATTGAGCACTTCCTGGGTGCAGAGCACTGTACTAAGTGGTTGGGAGGGTACACTATAACAGACTCGGTAGACATGTTCGCTGCTCACAGTATTTTATAATCTAGAGGAGGAGACAGATCATAAATTATAGTTTTGTCCATTATACTAATAATAACTGTACTAAATACTGGGATGGATGCAAGCAAATTGGGTCGGACACAGTCCCTGTCCTACGTCGGGCTCACGGCGTCAGTTCCCATTTGACAGATGAGGTAACTGTGACCCAGAGAAGTGAAGTGACTTGCCCAAGGCCATGCAAGCAGACAAGTGGCGGTGCCGGATTTGAGCCCGTGACCTTCCGACTCCCAGGCCCGTGCTCTGTCCACTATGCTATAAGTGCCTAATGGCTGAGGGGCGGGATGAATGTCAAACGTTTAAAGGGTACATTTGTCAAGAGTAATGCATCTCCCTCCTTGGGAAGGAGTGGATTTGCTCCATCGCGCAGTGCAGTTGTCGTTGCCATGAGCGACGGCCAAATGCCTGAACTCCAAGGAAGAGCCTTTGGGAGCCACCATCAGAGAGATGATTTTCTGCTCAGTTCCCTTATCTGGATCATATTTGGAGCATGAGAAATGCCACAAGATTAAACAGGTGCCATTATTTTCATCAGTTTCCACAAGAGGGGACAGAGCTGACGAAACCACCCCGGGATCTCCCGTCTCTCCCCTGTTGACCTGATCCTAGGCGGGGCTCCTCCGGGACCAGTTATTGAGGACATCACATCATTAACCAGGCCCTTCCAGAATCATAAAGCCACTTTAGGCCTGGTCTTCTTCTTCAGCTGCCATCGAGTCGTTCCCGCCCCATAGCGACTTCACGGACACATCCTCTTCAGAACGTCCCATCTTCTGCCACAAGGCACGGAAGCGGTTTACCACTGCCTTCTTCCGCTCAGCAAAAACTTGAGTCTCTGCCGTTGTCTTCGATCAGCGTTTTGATCACTCGATCATTCATTCAGTAGTGTTTATTGAGTGCTTACTATGTGCAGAGCACTGTACCAAGCGCTTGGAACGTACAATTCGACAACAGATAGAGACAATCCCTGCCCTTCGCCGGGCTTACAGTCTAACTGGGGGAGACGGACAGACAAAGACAGTAGCAATAAATAGAATCAAGGGGATGTCACCTCATTAACAAAATAAATGGGGTAATAAAAATATATACAGATGAGCACAGTGCTGAGGGGAAAGGAGAGGGGGAGCAGCAGAGGGAAAGGGAGGGAAAGGGGGCTTAGCTGAGGGGAGGTGAAGGGGGAGTCATCCGCCTCTGACTCTTTCCCATACTGCTGCTGCCCAGCAGAGCAAATCGGCCTGACTGGTGCCTCGGCTTAGACGTTTCCATTATGGGTAGCTCTCATGACATTTCCCTCATGGCGTAGCTCTGAGCTCCATCAGCGGACGCAACCTCTACTGACCCGATAAAGCCTCGATTCGTAGGAGAGTCAGGCCTGGTAGGTGCAGCGAATATGTTCTTTCCCGCACATCCGACACAGGAGGAATCCATCATCCATCCATCAGTGTGGTTTATTGAACACTTTGTGCAGAGTGCCAAACCAAGCGCTTGGGAGAGTATAATACAAAAGAATTGGTAGACACTTTCATTCATTCAGTCACATTTATTGGGTGCTCACTTTGTGCAGAGCACTGTACTTACACGCTTGGGAGAGTACACTATAACATAATCCCTGCCCGCAAGGAGCTCACAGTCTGGCGAAGAGTCTTGAAGCAGCGTGATCTATTCATTCATTCAATAGTATTTATTGAGCGCTTACTATGTGCAGAGCACTGGACGAAGCGCTTGGAATGGACAGATCGGCAACAGGTAGAGACGGTCCCTGCCCTTTGACGGGCTTACGGTCTAATCGGGGGAGACGGGCAGACGAGAACGATGGCGATAAATGGCAGGATCTAGTAGAAAGAACACAGGCCTGAGGGTCAGGGGATGTGGGTTCTAATTCCCAATCTGCCACTTGTCTGTTATGTGACCTGGGTCAAGTCACTTCACTTTTCTATGCTTCAGTTCCCTTATCTGAAAAATGGGGATTCAGTACCCGTCCCCCTCCTGCTTGGACTGTGAGCTGTGAGCCCCGTGTGGGACCTGATTATCCTTCATTGACCCCAGCACTTAGCACAGTGCTTGGCATAGGGTAAGCTTGGGAATTCCTTCACATTCAAAATCCCAACTTTGTCAGATCTTGCTTTTACCTTGATTCCTTGGGAATGAAAATGAAATTTGAGAAATAAGGAGGGAAAGGAAGAGAAAAGGTTAGACAAGAAGTTACCCCTTCTTAGGCTTCTTAAACCGTGGCTTCCCCTTTCCTTTTTTGGACATGAGTAAGGGAGTCTGACAGCCCAGGATGGGAATGATGTCAATTCCTTTCCTACTCCTGGTTCGTTTTCGACAGCTACCCTTTCTCGTTTCACAACCGACATGCTGAAGCAACACTCCGCTCCGATGACCGTCTGCCAGTGAGAGTTGGTTTTTAGGGGAGAGTAAGAAATCTCACACGGTCCTAAAGCCTTCGTCATTCCTGCAGCCCACCCCGATGCAGGAAGATCCTTTAGTTTCCTAGATATCGATCCTTTTTCAGGTAGCCCGGCATGCCAAAGACAGGTTCTGCATTTTTCCTTTAATGAGTCACAGTCTCTGCAATACGGAACGTGTCCTAAACTGTTTTCTCCCACCGAGGAAGTGGAGAAACTGGTTTCCAGGTCAGCAAAGACCACCCCTTTTTTCTCTTTTGTTATCGAGCCCCTGATTTAGAGAACGCTGGACTTCTATGGAATTGGAGAATCAATCAGTGAGAGAAAAGCATTCATTCATTCATTCAATAGTATTTATTGAGCGCTTGCGCTATGCGCAGAGCACTGTACTAAGCGCTTGGAATGTACAAATGGCAGCATGGTACAGAGCATGGGCCTGGGAGTCAATAGGTCATGGGTTCTAATCCTGGCTCTGCCACTTGTGAGCTGTGTGGCCTTGGGCAAATCACTTCACTTCTCTGTGCCTCAGTTCCCTCATCTGTAAAATGGGGATTTAAGACTGTGAGCCCAAGGTGGGACGGGGACTTGTATCTAGAGAAGCAGCGTGGCTCAGTGGAAAGAGCCTGGGCTTGGGAGTCAGAGGTCATGGGTTCGAATGCCGGCTCTGCCACTTGTCAGCTGGGTGACTGTGGGCGAGCCACTTCACTTCCCTGTGCCTCAGTGACCTCATCTGTCAAATGGGGATTAACTGTGAGCCTCACGTGGGACGACCTGATTACCCTGTATCTACCCCAGCGCTTAGAACAGTGTTCTGCACATAGTAAGCGCTTAACAAATACCAACATCATCATTGTATCTACCCCAGAGTTTAGACCAGTGCTTGGCACATTGTAAATGCTTAACAAATACCATAATTATTAATCAATCCTATTTTCCGAATGCTTACCGTGTGCAGAGCACTGTGCACTATAGAAGTAGAAGGTGAAACTGCTGCCCTCTGCGTAAGGTTAGGGGGTGGGAGAGCAGTGACTTTAGATAGACATCTTCTGTTTATTCTGTGAAAAACAGTTATGGGGAAATGGCCCCTGAACATTGGTGAAAACATAAGACGGGGAGTCAGGAGAAACAAATTTTAGTCCCAGTTCTGCCACTTGCCTACCTTGTGACCTAGGCAAAGTTCCTTAGCGTCCTCATCTATAAAATATGGATGAAATACCTTTTCTCCTACTCTCTAAGACTAAGCCCATCTCAGGATGGCAACTGGAGAGTTTCCAGGACTCTACCAGTCTTAGCTACAGGAGGGAGAGTCAAGCAGAGGCCTACCAATTCCATTCTTAGCTTGGCCAGTGGCTAGCGAGTGGAAGGCCATCTGCTACAGATCAAAACTCCCCTGTGCTGGGCAGCGGCGTCAGGGGAGAGAGTCGAGGGTGGCGACTCAGGTTTACTGCCCGGAAGAAGGCAGTGGTAAAGCACTTCTGTATTTTGACCGAGAAAACTCTATGGATACCCAACCAGAATGATTGCAGATGGAGGTGGGGGGTTCTGGGAGAGATGTGTCCGTGGAGTGGATATATGGCTTGGAGGCGACTCGGCAACATAGAGCAAGACAAGACTCAGACTGTGGGCCCCTTACAGGGCGGGATCTGTGCCTGATCTGCTCATTTAATAGCTGCTCAAATGTTAAGTACAGTGCTTGCCACAGTAAGCGTGTAATGAGAGGGGAATTAGCTCAAATGGTAGAGCGCTCGCTTAGCATGTGAGAGGTAGCGGGATCGACGCCCGCCTTCTCCATCTGATTTTTAGAGGGGGACATTATTTTTTGGGAAGCAGCGTGGGCTTCGGAGTCAGAGGTCATGAGTTCGCCTCCCGGCTCGGCCACTTGTCAGCTGTGTGACTCTGGGCTAGTCACTTAACTTCTCTGTGGCTCAGTTATCTCATCGGTGAAATGGGGATTAACGGTGAGCTTCAAGTGGGACAACCCGATTACCCTGTACCTACCCCAGCGCTTAGAAGAGTGCTCTGCACACAGTAAGCGCTTAACGAACACCAACGTTATTATTATTATTATAAATGTCATCACTGTTGTCCACTCTGGATGCGGGTGTAGCTGAAAAGGCTGCATTTAATTGCATTTACTGAGCGCTTACTGTGTGCAGAGTATTGGCCTGAGCTGAGGCACAGGGTAAGGCAGGGTATATCAGGCATGAATTTCTTTTTTTCCTCCAGTAGCGGTGATGGATTGCACTGCGCCATCCACACTCCCTTCCCAGCTCCCCAGATAGCCACTAGCACGATAAAAGAGATGATTGATGGGAATGAGGATGCACTCTCTAGCTGTGAAGCAGACTATCTTGGTGGACCCTCTCAGAAGCAGACCCTGCGGCTATTATATATTATATTGTATATTATATCATAGGATCTATTATAGATCCTTGGTAATAAATACATATCCGCCAGGACCTAATTTGAAACCAGGACAAGAGGAGAGTTAACTGTTTCAGTCGAGCCTCTCCGAGGTGTGAAACCATGGCTACTCACCCAGTCGTGGGGAACAACTGAAGTAACTGCCCCGGGGCCCGGAGAACAAATTCTAAAACTGGAAGCAGAGCATCTTCTAAAGCCCTGAAGAGAAATGAAAGTAGCAACGTTGCTGTTAGAGGTACCGTGGTTTCCATGAATATTTGTTCTCGGAAGAAATCCAAGAAACCTGTAGAGATAAAACGCTTTGGGGAGGGGAACGTGATGGATAAGATACCCAGTTTTGTTTAGTCTTGCTGTATCTGAGCCTTCTCGGTTATTTATTTCGACCCCTTGAGTTGATAAATAATATTTGTCTCCCCTATCGGGGAGGCGTGGCAGTTCTTGATCCCGTTCTTTCCAAGTGCCTGTATTGTGTCTCTATCTGTTGCCGACTTGTTCATTCCAAGCGCTTAGTACAGTGCTCCGCACATAGTAAGCGCTCAATAAATACTATTGAATGAATGAATGAATGAATGAACTGAACCAAGTGGGTGCTCAATAAATCCTACTGTTGCGACTACATTCCTGCTGTTTTTTCATTTAATAGTTTTTACTAAGAACTGTGCCGAGCACTAACGATGTGCGAGTGTGTGTGTGGGCACCCGGACTGTGGTAGTTGCCGCCTACTGTGTGTTGAGCATTGTTTTAATAATTGTGGTACTTGTCAAGCGCTTATTTTGTGCCAAGCATCGTTCTAAATACTGGGGTCTTATGTTGCCGAGTCGTCTCCGACCCTTAGCGACACGTGGACACATCTCTCCCAGGACGCCCCGCTTCCATCTTCGATCATTCTGGTAGTGGATCCGTAGAGTTTTCCTGGTAAAAATATGGAAACGGTTTACCGTTGCCTCCGTCTGCGCAGTGAACTTGAGTCTCCGCCCTCGACTCTCTCAAGCGACGCTGCTGCCCAGCACAGAGGAGTTTTGAGGTAGATATTAGATGAACAGTCAGTCAACCGTATTTATTGAGCGCTTACTGTGTGCAGAGCATTGTACTGAGCTCTTGGGAGAGTACGATGCAACAGTTAAATTGACACATTCTCCGCCCACAACGAGCTTGGGTCGAACACGGTCTCTGTCCTACACATGGCTCACAGTAGGAAGGTGAACAGACATTAAATCCCCATTTTACAGGCAAGGAAACTGAGGCAAGGAGAAGTGAAGTGACTTGCCCAAAGTCACATAGCAGTTGAGTGGACCTAGAACCTAGATCCGAGCTCTTTCTACGAGGTCATTCTGCTCCTCTGAGCTCACTGTGGGCAGGGATTGTTTCTCTTTATTGCCATATTGTACTTTCTCGAGTGCTTAGTCCAGGGCTCTGCACACAGTAAGTGCTCAATAAATATGAATGAATGAATGAGCACAGCACACTACAGGAGACACATGTGGTGTGTAGAGCAATATATTTGACCTGGACAGTACGAGAGTCTTGGTCCCTGAGCTTAGAGTTTAATGGACGCATTATGCGCAGGAAACGTGCCTGCTAATTCTGCTGTTTCGTACTCTCAGTTTTGTGCACTCTAGTACACTCTGAGTACAGTGCTCTGCACAAAGCATTCAGTAAACACCACTGAGGGACTGGCTGAAAGATGTACCTGTAACTGATACTAGCAAGGATGTTGAAAAATGAATAAATAATAGGAGTGCATATAAATGGAATATGATAGGATGACACAGCCAAGGGTGGTGGGATTTTTTTCCCCCTTCCGTTTCCACGAAGCTTATAAAACCAACGATAAAATAATAAGAGCAGGGATTAAGGCATTCATAAGAGGAGTTACACTGTGGTCGGGGAACACATCTACCAACACATGTATTCTCCCATGAGTTTAGGATAAGGCTCTACACACAGTAAGTGCTCAATAAATACTGATAATAATAATTATGGTATTTGTTAAGTGCCCAGCACTGTTCTAAGCGCTGGATCGATCAGTCGCTTGATTGATATCGTGGACTGTTAGCCACCAGAAGTGTGGGTCTCGGCTTTACTGATACAGTCAGTTCAGCAGCCCCAGGCAAGCTGTCATTCTCTTCTCTCACGGGTAAACTCGGCGGCAAGATAGGTGAGATCAAGGTATAGTGAGGGGATTGGCATTTGAGGAGCGAAGCTGTAGTAGGACAGTAGCGAGATGAGGTAAGAGGGGGCAAAAGTCATTGTCTCAGGACAGTCTCAGGACAAAGACTCCTTCCATATGCCCAGAAGGAGACTCTTTTGTCAATGTCCTCATCATCAATGTGTGCGGGGCACTGTATTGAGCACCTATTGGGTGCAGAGCAATTGGGGAAAACAATAGGAGGAAAAGACCAGGACTTTATAATCTAATGGAGAAAGTGGAAGACGCAGAAATTCTTCTTGGTAGGCCTGGTTGGAGAGGTGGGATTTTATGAGGATTCAGAATGCAAGGAGAGCTGGGGTCTGTTGGATTTCAGGAGGGAGGGAGTTCCAGGCCAGGGGAACAGTGTGAGTGAGAGGAGGGAGGCAACATTCAAGAGAGAGATGCAGATAACAGGTTGGCTTAGGAGAATAATGCCAATTTGTTGAGGAATAGTCGGTGCATCAAACCTCCCCATCAAACTGAAACTCCTCACCGTTGGCTTTAAAGCACTAAATCACCTCGTCCCTTCCTACCTCACCTTGCTAGTCTCCTACTACAACTCGGCTCACACACTTGGCTCCTCTGATACTAAAACCTTCTCACTCTACCTCAGTCTTGTATATGTCGCTGCCGACCTCTCATCCGTGTCCTGCCTCTGGCCTATAATGCTCTCCCTCCTCCTGACAGACCATTACTCTCCCCCGATTCAAAGCCTTAGTGAGGGCACATCTCCTCCAAGAGGCCTTCCCTGACTAAGCCCTTTGTTCCTCTTCATTCAGTCCCTTCTGCGTTACCCTGGCTTACTCCCTTTATTCATCCCCCCCCCTGGCCCCACAGCACTTATGCCCATATCTGTAATTGATTTATATTAATGTGATTCCCCTTCTAGACTGTTATATTGTTGGACTGTGCTCCCCCAAACACTTAGTACAGTGCTCTGCACACAGTAAATGTGCACAAGAAGCTCAAGTGCTCAGTAAGTGCTCGAGAAGCAGCGTGGCTCAGTGGAAAGAACCCGGGCTTGGGAGTCAGAGGTCATGGGTTCGTATCCCAGCTCTGCCACTTGGGCAGCTGTGTGACAGTGGGCAAGTCACTTCACTTCTCAGGGCCTCAGTTCCCTCCTCTGTAAAATGGGGATGAAGACTGTGAGCCTCACGTGGGACGACCTGATTACCCTGTATCTCCCCCAGCTCTTAGAACAGTGCTCTGCACGTAGTGAGCACTTAACAAATACCAACATTATTATTAAATATAACTGACTGATGGACTGACCGAGTGAAGAAGGCAGATTTGTGAGATGAGAGGCTTCCCTGACAGATTGGCACATTTCATGCTACCGCATGTTCATCAGGCAAAATTTTTCAAGTTTATCTGATAAGGGAGTAGTCTGATGCATCTCGTGATTGGCTGTCTTCAGAGGTTAAATTACGAGCCGCTTATCACGGTTCTTTGCACACAGTAAGCGCCCAATAAATACCATGAATGATTGACCCTGTTCTGTCTCCCATCCGGGGGCGGGGGCAGAGGAGAGGGAAGAGGTCTCCGGGCCAATTGCGGGTGTGCAGTTCAGGGAGCGGCAGGGCGTGAGGGGAGGGGATTGTCTAAATGGGGACACGGGAAGGTGGTTTCCTCCCCCGGACAGGGAAGAGGATGTAAACTAAAGCGGCACTGTCTTGCTTCCACAGGGAGGATCGTGCCTACCCTGGCACAATTCCCTGTGTATCCCACAGCCCCAGGGGATGCTGTTCCTTTAGGAGACAGAATGAGCCGGGTCTGTTTTATTCATAATAATAATTGCGGTGTTTTTTAAGCGCTTACTCTGTGCCAGGCGCTGTACTAAGCACCGGGGTGGATACGAGCAAATCGGGTTGGACACAGTCCCTGTCCCACGTGGGGCTCCCGATCTCGATTCTCCTTTTACAAATGAGGTAACTGAGGCCCAGAGAAGTGAAGTGACATGTCCGGCATCACACAGCAGACAAGTGATGGAGTGGGGATTAGAACCCATGACCTTCCGACTTCCAGGCCCGTGGTCTATCCATTAGGCCATGGACTCTCCCCTGCGCTCGATAAATACGATCGAGTGACTTATTGGCTCGGTAAAGTAAGTGCTCGATAAATAGGATCGAGTGACCTATTGGCTCGATGAAGTAAGTGCTCGATAAATACGATCGAGTGACTGATCGGCTGGGGAATGGAGTCTATGGCATGGCTGCGGAGCCGACGGTCCAGTGGGGATGTGCGTGCCAAGTTGGTGTCAGATTGCAGCGTGTGACTGGCAGATGTCAATCGTAGGGGAGGCCCGAGCCATTTTGGGTTTTGTTCAACCCCTTCTACTAATGCTTGGTGAAGACACCCAGATGCATCTGTAACCAATATAAATACCCCTCAGGCAGATCTCAATCGCACTGCAGCCCGGAGAAAAGCTGGTCGAGAGGCTTGAAGCTGATCTCAAGGAGTTTTTACCTGATGTGGAGGGGAATGGGAGCCACTGAAGAGTTTTGTTGAAACACGTGATGAGTGTCACTTGAAGGAGATGATCCGCCTCCATATCGAACAGAACCTCCCTACCAATGGCTTTAAAGCACTCGATCATCTTGCTCCTTCTTACCTTACCTGGTTCCTTTCCTACTGCAACCCAGCCCACATACCTCGCTCCCCTGATGCCAGCCTACTCATTCTACTGCAATCTTGTCTATCTCACCGCTCACCCTTCACCGAGGCCTGGAACGCCCTCCCTCTTCATAACCAACAATCATTCTCTCCACCTTCAAAATCTTAATAAAACCACATCTCCTCCGAGAAGCCTTCCATGACTAAGCCCTCATTTCCTACTCCTCCCTTCTGCCTCTCCCTCGTAATTGGATTTGCACATTTCTTTCACCCCACCTTCAGCTCCACAGCACCACTGTACGTACCCATAATTTATTTATTTAACGTCTGTCTCCCCCTCTGACTGCAGATTCTTTATAGGTAGGGAACCTGTCTTCTAACTCTGTTATACGAAACTCTCCCAAGCACTTAGTAGAGTGCTCTGCGCACAATAGGCACTAACTAAATAGTAGCGATTGATCGAATGATTCACGTGGCAGGGAGTAGCGTAGAATAGAGTGGGGAAAGGGTGGAGAAGCTCACAGAGTCAGGCATCTATCCCTCCCGGAACGTGAGTCAATCCAGGCCACAACCTATCCTGATAAAGGAAGGTGGAATTCCATGCGACTTCCAAACTCCTCCCCAGATTGAGTGAGAGAAGGGAGACTGGGAGAGTGGATTTACCTGAAATTTTGTTGGGAAAATCTATAGTTGTACTCCTTGCTAGAGTTGAGTCACTGCTTTAGGATTTAACCAAGGCCTACAGGCTAGTAGAAGGGGATGTCTGTAGGAGATGCAGCGTTGCTTAGTGGCCTGGGAATCAGAAGTCACGGGTTCCAGTGCCGCTCCGCCTCTTGTCTGCTGTGTGACCTCAGTTACCTCATCTGTAAAATTCTCATTTTACAGACCAAGACTGTGAGCGCCGTGAGGGACAGGGACTATGTCCATCCCGATTTGCTTTCATCCAACCCTAGCGCCTAGCACAGTGCCTGTACCTAATAAGCACTAAACGAATACCATTATTATTATCATTATCGTCTGTAGCAATAATCACCTCTTCTCCCACTCCCTTCTGCATTGCCCTGACCCGCTCCCTTTGTTTTCCCTCCTCCCAGCCCCCCAGCACTTATGTAGGTATCTGTAATTTATTTCTTTATATTGACATTCATTCATTCATTCAGTACTATTTATTGAGCGCTTACTATATGCAGAACACTGTACTAAGCGCTTGGAATGTACAACTCGGCAACAGATAGAGACAATCCCTGCCCAATAACAGGCTCCCAGTCTAAATGGGGGAGACAGACAGCAAAGCAAAACAGAACAAGACAAGTAGTCTGGCGTAGATACCATCAAGATAAATAGAATCATAAATATATACACATCATTAACAAAATAAATAGAGTAATAAATGATATATACAAATATGCACAGTCCTGAGGGGAGGGGAAGGGGGACGAGGGGGAAGAGCAGAAGGCGGGAGAAGGGGGAATGGGGAGGGGAGGAGGAGAGGGAAAGGGAGGGCTCAGTCTGGAAAGGTCTCCTGGAGGGGGTGAGCTCTCAGTAAGGCTTGGAAGAGGGGAAGAGAGTCAGTTTGGCGGAGGTGAGGAGGGAGGGCGTTCCGGGACCGCGGGAGGACGCGGCCCGGGAGTCGACGGCGGGATAGGCGAGACCGAGGGACGGCGAGGAGGTGGGCGGCGGAGGAGCGGAGCGTGCGGGGCGGGCGGTAGAAAGAGAGAAGGGAGGAGAGGTAGGAAGGGGCAAGGTGATGGAGAGCCTCGAAGCCTAGAGTGAGGAGTTTTTGTTTCGTACGGAGGTCGATGGGCAGCCACTGGAGGTTTTTGAGGGGGGAAGCGACATGCCCAGAGCATTTCTGTAGGAAGACGATCCAGGCAGCGGAATGAAGAATAGACTGGAGCGGGGAGAGACAGGAGGAAGGGAGATCAGAGAGGAGGCTGACGCAATAATCCAGTCGGGATATTATGAGAGTTTGATGTCTGTTCTCCCCCAACCCCAGACTGTAGGCTCGTTGCGGGCAGGGAATGTGCCTGTTCATTGTTGTACTGTACTCTCCCAAGCATTTAGCACAGAGCTCTGCACGCAGTAAATGTTCATTAAATATGAATGAATGTGAACGGTAGAGTCGAGATAATCAGCCCAGCCCGGCCACTCTCTCACTTGGGGCTTGCAATCTGCCCTATCTGATCCCCATTTAACAGATGAGGAGATTGAGGTCCAGAGAGGTGAGATGGCACGCCCAAGAACACCCAGCAGGTCAGTGGCAGAGTCGGGATTAGTACCTGGGTCTCCTGACTCTGCTTTTTCCAGTAGGTCACCCACAATCTCCGAGACTTGTGTAGGTGAGATGGGAATGCTTAGCTGACAGTTGGAAGAAAAGGGGAAGTTGAGTGACGTAGTGGAAATGGTACAGGCCTGAGAGTCAGAGGACCTGGGTTCTAATCCCGACTTTGCTGCTTGTTTGCCATGAGACCTTGAGCAAGTTACTTAATTTCTCTGTGCCTCAACTGTAAAATGGGGACTCAGATCCCGTTCCCCCTCTTCCTTAGACTGTGATCCCCATGCGGGACAGGGACTGTGTCCAATCTAATTAACCAGTGCCTATCCCAGTGCTTAGGTGAGTGTTGGACACATAATATGCATTCACTAGTATTTATTGAGCGCTTACTATGTGAAGAGCACTGGACTAAGCGCTTGGAATGTACAAATCGGTAACAGATAGAGACGGTCCCCGCCCTTTGACGGGCTTACGGTCTAATCGGGGGAGACGGACAGACGAGGACGATAGCAATAAATAGAATCGAGGGGATGAACATCTCATTAAAACAATAGCAAATAAATAGAATCGAGGCGATGTACATCTCATTAACAAAATAAATAGGGTGATGAAAATATATACAGTCGAGCGGACGAGTACGGTGCCGAGGGGATGGGAAGGGACAGGGGGAGGAGCAGGGGGAAAGGGGGGAGAAGAGGGTTTAGCCGTGGAGAGGTGAATGGGGGGGGTAGAGGGAGCAGAGGGAAAAGGGGAGCTCGGTCTGGGAAGGCCTCTCGGAGGAGGTGAGCTCTAAGTAGGGTTTTGAAGAGGGGAAGAGAATGAGTTTGGCGGAGGTGAGGAGGGAGGGCGTTCCGGGACCGCGGGAGGACGCGGGCCGGGGGTCGACGGCGGGACGGGCGAGACCGGGGGACGGCGAGGAGGCGGGCGGCGGAGGAGCGGAGCGTGCGGGGTGGGCGGCGGCAAGAGAGAAGGGAGGAGAGGTACAAATGCCATAAAGAGAAATAAAAAAGCTGGTCGGTCACACAAGCCCATGACATTCCCAAATAGTAGAGCGGCCCAGGTCTATTGTGACGTAGCATTAATAATCAGCGACCCGTAATCAAGAGCGGGAAGTAGGGTTGTGTGGTTCAGAGCGTGCGGGAAGATTTAGCTTGGTGTGGCAAGAGTCCCAGAGAAGGGAGAGATCTTTTGAAGATCCTGTGCTTAAGCTGGCTCTGGCTGATGGCCACCCTGAGTCTTGCATGCAAAGAGCGCATGTGGCTGCACTGGGGAGCGGAGGAGAGCATACCATAGTGAATAGAGCCCGGGCCCGGGAGAAAGAAGGTCATGAGTTCTAATCCCGGCTCCTCCACTCGTCCGCCGTCTGGCCTTGGACAGGTCACTTTGCTTCTCTGGGCCTCAGTTCCCTCATCTGTAAAATGGGGATCGAGACTGTGAGCCCCATTTGGAACGGGAACTGCGTCCAACCCAATTTGCTTGTATTTGCCCCAGAGCTCAGTACGTTTTTTGGCCTCCGTAGTAATCGCTTTACAAATACCAGAATTATTATTATTACTATTATTATTGGGGCTGCAGAAGGAGTGTAGCAGCATTTGATTCTGCTGAGCCCAATTCGATGTTGCCGTCTTTACCGCATAAATCCTTCAGACCGCATAAATCACTTTTGCATTTTAAGTGGGTGAAAGACTTCAAAGAAAATCGCAGGTTTTGGTAGCGTTACAAAGTGAGTATGAGGCATGCGCTTGTACTTTTCAAGACTGTAAGCTCATTGTGGGCAGGGGATGTGTCTCATGATGATCATAATAATAATAATAATGATGGTACTTGTTAAGCACTTTCTGTGTGCCAAGCACTGTTCTAATCACTGGGGCAGATACAAGTTAATCAGGTTGATCTACCAATTCTGTTGTATTATACTCTCCGAAGCGCTTAGTCTAGGGCTCTGCACACAGTAAGGACTCAATAAATACCATTACTGCTTAATCGATAAAGTGTTTTCATAGAAGCAGAGGATCTGCGTTCTTGTACCAGCTCTGCTATTAGCCTGCTGTGCGACCTTGAGCAAATCACTTCATTTCTCTGTGCCTCGTTTTCCTCAATTGTAAAATGGGGACTCGATATCTGTTCTCCCTTCTACTTAGACTGTGAGGCCCAGGTGGGACAAGGACTGTGTCTGACCTGATTAATTTGTATCTAACCAAGCACTTAGAACAGTCCTGGACACATAGTGAACGCTTAACAAATATATTCATAATAACAGTAATAATGGTAATAACAAAGGTCTGGCCAGCTTCTGCTAGGATTTTCCACTGCTGTCCAACAGAAAAGAGAAGCAGCATGGGGTAGCGGATAGAGTCCGGGCCTGGGAGTCAGAAGGCCGTGGGTTCTAATCCTGGCTCCACCACTTTTCTGCTGTGTGACCTTGGGCAAGTAACAAGACTTCTCTGGGCCTCGGTTACTTCAGTTGAGACGGTGAGCCCCACGTGAGACAGGGACAGGGACTGTGTCCAACTTGATTCGCTTGTGTCAACCCCAGCACTTAGTACAGGGCCTGGTATATAGTAAGCGCTTAACAAATGCCACAGGTATCGTTATCACTATTATTGTTAGATTCGCTGTTTAGGCTCCGATTCCATCCTTTCCTGTCTCCCATGATGCTCTGGGCTACTGGTGGTGTAGTGGAGAGAGCCTGGCGTCAGGAGGTCGTGAGTTCTAATCCCGGCTCTGCCACTTGTCTGCTGTGTGACCTTGAACGAGTCACTTCACTTCCCTACGCGGTCAGTTGCCTCGTATGTAAAATGGGGGTTGAGACTAATTGCTCCATGTGGGACAGACACGGCGTCCAACCCGATATGCTTGTCTCCGCCCCAGTGCCCGGCACATAGTGAGAGCAGTGAGCTTTACACAGAGCGAGTGCTCGATCAATACAATTGAATAGTAAGCGCTTAGATACCAGAATGATTATTATTACTATGATCAGCCTTAGTGGCAAGGTGGAGTGATGTCAGCGCCCAGCACCAGAGGTGGGGGCGGGAGTGGGATTGAGGAGCAGATGGAAGTGTTGAGCACGCAGGTTCACACGCACTGTGAGAGGAAAAGACAAAACCACAAGGACATCCTGACATGTGAGTGCTCACCCTCCCTGCTGCTAACAAGGAGGTCCACAGATGCTCGGTTTCTCAGCCACAGTCGGATAAATGCAGATAAATGCCGACAGGTCACCGGCGTCTAATTCGTGGGGCGGCGGGGCCGGGAGGGGTCGTGGGGGAGAGCGACGGTCCACCGATGACCCAGTCAAGTCTCTCGGACGGACTCTCGTCGGCTCCCGGGGAGATCCTACGTAAGCCTCCATTTCTGCGGTTTCTCGGCCTTCGACCGAGGAAAGACCAAACAAAGAGAGACAGCTACCCGGATATCACACAGCTCACGGTATGTACTAGATTCGTGCCAGAAGGTTATTTTAAGAGAAAAAGAAATTACCCAGCCGGGGCGAGTTTAATTCACAAATGGATGATTTAACTCTCTAACGAGCCAGATGGAAGAGGAGTCGGTAACGAAATGAGACCTGCTAAGACGCTCTTCCAAACTCGCTTCCTTGTGGCACGTTATCCCTATCTATCTTACGTATCTATTTGATGTCCTGAAGCACATGTCGTCATTCAAAGGAAGTGGTGCTTTTCTTCTTATGACCTGAGTTTTCGATCCAGTACCTGAAAGTCCTCTATTTCATGCTCTGCTACTGCGCTGGTACAGAATTTAAAAACTGAATAATTACGGCAGGCACTTCACTTAACTGTGTTAAACACACAGTCCCTGGTCCTTCATATGGCTCGCTATTCATTTTCTCTCCATTTTACAGATGAGGAACAGAGACCCAGAGAGGTTGTGACTTCTCCGTGGTCACACAGCCGGTGGTAAGAGGCAGAGTCAGGATTAGAACCCAGACCTGCGACTCCCAATCCTGTACCGAGATGAAGCGTGGCCTCGTGGCAGGATCCCGGGCCTGGGACTCGGTGGACTGGATTCTAATCCTGGCTCCGCCACTGGTCTGCTGTGTGACCTAGGGCAAGCCACTGCACTTCTCCGTAAGTTTCCTCAGCTGCAAAATGGGGATCAAATCCTACTCCTTCCTGCTTAGACCGTGAGCCCCATATGGAGAGGGACTGTGCCCAACCCAATCATCTTGTATTTACCCCAGCACCTAGGGACTACTTGGCACCCAGTAAGCGCTTAACAGATTCCACTATCATTATCTATTATTGTATTATTATTATCATCGGCATAATCATCATTATTCTTTCTGGCATCTCTGAACTCCCCAGACCTGGTGAAATTCAATCCCGTGGATCAGTAATGAATCTGGAGAAAACAGAGACAGGCCAGACCTCTATAGGATAAACCCTGTTAACAAGGCCGGTTTCCCACTATGAGCGCACGCCGAGTTTAGAAGGGAGCATCATTCCCGTTGGCCTTTTCAACCGCAACCGCAATCAATTGTATTTATTGATCACTCACCGTGTCATAATAATAATAATAATAATAATGTTGGTATTTGTTAAGCTCTTACTACGTGCAGAGCACTGTTCTAAGCTCTGGGGTAGATACAGGGGAATGAGGTTGTCCCATGTGGGGCTCCCAGTCTTCATCGCCATTTTACAGAGGAGGGAACTGAGGCCCAGAGAAGTGAAGTGACTTGCCCACAGTCACACAGCTGACAAGGGGCAGAGTCGGTATTCGAACCCATGACCTCTGACTCCCAAGCCCGGGCTCTTTCCACGGAGCCACGCTGCTTCTCTAGAGCTGTAGAGAGCACCGTGCTAAGCTTTTTGGGACAGTACAATAGAACAGAGTTGGTAGACGTGTCAAGTGACTTGTCTAAGGTCACACGGGGAGAATTTGGCAGAGCCAGGATTAGAACCTACATGCGGAGACTCTTGGGACCGTCCTCTTTTCAACAGGCCATGCTGCTTCCTACTTTTCTACACAAATGTTCAATCCATGTTTCCCCACTCTTTAAGAACCTCCAGCGGTCAACCTTCCACCTCCATACCCAACAAAAACTCCTTATCTTTGGCTTTAAAGCACTCCGTCACCTTGCTCCCTTTTCCTTTACCTGCCTGATTTCCTACTACAATTTAGCCCACACACTTCGTTCCGCTAACGCCCACCTACTCACTGTGCCTTGTTCTCATCCATGTCCCCACTGACCTCTCGCCCACGTCCTGCCTCCGGCCTTGAATGCCCTCTCCATAGCCTACAGATCACTCTCCTCACTTTTAAAACCTTATTGAAGGCCCATCTCCTCCAAGAAGTCCTCCCTGACTAAACCCTCATTTCCTCTTCTCCCACTCCCCTCTGTGTCACCCTTCCACTTGGATTCGTACTCTTCATAATGATGGTATTTGTTAAGCGCCTACTGTGCGCAAAGCACGGTTCTAAGCGCCGGGGGAGATCAAGGTAATCAGGTTGTCCCATGTGGGGCTCGCAATCTTAATCCCCACTTTACAGATGAGGGAACCGAGGCCCAGAGAAGTTGAGTGACCTGCCCAAAGTCACACAGCTGGCAAGCGGCAGACCGGGATTAGAACCCGTGACCTCTGACTCCCAAGCCCAGGTTCTTTCCGCTGAGCCACGCTGCTTCTCTATTCGCCCCTCCCTCAGCCACACAGCACTTATGTACATCTGTAATTTATTTATATTCTTGTCTGTCTCCCCCTCCACATTGTAAGTTCCTGTGGGCAGGGAATGTCTCTGCCAATTTTGTTATATGATACTCTCCCAAATTCTCAGAACAGTGCTCTGCACACGGTAAGCACTCAAGCAATACAACTGAGTGATTCTCTGAGCCTTAATGTCCTCAACTGGAGAATTGGAATTAAATTCCTATTATAATAATAATCGTGATGGTATTTGTCGTGGTTACCGTGTGTCAGGCACTGCACCGAGGACTGGGGTGGATGCAAGCAGATCGGGTTGGACGCGGCCCCCGTCCCATCCGGGGCTCACAGTCACCGCCCCCATTTTACAGGTGAGATAACCGAGGCACAGATAAGCTAAGTGACTTGCCCAAGGTCACAGAGCAGCCAAGCGGTGGATCCGACATCAGGACCCGTTTCCTGACTCCCAGGCCCGTGCCCTAGCCGCTACGCCACGGTTATCCCTCCCCTTTCGTTCAATCTGACCGTGTTGTCTCCACCCCAGCACTCAGCGCAGTGTGTGGCACGGGGTAAGTGCTCAACAGGTACCCCCATTATTATTTGCGGTTTTCTATAGCCGCGCTGAGATGCTGCCGGCTTTCAGCCGAGGCCAGCCGTAACTTCTGGATCCAATCACCTGTGGCCTTACTTCTGTGGTGGAGGTCTAAGCCACAGCTTGGATGGCATCGAAGTTTCTCGGCGTTTCAGTCCACTCTCCCACCCCATTCTTTATTGGCTTTGCCATTTGAGCTGGCACCAAGTTTTTTAAATTTTAAACAATTCCTTCAGTTCTCTCTCCAGCGGCTCCTCGCTGGAGGCGTTTCTCTTTTTTTCTTCCGTTATTTCCCTAAAGATCCGTGAGTTGAGACAAGCCAGAGCAACAACCCCAACCCAAAGGAGGATTTTTTTTTTATTCTTTCCCACAGGATCTCTGGATGATGTTCAGGTGGTCGGGCCAAGGAGGGATTGGAGCCAAGTGGTCAATCAATCAATTGATGATAATCACTGAGCGCGGAGCACTGTACTAAGCACCTGGGGGAGTACAATATGAGAATACAGCAGAGTTGGTAGACACGTTCTAGTGCTTGGGAGAGTCAGTATACGAGTTGGTAGACACATTCCCAGTCCATAATCAATCAACCGTATTTATTGAGTGCTTACCGTGTGCAGGGCACTGTACTGAGTGATCGAAAGAGTACAATATAGCAATATAGCAGAGTTGGTAGGCACATTCCCTGTTCAAGCAATTGGATTTATTGAACGCTTACTGTGTACAGAGCACTGTATTAAATGTTTGGGAGAGTACAGTATAACAGATTTGGTAGACTCCCTGTCCACAACAAGCCTACAGCGTAATCATTCATTCATTCAGTCGTACTTATTGAGCGCTTACTGTGTGCAGAACACTGTACTAAGTGCTTGGTAACGACAATACAGCAATAAAGAGAGACAATCCCTGCCTATAACGGGCTTATAGTCTAGAGGGGCAGTTAATTAATCAATCATCGTTGTTTATTGAGTGCTTACGGTGTGCAGAGCAGGTCCTTTGACTCCCAGGCCTGTGCTAACAACGATGGTATAAATTGTTAAGCGCTTACTGTGTGCCAAGCACTGTTCTAAGCGCTGGGGTAGATACAGGGTAATCAGTTTGTCCTACTTGAGGCTCACGGTCTTCACCCCCAATTTACAGATGAGGAAACTGAGGCACAGAGAAGTGAAGTGACTTGCCCAAGGTCACACAGCTGGCAAGCGGCGGAGCCGGGATTAGAACCCACGACCTCTGACTCCCAAGCCCTGGCTCTTTCCGCTGCTTCTCTTTCCAAGAGGTCAAGCCTCTCTGACTCCTCACGGCCAGTTGCCGAGCGAAGAAGGCAAAAGTCAGCTCGAAGTTTCTGCCGTCTGATGTCGTGCCTGGGTAGGACATGACGCGTTGGGGTTGAGGAGGAGCGGCTCGGCTTGGAAATAGGGAGGGGGCGGGACGTGGGGTGACATCCATCTTCCGCCCCGCCTGGCCCCCGGAGAGACAAGAATACTCACTGGCCCCCCTTCTCACCCCCCGGCTCTAGTTCTCCGCTCCCTTGCCGCCGACCTCTTGCTCTAACCCTCTTTCCTGCCTGGAACTTCGAATCCGGCAACGCTTTGCTCTCCTCATCTTTATAGACCTTCTCTGTAGCCGGGTTCGAATCCCGGCCCCCGCCCCCCCCCCCCCCCCCCCCGTCAGATGTGTGACCTCGGGCAAGTCACTTCACTTCTCGGGGCCTCGGTCACCTCATCCGTAAAATGGGGATCAAGACTGTGAGCCTCGCGTGGGACGATCCGATCACCCTGTATCCACCCCAGGGCGCTTAGAACGGTGCTCGGCACGTAGTAAGCGCTTAACGAATACCGACGTTATTGTTATTATTCTAAAATTGCATCTCCTCCAAGAGGCCTCCCCGGATTAACCTCTGATCGCCTCTGCCCCTACTTGACCCTCCAGCCCCTCTGGGACACCAGACCACTAGTGTATTCACCCCGTAAGCAGTTGGTTACTATCTTGAAACTCTCTTGCTTTCCCTTAATATACTAATAATGATGGGGTATAGCGTATCGGGTTGGACACAGTCCCTGTCCTACATAGGGCTCGTGGTCTTAATCCCCATTTTACAGATGAGGCAACTGAGGCATGGAGAATTTAAGCGACTTGCCCCAGGCCACACAGCAGACAGGTTGTGGAGCTGGAATTAATAATAATGAGGTTAGTATTTGTTAAGCACTGAAGCAGCGTGGCTCAGTGGAAAGAGCCCGGGCTTCGGAGTCAGAGGTCATGGGTTCGACTCCCGGCTCTGCCACTTGGCAGCTGCGTGACTGTGGGCCGGTCACTTCACTTCTCTGGGCCTCGGTTCCCTCATCTGTAAAATGGGCATTAACTGTGAGCCCCACGTGGGACAACCCGATGACCCTGTATCTATCCCAGCACTTAGAACAGTGCTCTGCACATAGTAAGCGCTTAACGAATACCAATATTATTATTATTATTATTATTATTGTGTGCAGAGCACTGCTGGGGTAGATACAGGGTCATCGGGTTGTCCCACGTGAGGCTCACAGACTTCATCCCCATTTTACAGATGAGGTCACCGAGGCCCAGAGAAGTGAAGTGACTGGCCCACAGTCACACAGCTGCCAAGTGGCAGAGCCGGGATTCGAACCCAGGACCGTCCGACTCCCAGGCCAAGGCTCTGTCCACTACGTCGTGCTTCTTCTTCTATTACTACGACTGTGCTGAAGACTGGGGTAGCTATGAGAAGCGGTGTGGCTGAGTGGAAAGAGCCCGGGCTTGGAAGTCAGGGGTTGCGGGTTCTAATGCCGACTCGGACACCTGTCAACTGTGTGACTTTGGGCAAGTCATTTCATTTCTCTGGTCCTCAGTGATCTCATCTGTAAAATGGAGATGAAGACCTCGATCCCCACGTGGGACAACCTGATAACCTCGTATCTACCCCAGCACCTAGGACGGTGCTCGGCCCGCAGTAAGCGCTTAACAGACACTGTCGTTATTATTATGAGATAATCACGTCAGACGCGGTTAGGGAAATTGGGGTATTTTGAAAACATCCCCGAGAGGAAGAGAAGGAAAAGGCAAAAATGTGGCTCTAAATGCCTAGTTATTCTCACGTACCGGAGATGGACATCACCAGTGGTTTAGTTCCCCCATGGAGCGTGTGAAAATGAAAAAGGTCAGTGTGGACTCTGCAGTCATGACCACAACATGTGTCCCCACAAACACACACACGCACAAAGACTCTCCTATGTTGTGCATCGTGGTTGTTTACTGTGGCCATTTTGGCTTTCACCTTTTTGCCGGCCCCAATCCTCCCTGATTCATAAGGTTCCAAACCCGTGGGCTCCACTTCTCTCCCGGTTTTCAGCTGCGGTGTAACATCGTCAGAGGCTTTGTAGAGCACTGACTTGGGAGTCAGGGGACGTGGGTTCTAATCCTGGCTCTGCCACTTGTCTGCTGTGTGACCTTGGGCAAGCCGCTTAACTTCTCTGTGCTTCATTTACCTCTGTAAAATGAGGATTAAGACTGTGAGCCCCATGTGGGACAACGTGGTTAAGTGGAAAGAGCATGGGCTTGGGGGGGGGGGTCAGAGGTCATGGGTTCGAATGCCGGCTCTTCCACTTGTCAGCTGTGTGACTTTGGGCAAGTCGCTTCGCTTCTCGGTGCCTCAGTTCCCTCATCTGTAAAATGGGGATTAAGACTGTGAGTCCCACGTGGGACGACCCGATTCCCCTGTGTCTACCCCAGCGCTTAGAACAGTGCTCGGCACATAGTGAGCGCTTAACGAATACCAACATTATTATTCCCACCTCTGCCGCTTGTCGGCTGTGTGACTTTGGGCAAGTCATTTAACTTCTCTGTGCCTCAGTCACCTCATCTGTAAAATGGGGATGAAGACTGTGAGCCCCGTGTGGGACAACCTGATTATCTTGGATCTCCCCCAGTGCTTAGAACAGTGCTTGGCACCTAGTAAGTGCTTACCAAATACCATCATTATTATTATTACCCCAGCACTTAGAACAGTGCTTGGCACCTAGTAAGCACTTAACAAATACCATTCTTCTTATTACTGCAAAATCACTTAGCGGGGAAATGGTGAGAAATCATCTTTTCAAATCTCCCCATCGGTGGCATCTTCTGGAGCGTGAATGACAACTAGATAGATCGATGCAGGTGGACTTAAATGCCAATTTTTCCGTAGTGCCATAACCTGTGTTTTCTCAGTACATTTTTGCCTGCACCTAGTTGGGAAATTAGGAATGTTTTTCCGGCACCTTGTGCCTCCCTAGATCAGTCAATCAATGGTATGCATTTTTCGGGCGCTTACTGTGTGCAGAGCACTCTACTAAGCACTTGGGAGAGTGCAGTATAACAGATGGTAATCCATGCCAACAACGAGCTCTGTACTAAGCGTTCGGGAAAGTGCAATACAGAAGAGTCGGTCGACGTCGTCCCTGCTGTCAGAAGAAAGGGTTGTGTGCCTATGTGTGATGCTGTACATAAGCGCTTTGTACAGAGAAGCAGCGTGGCTTGGTGGAAAATTCCCGGGCTTAGGAATCAGAGATTCTAAACCCAGCTCTTCCACTTATCAGCTGTCTGACTTTGGGGCAAGTCACTTAACTTCTCTGTGCCTCAGTTACGTCATCTGTAAAATGGGGTCAAGACTGCGAGCCCCACGTGAGACAACCTATTTACCTTGTAACTGCCCCAGTGCTCGGAACCGTGTTTGGCGTACAGTAAGCGCTTAACAAATACCATCATTATTATTACGGTGCATTACTCACGGTAAGCACTCGATAAACACGAATGAATGAACGGACATAGTGTTCAGGCACGTTTTCCTTAGCGTGTGGTTTGTCAGGAATGCGATCCCTGTGTTTTAGAAGAAGGGAGAAAGTCTAAGGGCCTACGGATCACCCTGAATTAGGGGGAGCCCCGGCCTTTAAGCCACGAGGCCTTAGCTGCAAGAGGCTCAAGACTCTCGAGTTCATCCTCAACTCTGGGCGACTTCAGCGACTCATAGTCCGAGATGAAAATGACCTGGCCCTTTGAACGACACGTCTCTTGTTAAGCTGAGGCTGACGCCGAGTCCCGAAAGTTCCGGGAGAATTGAATTTCTGAAAATGTCACCTCGCATCTCGTAAGAGAGCTGAGCTGACCGTGAGCCCTCTGTGGGGCAGGGACTGTCTCCGATCTGATGATCTCGTATTACCTCCGAGCCCAACTTGGTGTTGGGCGTAGAGTCAACACTCAATAAAGGTTATTATTATGATTATTTAATCGTAATTATTAAAACAAAACAAACCTTTACGGGCCAGAGTGTCGCTATCAGCCAATGACAATCGATGAATCAAAGGTATCTACCGAGAACTGAGTGTGTACACAGCTCCCTTTAGACTTCGTAGGCAGGGAACCTGTCTACCAACTCTGCTGTATCGGACTCTACCAAACAGTACGGTGCTGGGCACATAGTAAACGCTTAATAAATACCACGGATTGATCACAGAGCCCTGTACTAAGTACATGAGAGAGTACAGTGCGATAAAGTTGACAGACGTGGTCCTCGTCTTCAAGGAACTTAAGAGTCCAGCGGGGGAGAAGATAGATTACGGACAGGGGACGCAACCACCTATGAAGACAGATATGAACATTAATCACTCAGGGGATGTTGTGAATATGAAGGGTTTATGGGGCACAGATTCAAGTACACGGGTGGCACGGTAGGGAGGAAAATAGGGTCAGGATATGAGAACTATGGAAGGCGTCCTGGAGGAGATGTGATTTTAGTAGGGCTTTGAAGATAGGGAGAGGGTTGGATTGCCGGAGGTGACGGGGGAATACCTTACGCCTCTGGGTGAATTTGGTAGGCCAGAGACTAAGAAGAGTAAAGGCTGCCGCTGAGAGATGTGGGCTTGAAGAGGGGCGTTCTCTCTGGAAGAAGGTGGTCCTGGCTCTGAGCTGTGAGCTGCGACCTTTGGCCTCACCGGCCATCGGGTTTCACTCCGTAATTTCGTGTGCATCGGGGTAGAGGAGAGTCTTTATGGTCAGGGAGAGAGTCCACTAATTCTGTTTCATTGTATTCTCCCGAGCACTTAATATAGTGCAGTGCTCTGAACATAGGAAGCGCTCAATAAATATCACCGAGTGACTGATTTGTGCAAAATGACTACCTTAATCGGGGGCTCTGAAGGGCATCACTGATCCTCAAGGATCTCATTTCAGGACAGAAATTTAAGGAAGTGTATTTTATGGACGGGGGGAACAAATGATTCTCCCCCTTTCCTCTTCTCCCACTCCCTCCTACGCGGCCCTGACCTTCGTTCTTCCCCCACCCCCGGCCCCACGGCACTTATGTACATGTCTGTAATCTGCTTATTTGTACTGATGTCTGTCTCCCTCTTGACTGTAAGCTCGTGGTGGGCAGCCAATGCGTCTGTTCACTGTCGTATTGTACTCTCCCAAGCTCTCAGTACAGTGCTCTGCGCACAGTGAGTGCTCAATAAATACGATTGAACACATGAATTGAATGAATGAGTAAAAAGAGCAACATTAAACCAGACTACCATATAGGAGGAACTAATCCATGTATCGAGTCGGAGGCCGTGGGTTCTAATCCCAGCTCCACCACTTCTCAGATGTGGGTCCTTGGGCAAGTCACTTAACTTCAATGGGCCTCAGTTACCTCTACTGTAGAATGGGGATGAAGACTGTGAGCCCCACGTGGGACAACCTGATTGACTTGTCTCAACCCCAGCGTTTAGAATAGTGCTTGGCACGTAATAAGTGCTTAAAAATACCATCATTATTTTTAATAAATAATAAATTATCTGATTAGACTGTAAGCCCATCAAAGGGCAGGGACCGTCTCTATCTGTTACCGACTTGTCCATTCCAAGCGCTTAGTACAGTGCTCTGCACATAGTAAGCGCTCGATAAATACTATTTGAATGAATGTTATTTTATTTTCCAGTTCATTCAAAATGATTTATTGAGTGCCTACTGTATGTAGAATTTGGTCTGGGGCAGCTACGATATATAGGACACTGCTCTGAGCACCTGCTGATTGCAAAGTGCTGCATTGGACACCTACTGTATGGAAAGAACTGAAATGGGCACCTGCTGTGTGTAGAGTTCCTTCATTCTATAGTATTTATTGAGCGCTTACTATGTGCAGAGCACTGTACTAGGCGCTTGGAACGTACAAGTCGGCAACAGATAGAGACGGTCCCCGCCCTTCGACGGGCTCACGGTCTAATCGGGGGAGACGGGCAGACGAGAACGATGGCGATAAATAGAGTCGAGGGGAAGAACATCTCATCAGAACAGTGGCAAATAGAATCAGGGTGATGTACATCTCATTAAACAAAATAAATAGGATGATGAAGATATATACAGATGAGCGGACGAGTACAGTGCCGAGGGGGTGGGACGGGAGAGGGGGAGGAGGAGAGGGAAAGGGGGGAGAAGAGGGTTTAGCTGCGGAGAGGTGAAGGGGGTGGGTAGAGGGAGCAGAGGCAAAAGGGGAGCTCAGTCTGGTTCTGTAATGGATGTCTGCTGGATACAGAGATTAGGAGCCTATTGGGCTCAGAGGGCTGTACTGGGCACCTACCATTTGCAGAGTGCTTTAATGGGCATTCTCATTCAACAGAGCCTTATGCCGATTGCCTAATAATAATAATAGCGATGGTATTTATTATTTGTTTACTATGTGTCAAACACTGTTCTGAGTGCTGGGATTGATATAAGCTAATCAGGTTGTACACAGTCCCTGTCCCCCATGGGGCTCACAGTCTTAACCCTCATTTTACAGATGAGGTAACTGAGACCCAGAGATGTGAAATGAGTTGCCCTGGGTCGCTCAGTAGGGCTCTCTGCCCCTCCTTTCACCTCCCCTCGGCTAAGCCCCCTTCCCCCTCCTTCCCTCTGCTCTTCCCCCTCTCCCTTCCTCCCCCCTCAGCGCCGTGCTCGTCCGCTCATTTGTATATATTTTTATTACCCTATTTATTTTGTTAATGAGGCGTACATCCCCTTGATTCTATCTATTGCTATTGTTCTTGTCTGTCCGTCTCCCCCGATTGGACTGTAAGCCCGTCAGTGGGCGGGGATCGTCTCTATCTGTTGCCGAATTGTCCTTTCCGAGCGCTTGGTACAGTGCTCTGCACATAGTAAGCGCTCAATAAATACTATTGAATGAATGAATGAAAGTGGCAGAGCTGGGATCAGGACCCATTCCTTCTGTCTCTCGGGCCCGTGCTCTAGCCGCTTCCCAAGCCGATTGGGCGTAAAAATGCTCACCTTCCACATACGGGGCATCATACCAGTACCCGCCGTGCACAGAACACCGTTCTAGGGAGGGAACCATCAAAATAAGAGCTGCGGTTCCTGCTCTCAAAGAGTTTACCATCGAATAGGGGTGTGATCGCAAACAGCACGGGCATTGTTTCTTGAACAGGTTTTAAACGAACCAACAGACCTCTTTCAACCCCTGCATTCCCTGCCCATAAAAAAGATAAACTGGATCTAAATTCTTGTTCAATTACCCGATCTAGGTACGTGAATTCATTCAATATGGTATTCGTTACGGTATACGTTTAGCAATCGCCATGTTTCACGCACTGTTCTGAACTCTGGAGTAGATACGAACTCTGGGTGTGAATCCCGGCTCTGCCACTCGTCAGCTGTGTGACCGTGGGCAAGTCACTTCACTTCTCCGTGCCTCAGTTCCCTCATCTGTAAAATGGGGATTAAGACTGTGAGCCCCACGTGGGACAACCTGATTCCCCTATGTCTACCCCAGCGCTTAGAACAGTGCTCGGCACATAGTGAGCGCTTAACAAGTACCAACATTATTATTATTATTATTCTCTGTGCCTCAGTTACCTCATCTGTAAAATGGGGATTCACTGTGAGCCTCAAGTGGGACAACCTGATTCCCCTGTATCTACCCCCACGCTTAAAACAGTGCTCTGCACATAGTAAGCGCTTAACAAATACCAACATTATTATTACAAGTTAATGCGGGCAGACAGTCCCACATGGAACTCAAAGTCCAAGCAGGAGGGAGAACGGATATTGAATCCCTATTTTACACTCGAGAAAAGTGAGGCACAGAGAAGTGAAGTGACTTGCCAAAGGTCACGCAGCAGGCAACTGGCAGAGTTGGGATTAGAACCCAGGTCCGTGGCTTCCACTAGGCCACGCCGCTTCCCACTGCTTTATACAACTCTACTGCTTTGAGAAACAGCGTGGCTTAGTGGAAAGAGCCCGGCCTCGTGAGTCAGAGGTCCTGGGTTCTAATCCAGGATCCGCCGCTTATCAGCTGTGTGACCTTGGGCAAGTCACTTAGCTTCTCTGTGCCTCAGTTACCTCATCTGTAAAATGGGGAAGAAGACTGTGAGCCCTAGGTGGGACAACCCGATTACCTTGTATCTACCCCAGTGTTTAGAACAGTGCTTGGCACATAGTAAGCACTTGATAAATACCAACATTATTATTATTACTCTCCCAAGCACCTGGCATGATGCTCTGAACAAAGTGATTAATACCTCCCACGGATCAATTGATTGGGTTTAGCAGTGCCATCTAGGATCCTTGAGGATTTTAAATACCCCGAGGGCAGACACGAGATCCGTCACCTCGATCGGACTCTCCCAAGCACTTAGTACTGTAGTCTGCATGAAGTAGATGCTCAATAAATAGTACCGATTGGTGATTGATTGATTGCTCTAGACTTTAAGCTCACTGTGGGCAGGGAACGTGTCCACGGTTATATCGTATTCTCCCAAGTGCTTAGTACAGTGCAAAGCACACAGTAACTGGTCAATAAATACAATTGAATGAATGAATCCATCTCCGGAGATTCTGTAGATTTAAGTCCTGCCGTTTCAGTAGGGAGAGAGCATCAAGTTTCCATTCTATTTTTGTTTTATGGTATTGGTTAAGCGCTTACGATGTGCCAGGCACTGTACTAAGTACAGAGGTAGCTGCAAGCTGATCAGATTGGACGCAATCCTTGTCCCACATGGGGCTCACAGTCTTAATCACCTTTTTCCAGATGAGGTAGCTGAAGTACAGAGAAATGAAGTGATTTGTTCAAGGTCTCACAGCAGATCAGTGGTGAAGCCAGGATTAGAACCCATGTCTTTCTGGCTCCCAAGCCTATGCTCCATCCACTAGGCAACGCTGCTTCTCCAAAGACCCATTCTGTCTTACAATTAAAGGTGCTATAACTCATTTTAGCAGGACAAAGGGTCAAACTTGGCTATCCTTTTCATGTATATTGTGCGCTTACCGTGTGCAGAGCACTGTACTACGCACTTGGGAGAGTACGATATGACAATAAACGTATTCCCTGCCATCGACGAGTTTACAATCTAGAGTTAAGGCACAGCACGTTCGCCTGAGCGCTGCAGCCTGGGATCAAACGCTTTTTTTCCCCATAATAATAATTACGGCATCTGTTAAGCGCTTATATGAGCCAGGCGCTATATTAAGCTCTAAGGAAGATACAGGATCATCAGGTCAGGTATTGTCCCTGTCTAGGGAGGCATTGAAGACATTTTATAGATGAGGAAACTATCAAATAGAGAAGTTAAGTGACTTATCCAAGATCACACAGAGAGTAAGTGGTGGAGCTGGGGTTAGAAGCCAGGAGCTCTAACTCCCAGGCCTGGGCTTTTCCCACTAGGCTTCTAGACTGTAAGCTCACTGTGGACAGGGAATGTGTCTGTTATATTGTTATATTGTATTTTCCTAAGTGCTCAGTACAGTGTCCTGCACAGAGTAAGTGCTCAGTAAACATGAGTAACTTACTAACTAGGGCAAGCCGTTTCTCACACTGCTTGCTGGCCCAGTCAAGAGAGGAAAACACTTGAAAACACTTCACCATTTCCCGCCTCCAACAGAGTCTTTTTTTTCGGCAAGAAACTCCAGGCTGTGCTGGTTGCGTGTGAATGTTGAAGTTCTCTCCCTTTGGAGGAATTTTCTCTGTGTGGATTGTGCAAGACTCACTTCTTGGAAGAAGACATCCAGAAGGGATCCCGCGATGTGTCGTGCCGACTCGAGAAACAGCTGGATAGCACTGTTAACACACTTGAAAGGCTGTTTGCTCTGAAGACGGCACCTGGGAAAACCAAGGGGGATTCGCCGTGGAGCTGAGCAAGCCCAGGAACCGGCTCAATCAATCGATGCATCCATCAATCACTGGTATTTATTGACTGCTGACCGTGTGCAGAGCCCCGTACAAAGTCACAGTTGAGGAAACGGAGGCACGGAGAAGTTAACTGACTTGCCCAGGGTCAAACAGTAGGCAAGTGGTGGAGCCAGAATTAGAACCCAGGTCTTTTGACCCCCGTTCTCGTGTTCTTTCCGCTAGGCCGCGTTGCTTTCCAGGGATGATTTTGTTTGCTTGGTTGTTTGTTTGAACTTAGTACGTCTCTCTGCATACAGTAAGTGCTCAATAAATATGTCTGACTGCGTAACGTGCTTGGGAGATTACAATATAACACTTTAGCAGACATATTCTCTGCCCGCAATGAACTTTCAGTCTAGAGAGGGAAACAGGTATTAATGAAAGTAAATAAATTACAGATATGAACGTAAGTGCCGTGGGGCTGGGGGTAGGGATGGTGAATAAAGGGAGAAAGTCAGAATGGCACAGAAGGGAGTGGGAGAAAAGGAAATCAGGGCTTAGTGGGGAAGGCCTGTGTTATTGGAAACTACTGGGGAAAGGGTTGCAATTCGGGAAGGCAGAGGGCCTAGTTTGAAGGACAGAAGATCTAGGCTCAGGAGCACAAGATTCTAATTCATTCAACAGTATTTATTGAGCGCTTACTATGTGCGGAGCACTGTACTAAGTGCTTGGAATGGACAAATTGGCAACAGATAGAGACAGTCCCTGCCCATTGACGGGCTTACAGTCTAATCGGGGGAGATAGATAGACAAAAACAATAACAGAAAAAGGAATCAAGGGGATGTATATCTCATTAAAACAATAGCAATAAATAGAATCAAGGGGATTGTACGTCTCATTAACAAAATAAATAGGGTAATAAACATACTTACAAATGAGCGGACGAGCACTGAAGTCCAAGCCGGTACGAGGAAGTATGGATCATAACAATGCCACCGGTCTGCTGTGTGACTTTGGACATGTCGCTTAACTTCTCTGGGCCTGTTTCCACATCAGACCTTGCTCTCCCCACTCCTTTAGAGTTTGATTCCCATCTTGGGCATAGGCCGTATCCAATCCGATTAGCCTGTATCTCCCCCAGCACTGAGCTCGGTGCTTTGGTACGCAGTGTGAAATAAGTGCCATTATGATTATTATGATCATTAGTGCTTCTCGAATACGGCCTATGAATCTTAACCAATCGCTCTCCGTCCAGATGCTTCTCTGAAGAAAAGTAAAGGGAACAGGGAGAAAGTTCTGATTTCTATAAGCAACACCGAGCCAGTTAAGGCTCCGATAAATAAAGAAGTAAACGAAACTCATCCTGGAGAGCCGTGCGGCCTACTAGAAAATACATGAGCTTGGGAGTCAGAGGACCTGGATTCTAATTCCGGCTCCACCACTTCGCTGTGTGACCCTGGGCACTTAACATCCTCTGTTTCTTCAGCCGTAATAAAGGGATGAAGTATATGTTCTCCCTCCTGTGAGACCCCTGTGGGACAGGGGCTGTGTCCAACCTGATTAACTCGCATTTACTCCTGTGCTCAAAGCAGTGCTTGACAAATGCCGTTTCATTACTACTTTAGGAAAGATAGCCAAATGATTTGGAATTGGGAGAATCTTGACTCAAGTGGGGGAAACCAACCTTTCACAGAACTTCAGCAGCTATTGTTCCTTAAATTATTTGGGCCTGTTTGGCCTGGAGCATGATCAGTTTTGGTTTCACAGCATTTCAGGCTTATGAAATCGGCTGGCTGAGAGTTGGGGGATTTGACTTCACATATTCCTCCTTCCCTGCTGCTCTCACATTTAATCAATCAATAAATCAGTGGTATTTATTGAGTGCTCACCATGTGCGGAGCAGTGTACTAAACAAATGGGAGAGTGCGATACAAGAGTTGGTAGACACATCTGCCAACAGTCTAGAGGTCACTGAGAAGGAAGGGGAAGTTAAGTTTCTCAAGGGCAGGCTAGTGGATAGAGCACGGGCCTGGGAGTCAGAAGGACATGGGTTCTAATCCCAGCTCGGCCACTTGTCTGCTGCGTGATCTTGGGCAAGTCACCTGACTTCTCTGGGCCTCAGTTCCCTCATCTGTAAAGTGGAGATTAAGACTGTGAACCCCTTGTGGAACAAAGACTGTGTCCAACCCAAGTAGCTTGAATCTGCCCCAGTGCTTTGTGCAGTTCCTGGCACATAGTAGATGCTTAACAAATACAACAATTATTATTATTATTATTATTGATTATCTCCTAAATGTCCAGTATAATGCTCTGCATATAGAAGATGCTAAATATAATTCTCTACACCCAGCTGGCTCGATAGAATTCTCTGGAAAGGTAAATTTATGCCTTGGCCTTTAAAACTTGGATCACTTTTTGTGCTTTCTGGACCCTCACCCAGTTCCTCCCAGCTATTAGTGACAGGGTGGATTCACCACTGGAATAAGAGTTGGACCTGTGTGAAGCCTAGGACAGCCTAGGCATCAGTGTGCTCCAACATACAGTCTCCTGTTCCCCCCCGTGCGAAAAACAAGGACAGGTAAGTTGTACCAGATAGCTGAGGTTTTGCCTTGACCTTTCCAAGCTATGATGATGGGGGGAACTGCTCAGTTCACCAGAGGAGTAGGATCCAATTCAAAACAAGAGAAGCAGCAAGGCTTAGTGGATAGAGCACGGGTTTGGGAGTCGAAAGGAACTGGGTTCTAATCCCGGCTCCTCCACTTGTCGGCTGCTCCGTGACTTGGGCAAGTGACTTCGCTTCTCTAGGCCTCAGTTACCGCAACTGTGAAATGGGGATTAAGAGCGTGAGCCCCAGGTGGGACAGGGCCCGTGTCCAACCTGATTACTTTGCGTCTTCCCCAGCACTTGCAACGGTGCCTGGCACGTAATAGGTCCAGCTCTTAGAACAGTGCTTTGCACACAGTAAGCGCTGAACAGATGCCATCATTATTATTAACAAATAATGATTTACAAACAAAAGAAAAGCCAAGTCTCCTCTATAAATCACTCTCTTGGAAAGATTAAATCCATCAGAGTGAATCGGGTTCAAACCCACTGCGTGACAAGTCATTCAGTAGCTTGCCCAGTACCTCCAGCTCCACTGAATATTTACCAAACTCCCCTACTTTCCTCTTCCCAGATGCACCTCTGCCCAAGGCTCCTCATAGATCACCTCCAAATTTTTAATGCCCACTGCCTCTTCCACTTTCTTCGTCCAGTAAGACTGCAGTGATCCACAGAACTTTGTAATGTGGGTAATGTCTCCTCTGGTCAAGTATTCCACCCGAGGGAGGCAGGTTTTAGCATTTCTACGCTCAGGAAATAGAGGAGTTTGATTATGAAGCGCTTAGTATGGTGCTCAAACACTTAATGCTCAATAAGTGCCCAATAAATACGATTGATTCTGAAGAAGCAGAAACTGGAGAAGTGTTCTATTAATTCCTATCGCCTGATAATCGATGATGTTCTTGATGGAACGGCTCGGTAGATCAGAAAAATAGCTTGACAGAGAAAGGGTGCTCATCATGAGACATGCACAGGGCTTTGTTTTATGGTATTTTTTAAGCTTTTCCTGTGTGTAAAGCACTGTTCTGAAAGCTGGGCTAGATGAAAGTTAATCAGGTTGGACACAGTCCCTGTTCCACATGGGGCTTGCAGTCTAAGTAGGAAAGAGCACAGATATTGAAAACCTCATTTTACAGATGAGGAACCTGAGGTACAGAGAAGTGAAGTGATTTGCTCAAGGTCACGCAGCATGTAAAGTGGCGGAGATGACATGAGAACTCGGGTTCTCTGACTCCCAGGCCTGAGGTCTTTCAACTAGTCAGCGGTGCTTCCATTTCCTCTTCTTTCTAAGAAGAGTTTGAAGTATTTTTTATCAATCAATCAATGGTATTTTTTCTAATGGTATTTGTTCAGAACATAGTGTGTGCTAGGCACCGTACTAAGCGCCGGGGTAGGTGCAAACTAATAAGGTTGGACAATGTCCTTGTCCCACGTGGGCTTCATAGTCTCAATCTCCATTTTATAGACGAGGTAACTGAAGCACAGAGAAGTTAAGTGAACTGCCCAAGGTCAAACAGCAGACTCCCTAACCCATGCTCTATCCACAAGGCCAGGGTACTTATTGAACACTTATTGTGTGCAAAGGACTGTACAAAGCACTTGGGAGAGGACATTAAAAAGGAGCTAGTAGGCACATGCCCTGCCCACAAGGAGCTTACTTGAAAGAGAAAATTCTTCATTCTAAATTCTGATAGTCCCCAGACATGGCAGGACCACCCCTCACGTCCCGTGACGCAGGCCCAGGACTCAGCAAGTGGGAGCCAAACCTATGGCCACAAAGTCCAGGGCAGACCCATTCTGCTCGATCTAATGTTGCAACTTCACATTCTAGGTGGAACTGGTAGCGCCGGTCCATGTCACCCAGCCCATCCTTGACGGAGGCAGAGACTGTGGAGGAAGAGGAGGAGGAGGAGGAGGAAGAAGAGGAGAAGGAAGCAGTATGTTCCACTGCTCCTCATTCTTCTCCCCTCTCTTCAATGGGCTCCTCTTCCTCTTGCCCCTCTCCTTTTTTCCTCTCCATCTTCCTCCTCTAGGCTCTTTCACCCTTTTTCTCACTCCTTCTTTTCCCCTCTCCCTTTTATTCCTCCTCTTTCTCTCTGAGCTTGCTCACTCTCTCACTCTTTCTCATTCTCCCTCTCTCTTTCGCTCTCTCCTTTCGCTCTCTCTCTCTCTCTCTGTCTCCTTCCTCCCCCAACTGCATTTTTTTTGCCTCTTCCTCTCCTTGCCCGTGGAAGAAAACCAGGAGTTTCTGATCCCCTTAGCCGTCCCCATGTTTCCCCTTCTCCTGAGGGGGAGGAACTACGGCTCCAACCCAGCTTACCTAACTTGGGCAAGATGTTTCACCTCGTCCCTGGTCTTCAGTTTATCCATTTGCCAAGAGGGGAGGGAAACTGTCGCCCTCAGATAACGGAAGGCTCAGATCGAAGCCGTCGGAGAGGGTATTATCGGATGACATTGTATCGATGTCTGTGATAAACAGGGGACCCAGGAAACAACTGAAGCCAATCTGTTTTCATGACCTCTTACGTACCTCAACGAGTGGATCACTTAACAACCGCATATCTGCCCGAGTGAAATAGCGTTCACATCGTGTTAATGCTACGGTAGATAGAATATACGATGATTATGAAACCCTCCCACCGTCTTTAACCCGGGCCATAATTCATGACATACATTCTTAAGGGAGGTGAAATGTAAATGAAGTTATGGAAAGGTCCCTTTCGCTTTTTTCACATCACTTTTAATTTTCGAAAGGAATTCATTCCTGCCGGTCACAGCGTTCGGTGCTGTACCTGGAGGTCAAGAGAGGGAGTTGGATATTTAATGACTAACCGAATGACCTCTGCATTACCAATATGTGGCATTAATCAACATCTTGCTTCGGGGTAGCAACCTGTTGAAGAGTTCAAGAGTTGTTTTTTTATTTTTTTTCTCCCCACAATACAACACTGCACCCGAGGCTAAGGGAATCAGGCTAGATAAGAGGTATCTAAGCCAGCCCTAGTTGAGGCCCCTCTTGGTGGAATAAAGGAGGAAAAAAAGATTGGTGATGGGCAACCCAGTAGGATAGGAACACAGTGGACGGTAGGTAATCTGTGCGTGTGTGTGTGTGTGTGTGTGGGACTTACAGCTCTTTGATCAAAATCTTGGGTTTGATTATCAGAAAATCTAAGTGTTCCCAAGCGGCACATAATGTTCTCTTTGGAAATTTGAGTCAGCTATTGAAAATGCATGAAAGGTAAAGGTGCAGTAGAAAGGGTGTTTGCCCCCGGGGGTCTCTACGTTCCACCCCCTGCCAAGATTCAAGATGAGAGTACTGAATGGAGGCAGCCATGGGACCGGTCGAGAAGCAGCAACCAAATTAACCCGTCAAAGAGGAATCAGACAAAAATCGCTTCGTTTACCGGGGGACTGAGGTCCGTCAATTCAATCAATCAATCGATGGTATTTATTAAGCGTTTACTATGTGCAGACACCTGTACAAAGCACTTGGGAGAGTGTAATACCACAGAGTTAGCGTCGTCATCATCAGTGGTAGTTATTGGGAACTTACCGTGTGCAGGGAACTGTAGTAAGCATTCATTCATTCATTCAGTCATATTTATTGAGCACTTACTGTGTGCAAAGCACTGTACTAAGAGCTTGGGAGAGTACGGTACAACAACAAACAGACACACACCCCCTGCCCACAACCAGCTCACAGTCCCAAGTCTAAGCTTCTGGGAGAGTGCAATATGGCGGGAATAGCAGACACGCTACCAGCCCATAACAAGATTGCAGTCTGAGGAGAAGAATCTAGAATAATAATTTTCCAACTTAATGTGGGAAAATTCCAAGGGGTAAAATGGGATCCCAACAAAACTTGATAAGGCAAGAGATGGTCCCCACTCCTTATGTTGTCTACCACCTTAGATCACCAGGGATATTGGCCAGAGTCCTAATTACCTTTGATGACCCAAGAACACTTCTTTCACCCAAGTTTCCCATTTTCTTTTTCACTTTCACATTTCACCAGCCCTCAATAAGTGGCCCGAGAAGTATTCCATCCCCGTTCTGTACCTCAGGCTGAAGAGTGATTCAGTCCCCGGTCACCCCCCTTTCCATTCAATCAACTAGTCAATCAATAATCAATATTTAATCAATGTTATTTATTTTATAGAACAGGAGACTTATTAAGACTGGGCAGAATAGAAGCAGCGTGAATAGATTATGGGCCTGGGAGTCAGAAGGACCTGACTTCTAGTCCCAGCTCTGCCACTTGTCTGCAAGTCACTTGGGCAAGTCATATTCTTCCCCTCGACTCTATTCATCGCCATCGTTCTCGTCTGCCCGTCTCCCCCGATTAGACCGTGAGCCCGTCAAACGGCGGGGACCGTCTCTATCTGTTGCCGGCTTGTTCATTCCAAGCGCTTAGTACAGTGCTCTGCACATAGTAAGCGCTCAGTAAATACTATTGAATGAACTTAACTTCTCTGGGGTTCAGTTACCTCTTCTGCCAAATGGGGATTAAGACTGTTGGACCCATGTGGGGTATGTTACCGATTTGTACATTCCAAGCGCTTAGTACAGTGCTCTGCACATAGTAAGCGCTCGATAAATACTATTGAATGAATGAATATGGACTGTGTCCAACCTGATTATCTTGTATCTACCCCAGTGCTTAGTATAGAGCCTGGCACATAGTGAGTGCTTAACCAATACCACTCAAAAACTCAATAGAAGCAAAAGACACATTTCCCCCCACAGACTGTAAACTCACTGTGGGCAGGAAATATCTTGGTTATATTGTACTCTTCCAAGCAGTCAGTACAGTGCTCTAAACACAGTAAATGATCAATACATTTGACAGATTGAATGACTGTTCTCCAGAAGCCTCCAATTTAATGGGAGAAGAGGGAGAGCCGAATTATTTATAAATAGTGTTAACGGCAGTCCCCTCTCAGGGTCGCACCTGAGTAGTTTCCAGACCTTTACCAGTCTCGTCTACTGGAGGGAGAGTCAAGCAGAGGCCTGTCCATTCCATTCCCAGCTTGGCCAGTGGCTAGCGAGTGGAAGACAACCTGCTACAAGTCGAAATCCACCTGTGCTGCGAGGCGGCGGGAGGGGAGAGAGTCGAGGGTGGAGACTCAAGTTTACCACACGGAAGGAGGCAGGGGTAAACCGCTTCCATATTTTTACCAAGAAAACTCTCCGGATACACGACAGAACGATGGCAGGTGGAGATGGGGCGTTCTGGGAGAGATGTGTCCATGGCGTCACCATCTGTGGGAGACGACTCGACGGCAAAAGACAAGACAAGTGGTAATAGTAGTTGTTGTGATTGTATTTATTAAGTGCTTGTTGAGTGCAGAGCACTGTTCTGAGAGCTGGGAGGGAACTCACACGTGGGAATTAAGGATCGACCCTATCCCTCGTGGAGTAGGAGAAAGAAGACAGATGCAGCTGGCAATAGCAAGAGTTTAATAAACTGTACTAGATAAATTAATAATTAATAATAACAACAGTGTATTTGTTAAGTGCTCGCTATGTGCCAGGCACCGTACTCGGAGATGGATTGCTCTATTAAGACCCATCTAGATATTGTTATCAATTAATCAGTGGCATTTATCGAGCACTGACTGGGTGCAGAGTACTGTACCAAGCTCTTGGGAGAGTACTCCAGAATTAGCAGACCCGTTCCTTGCCTATACAGTCTAGAAACGAGCTATATGCGTGTTCCCCGAGAACATGAACAAGGAGTCAGAGACGGGAGAGTAGAGGAGAGTGCGGTCCGGTTAGACGATGAACTTGGGCGGAACATACATATTGATTGGTGGATGGATTGAACCCATCGGTGTGATGTCACCTCCATACTGGTCTTCTCTGGTTCCCACTCCTCAGCTTCCCTTTGTGCTCCCTGTCCTCCCACTGACTCCTTCTTGCCCAATCTGACTCCACGCCCACCGGTCAGATGGAAGCTCAATCAATGCTCTTACTTCTATGATTGGTTTGGCCACCGATGACCAACTTCTCAGTTATTCAGCAACTCTTCAGCATGGATTTCACGGTTGACCACCTGAGATTTGTCTACCTGAGACACTCAATGAGATCGTCCTCTCATCCTCCGCTCAGTCTTCCAGAGAGACACCACATACCCAGTGCCGAATGGCTCCAGAAGCAGAATGGCCTAGTGGCAAGAGCGTGGGCTTGGGCGATTGAGGTCGTGGGTTCTAATCCTGACTCCGCCACTTGTCTGCTGTGTAAACTTGGGCAAATCACTTCTCTGGGCCTCAGTTACCTCATCTGTAAAATGGGGATTGAGATCGTAAGCCCCGTGTGGGACAGGGACTGTGTCCAACCTTATTACCTTAAATAATAATAATAATAATAATGTTGGTATTTGTTAAGTGCCTACTTTGTGCAGAGCACTGGGGGAGATACAGGGTCATCAGGTTGTCCCACGTGAGGCTCACCGTCTTAATCCCCATTTTACAGAGGAGGGAACTGAGGCACAGAGAAGTTAAGTGACTTGCATTACGGTCACACAGCTAACAAGTGGCAGCGCTGGGATTCGAACCCTTGACCTCTGACTCCCAAGCCCGTGCTCTTTCCACCGAGCCACGCTGCGTCTACCCCGGCACTTAGAACAGGGCTTGACACAGGCAGCACTTGACATATAGCGTTATTATTATTATTATTATTACTATTATTATTATTGTTACCAAACCTGCACTAAGAAACTTTAGCTGATGACGGACCTGCACATTCTTACTAGATACCTGTTCTGTCTCATGCTCCCTCCCACACCTCGGTCTGGCCCTTTCCTTACCTAGAACAATTAGTCCTTCTGGACTCAGGCCAATCAGTAGAATTCACTGAGTACAGAGCACTTAACTGGGTACCTTCCATGTTCAAGGACACCGTACGGGACACTTAACCACGCCCGGACCACTAAGCTGGGCACCTTCCATGTGCAGGGACATTGTACTGGACAAGCAGCGCGGCTTAGTGGAAAGAGCACAGGCTTGGGAGTCAGAGGTCTTGGGTTCTAATCCCGGCTCCGCCGCTTGTCAGCTGTGTGACTTTGGGCGGGTCTCTTAACCTCTCCGTGCCTCAGTTACTTCGTCTGTAAAATGGAGTTTAAGACTGTGCGACCCGTGTGGAACAACCTGATTACCTTGTATCTGCCCCAGCACGTGGAACAGGGCTTGGCACATAGTAAGAGCTTAACGAATACGATCATCATCATCATCATCATTATTATTATTATTACTGGGCACACCATCACTCCAGCTGGAATTACAGAGCACAGTACAATTTCCTTGAAAAAGTTCTTTCATGTTTCATTTAATCCTCAATCGCCTTTTCGTGCATTTAGGCAAAACCTCGTTCAGGGCCGTGCTATTTTAAGTCCACTTTGGGCAACCATAGGCGTTTTCAAGATCGTTTTCCTATTGGAGACAATGAAAATCTCGGACCTGCCTTATATGCCAAATACAGGGTAGTGAATCCAAACGGATACCAAATGACCTCTGTGGAATCGTTTGGGAAACGTTCGTTTGTATTATCATTAGAAGACGAAGAATTACGGACGCTTTTTATTCTTTAGTGAGTTGGGCTATATTGCGTAGCCCGCGGCGCCTGGCATTTTATGTTTCTTAAATAGCTTTATTATGTGGATTAACTTGGTCTTGGACGCCATTTAGTGGCTTCTCTTGGGCAAATAGAAGGGAATTTTTCACCTGTTAAAGTGGCTCAAATTTGTTTCCATAACAACGGCTTTGTTACGTTTCCTCCTCGGTTTCCTTCTTTGTCAACTAGCTTCTCGGTTTAGCTTTATCTCTAATACGGACTGTCACAGGTTCCTAGATTGATTATCTACCTGTTTCTAAATCCTCCCTCTTGTGCATATAATGATATCTCTTGCCCGAAGAACCGGTAGTGAAGCTTATAATTACCTCCGTGGGTGCCTTGGAAAGTCTTGTACACGTTCGGAAGGAGGTCCTCCCAAAGAGGCTACCAAAATTTCCATGAATTCTAAGAAGACCTAGGTAAGCACATATATTGAAAGTAGAATTTGCCTCTGGCAGTTGTTACCTTACAACCTCTTCCTTGATTGGAATCACAGGACTGACTGTAGGAAAGGACTCTGCGTTCTTTGACCCAAAGCGTTACCTTGATTCCGTTGTCAAGGCTGTGGTCACTGAGCGATGACTAGTGAGGAGAACATGGCCTGCGTCTGTCACTTGCCTGCGCTGGCGTGTTCCCCAGTTGCTGTGCCTTCGTAAATTACGTCTTGCACATTGGAGAAGAGGTATGGCCTAGTGAGAGAGCCCGGGCCTGAGAGTTAGAAGGAGGCCTGAGAGTTAGAAGGACCTGGGTTCTAATTCTGGCTCTGCCACTGGCCTGCTCCATGACCTTGGGCAAGTCGCTTATTATCTCTGAGCCTCAGTTATCTCATCATCGTCCTAATAATTGTGGTGCTTGTTAAGTGCTTACTATTTGCTAGGCACTGTTCTAAACCCTGGGGTAGATATAAGGTAATCAGGTTGGACGCGGTCCATGTCCCTCATGGGGCTCATCGTCTCGATCCCCATTTTACAGATGAGATAACTGAGGCCCATAGAAGTGAAGTGACTTGCCCAAGGTCACACAGCAGATGTGGCAGAGCCGGGATTAGAATCCAGGCCCGTGCTCTTTCTACTAGACCGTGCTGCTTTTGTATAGGCCACGCCGCTTCTCTCATCCGTAAAATGGGGATTGGGACTGTGAGCCCCGCATGGGACATGGACCGTGTCCAACCTTATTAGCTTGTATCTACCCCTGCCCTTAGTCCAGTGCCTGGAATAGAGTAAGCGCTTAAAAAATACCATAAAGAAACAAAACCAAAAAAAAATCACCGAATTGGCCTGTTTTAAACACACCCGGTCTCCTGTCCTTGCTCCTGTCCCACTAGAACCCAGTCCACACACTTGACTCCTCTAATACCATTCTATGCACGGTGTCTTCTTCTTGTCTCCCCATCGACCCCTTATTCACACGCTCCCTCCCGTCTCCCCCTTCACATCCTCCAGATTCTCCCAAGTTCTACTAAAATCATATCCCTTCCAGGATAAATTTGATTGACTGACTGACTGACTGACTGGAATGTTTGATGACTTCCTCCCCTGACGTCCCCAGAATTTATGGAAATTCACACGCTCCCTCCCGTCTCCCCCTTCGCATCCTCCAGATTCTTCCAAGTTCTACTAAAATCATATCCCTTCCAGGATAAATTTGATTGACTGACTGACTGACTGGAATATTTGATGACTTCCTCCCCTGACGTCCCCAGAATTTATGGACATATCCTGCTGCTAATGAAATATTTTTATAATCAGTCCTGTTACGACTTTAAACACATAAAATTTGCAATCTGTTTTTTCTTTTTCCACAGTTCACCGCGTCCAACCCGATTTGGTTGTATCTGCCTCAGTGCTTAGTACAGTGCCTGGCACGGAGAAGCAGCGTGGCTCAGTGGAAAGAGCCCGGGCTTGGGAGTCGGAGGTCGTGAGCTCGAATCCCAGCTCCGCCATTTGTCAGCTGTGTGACTGTGGGCAAGTCACTTCACTTCTCTGGGCCTCAGTTACCTCATCTGTAAAATGGGGATTAACTGTGAGTCTCACGTGGGACAACCTGATTACCCTCTATATACCCCGGCGCTTAGAACAGTACTCGGCACATGGTAAGCGCTTAACAGATACCAACGTTATTACGTAGTAAGCACTTGACAAATACCTCAGTTATTCTAATAATTATTTTTATTACTTAGAAAAATGAGTAACTATAGTATTTATTAAGTGTTTATTATGATCCAAACACAATACTAAGCCCCGGGGTAGATACGACACAATCAAATTAGACACCGTCCCTGTTCCACACTGGGCTCACAGTCTAAGGGAGAGGGAGAACAGGTATTTAACCTCCATTTTATAAATGAGGAAACTGAGGCATAGATAACTTAAAGGACTTGTCTAAGGTCACTTCTCAGGTAAGTGGCAGAGCTGGGATCGGAACCCAGGTTTCCTGACTTCCAGGTCACGCTAAACCCAATGGGTCCTTTGACAAAGAAGGGAAAAGTTAATAAAGTGAATCGAACAGCAGTTTCCTCATATTCTTTCCCTAGGTTAATGTAATCATTTCGATTATTAGAGGGAGTGAAGCCGAGTTTACGGAAAATAACCTGTAAGGATCATAATTGCATATACTTGGAAAGATGGTGTGCATTTGTACATTCGTTTCTTCTGACATAATATCACATTCCAACCAGACACGCACTGTCAGAGGAACATTCCTTAAATCCCTGGCGGTGTCCTAATCAATCGATCAACCCGTCACTCGATCGTTGTTATTTACTGGACACTTAATGAGTGCAGAAAGCTGTGAGAAGCAACCTGGCTTAGTGAGAAGCAGCACGGCATAATGGTTAGAGCAGGGGCCCGGGAGTCAGAAGGTTACGGGTTTTAATCCCGGTTCTGCCATTTGTCTGCTGTGTGACCTCTTGTGACCTTGGGCAAGTCACTTGACCTCTGTGTGCCTCAGCTACTACGTGGGACAGGGACTGTGTCCGACCTGATTTGCTTGTTTCTACCTCGGCACTCAGTACAGTGCCTGGCACATAGTAAATGCTTAACAGATATCATAATTTTATTAATGATCAGTACATGTATTAATATGCGATGCAATCTATTGATGTAATGAACGTGTAATTATATTATTGATATCATAGTAATAAATACTTGGGAAAATATAACACGACAGAGTTGAGAGACAAGATCCTCGCCCTGCAGCGTGGCTCGGTGGAAAGAGCCCGGGCTTGGGAGTCAGAGGTCACTGGTTCAAATCCAGGCTCCGCCGCTCGTCAGCTGTGTGACCGTGGGCAAGTCGCTTCACTTCTCGGTGCCTCGGTTACCTCATCTGTACAATGGGGATTGAGACTGTGAGCCTCATGGAGGACCAAGTGATCACCCTGCATCTACCCCAGCGCTTAGAACAGTGCTCGGCACAAAGTAAGCGCTCAACAAACGCCAACATCATTACTGTTATTATTACAGTCTAGTGGAGGAAACAGACATTGAAGGGAAATGGCCAAATATCAAGAGAGTCATTCAACTGTATTTACGGAAAGCTTACTACGTGCAAAGCACTGTACTAAGGGCTTGGCGGAGTGCGATATAATAATAAATAGACACATTCCCTGCCCACGCTGTGCTCACAGACATAAGTGCTGGGAGCCCGGGGTGGGGTGAGTATCTAAGTACTTAAAGAGTACAGCTCCAAGTGTATAGATAATGCGGAAGGGAAGGTGAATAAAGTCGGGGAAAAGAGAAGTTAATCAGTGAAGACATCTCGGAGAGGCCCGATTTGAGTTTGACTTGGAAGATGGAGAGAGTGTGGATCTGGCAGATATGAAGTTCCAGGCCAGAGGGAGAACAGGAATGCTTAGCGTGGCTCAGTGGCAAGAGCCCGGGCTTTGGAGTCAGAGGTCATGGGTTCGAATCCCGGCTCGGCCACTTGTCAGCCGTGTGACTGTGGGCGAGTCACTTCACTTCTCGGTGCCTCGGTTACCTCATCTGTAAAATGGGGATGAAGACTGGGAGCCCCACGTGGGACAACCTGATCCCCCCGTGTCTACCCCAGCGCTTAGAACGGTGCTCGGCACGTAGTAAGCGCTTAACAAATACCAACATTGTTATCATTATTAGTACGGCGCTCTGCACACAGTAAGTACTCACTAAATATGACCGATTGATCGATCGGGCAGGGGATCGTCGGCAAGAGAGATAAGATGGAGGCACAGTGAGTAGGTTGGGGATACGGTGAGCGACTGGATTTATACAAAACTGCAAGTGAAGATGCTTCTACTTTATTTATTTATGCACTCATTTTTTCTTGTTACCAGATGTAGCTATAATTTTCCTCCTGCTCCCACCGTAGGTATATTACCTCTCCTTGCCTGCAAGCAATCTTGAGGGCAGAGCCTGTGTCTTTCTTTCATTGTATTACTTCAGGTGCTCAGTACAGAGAAGCAGCGCGGTTCAGTGGAAAGAGCCCGGGCTTCGGAGTCAGAGGTCATGGGTTCGAGTCCCGGCTCTGCCACCTGTCGGCCGTGTGACTGTGGGCGAGTCACTTCACTTCTCTGTGCTTCAGTTGCCTCATCTGGAAAATGGGGGTTAACCGTGGGCCTCACGTGGGACGACCTGATGACCCCGTATCTCCCCCAGCGCTTAGAACAGTGCCCTGCACATAGTTAGCGCTTAACGAATACCAACATTATTATTATTATTACAGTGGTCTGCACTCAGCAGATCCTCAGTAAGTCCCGTAGATGAAGTGAATGAAAGAAATGGAAGGGAAACAGTAAGGTGGGAAGAGGAAGAATCATGACAGTGAGACATAAGGAAAGAAAAACGTGGGTTCTAGGAATCTAAAAGGGGAAAAGACACAGATAGTCCTGTTCCAAAAAGAATCACTGGAAAGAAATCGTAAGAAAGTTCTGGCAGAGGCCTTCTGTCTAGCTTCGGTGGCCCCTCCTCAATCAATCAATCAATCAAACATAGTTATTGATCTCTTACTGTGTTCAGAGTAGTAAGGGCTTGGGAGAGTACTCTATAGAGTATATAGAGAAGCAGCGTGGCTCAGTGGAAAGAGCCCGGGCTTGGGAGTCAGAGGTCATGGGTTCGAATCCCAGCTCCGCCACTTGTCAGCTGTGTGACTGTGGGCGAGTCACTTCACTTCTCTGGGCCTCAGTGACCTCATCTGTCAAATGGGGATTATCTGTGAGCCTCACGTGGGACCACCTGATCACCCTGCATCTACCCCAGCACTTAGAACAGTGCTCTGCAAATAGTAAGTGCTTAACAAATACCAATATTATTATTATTATTACTATATACCAATAGAGCACACACGTTCCCTGCCCACAGTGGACTTACAGTCTAGAGGGTGATCTTACAGCAGCTGGTAAACTGGTCGTGCTAAAGTTGATTGCTTTGCCTGATCCAAGAAGTGGTCTGGACCCAGCATTTCTCAGGAACTGATCAGTCAATACAATCAGTCAGTGGGGTGTATTGAGCACTTACTGTGGGCAGAGTAATAATAATAATAATAATGTTGATATTCGTTAAGCGCTTACTATGTGCAGAGCGCTTTTCTAAGCGCCGGGGTAGATACGGGGTCATCGGGTTGTCCCGCGTGAGGCTCACAGTTAATCCCCATTTTACAGATGAGGGAACCGAGGCACAGAGAAGTGACTTGCCCACGGTCACACAGCTGACAAGTGGCAGATCTGGAATTCGAACCCATGACCTCTGACTCCCGAGCCCGGGCTCTTCCCTCTGCGCCACGCTGCTTCTCATACTTGGGAGAGTCCAATACCACAGTGTTGGTTGAAACATTCCCTCTCCACAAGGAGCTTAGTATAGCACCTGGTAATAAAAATAATAATAATAATGATAATCTCGATAAGAATTGTGGTATTTATTAAGCGCTTGCTATGTGCCAGGCACTGTTCTAAACACTGGGGTAGGGACAAGCAAATTGGGGTTCAGAGTCTTAATCCCCATTTTACAGACGAGGGAACTGAGGCCCCCGAGAAGTTAAATGACTTGCCCAAGGTCACTCAGCAGACATGGCCGAGGCGGGGTTAGAACCCGAATTCTTCCGATTCCCAGGCCTCTGCTCTTTCCGCTAGGCGACACTGCTTCTCTTAGTAAGCAGTTCGCAAATACAGTAGAAGATAAAAAGGAGCTCAGAGTCCAGAGTATGAGTCAAGTCACCCCTTCAGCAGTGAATATCCAGAAAGTGACTTCAAAACTGGGTTGGATCCTCTTTCAAAGCCCAGGGAAGTAGAGGCCCAGTCGGTTAGTGACCGGTCCGAGATCCCCCGGTGAAGTCACCAGCACCTGGGACAAGGATGGAAGTTGTCTGGGCAAGAAGCCGGACCTGCTTTTGTGTTTAAGGGGCCTTGAAAGCAGCAGGCCACCAACCTTCAATTATTCAACGACGTGGAAAGTAAAGGGGCTGGACGACCCTATTTAATAATCATTAGCCCTTTGGGTAACCCATCCCTCTCTTTCTTATGGTATTTGTTAAGTGCCCACTATGTGCCAGGCACTGCTGTAAACACTGGGGAAGATACGCGCTGATCGGTTTGGATATAGTCTATTTCTCACGTGGGGATCACAGTCTTGATCCCCATTTTACAGATGAGGTAACTGGCCCAGAGAAGATAAGTGACTTGCCCAAGGTCACACGGCAGACAAGCGGCAGAGCTGGGATTAGAACCCAGGGCCTTCTGACCCCCCCCCAGACGCATGCTTTATCCACTAGGCCATGCTGCTTTTCGTATGTTTAAAAGTAGGCGAATGTTTTTATTTCTAATGGGGCCATTCATTCGTTCAATCCTATTTATTGAGCACTCACAGCGTGCAGAGCACTGTACTAAGCGCTTGGGAGAGGACAACATATAACAGTAGACACATTCCCTGCCAACAACAAGCTTACAGTCTAGAGGGCTTTTGATAGAGTCCAAACAATGTCTGGAAATCATTCTCCTTTTCACTGTCTCTATCTCTGATCAGATCCTACAAAGACTTCGATAGTTTTATGTCACCGGTTGCTGTCGGCTTTGACTGTAGCTGTAATCAATCAATCAATCGCATTTATGGAGGACTTTCTGCATGCAGAACACTGAATTAAGCATTTGAGAAAGTACAGTATGACGGAGTTGTTCTCTCCCCTCAAGGAGCTTACCGTCTGAGCTCATTCTATATGCTCCCGTCTTCTTTCCTTAGCACTCTCTCAAACGGAGGACAAAGATGGCCCTTATAGAGAAGTAATATTCCCCACAGAGAAGCAGCGTGGCTCAGTGGAAAGAGCCCGGGCTTGGGAGTCAGAGGGCATGGGTTCGAATCCCGGCTCCGCCACTTGTCGGCCGCGTGACTGTGGGCGAGTCACTTCACTTCTCTGTGCCTCAGTTCCCTCATCTGGAAAATGGGGATTAACCGTGAGCCTCACGTGGGATGACCTGATGACCCTGTATCTCCCCCAGCGCTTAGAACAGTGCTCTGCACAAAGTAAGTGCTTAACGAATACCAACATTATTATTATTATTATTATTATTACAGTTAGCTCCCGGACAAAGCATGAGAAGTAGTGATGCCTAGTGGATAGAACACGGCGGTAGAAACGGTGTGGCTTAGTGGATAGAGCACAAGTTTGGGAGTCAGAAGGACCTGGGCTCTAATCCCGGTGCTCCACCACTTTTCTGCTGTGTGACCTTGGGCAAATCACTTAACTTCTCTGCACCCCAGTTACCTCATCTGTAAAATGGGGATCAAGAGCGTGAGCCCTATTTGCGACGAGGATTGTGTCCAACCTGATTATTTTGGATCTACCCCAGTGCTTAGAACAGTGCTTGGCACAGAGTAAGTGCTTAATAAGTATTGTTATTATTTAGGAGTCTCAAGGATCAAGGTTCAAATCCCAGTTCTGCCACTTGTCTGCCATGTGACCTTGGGCAACTTATTTAACCTCTCTGGGCCTCGGTAAACTCATCTGTAAAGTAAGATTGATTAAGATTGAACCCCAGGTGGGACATGGATTATGTTCAACCTGATTAGCTTCCATCTACCTCAGCGCTTAGTACAGTGCCTGGCACATAGTAAGCACTTAACAAATACCTTTAAAAAACAAACACTTTGAGGGTCTTAAGCCAACAGGAGAAAATGACAAAGTGACTCTCATTGTTCCTGGAGTGTTTTTTTAAAAATTTTAAACCTGTTCTAAAATACAACAGGGTGTTCTATGCTTCCCTCTCGCTATTAACATTTTTGTTCAGGTTCCAGACCTTTCCTGGATTTTGGAAGAAATGTCTTTTAAAAAGACTAGAATCTCTTATCTCTTTGAAGCCGGGTATAAAAAAAATGCTACACGTGGACGGGTGGGAATTTAAAAAGCAGTTAGCTCAAGGCAAGAGAGTTCGTTATACATCAGACATCTGACTGACCATATTTACATGGGTCCATTTAAGAACAAACCAAAAAAATCCACTCAGTGTTTCCTAAAGGCATCACAAAACTTGGGCAAGCTGCCCGATTCTTCAAGTTGGAGATCTTTCCCTTTTATTTTCTGCTTCTGGGCTGGAAGCAGAAGAGGAAATGGCAGGTAATAATAGGAATTTCTTCAGCCCAGTGTCACATTCGGGTGTAAATTGAGTAATAAAATATTCCAGGTGGATTTTCCTTTCAACTATGCAATTAGCTCTTCTTTTTATAGTGTTCATCCATCTTTCACCTCGCCCCGTGGCTAACGTGTGGTGTGTGATCTCAGGTAGTAATTTAATTAAGGACATATAAGGAAGGTCTTGTAGGCTTAGAGAGCTACTGTTAGTCATACCCACTTTTCCGAAACGCGACACATGAGATTTAGGACATTCAATCCTCATAGAGTAATGTTCCTTGGAGCCACTCCTGACAGAATCGTTGACCAGATACTCATTTTGAGGACTCAGAGCCGCTAGAGATTTTGGAGGAACAAGCAACCCTACTGTGACTTGGTATACTTTCCAAATAGGGACAGATTGCTTTGAACCTGAAAAAAGGAGTGAGGTGATCACTCAGTTGGTGGTATTTATTGAGCACTGACTGTGTGCTAGAGCATTGTACCAGGCACTTGAGAGAGTACAGTATACACATCGGAGAAGCAGCGTGGCTCAGTGGAAAGAGCACGGGCTCTGGAGTCAGCGGTCATGAGTTCGACTCCCGGCTCTGCCACTTGTCAGCTGTGTGACTGGGGGCGAGTCACTTCACTTCTCTGTGCCTCAGTTCCCTCATCTGTAAAATGGGGATTAAGACTGCGAGCCCCACGTGGGACGACCCGATTCCCCTGCGTCTCCCCCAGCGCTTAGAACAGTGCCCTTGCACGTAGTAAGCGCTTAACAAATACCAACATTCTTATTCCCTGCCCTCAAGGAGCTTACAGTCTAGAGGAGGGAGACAGGCATTATTAGTATAAATATAAATGAATTACAGATGTGTACATTAGTGCTGGGGGGCGGGGGGGGGGGATGCATAAATGGGTCAAAGCCCTTTTGCAAGGGTGACACGGAAGGGAGAGGAAGTAGGGGAAATTAGGGCTTTGCTGGGGAAGGTCCCTTGGAGGAGATGCGATTTTAATCAAGCTAAAGCTCTCAAGGTGGAGAGAGCAGAGTCTGTCAGATATGAAGGAGAAGGGAGCTCCGGGCCAGTGGCCGGACTTTGGCGAGGAACTGTTGGCTCGATAGAGGAGATTGAGGTATAGTGAGTAGGTTGGTATTATTCGTTCATTCGATAGTATTTATTGAGCGCTTACTATGTACAGTGCGCTGTACTAAGTGCTTGGAGTGTGCAGTTCGGCAACAGATAGAGACTATTCCTGCCCAATAACGGGCTCACAGTCTAAATGGGGGAGGAGTCAAGTGAGAGTCAAGTGGGTCATAATAGGAAATGGGCGAGGTGAGATGGTAGGAGACAAGGCGACTGCTTTAAAGCCAACAGTAAGGAGTTTTTGTTTGATGTGGCGGGGGATGGGTTAACTCGAGAGATTTCAGCAATGTAGCTGCTTCAAGTTCAACTCTTGTAACCTCAAGCCGCAGCAGCATACTCTAGAAAGTCCCTTTGATCTCCTGTGGGATGGAGGAGGGGAGGAGGGATTCCTCGAAGCAGGGCCTTCTCTTTTTGGATTCTCTCCGATCATTTCTCTATTCTCCCCTTCTTGCCCGGAAGCTCCTCGTGGGCAGGGAACTTGTCTTGGAACTCTGTTTAATTGCACTGTTCCAAAACCTTAGTACGGCGCTCTGCACACGGCACTCAAAAAAGAGATTGATTTCTCTTCCCTTTCCCTGCCCGCTTCACTCCGAGCTCAACAAATCTTGGAACGTGCTGGGAAAGAAAAGAAAATGTGTTCCAGGGAAATGGAGTTAGCCCTGCTGGTCCCCTCCCCTGCAGGGATTATAATAATGATAATAATGATATTTGTTAAGTGCTTACTATGTGCCAGGTACTGTATTAAGCACTGGGGTGGGTACAAGCAACTTGGGTTGGACACAGTCCCTGTCCCACATGATGCTCACAGTCTCCATCCTCATTTTCCAGATGAGGTGACTGAGGCCCAGAGAAGTGAAGCGACTTGCCCAGGGTCACACAGCAGACAAGGGGCAGAGCTGGGACTCCCAGGTCCGTGCTCTATCCACCACGTCATGCTGCTTGTCAGGACATGGGTCTCTTGAGGGCAGGAGCACCAGATGGGGAGCAAGGATTGGGAGAGTAGCACAGTGCTCAGGGAGCCCCACCCGCCTGCCCGTTGCCTCCGAGTGTTCCTTCCTGGAACTTCCTCCCAGCTCAGCATTCCAAGCCCTTTCCCTCCCAACCTTCCAAGCCTTCTGAAATCCAGTCTCCCCCTGGGAGAATTTTCCCCAACTGATTTCCATCGTCCCCGATCATCCCATTCCATCAGTAACCCTTAACGCTTATGAGTAGATCTGTGCATTTATTCAATTCATTGACTCATTTATTGTTCTTAAATCAGGAAGCAGCATGGGCTAGTGGAAATAACAATAATGATCACATTTGTGAAGCCCTTACTATGTAGGTAACTGAGGCACAGAGAAGCTAAGTGACTTGCCTAAAGTCACACAGCCGATAAGTGGCGGAGCTGGGATTAGAACCCACGACGTCTGACTCCCAAGCCCGTGCTCTTTCCACTGAGCCACGTTGTTTTCGGTCTGGGAGTCACAGGAATTGAGTTCTAGTGCCAGTTTTGCCATTTGTCTGGAGCGTGGCCTTGGGTAAGTCACTTCACTTCTCCTTATCTGTGAAAGGAGGATTAAGACTGTGAGCCTCATGTGGGACAGGGACTGGGTCCAACCAGAGCAGCTTACTAGGTGCCCAGCGCGTAATAAGTGCTTAACAAATATAACGACAACAACAAGTTCACTTCTTGGTGCCTCAGTTCCCTCATCTGCAAAATGGGGATTCAGTATCGGTTCTCTCCCGATCTATATGTGAGCCCTACGTGGGACCTGATAATCTTCTAACTCTGCCGGTGCTTAGTACAGTGCTTTCCACAAAGTAAACGCATAAGAAATACCGCAGTTATTATTCACTTTTGCTTGTGTTTTTTGTCAGTAAAGTGCTCTGCAAATAGTAGGCACATAAATACCACAGTTATTATTCATTTTTGCGTATATTTTATATTACCAGTTGCGTCCGATTTCCCTCTTGTTCCCACTCTATAAGTATATCACCTGTATCTGTCTCTCACTTCTATTTGATTGTAAGGTCCAGGGGGCAGGACTATGTTTCTTCTTTTGTAATAATAATAATAATAATTGCGGTATTTGTCAAGTGTTTACTATGTGGCAAGCACTGTTCTAAGAACTGGCAAGATACAAGATGACCAGAGACAAGCCCCGTCCCACACAGGGCTCATAGACCAAGTAGGAGGGAGAACAGGTTTTGAATCCCCATTTTCCAGATGAGGTAATGGAGGCACGGAGAAATGAAGTGACCTACCCAAGGTCACACAGCACACAAACATGCTGTGTGACCGAGCCAGGATTAGAACCCTGACTCCCAGACTGCTCTTTTCACTAAGCCACGCTGCTCCTCAAGTGCTCACTGGAGTGTTCTGAACACCATAAACTCCCGGCGCAGTGCTTAGCTCTCAGTAGCCGCTCAGTAGCTACTATTAAATGTGCCCAACCGGATTTGCTTGCATCCCTGCAGCACTTAGTACAGTGCCTGGCACACGGTAAGTGCTTCACAAATGCTCTATTGCTAATGCTCCTCTAATGCCAACCTTTTTGCTCTACCTAGATCTCGTCTATCTTGCCGCCGACCCCTTGTTCACGTCCTCCCTCTGGCCTGGAACCCCCTCCTTTCTCAAATCCAACGGACATTTACTCTCCCCCACCTCCAAAGCCTTATTGAAGGCGCACCTCCTCCAAGAGGCCTTCCTTGACTAAACTCTGCTTCCGTCTTCTCCCACTCCCTTCTTCGTCACCTTGACTTGCTCCTTTATCCATCCCCCTGCCCAGCCCCACGGCACCTATGTACATATTTGTAATTTATTTATTTACATTAATGTCTGTGTCCTCCTCTAGACTGGAAGTTCGCTGTGGGCGGGGAATGTCTATCATTTACTGTTACATCCTACTCTCCCAAGCGCTTAGTACAGTATTCTGTACACGGTAAGCGCCCAATAAATATGCTTGAATGAATGAATGGAGCAGCACAATTATCAATGAATTAATGCCTGAATTCATTCATTCAATCGTATTTATGGAGCGCTTCCCGTGTGCAGAGCACTGGACTAAGCTCTTCAATGTCCTGGTCCCTGCATCCTTCAAGGGATGGTCCCGTATCTCACCACTGACCCCTCAGCCACGTCCTCCCTCTGGCCTGGAACTCCCTCCCCCTTCATATCCACCGGGCCGTCTCTCTCCCCACCTTCAAAGCTTTATTAAAATCACATCCCCCAATTGAGCCCTCTCTGCTTCATGTCTGCTGTGTGACCTTGTACAGGTCACTTTACTTCTACGGGCCTCAGTTACCTCACCTGTAAAATGGTGATTGAGACTGTGAATTCCACGTGGGACAAGGACTGTGTCCAACCTGATTTACTCGTATCCGCCCCAGCGCTCAGTACATTCCTGGGTGCATAGTAAGCACTTAACAGATACCACAGTTATTATTATTATTGCTATTTCCCCTACTCCCTCTCCTTTCTGCCTCTTCCTAGAACTTGGATTTGCTTCCTTTATTCAGTGCGCCTCATTTCCGCAGCACTTATATACATATCCATAATTTATTTTAATATCTGTCTCCCCCTCTAGATTGTAAATTCATTGTGGGCAGGAAACACGTCTACCGACTCCGCTAGATTATACCCTCCCAAACCTTTAGTATAGTATCCTGCACACACTAAGTGCTCAATAAATGCAATTTATTATTTGACTAAATTGAATTTACAGTAAGAACAGGAATAGGAAACATTAGTCAGTCTATCGTATTTATTGAGCACTTACTCTGTGCAGAGCACCATACTGAGCACTTGGGAGAGTACAGTGTAACAATATAACAGACACATTCCCCGCCCACAACAAGCTTACAGTCTAGAGGGGGACACAGACATTAATATAAATAAATAAAATTGCAGGTATGTACATAAGTCCTGTGGGATTGGTGGAGGGGGGGCGGTGAATAAAGGGAATAGGTCAGGGCGACGCAGAAGGGAGCGGGAGCAGAAGAAAGGAGGGCTTAGTCAGGGAAGGCCCCTTGGAGGAGATAGGGAGAGTAATTGTGCGTCAGATATGAAGAGGGAGGGCGTTTCAGGCCCGAAATGGGACTTGGGTGAGAGGTCGGCGGTGAGATAGAGGAGATGGAGGAATAGTGAAAAGGTTGGCATTAGAAGAGCAAAGTACGAGGGCTGGGTTGTTGGTAGGAGAGTAGTGAGGTGAGGTAGGAGGAGGCAAGGCGATTGAGTGCTTTAAAGCATCAAAACATTAGCATGGATGTGTCTTAGTGTGATGAAATTGCTGATCGACGGTAAAAATACAACTCCCTTCTAGGGACTTTTACATCGCCCGGCACCTTCCTTGAGTCAAGAGGAAATGTCCGTATCTTGTCAGACATCCAGGACATAGTTAGGGAAACGACGGTTGGTTAGCCCATGCTGAACATCAGGGCTCAAATCTGGGGAAGGAAATTGAAAAGTCACTCTCAGAGTCTCCATCAATTACTTCTGTCCTCAAGTTGATGAGGCAGCCTACATTTCGGAGGGAACCCGTCTGCTGCGTGACCTTGGGCACGTCACTTCAATTGTCTGTGCTTCAGTTACCTCATCTGCGAATTGGCGATTAAGGCTGTCTGCTCCCTGTGGGACATGGACTGTATCCAACCTGATTAGTTTCTATCTAAACTAGTGCTTAGTTCAACGTCTGGCACACAGTAAGTGCTTAACAAATACCGTTAAGAAATAGAGAGCAGTTTCCATGTGCTCTGCACAGAGTAAGTGCTCAATAAATATGATTGACTGATATTTCCTTTTACTGTTCTTACTTTAAATCCAATTTAGTCAAATGATAAATTGTACTTATTGAGCACTTAGTGTGTGCAGGATACTATACTAAAGGTTTCGGGAGGGTACAATTTAATGGAGTGGGTAGATGCGTTCCCTGCCCACCATGAATTTACAATCTAGAGGGGGAGACAGTTTCCTCTTCTCCTTCAGTGTTTATTCAGTACTGTGCATTAGGTGCCTACGATATGAATCCATGAATAGTCGGTTCTTTCGAGGCTCGTTTTCATTAAGTATTTCTTATAGTATTCTTCCCCCAAGTGCTCTGCACCCAGTGAATGGTCAATAAATATGATTTATTGATTGATTGATTGATTGATACTATGTTCCTAGAACCTGCTCTTCTAATAACATAAGTCCGGATACAACATTAAGCAGTGGAAGAAGGCAGTGGCTCCTCCAATGCCGACCTTCTCACCGTACCTCGATCTCATCTATCTCATCGCCGATGCCTGGAACACCCTCCCTCCTCATCTCCAACAGATAATTACTCTCGCCTGCTTCAAAGCCGTGTTTGAAGGCACTTCTCCTCCGAGAGGTCTTCCCGATCTAAACTCTCTTTTCCTCTTCTCCCATTCCCTTCTGTGTCACCCTGACTCGCTCTCTTTATTCATCTCCTCTCGCTGCCCCCAGCCTCACAGCGCTTAATGCGCGTATCGGTAATTTATTTATATTAATGATGTCTCCTCCTCTAGACTGTAACCTTGTTGTGAGCAGGGAATGTGTCTGTTACAGCGTTCTGTTGTACTCTCCCAAGCATTTAGCACAGTGCTCTGCACACAGTAAGTGCTCGATAAATGCGATTGACAGAAAAAGCAGTTTGGCCAAGGCATGAATACCTCAGTGTGGCTTTATGAGACTATGAAATTATTGGAATTTATCTCCTGCAATATGGGATAACTGACTGAACTGGACAGTCAAAAACACTGTAGTGAGCAGTTACTTTGAGCAGAACACTGTACTGAGTGCTTCCGTGTGCAGAACACTGTCCTGGGGTCCCACAGTGTGCAGAACACTGTCCCGGGGTCCCACAGCGTGCAAAACGCTGCACTGTGTCCAAGAGGATGTATTAGGTGGTTTGGAGATCATTAAGATGACACAGAGACATTGCCGGGCCCTCAGAGAGTTTACTGTCTAATGGAGGCTCTAAAAAGATGGGTACTACAAAGAAGCAAAAAAGATCCCTTCTCAGGGCCAGGTTGGAGAGGAAAGAGGCTCTCAGGCAGAAGTAGAGCTTAAAAGGAAAACTCCCCTTTTTATAGAGCTCAACTAAAAGCCTTCAAGTGTTTCCCAATGAACTTCCATTACAGCATTCCATAATGTATCCTTAGCCTTTGCGTATTCATTGATGTGGTCAGTTATTTATTCCCTTTTTCATTTTTGCCTACACTTTTTGACACCATATGTAGCCGTATTTCTCTTTCCTGCTCTTGTCTTATACCTTCAAGTGACTCATAGCGACGCCATGGACACATCTCTCCCAGAACGCCCCACCTCCATCTGCAGTCGTTCTGGTAGCGTATCCATCGAGTTTTCTTTGTAAAACTATGGAAGTGGTTTACCATTCGACCCCCTCCCATGCTGCTGCTGCCCAGCATAGGTAAGTTTTGACTTGTAGCAGATTGCCTTCCACTGGCTAGCCACTACCCAAGCTAGGAATTGAATGGATATGTTTCTGCTTGACTCTCCCTCCCCTAGTCAAGACTGATAGAGTACTGGAAACTCTCCAGGGGTGACCCTGAGAGGGGGCTTCCTGCTCTAACTATATATAATTCATTCATTCATTCAGTAGTGTTTATTGAGCGTTTACTATGTGCAGAGCACTGTACTAAGCGCTTGGAACGAACAAGTCGGCAACAGATAGAGACGGTCCCTGCCGTTTGACGGGCTTACGGTCCGATCGGGGGAGACGGACAGACGAGAACGATGGCGATGAATGGAGTCGAGGGGAAGAACGTCTCGTAAAAACAATGGCGACTAAATAGAATCGAGGCGATGTACATCTCATTAACAAAATAAATAGGGTGATGAAAATATAGACAGTCGAGCGGACGAGTACGGTGCCGAGGGGACGGGAAGGGAGAGGGGGAGGAGCAGACGGAGGTGGGGGGAAAAGAGGGTTAAGCTGCGGAGAGGTGAGTGGAGGGAGAAGAGGAGCTCGGTCTGGGAAGGCCTCTTGGAGGAGGTGAGTTTTAAGTAGGGTTTTGAAGAGGGGAAGAGAATCAGTTATAAATCATCAAAGTATTTTTGTGAATGCTTATCATGTGCTCAGCACTTTACTAAGTTCTTAGAACAGCAGAGTACAGCAGTTTGCAGATATGTTCCCTGCCCATAATGAACTTACAGGCTAGAGGGGGACACAGACATTAAAATAATTACAGATAGGTATATAAGTGCTGTGCTATAATAGTGTACATCCATACAATGTGCATCTACTAGTCTCTCCTATTATATTCAAAATTCCTGGAGGGCACCGATTATCAATTAATCAATCCTATCTACTGAGCACTTACTGTGTGCAGGACGCTGTATTAAACACTTGGGAGAGTACAGCACAGCAATTAATATGAGACACATTCCCTGCCCACAGCGAACTTACAATCTAGAAGATTGTATCTTCTAGTTTTACCGGGCTCTTACAGTCCAGTGCCTTGCGAATAGAAGGCATCTAGTTCAGTGCTGTGTAGATGCTCAGAAAATATGAATGACCGGATGAATTAGTGAATGAAGAATGAGCATATCTTGTTCCAGCTCCTCAAAAGCGGTCGGCCATCTCGACTGAAGCTCCATCCCGCAGACAATCCTCCTACCTTCTCCTTAGCCCTTGGGGAACTTTCTAGAAAAGAGCCTGCCCCGACAGAGCCCTACAGAAGGAACGGGATGACCAAGACAGTCCTCCGTGGCCCAGTGTCGAATAGATTTAAAAATTCGGACTTAAAAACATTGCCTCGGTGGCAGATAATCTCTTTCTATTACCCATTTTTTTCCCCGAGCACCTTTGTTCCTGTCAACTCGATCCATGTGTGACTCGCTAAATTGTTCCTTTGGAAAGATCAAAATGTAAAAGCTGCCATCAACCCCAGGCTAAATCCATCCAGATGTCATGTTTTATGACTCCACTGTTGGTGCCAGGCAGAACCTTCCAGTCTGTTGAATTTCAGTGGTGGTTCAAAGTGGTTAAATCCAGATGAGGAAGGACTCCAATGTGTTTAATTGTATTGGATGGGCATTTATATGTCGCTAGTCCGTAGATGTTTGTCTGGAACAAATGTTCTGCCCTTTGCTAAGTAAGGGATGAGATGACAAGGACCCATTGTCGTTCCTTATATTTAACCATAACCTTACGTTAACCCTAAAAGGCTTCATGAGTATTCTCTCTATTAAGAGATAGCTCTCTATATAGAGATATCTCTCTATCCATCGATCCGATGGCTGATGTCAGATCTACGTGACAGATCTAGCTATCTGTCTATCAATCACTGATCTATCTGACTGTCTATCAATCATCCATTTTTCTGGTATTTGTTAAGAGCTTACTATGAGCCGGGCACTGATCTGAATGCTGGGGTAGATACAAGGTAATCAGGATGGACAGAGACCATATCGTGACAAAGTTCAAATCACTTTGTTGAAAACAAATAAATGCCCAAGGTGAGTTCCAATTTCCTCTCCCACTTTGATCCACCCAAGTCGTCTTTTCGAGAACTCTCTCAGCCCATGTTTCCCTGCTCCTCAAAACCTCCAGTGCTGTTTCCCTCTGCACCGGGCGGAAACTCTACCCTTTGAGGCTCTCCACCAGTTGTCTCCTGAGCTATCAGCTCTCTTCTCCACTTCAACATGGAGTCTCTCCCAGGCTAACCTCCTAACTACGCCTCACTCCCGACTCTCCCGTCTCTGGCCCTCCGTTCAAGCTTCCCTTGACTCCTTCAAATATCCAGACTCCAGTTCTCCCCATCTTCAGAGCAAGCCTAATGATAATTGTGGTATCTGTGCCAAGCATGTACTAAATGCTGGAGTAGATACGAGAGAATTACGTTGGACATATGGGGCTCACAGTCTAAGTGGGTGGGGGGGAACAGGTATTGGATCCCCATTTGGCAAATGAGGGAATTGAGGCACAGAGAAGTGAATTGACTTGCCCAAGGTCACACAGCAGGTACGTGATGGAGCCGGGATTAGAACCCAAGTCCTCTGGCTCCCAGGACTGTGCTCTTTCCACTAGGTCATGCTGAAGCCGCATCTGCCAGGAAGACTTCCCTAATTAATCATCACTCCGTATCATGTCAACCCAACCTCCTCCCTAAGCACTTATTTTTGTACGGCACCCTGTAGCACACAGGAATACATTCATTTACGTAAATTGCTGATCTTTTCCCATATTCACCGACTCATAATAATAATAATAATTATGGTATTTGTTAAGCACTTACTATGTGCCAGGCACTATACTAAGCACGGGGGGTAGATACAAGGAAATCAGGTTAGACACAGTCACTGTCCCATGTGGGGCTCACTGTCTCAATCCCCGTTTTACTGATGAGGTGACTGAGGCCCAGAGAAGTAAAGTGACTTGCCCAAGGTCACACAGCAGGCAAGTGGCAGAACCGGGACTGGAACCCATGACGTCCTGACTCCCAGGACCAGGCTCTATCCACTGTGCCATGCTGGCTCATCTTTCCACACTCCTAAGCCTACCAGCTGCAGCTTTCTTTCCCCTTCCGTTCCCACTATTTGTAAATCATTTGTATTCACCTGTCTCTCCCGTTAAATGCTAAGTTAATTGGAAAGGCAGAACGAGTGGAAAGAGAATGAGACTGGGAGTCAGGAGCCCCGGGTTCTAGCTCCAGCTCTGCAGGATCACCTTGGACCAACTCCTTAATCCTCCTGTGCCTCTGTTTCCTTGGCTGTAAAATAAAAATAGGACGCTTACTCTTTTCTCCTTTAAGCTTGTTGAATCTGATCTGATTTCCTTGCATCTCCTCCCTTCTCTCTCCATTGAGAGTGTTGTCTTCAAGGTCACCAAGAACCTCCTCCTTTCCAAATCTAGTGGACTCTGTCTTGATACTCCTTGATCTTTTAACTACTTTTTCCACACTGGACCACTCCCCTCTCCTGGATACACTATCTAACTTCTATTTACTTGTAGAGTTCTCTCTTGGTTCTCCTCTTATTTCTCTCTGCTCCTTCTCAGTCCTTTTTTCTGTCTCTCTGCCATGACTTCCAAATCCACCTTACTAGCCTTGACTTCTCCCGCTCTCCGCAACCTCTCATTTCCTCCCACCTCCAGAACATCTCCCGATCACCTCAAGCTCTGAATGTCCCCAACTGAACTTCTCCCTCCCCAGTTCTCCTCTCTACCTTGTTTTGCCATTACATTTAAACAGTGCTACCTACCATCCTCCCAGTTGCTGAAAACCTTGGAATTATCCTCAACTCCCTTCTCTCTCTTTCAAACATTCCCAAATCCTGTCAGTTTTTTCTCTACAACTTCTCCAGGATCTCCTCCTTCCCCTTCCTCACCATCCAAATGGCTGCCACGCTGGTCTAGATTTAGCGTAACCCAGTTTGACTACTGCCTCTGCCTTCTCCCTGATCTTTCCATCTTCAGGCAGGAGAAGCAAGCGAAGCAGCTTGGCCTAGTAGATAGCGCATGGTTTTTAATGGGTTTTAATACCAGCTTTGACAATTGTTGGCTGTCTGACATTGGACAAGTCACTTAACTTCTCTGTGCTTCAGTTCGCTTATCTGTAAAATGGGGATTAAAACTGTGAGCCCCAAGTGGGATAGAGACTGTGCCCAATTTCATTATCTTGTATCTCCCCAGCTCGGTGCTTAGCACATAGGAAGCACTTGACAAATACAATCATTATTATTATTCAGTCCCCTCCCTCTTCAGTCTATACTTTGCTGCCAGGATCATTTTTCTAAAGCAGCGTTCGACTTCATATCTGACCGGTCCTCACTGCCTTGTCATGGTTACTCTTTTCTTCTCCGTATCAAACTTCAAAACGATCAGTCAACTCTCTCCTTTCTACGTAGCCACTCTCTTCTCCCACTACACACCGGGTTTCCCTCCTCAGTCCTGCCAAACTAACGTGTTCACTGGGCTTCGTTCTCATCTCTCCTGCCATGTACCTCCTGTCAACCAATCAATCAATGGTACTCAATAATAATGATAATAATAATAATTGTGGTATTTGTTAAGCGCTCACTATGTACCAAGCACTGTTCTAAGTGCTGGGGCAGCTACAAGGTAGTCAGGTTGTACATAGTCCCTGTCCCACATGGGGCTCATAGTCTTAATCCCCAATTTGCAGATGAGGTAAGTGAGGCACAGAGAAGTTAAGTGACTTAACCAAGGTCCCTCAGCAGACATGGCTCGGTGGAAAGAGCTTGGGAGTCAGAGGTCATGGGTTCTAATCCCGGCTCCACCGCTTGTCAGCTGTGTGATTTTGGGCAAGTTATTTCATTTCTCTGTGCCTCAGTTACCTCATCTGGAAAATGGGGATTAAGACTGTGAGCCCCACGTGGGACAAACTGATCACCTTGTATCCCCCCAGTGCTTAGAACAGGGCTTTGCACATAGTAAGTGCTTAACAAATACCATCATCATCTTACTCCCAGGTCCGTGCTCTTTCCCTCAGCCATGCCGCTTCTCGGTTGATTGAGCACTTACTATGTGCAGAATGGTGTACTAAGCTCTTGGGAGAGTACGGTACGACAGATTTAGTAGACATGTTCCCTGTCCATAACAAATCTACATTCGAGAGGGGGAGAAGATGTTGAGCATGGGCTTGGGAGTCAGAGGTCATGGGTTCTAATCCCGTCTCCGCCACTTGTCAGCTGTGTAACCTTGGGCAGGTCGCTTCACTTTGCTGGGCCTCAGTCACCTCATCTGCAAAATGGGGATTAAGATGGTGAACCCCACTAGGTCAACCTGATTATCTTGTATCTACCCCAGTGCTTAGAACAGTGCTTGGCATGTAGTAAGCACTTCATAAATACCATCATCATCATGGCCATCATTAATATGAATAAATGAGAAATTTATAATATATAATTTAAAGATACATTGATAAATGCTGTGGGGTTGGGGGTGGGGTGAATATCAAATGTCCAAAGGTCCCAGATTTAAGTGCATAGATGACGCAGAAGGGAGAGGCCCTGTGTGGACTCCTTGTCCCTTCAAATCTGACAGACCACGTAACTTCTCATCATCAAAACCCTCCTGTAACCCCATCGCCTCCAAAATTCCTTCCCCGATTCATTTCTACTTTCCTTAGGTTCTATCCCCTAGTCCCCACCTCAGCCCTGCTGGTCCGCATGAGCATTTATGAACTGACAACTTCCTAGAGCACTTATGGAAATATTTTACATACCTTATTACTTAAGCACTAATTCTAGTAAATATCCCCATTTTCCCTTTCCTTCTATCTGTAAATTATTTCTGTCGTTCTCCCTGGAGAATGTCAATACCCTGAGGACCGGGACCATGTCTACTACTAGAGAAGCAGCATGGCCTAGTGGAAAGAGCGTGGTCTGAGGACCTGGGTCCTATTTCTGGCTCAGTCACTTCTCTGCTGTGTGGCCTCGAGTAAGCCATAGTAACTCAGTTACCTCATCTGTAAAATGGGGATTAAGATCGAACCCCATGTGGGATATGGACTGTGTCCAACCAGATTATCTTGCATCCACCTCAGCGCTTGATGCAGTGCCTGGCGCATAGTGAGCACTTAGTGGATACATTCGCTCTCCCAAACAGTACAGTGGGCTCTCAATGAATACCCTAGATTGGATCAGTTCCAGAGCTTGGTACCATATCTAACCAGGTTCACTGAGGGTAGGAACTGTGCCTTTTGCTTTGGTTGTCTACCCCACTGCTTAGTACAGCGCTGGGCACATAGTAAGCATTTAACAAATACCATTTTAAAAAAAAGTTGATGATGATAACTGGCTTTTTTCCCATCTTTTGGTCAGGAGACAGAGAAAATAGCAGTGCCAGCAAACCATCAATTCATCAGGTCCACCCAAGGTTACAGAGTCTGTAAGTTCGTTGTGGACAGGGAATGTGATTATTGTTATATTGTACCCTCCCAAGAGCTCAGTACAGTGCTCTGCACGCAGTAAGCACTCAATAAATATGATTGAATGAATGAATGAATGAATGAGTAAACAAATGACCGTCAGAAGAGAAGATCTGAGACTTCTTGTTTCTCATCAGGGGAAGCAACGCCAATAAGGCTGAAGAGCAAAGCATGATGGACAAGGCTCCAAGGGGGTGTGACCATCCTTGAAAAGTATAAAGTTTCCCCTTCCTTCTGGAGACCTTCCTGATAACAGTCTCCCACCTGCCAGCGCTCAACACCCAGGAAGGATGATGTTCAGAGGATAAATGTTCGACTGAAAGGCAATCGGGAGCAGTTGAAGCACCCGGCCTGGCCGGGAGGAACATCTGAGCTCAGTCAAGGTGGGTGGATCCCATTCTGAGGCGACCACGATGGCTGTTGACGGAGTTGGCGGCCAAGGCTGAGGAGAAGAATCACCTGGGACCCCGCTCCTGGGCCTGGAGATTCCCAGTAGAGGCTCTCTGGTGAAAACACGTCGGGGAGTTTTGAGTTGTGTAGAACGACTTCTGTCCCAGCGGCCTTACAAGGCACTCCAGAGGGCCAGGGGGAGGCTAGACAGAGTTAGGCAGGTGGTCAAAGAAGCACCTCTCCTGGCCCTCCCAAGGTAATAAAAGTAGACTGTAAGCTCACTGAGGGCGGGGAATGTGTTATATTGTACTCCCCCAAGTGCTTAGTACAGTACTCTGCACACAGTAGATCAATACAACTGATTGATTTCTGTTAAGCTCTGAATTTATGCCAAACACTGTTGCTAAGCGATAGGGTATTTACAAGATACAGGACCCACATGGAACTCACAGTCTAGGTAGGACCATTTTGCAGATCAAGGAACTGAGTCACAGAGAAGCAACGTGGCTCGCCCAAGGTGACACGCAACAGATGGGTGATGGAGCCGGGATTAGAACCCCGGGTCCTCTGACTCCCAGGTCCACGCTCTTTCCACCAGGCCACGCTGCTTCCCAGAGTGAGATCTTTCCCGGCGGCTAGCTGAAAAAGACAGAACAAGAGGGAAATGGAAGCAGGCCCCCAAACCTGGTATTTTTACACAGACCCATCAAGGTCCACAAACAGTAACACCGAAGAGTCAAAGATCAGTAAGTCACAATGGGATGGGGAAAGCACACCCTGTGTCCAAAACCCAAGGTGGCTCTTGCCACGGGATAGGCGGAAGCGCAGAGGCATTCCTGAAGATAAGCTCGGTTCTTCAATGTGGAGGAAAACTGTTTCCATATGACCCAGTGGGGCTCTGTGTGAGAACGCTGGAATCAAAACCTCACCGGCGTAAAGGGGGGATGTCAGCCAAAGAGCGCGGGGTCCGTAGCTGGAAATCTGTCGTCTGTTCCTCTGCGGACCCTGATCTTTGGAAACCTTAACACTGCAGCTTGAAGAGAATAACTTGAACCTAGTGATAATTTCTATTTGCTCACTGGATGATTCATGCTTTCCTATTGTCAATTTTGTTTAGGAAATCCTTTTGGGGACTGCAGATTGAATAGGCCTGCTCCAATTCTTCTTGATCTGCGGGGGCAGGGTGAACATGACTTTCTGCTAAAATCAAATAGAATAGCCTCTCCAGGGTGGGCCCGAGTGGACTTTTCTTGGTATTTGGTGACGGACCTTTGCGGTTTAGCCACTGGAAAGAATGAAATAAGAATTGAAATTGTTTTGCGGATTTGTGAGTTTAGTTGGTTTGAGGAACATCGAGTGGCAACGGATAGAAATCTCCTATTGTAACGTATAATATCAAAACTGGAAGACATTTCTATTGACAATCCCTTGGAAGGTCAGTGAAAAAGAACAAAAGTAATTCCATTAGTGGGACGGTCCAGTGGTCAATCAATCAATCAATCATTCAATCCCCCTCTAGACTATAATAATAATAATGTTGGTATTTGTTAAGCGCTTCTATGTGCAGAGCACTGCTCTAAGCGCTGGGGCAGATACAGGGTAATCAGTTTGTGCCACGTGAGGCTCACAGATAATCCCCATTTTACAGATGAGGTAACTGGGGCACAGAGAAGTTCAGTGACTTGCCCACAGTCACACAGCTGACAAGTGGCAGAGCCGGGAGTCGAACCCATGACCTCTGATCCCGAAGCCCACGTTCTCTTCACTGAGCCACACTGCTTCTCATGACTATGCAGATACTTTTATATATAGATATCTATATCTAGATATAGATATATGGATTATACTAGAATGAACAGATATGTATGTACGTATGTGTACATATCTGTAATTTATTCACTTATCTATGTATGCATATTCATGTCTGTCTCTCCCTCTAGACTGTGAGCTTGTTGTGGGCAGGGAAGGTATCTGTTTGTTGTTATATTGTACTCTCCCAAGCGCTTGGTACAGAAGCAGCATGGCTTCATGGAAAGAGCACGGGCTTGGGAATCAGAGGACGTGGGTTCTAATCCCAGCTCCACCATTTGTCTGCTGTGTGACCTTAGGCAAGTCAGTCAACTTTTCTGTGCTTCAGTGACCTCATCTGTAAAATGGGGATTAAGACCGTGAGCCCCACGTGGGACAGCCTGATTACCTTGTATCTACCCCAGCTCTTAGAACAGTGCTTGGCTCATAGTAAGCGCTTAACAAACGCTATTATAATTATTATTACCGTGCTTTACACACAGTAAGTGCTCAATAAATACAATTGAATGAATGGACTGTAAGCTCATTTTTTGTCTTTTTTTAATGGTATTTGTTAAGCACTTACTATGTGCCAGGTAATGCATTAAATGTGGGGGGAGAAGCAACTTAATCAGATTGGACCCTAACCACGTCCTACATGGGGCTCACAGTCTTAATCCCCACTTTATAGATGAGGGAATTGAAGCACAGAGAAGCTAATTGACTTTCCCAAAGTCACACAGCAGACACTTGCTCAATTGCCTACTCATTGGGGGCAGGGAACTTGTCTACCAACTCCGATAGATTGTACTCTCCCAGGTGCTCAGTACAGTGCTCTGTACTGAGCACCTGGGAGAGTACAATACAACAGAATTAGCAAACACATTCCCTGGTCCCTCCAGACCAGTATCTGTCACAACAGGGAGATCACTGTGCTCGGAGGAACTGCCTCCTTGAAACCCAACCCCCTCGTGGTTAAGAATGGACCACCCAACCCCCCTAATTATTCTTTCAACACCCCTAATTTTCCTTTAATGATTGATTATGACCATCGCTTGACTCAACCTTCTTTTGTCCTGTCTTATGCCATTGAGTCGTTTCCAACCCACAACGACACTACGGACGCTTCTCTCCCAGAACGCCCCGCTCTCCATCTGCAAGCATTCTGGTAGTGGATCCAGAGAGTTTTCTTGGTCAAAATCCGGAAGTGGTTTACCATTGCCGTCTTCCGCGCAGTAAACCCGAGTCTCCGCCCTTGACTCTCTCCCATGCCGCCGCTGCGCAGCACGAGTGAGTTTTGACTTTCAGCAGATTGCCTGCCACTCGCTAGCCGCTGGCCAAGCTAGGAATGGAATGGGTAGGCCTCTGCTTGACTCTTCCTCCCGTAGTCGAGACTGGTAGACTACTGGAAACTCTCTAGGTGCGACTCTGAGGGAGGTCAAATCTTCTTTAATCTTATGATATTTTCAGTTTGAACGGTTTTCTGTGATCATGAATTCCCTGAAACAATAATAATGGTATCCCTTAAATAGCGATTATAATCGATTAATTCACGCTGTATTCGTTGAGCGCTTACTATGTTCATTCATTCATTCAATAGCATTTATTGAGCGCTTACTATGTGCAGAGCCCTGTAGTAAGCGCTTGGAATGAACAAGTCGGCAACAGATAGAGACGGTCCCTGCCGTTTGACGGGCTTACGGTCTACGTGTCAACCACTCTTCTATGTGTCACTGTTACTATGTGTCAACCGCTGTTCTAAGCGCTGGGATGGATACAGGATGATCAGAGCAGACACAGTCCCTGTGCCACACAGGGTTTACAGTTTAAGTAAGAGGGAGGCTGAGTGTTTAATCCTCATTTTTCAGATGAAGAAACTGAGGCACAGAGAAGTGATCTTTCTGAGGTGATGCAGCAGGCAGGTGATGCAGCTGGGATTAGAATGGAGATTTCCTCGCCCCCAGTGCTACGGATCTTCTTCCCACTAAGTCCTGCTGGTCATGTGCTGTTCACTCAGTGGGTGGAGAAGTATTCACCTCCTTCAAAAGGTGGCCTCTCATTCTGTTGATGTGGTATTTGGTGAAGAACCATTCTGCCTGGACCCTGTCCATCTTCTCCTCCGTCATCATCAGCGGTATTTATTGAGCACTTATTGCCCGCAGAGCACCGTACTCGGGTTTGGGAGAGTACCCAGGGTTGGTAGACAAGTTCCTTGCCCACAGCAAGCTTACAGTCTAGAAGGGGAGACACTACACTGTAGCTTCATAAACTTCAATCATGTGGCCATCTCAGCCTGGGCTTTTCCTGTCTAAAGAGTCCTCATCTTGTCAGTCTGTTCTCTTTCAGAAGCTCCCTCCATCTCCCTGATTTGTTTTGGTCTCCCATTGGGGGGACCTTCTCCATCTCTCTTGTTATTTCTCCTGTTAGAGAAGCAGTGTGGCTCAGTGGAAAGAAAATGGGCTTGGGAGTCAGAGGTCATGGGTTCGAATCCCGGCTCTGCCACTTGTCAGCTGTGTGACTGCGGGCAAGTCGCCTAACTTCTCTGGGCCTCAGTTACCTCATCTGTAAAATGGGGATTAAGACTGTGACCCTCATGTGGGACGACCTGATTACCCTGTATCTATCCCAGCACTTAGAACACTGCTGTACACATCGTAAACGCTTAACAAATACCAACATTATTTATTATTATTATTATTATTTCTAAGACAAGGAATTTCCCTTTATGTATGGTCAAGCTAAGTCTTTTGTTTGGTTTTCTCTCATCCCCCTGATGTTACTCTGATGCTACCTGGAGGGTTCTTCCTTTGAAAGGAGGTGGGAGATCTCAAATCTACACCCTCTACCTGCACCTCTGACTCACCTTATTAAAACACCTACCGTCTCTCTTATTGCCTCTCTGGCCACCATCTTCAACTGCTCACTCTCCAGTTGGCTCCTTCCCCACTGCTTTCAAATATGCCCATGTCACCTCTAGCCTAGAAAAATCCCTCCCTTGATCCCATTGCTCCCTCCAATCATCACCCCATCTGCCTCCTACCCTTCCTTTGACACCCACTACCTCCATTTCCGCTCTTGCGACTCTCTCTTTGACCCTCTGCCATTATCCGGCTTCCGCCCCCTCCATAGAAACAGCCCTCTCCGCGGTCATCAGTGGACTCTTTCTTGCCAAATCCAACCTCAATATCCAGATCATGCTTTCCTCTAATGAATCAACAGAAATAAAGATGGTCAGATATAAACACTTCCAGGAAGTCACAGGACTAACGTTGCTTTATAATTAAAAGTTCTGAAGAGAAAATCCTCAGCGACAAAATCTCCACAGTCATGAATCTTTTCAATTCTCATCCATCACCGTCCCCATAGGGAAGCGGTATGTCCTAGTAGAAAGAACAAGGACCTGGAAGCAAGAGAACCTGGTTTCTAATCCCGGCTCTGCCGCTTGATTTCTGTGTGACCTTAGGTAAGTCACTTCACTTCTCCGTGCCTCAGTTGCCTCATCTGCAAAATGAGGATTCAATACCTGTTCTCTCTCTTACCTACCCTGTTCCATGTAAGACCTTGTATCTACCCCAGTGCTTAATACAGTGGTTGACACATAGTAAACACTTAACGAAAACCACGGTTATTATTATTATTTTTATTTTACTTATCCCTCCTGGATGAAGTGTCCTGAGGCTCCCGCTTCTTTCACTTACTGTCCAAAATCAACCTCGGCCACAGGAGGAGGCATTCATAAATTAACGAAGCAGGCTTACAGCCACTCACTGGTCCACTTGTTGGGTGACCAGATGTCCAGTTTTGTACTGTCCAGTTGATTTCCTAACTAGTCTCCTTGAAGAGGGTCAGGGAGGAATAAGCAGGAGAAATTAGAGTCAGGTGCAATTGATAGCCTCATTATCGACTTCCCAGACTTCCTGCCTCTTCGGGTTCCTAAATTGAACAAGCAAGACCTAGATCTTCTCCCAGCCTTTCAGAATTGGCCAAGAATGCAATAGAAGGCATCCCAAGAGGATAAATCAATCAGTCAATCAATCAATCATATTTTTTGAGTGTTTACTATGTGCAGAGCACTGTACTAAATGCTTGGGAGAGATATTGCACACACCCAGATGGAAAGCTCCTTGCTAAACTGTAAATTCTGTGAGGCCTGGGATCATGTCTATATTTCTAATGTCCTCCTCTCCCAAGCACTTAGTAGAGAGCTACACAATCAATCGATCAATCAAGCCATCAGTGGCATTTATTGAGTGCCTACTCTGTGCCTCAGTTACCTCATCTCTAAAATGGGGATTAAGACTTTGAGCCCCAAGTGGGACAACCTGATTACCTTGTATCTACCCCAGCGCTTAGAACAGTGCTTGGCAAATAGAAAGCACTTAACAAATATCACCGTTATCATTATTGAAGCTGAGAGAGGCCCAGGGAGCCCCCACTGAAACCCTGGCTGGAAGAGGGTCAGGTCTTGTCTTATGTTGTCGAGTCATCCCTGACGGGGAAGCAGCGTGGCTCAGTGGAACGAGCCTGGGCTTCGGAGTCAGAGGTCATGGGTTCGACTCCCGGCTCTGCCACTTGTCAGCTGTGTGACTGTGGGCGAGTCACTTCACTTCTCTGGGCCTCCGTTACCTCATCTGTAAAATGGGGACTAACTGTGAGCCTCACGTGGGACAACCTGATTACCCTGTATCTGCCCCAGCGCTTAGAACAGTGCTCTGCACCTAGTAAGCGCTTAACAAATACCAACAAGTACCAACAAATACCCACAGCGACTCCATGGACACATCTCTCCCAGAGCACCTCACCTCCATCTGCAATCGTTCTGGCAACGTATCCATAGAGTTTTCTTTGTAAAACTACATAAGTGTTTTACCATTGCCTTCTTCCATGCAGTAAACTTGACTCTCCACACTCGACTCTCTCCCACGCTGCTGCTCCCCCGCGCAGGTGAGTTTTGACTTGCAGCAGATCGCCTTCCACTCTCTAGCCACTGCCCAAGCTAGGAATGAAATGGGTATGACTCTGTTCGAGTGAAATGAATGAATGAAATGAAATGGGTATGAATGAAATGGGTATGACCCTCCCACAGTCGAGACTGGTAGAGTACCGGAAACGCTCCAGGTGCCGTCCTGAGAGGGTAGGGTCAGGTAGAGTATTGGAAATTAATAACAATAATGTCAATAATAATAATTATGGTATTTGTTAAGCACTTACTATGTGCCAGGCACTATAGTAGATACAAACAAATCTGGTTGGACACAGTCTCTGTCCCAAGGGGGACTTACATTCTCTATCCCCATTTTATGGGTGAGATAACTGAGTCAGAGTTCATGGGTTTGAATCCCGGCTCGGCCACTTGTCAGCTGTGTGACTTTGGGCAAGTCACTTAACTTCTCGGTGCCTCGGTTACCTCATCTGTAAAATGGGGATTAAGACCGTGAGCCCCACGTGGGACAACCTGATTCCCCTGTGTCTACCCCAGCGCATAGAACGGTGCTCGGCACATAGTAAGCGCTTAACAAATACCAACATTATTATTATTATAACTGAGGTACAGAGAAGTTAAGTGACTTGCCCATGGTCACAGAGCAGTCAAGTGGTGGAGTCAGGATTAGAACCCACGACCTTCTGACTCACAGGACCGTGCTCTACCCACTATGCCATGCTGTTCTCATGGGCAAGCAGGAAGAAGTCCAGTGGCACCAAGGCCAAGCAGGAAGAGCGTGAATCCAGACACCAAAGTTCTAATCCCAGCTCTGCCACTAGCCTGCTCTGGGGCCTTGGGAAAACCATTTCTCTTCCCTTTCTGGACTGTAAACTCGCTGTGGACAGGGAATGTATCCGTTATATTGTTCTTTTGCACTCTCCCAAGAGCTTAGTACGGTGTTTTGCACGGTGAGCGTTCAATAAATATGATTGACTATTTCCCAGTTTACTCCTCTGGGAAAAATGAACTCTACACCCGCTCTCTCTCCCTTTCAGATTATGAGCCCCGTGTGGGACGGATGCTGTGTCCCATGTGAATGCCATTTATCCACCCCAGGACCTAGCACAGTGCTTGGCTCCTGGTAAGTGCTCAGTAAATACCATATTTGTAGGAAGACCCACCTGGTGAGCAGGTCCAGGCAAGAGTCTCGAGGCCGAGCTCACTCCAAACTCAGTTTGAAAATCAAGGAGCTAGGAGCTGAAGTTTTCCCGGAGGCTGGAAAACAGACGAGGACAGTTACAGGTACTGGCTTGACATCAAGTGTCAAGCCGTGGGCCTGCTGCCAGTCTGCTTCTGACTTCCATTTCTGGCTCTGCCACTGACTCACCGCTTGGCTTTGGAATTCTCTGTTTAAGGTCTCCGTCTGTCCTGAAAGTATAATAATATTTACCACTCACCTCCATCACAGGATCGCTCAAGGATGAGGGGATTCACCAAGGCGTAATCGTAATCGGCCGTGTGAACGTCAGGGGCGGCAAGTTTTGTTCGTCTTCGATTTTGCAGGCGAAGGAGGCAGAGGGTACCAGGGTTTGGCTATTTATGCAGTGATTCTGTGGGGTAGGTGGTTTTCTTTGTGAATTCCTTGATCCCATTCTATACTGGCAGCATTAAGAAGCAGTTGACGCGAAGGCCCGATTCTTGCACGATTTGGACCTGGGTCTCTTCCACCAAAGGCTGCCCTTCTGAAAGGTACTGTTTATAGTATTATTTCTTCTATGGTATTTATTAGGCACTTATTATGTGCCAGGAATGGCACTAAACTCCAGGATGGATTCCAGCTAATCAGGTTGGATACGGTCCCTGTCCCACATGCGGCTCGCAGACTTAATCCCCATTTGACAGATGAGGTAACGGAGGCACAGAGAAGTGAAGCAACTTGCCCAAAGTCACGCAGCAGACAAGTGGCTGTGTCGGGATTAGAACCCACGTCCTTCTGACTTCCAAACCCGGGCTCTATCCGCTAGATCACACTGAGGGGGGGTGTGGGGGCTCCTGCCAGCAGGGTGGGGGTGGTTGACTGCAAGATATTAAGATCATGATTATCATCCTATTGGCGATCGTTTTCACTTTCGGGCAACCTGAAGACGAGTCTGGTTTCAATTTGGGAGAAAATGGTGCCTTCCTAGGTTGGTTTGGGTGTGACTTTACCAGAAGGCAAAGTGATGGGCCAAGTGAGTGATAAAAAAGGGTCAGACAGCACAACGGACAAGTGACGGAGCTGGGAATAGAACCCAGGTCCTCTGACTCCCAGACCTGTGCTTTTTCCCCTTGGCGATGCTGCTTCTCATGGCCTGTTTTTGTTATTACCTTCTTTTTTTTATGCATTTTTAAAGCATTTCCTAATGTTTCAGGCACTGTACTAAGTGCTGGAGTAGATACAAGCTAATCAGGTTGGAAACAGTCCACATCCTTCATGGAGCCCGTAATTTTAATCCCCATCTTACAGATGAGGTAACTGAGGCACAGAGAAGTGAAGCCACTTGTCCGAAGCTACACGGTCGACAGGTAGCAGAACCAGGAGTAGAACTTAGGTCCTTCTGACTCCCAGGCCTGTGCTCTATCCAGCAGGCGAGGCTGCTTCTTGCCTCTTAATTTTTGCAAAGCTTCTGCTCAAGAGGAGCTCTGCCTTTAAATGTGTCATGCTGAGCCAGCGCTGACAGACGGCTCCCAGTGTCCAGCCGGCCAGCGATGTTGTCTCTACAGTGTGGCCTAAGGGAGACAGCGTGGCCTAGTAGAGAGAGCATGGGCCTGGAAGTCAGAGGATCTAGGTTCTAATCCTGGCTCTGCCACTTGCCCGCTGTATGACCTCGGTCAAGTCACTTCACTTCTCCGGGCCTCAGTTACCTCATCTGAAACATGGGGATTAAGACTATGAGCCCCATGTGGGAAGGGAATGCGTCCAACCCAATCATCTTGTATCTACACCGGCACTTTATTCAGTGCCTGGCATGTAAAAAGCACTAAAAAAAAAATCACACTTATTATTATTTGTTCTGCTGACTCCTCCATTCTCTTCTTCTGCCCTCCTTCCTTACGATTTTCCAGTTTCAGCTCACCATCCAGCAGCTGTTCGAGTATCCTGTTGTCATCGATTCTCCTCAGGGGACCGATCCACTCGGCCCAGTGCTTCAATGCTAGGTCAGTCTGACTTCACTTCGACAGTGGCTCCTGTGACCGGAACATCTTAGAGATCCCTCTGTGGCACCATGACATCGTAAAAAGATGCCTCCAGATTGTTTTTCATTTGTTTGGAAGGTGGAAGTTGATCCTTATGATCACGAGATGATGTTGAGCGTGGAATTCTCTTAGCAGAAGAAGGTTATTGCTTTTGAGGGCGCCAATCCCAACTGTCTGGACGCCTGTGCTATCTACAAAAAACACATATGCCCTATGGGTAGGAGAATGGATAAGAGGAAAGAGGAAAAGTGGGGACAAAGTAAGGGGTTCCCAGCACTGGTTAGATTGTCTTTGTACGGATCTAAGTCCCAGCCCATATGAAACTGTAGACTCAAGAGGAGATGGCTTTTAAAAGACCTAAAATTGGAAAGCTCTCAGTTTCGTGGAACAGTAAATCGGGTAGGGTCTATTTCACAGGCAAGATTACATATAAATCATCTCACTCAGAAGGGAATAAATCTTGCTTTCAAAGATACTCCAGAGAAGCGGTTTGCACACCTAACCTGACTATAATCAATTTTAGTGATTTAATTCTTTGAGTCCAGCACCTGAAAAACAGATCTGTCCAAAAGCCTAAAAGAATCATTAAGATGCTTATCGGAATCCAGAGACTAAATCTTTCACAAGAAATATCCATTTTTACTGCACATTTATAAATGACCCCATTCTGGGTATGATAATACTTTGAAAGAAATACAGGTTAACAATACGATGTCGACTCTGTGTTTCACAACCATCCAAAGACTTCCCTTTATGGGAACAGTTTCATTCTCCAACTGACAGCTTGATCTATTTCTTCATTAAGACATGGATCATATTTCAAGCCACCTAACGGTCGTGTTTATTTTTCCATTTCTCTTGAAATCTAGCCCCAAAGATTTTACAGAAAAATCCACCCACCCTTTCTCTGAGGGTTTTCAATGGGCCTGACTTTATTTCCCCTTTATTAAGAAGTTAATTTCCCTAATTTTGATTGCTCTGATACCCAGAACAAAGGTTCTGAAAGCCTCTGATGACTGACAAAGATCTATTAATCCTGTATTGAGGACTAGTAGCGGGCAGGTAAAGGTGATAAGATATGTGCGTGAGATAAGGCCAAGACTGACATTTGTATTGTAAGGCTGGAGGCTGAGGGGAGGGTTGGGTAAAGGAGAAAAATGATAACAATAATAATAATAATAATAATGGTACTTGTTAAGCACTTACTATGTGCCAAGCACTGTTCTAAGCACTGGGGGAGATACAAGGTTATCAGGTTGTCCCATGTGGAGCTCATAGTCTTAATCCTCATTTTACAAATGAGGGAACTGAGGACCAGAGAAGTTAAGTGTTCTTGCTCAAGGTCACACGGCAGACAAGTGGCAAAGCCGGGATTAGACCCAGGTCCTTCTGACACCCAGGCCCATGCTCTATCCACTAGGTCATGCTGCTTTTCGAATAGCTGCAAGTGGCATTAAAGTCGGATTAGAACCCAGGATCCTGACTTCCGAACCTGTGCTCTTTCCATTAGCACAAAGTGAGGGAAATCAGGAGGGGAAGGACCAATTCATTCATTCATTCAACCGTATCTACGGAGTACTTACCCTGTGCAGAAAACTGTATTAAGTACTTGGGAAAGTACAAACCAACAATGAACAGACACATTCCCTGCCCACAGTGAGCTTACAGGGATAAATGTAAAATTTGAAAATTGAGCACTGAGGTTTTTTAAGCTACTGGATTTCAGCAAAGATCAAAATGCAAAATCAGTCAAAAAATACCACTTGTCTGCTTTGTGACCTCGGGCAAGTCACTTCACTTCCCTGTGCCTCCTTTTCTTTGTCTGTACTCCTTTCTCCTTAGACTTTGAGCCCCTTGTGGAGTAGGTAGTAGGTCTGATCTGATTGTATTCTAAGTAGCTTAGCCTGGCACGTATGTAAATGTTTACATAATCATAATAATGATGATGATGGTATTTAAGTGCTTACTATGGGCTAAGCCCTGTTCTAAGTGCTGGGGTAGATATAAGGTAATCAGATTGTCCTAGGTGAGGCTCACAGTCCTAATCCCCATTATATAGATGAGGTACCTGAGGCACAGAGAAGTTAAGTGGCTTGCCCAAGGTCACACAGCAAACCCACAATTATTTATTATTCTTTAAGTTCACTGTGGGCGGGGAATATGCCTTCCGACTCCGTTGTATTCTCCCAAGCTCTGAGTACGGTGCTCTGCACATGGTAAGCGCTCATTAAACCCCATTGATTGATTGTCTGGCACAAAGTAAGCACTTGATAAAAACCACTGATGATGACTGATGATTATTCAATCAATCGATCATATATATGGAGTGCTTACTGTGTCTAGAGCATTGTACTAAATGCTTGGGAGTGTACACTAAAAGAGTCGGTAGAGGGGTGAAGACATTAATACAGATCATGAGCCTCTGAAGGTGGGGAGAGTAATTGTCTGTCGGATATGAAGAGGGAGGGAGTTGCTGTGGGTTCACAGTTGAACCCGCTACAGACTGCCTTATTAATGACTGTTTATGATCCCGTGAACAACAAGAAGGGGGAGACTTTGCTAAGGCACTGATGGGTTTTACCTGGGACAGGTGATGGAGGTGTGGTTTTCTCTCCCTCTTCCACCCAGCAACAGGCCTGGACAATCAGTGACTGCATGTAGAGCCACAGCTGCAGATGATGATGGTATGTGTCAAGTGCTTACTATGTGCCGAGCACCGTTCTAAGATAAAAAGCAGGCCCCTTGAAGCCCGGGAGTCCTGTCAAAAAGGGGGCAGCAGAAGCATGCAGACAGAGGAATGCTGAGGTGAAGAGAGAAGGAAGCAGTGAAGCGGCGGAAGAGCAGCGCTTGGAAGCAGGAAGAAGCGTTGGCAAAATGGGCTCCTTTGACCCCAGATTGGTATTGGACTCTTGGGTGGTGGAGTGAGTTGAGTGTATGTGTGGGTCACTCCCTTGCGCGTTGGTAAAACTAAATAAAAAACTTTCCATGGTAACTTTGGGGATCAGAGGTGTGGTTTGAACTCTACTATGGGTCACTGAGGTTTCCCTGGGGGTCCGGGTTGGTATGAACCGGGCAGGGCTCGTGACAGTTGAAGGCTAGAAGCAGGATGCGGGTGAGGGGTTGGTGGAGAGATAGAGGAGGTCGAGATACAGAGAGTAGGTTGGCATTAGAGGAGCAAAGTGTGCGGACTGGATTGTAGTAGGAGAGGAGCGATCTGAGGTAGAAGAAGGGGGCAAGGTGAAGTCCTTCATGCAAGAGATGAGGGAAGAATATACCTGGGCGAGGGAAATCCCACCTGCGTCGAGGTTCCGACCATACAACAGAAAAGCCTCCCTCCAGCTTCCTGCATCCAGGATGGCCTTTTAGGGCAAATGCCATCTCTCCTTGTGGGCCATATTCAGCTGACAACTCTGGAGAAGCTAACCAAAAGGCTACGTAAAGGTGTATCTATTCAATTACTTTTTTCTCTCCTCACCCACTCACTTTTCAGTTAAAGAGGCAGGGACTTCAAGGAGGATGAAGACTGAATAGGCTTCAAAGAGCCAATCGATCAGTCAGCGGTATCAATTGTGTGTTTAGTTTGTGCAGAGCACTATACTAAATGCTTGGTAGGTTCAAGTAGAGTCAGCAGACATAATTCCTGTGTTTAAGGAGTTTACAATTTAGTGGGGGAGACAGATATTAAAATAAGTTACAGAGAGGGATGGTTAAAGAGTATAATGACATGTACGAGACTACTTGATGTGAGACTGGGGTAGGGGAGCATCAGAGGGCTGGGATACTCTCCAAAGTGCTTACTACAGTGCTCTGCACATAGTAAGTGCTCATTATTAAAATAAGTGTTGGTATTTGTTAAGCGCTTACTATGTGCAGAGCACTGTTCTAAGCGCTGGGGGATACAAGGTAATCAGGTTGTCCCACGTGGGGCTCACAGTTTTTAATCCCCATTTTACAGATGAGGTAACTGAGGCACAGAGAAGTTAAGTGACTTGCCCAAAGTCACACAGCTGGCAAGTGGCGGAGCGGGGATTCGAACCCGTGAACTCTGACTCCCAAGCCCGCGCTCTTTCCACTGTACCACGCTTATTATTATTAATAACCATTGATTGATTCGTTGATTCTAGACCCAAGTGCATAAGTGTTGCAGAAGGGAGGGAGAATGGGTGAGGAGAGGGTAGTCAGGGAAGGCTTCTTGGTGGAGACGTGTTTTTAGTAGGGTTTGGAAGGTAGGGAGCGTGGTGGTCTTGCAGATAACCTTCCTCCCCTCCGCACTTCCTATGCACTTGGCTGTGTAGTCTTGTAAACACTTTGATACCCACCCAAACCCCACAAAACCTATGTACACATCCTTATTCTCTACATTTCCCTTACGGCAGCGTGGTACAGTGGAAAGAGCTCGGGCTTGGGAGTCAGAGTTCATGGGTTCGAATCCCGGCTCCGCCACTTGCCAACTGTGTGACGTTGGGCAAGTCACTTAACTTCTCTGTGCCTCAGGTACCTCATCTGTAAAATGGGGATTAAAACTGTGAGCCCCACATGGGACAACCTGACTACCTTGCATCCCCAGCGCTTAGAACAGTGCTTTGCACATAGTAAGCGCTTAACAAGTACCACCATTTATTTTAATGTCTCTCTCTTCCTTTAGACTGTAAGCTCCGTGTGGGCAGGGGCTGGGTTTACTAAGGCTACCGTACTGTACTTTCCCAAGGACTTAATAATAATGGTGGTATTTGTTAAGCACTCTGTGCAAAGCACTGTTCTAAGCGCTGGGGGGATACAAGGTGATGAGGTTGTCCCATGTGGGGCTCGCAGTTTTAATCCCCATTTTACAGACGAGGTAACTGAGGCACCGAGAAGTTAAGTGACTTGAAGTCACACAGCTGACAAGTGGCGGAGCGGGATTAGAACCATGACCTCTGACTCCCAAGCCCGGGCTCTTTCCACTGAGCCACGCTGCTTCTCGGAGTACCAAGTGTACCGCGCTTAGTACAGTGCTCTGCCCACAGCAAGTGCTCAATAAATAACGTCGATTGATACGGAGTTACAGGATGGGGTAAGCAAGTTGTCGATGGGGACAGTGACAAGATCGCGGAGCAATAAGTAGGTTGGTGTTACAGGTGTGAAGTCTGTAGGTTGGCTTGTAGCGGGAGACGAGAGAGGATGGGTAGGAGACGGAGAACTGATTGACACCAGAAAGTCACTCATTTACCTCTTTTTTCTACTCGAGAAGCCACATGGGCTAGTGGTGCCTAGGATAGGGTTTTGTGTATTCAGTAGATGCCCAGTATAATAATAATAATATTGGTATTTGTTAAGCACTTATTATGTGCAAAGCACTGTTCTAAGCGCTGGGGGAGATACAGGGTAATCGGGTCGTCCCACGTGAGGCTCACAGTTAATCCCCATTTTCCAGATGAGGTAACGGAGGCCCAGAGAAGTGAAGTGACTCGCCCACAGTCACACAGCTGCCGAGTGGCAGGGCCGGGAGTCGAACCCATGTCCTCTGGCTCTGAAGCCCAGGCTCTTTCCACTGAGCCACGCCGCTTCCCTGTATAGTTGTTCGCTGTACATAGTTGTTACAGTAATGTTCACAATAGGAGGAAAGCTCTCTGCATACAGTCATTTCCAAAAAATATTGATGATGATGGTGATGATGATGATAAGCAGCGTGGCTTAGTGGAAAGGACACGGGCTTGGGAGTCAGAGGTCATGGGTTCTAATCCCACCTCTGCTACTTGTCAGCTGTGGGACTTTGGGCAAGTCACTTAACTTCTTTGTGCCTCAGTTACCGCACCTGGAAAATGGTTATTAAGACTGTGAGCCCCATGTGGGACAACCTGATTACGTTGTATCTACCCCAGAGATGAGAACACTGCTTGGCACATAGTAAGCGCTTAACAAATGCCATCATTTTTATTATTATCATTATCATTACAATGCCAAGCTCGTTAACACCAACATCATGCCACGAGCAGCCATCAACCAAGACCCCAAGTCAGTGAAGTTAACATACATCCAATTATAATTAATTGGAGTCAGACATCATGGGTTTGAATTCCGGCTCTGCCACTTGTCAGCTGTGTGACTTTGGGCAAGTCGCTTAACTTCTCTGTGTCTCAGTTACCTTATCTGTAAAATGGGGATTAATGCCCCACGTGGGACAACCTGATTCCCTTGTGTCTACCCCAGCACTTAGAACAGTGTTCTGCACATAGTAAGCACTTAAATACCAACATTATTATTAACATTATTTAATAATATTAAATGATAGAATTGTAATTACATTATAACTAATTTGTAAAAATAAATTATATAACTATAATTATAATTAAATTAAATAACATTATTTAATATTTAATAATGATATTTGCAAAATGCTTACTATGTGTCAAGCACTGTTCTAAGGGTTAGGATAGACAAAGTCAATCAGATCAGACGCAATCCCTGTCCCACACGGGGCTCAGTGGCATTTAGGAGGGAGAACAGATATTGAATCCCCATTTTACAAATGAGGAAAGTGAAGCACAGAGAAGTTGCATGACACAGTAGGCAAGCGGTGGAGTTGAGATTAGAACCCAAGTCCTCTGACTCATAGGCTGGTGCTTGTTCCCCTCGACCATGCTTCTTCCTAGGCTTATCCAAGGTTTTAGTGGAATCTTAGAAGAGCTGAGCCATCTTGCCTGCTAAGGGTCCCAAAGAGAAGGAAGTAGCATTATTTAGCAGATGAGTTTGCCGCTGTGCCAATCAGAGAAACCCAGGTTTAATCCCTCATCTGCACTGACCGCCCCACCCTATCTTTTTTTTGTCTTTTCGTTCACGGTATTTGTTAAGCGCCTATTAGGTGCCAGGCACTTTACTAACCGCTGGGGTAGCTACGAGCTAATCAGATTGGACACAGTCCCTGTTCCAAATAGGGCTCACGGCCTTAATCCTCATTTTCCAGATGAGGTAACTGAGGCTTGAAGAAGTTAAGTGACTTATTCCAGGTCACGCAGCAGACAAGTGGCAGAGCCGGGATTAGAACCAGTCTTCTGACTCCTAGGCCTTGGTTCTATGCGCTAGGTCACACTGCTTCTGTTTCCTAATCCGTAAAGTGGAAATAATTATACTCGTCTCTTGCTAAGTATTGGGATGCGGTGGAGCCTGAATGAGACAAATATGTGGAAAGGGCTTAGAAAAATAAAAGTGCCGAAACAATCGAGAAGATGACTTCAGAAGTCAGAAAAGAGCAATGGTTTGAAAGCTATAATTGCAGACGGGAGGAAATGGAACAGGTCAACTGCTCCCGTATAACGAGGTCAAGGGAAATAATTTCCAAATGAGATGAAAAGAAGCAGGCTCGGAATATCCACGGGCTCGAACCGAGGAAGAGGGATGAATCCGGTTGGTGTGATTGGCCACCAGCAGGGCCGCAGCATGAGAATGCCATCGTGCTCCTACACTCAGGGCCTTATATGGGAAACCGGCAGCCAGAAACCCGAGCGCGTAAAACACGGACAGCAAATCTCACTCGTAATAATAATAATGATGATGGTATTTAAGTGCTCACTATGTGACGGGCATTGTACTAATTGCTGGGTAGGATACAAGCAAATCGGATTGGACGAAGTCCCTGACCCACGTGGGGCTCACAGTCTCAATCCCCATTTTACGGATGAGGGAAATGAGGCACAGAGAAGTGATGTGACTTGCCCAAGGTCACACAGCACACAAGTGGTGGAGTTGGGATTAGAACCCATGATCTTCTGACTCCCAGGCTCTATCCATTATGCCAAGCTGCATAATAAATCCTGGTTTCCCCTGGGCCATTTATCCCCTCCGCTTAATGACAGTCATTTTCCCTTCTCACGTGAATGTATAGATGTCATTCATTCAATCATTTAAAAGTAATCATTGAGTGCTTAATGTGTGCAAAGCACTGTACTAGGCGCTTCACGCACAATATAGCAATAAGCAGACACAATCCCCACCCACCACGAGCTAACAGTTCACAATCCATCAACAGCATTTGAGAGCTTATTGTGTGTAGAGAACTGTAGTAGATGTTTAGGAGAGGAAAATCTAGTTAAAGAGCTTTTAATGGATTCCACTTTTTTAAAATTTATTTGGTAATTTTTCAATATTCTTGCTATTACCCTCTGTGGCTGTATTTTTCCTCAATCGATCCATCAGTGGCATTTATTGAACGCTTACCGGATGTAGAACACTGCACTAGGAGCTTGGAAGAACACAGCTTGGTGAAGGAGAAGCGGCACGGCGTAATGGGTAAAGCACAGGCCTGAGAGTCAGAAGATCATGGGTTCTAAACCTGGCTCAGCCACTTGTCTGCTGTGTGACCTTAGGCAAGTCACTTCACTTCTCTGTCGGTTAACCTCATCTGTAAAATGAGGATTAAGACGGTGAGCCCGACTTGACACGGGGGTTGTGTCCAACCCAATTTGCTTGTATTCACTCAATCGTATTTACTGAGCACTTACTATGGGTAAAGCACTGTATTAAGCACTTGGGAGAGTAAACTATAACAATAGATGGACACATTTCCTGCCCACAGTGAGCTTACAGTCTAGAAGGGACTGTATCCACTCCAGTGCTTAGTACAGAGCCTGGCAAGCAGTGAGCGCTTAACAAATGCCACAATTATTATTATCATTAGTTGGTAGACACGTTCCTTACCCACAACAAGCTCACGGTCTAGAGATGAAAAGAAGCAGGCTCGGAATAACCACAGGCTTGAACCGAGGAAGAGGGCTGGATCCAGGTGGTGTAATTGGTCACCATAGGGACGCAGCATGAGAATACCATCATTCTTGCATATTTTCTGCCTCACACCCTGAAGGGAAGACCATGTCTCTTCCTTCTCTTTTCCCTCGCAAGAGCCTAGTCTACAACTGCACAAAATAAGCACCCAAAGCGATGCTCTGGTCACGGTAGGTGTCCAGGACAGCACTCTACAAAAAGTAGGTGGCCAAAACAGAATAGGTATACAGCGTGGTGCTGTAGATAGGGAAGGGGGCCAGTACAGTATGCTTCACAAAGAGCGCCCAGTATAGTGCTCTGCGCAGAGTTGGCTGGTCAGCACAGCACTCTGAGCACTCTGTACAAGACAGCTGTCCAATAAATGCTATCGATTGATTTCAAGATCACTGGAAATGCGTTCCTCAGTTTGAGTGCGTTCCTGGTAAAACCTTTGTGCAATATGACGTTTTATTACGATGTTACAGGTGTCCACAACCTACTGAGATGAAAGAAGCAAATGGAAGAGGCACACGCTTTGTTAAGAAGGGGAGGCAGTTTCAGACCTGCAAGCATCTTTCCTGGAGAGAAACATTTTTCAGAATTGTGTTGGGGATCTCAAAGTGGCTTCTGGAAAAAGAATTAGTTTTAACGGAGTGTTTACCTCCTCATGACCATCCAGGAATTTAAGCTAGCTAATGCTTCTGGCCTTGGCAGGATCCTTGATTCGAAAGGAACGTAACTGAATGAGTGGGTTCATTTGAACTTAATCAGAGAAGGAAAGATAATCTGATTGACATCTTGTTTTTCAATGGTGGGCTCTTTCATGACCTAAGTTCCACTTTGTTAATGGGGTTAGTCCTGTAGGAGGCTGTGGTGGTCAGAGTTGTGGGTTCTGGCTTAAGTGAACGTGGTTGTAATAATAATAGTAACGATAATGATGTTGGTATTTGTTAAGCGCTTACTATGTGCAGAGGGCTGTTCTAAGCACTGGGGGAGACACCGGGTAATCAGGTTGTCCCACATAAGGCTCACAGTCTTAATCCCCATTTTACAGATGAGGCAACTGAGGCGCAGAGAAGTGAAGTGACTCGTCCACAGTCGCACAGCTGACAAGTGGCAGAGCGGGGATTTGAACCCATGACCTCTGACTCCCAAACCCGGGCGCTTTCCACTGAGCCACGCTGCTTCCCTGGTTCTGACCTTTCTTCCCCTGGAGAGCAGCTCCAACCAGCACTGCTTTGCAAGGAAGCCCCATCTCCCAACAGCCCCCAGTTTCACTCACCCTACCTTAATCCTCCCCACCACCTCTGCTGGAGTGGTGAGACCCCTCAGAAATCTCCCTTGAAAGACTCATCCTCGGTGGTCTTGGATAATAATAGTAACTGTGGGATTTGTAAAGCGCTTACTATGTGCCAGGTACTGTACTAAGTGCTGGGGTGGATACAAGCAAATGTAGTTGGGAAGCAGCATGGCTCAGTTGAAAGAGCCTAGGCTTCGGAGTCAGAGGTCATGGGTTCGACTCCCGGCTCTGCCACTTGTCAGCTGTGTGACTGTGGGCGAGTCACTTCACTTCTCTGGGCCTCAGTTACCTCATCTGTAAAAAGGGGATTAACTGGGAGCCTCACGTGGGACGACCCGAGGACCCTGTATCTCCCCCAGTGCTTAGAACAGTGCTCTGCACATAGTAAGCGCTTAATAAATACCAACATTATTATTATTTAGTTGGCTACGGCTCCTGTCCCACGGGGGGCTTATGATCTTAATCCCCATTTTACAGATGAGGGAAGCGAGGCACAGAGAAGTGACTTGTCCACGGCCACTCAGTAGAAAAGTGGCAGAGCCAGGATTAGAACCCATGACCTTCTGGCTCCCGGGCCCGTGCTCTATCCACTACGTCATGCTGCTTCCCCTTGACTTCCCCAGTTCTCGGGCTCGGATGGAGCCAGAGACTCTGTTAGTTGGACATGGCACCTTGTGAGCTGGACTCTGAACTCTGCCATATTGATCTACCATAGCCCAGTGGATTCAAGAATCAACCCACGCCTCAGTCGTCACTGCTTTATAATTCTGCTAACAGCAGGAATTCCCTAGAATTAAATACGGAGAAATGCCACGTGAATGCATAAGGGTCACCCTAAAGAGAATGGGGTGATTAAGTAGTAACTGTGGTATTCGGTAAATGCTTATTAGATGGCAGGCACTGTACTAAGCGCTGGGGTAGAAATGAGATAATCAGGTTGGACACCTCCCCTGTTCCACGTGGAGTTCACAGTCCGAGCGGGAGGGAGAACAGGGATTGAATCTCCGTTTTACAGATGGGGAAAATGAGGGAACAGAAAAGTTAAGGGACTTGCCCAAGGTCACGCAACTTGCAAGTGGGGGAGTCTGGAGTAGAACCTGGATAAGAAACAGTGAGGTTTAGTGGATAGAGATTGGGGCCGAGAGTCAAAAGGACCTGGATTCTAATGCTGGCTCTGCCGCTTGTCTGCCGTGTGGCCTTGGCTATGTTGCTTCCCTTCTCCCTGCCTATGATCCCTACCTCCGGTTACACGCTCCCGTCATGTCACAACCAGACTGGCGTTGTTCTCCCTGTCCCCGATCTCTACTACACGCAGCTGAAGCTTCCGCACGGCTCACATCTCTCATCATCTCTAAGCCCTGCCCTGGCTCTCTGAGTCCTCTCACATCAAAATCTCCTCACCAGTGGCTTTAAAGGCTCTCCACCAAACTCCCCCGACTCACCTTTCTACTTCCTTCACCCACTTTTCCCCAGGTTGCTCTCTCCCTTCCTCCCAAGCTGACCAAAATCAATCAGGTCCCCATCGCCCCGACTCGCTCCTTTTGCTCTACCCCCCTCCCCCCTCCATGGCACTTGTGTATATATGTACATATTTATAATTCTACTTATTTTTGTGTATATAGCTATATTTCTTTTTATTTATAATAATGCTACTGATGCCTGTTTACTTGTTTTGATGTCTGTCTCCCCCTTTCTAGAGTGTGAACCTGTTATGGGCAGAGATTGTCTCTATCTTTTGCTGAATTGTATTCCCCACGCACTTAGTACTGTGCGCGCAATACATATGATTGAATGAACAGATTTATTGAATGTCTACTCTGGGCAGAGCAAATTTTATCTGATTCTTGACTTGCCTACCTCATCCCTCTCACTCTCATTGTTCCCATAGCTTGGAACTCCCTCCCTCCACAAAACACACCTCTCCCCAGATTCAGAGCCCTCTGAAATTCCCTCCTCCTCCTCCTGCAAGCTTTCCTCAATTAATCCCCAGCACCCAAGATTTATCAACCCACCAACCATCCCTAGCACTTGTGAAATGAGCTATATTCATCTTCAACACTTTTGTACCTGCATTTTTTTCAATGGTACATTCAATCGCTTACATATTTGTATATCTTTATATGTCCGTCTCCTCCATTAAGAGTGTAAGCTCCTTGTGGCCTGGGAAATTGATAATTCTTTGTTTTGTAATAATAATACTAAAATAATAATAACAGTGGTACTTGTTAAGTGCTTACTGTTCTAAGCGCTGGGGTTGATATTTGTTAATCAGGTTGGACACAGTCCCTATCCCGCATGAGCTTCACACTTTTAATCCCCATTTTACAGATAACTGAGGCCCAGAGAAGTGAAGTGACATACCCAGGTCTCACAGCAGACAAGTGGCGGAGCTGGGATTAGAACCCAGGTTTTTCTGCCTAAAGAGCCCAGAATGATGCACTGCAACAAATGGGTGCCCAATAAATACCATGACTTGTTTTTTTTTTATGGTATTTGTTAAGCACTTACTATGTGCCAGGCACTGTACTAAGTGCTAGGGTAGTTACAAGCTAGTCAGGTTGGACACAGTCCACTTTCCACATGGGGCTCTTATCCCCTCTTGCCCGATGAGGTAACTCGGGCCCAGAGAAGTGAAGTGATTTTCCCAATATCACACAGCAGGCAAGCGGCAGAGCCGGGATTAGAATTTAGGTCCTTCTGACTCCCAGGCCCGTGCTCCATCCACTAGACCACTATGTGTGCAATGCTTTGCCCACTGTAGGTGCCCAGTAAACGCCAAAGGTGGCAAAAATGATAACGATGATGCTGGAAGGTGCTGATGGTGATTTTTTTTTTTGGTTGTGGAAAGAGATCTGAAACTGTTATCCCGGGAAATCTGGAGAGAGCAGGCTGGGAAATGGTAAGCCCACCTCTGGTTCTTGAGTGGGCAGAGTGGGCTACATATAATAATGATAATGATGGAATTTAAGCGCTTACTATGTGCTGAGAACTGTTCTAAGCACTGGGATGGATATAAGGCTATCGGGTTGTCCCACGAGGGGCTCACAGTCTTAATCCCCATTTTACAGATGAGGGAACTGAGGCACAGAGCGGTGAAGTCACACCGCTGACAAGTGGCAGAGTCGGGATTAGAACCCACGACCTCTGACTCCCAAGCGCGGGCTCTTTCCCTTAAGCCTTGGGAAGAGGGAGGGGGTCTTCTCTTTCTTCCAGGATGGAACCAGCTACTGCTATCTGAGGCTGCATTGGGAGGGGAGAATGTGATGCCTGATGCATTTCCACCTCTTCCCTGAACTCTCAGGACCAGCCCTCCTTTCCCTATGGATTCGGGCTGGAACAACAGAGGAAAAAAAAAAATCTGTCCCCTTGTCGCTTATAAACATAGCCCTGGAGGTTGCCACAGCAACAGCAGATTGATTTGGTTCAGTAAACACTCCCTTGAGTACTGGTTCCCTGGGAAGGCATGGGGTTTTAATTCTCCACCACGTAAAATTACACTACGAGAGGACTAGTCGTTGAGATAGTCTTGAGAAAGCGCCACTTCATTTGGTAAAAGCTTTGCTGCTTTGGCTCATTTCTCCAAGACTCTTAGAAGCTCTCAATAGAATGGTTGCCACTCAGAAAAATCGGCTGGATCTTAAGAGGGGCGTAAGCGGAAGGTAGACACACACAGACTTCTGAGGAACTAACCTTGTTTTCTCTAGGAAAAGACGTCACCAGTTTAATCCCGGCCCACGTTGACGCTTTCTTGCCCAGTTTTTATTCCTCTTAAGGTAGCGTCCGGTGATCCTGTCTCGGGAGGCCTAAGGAAAACTAGCCCCAGATAATTGGAGAGGAGAGTCTAGGGATATGGAGTCCAGGAGGATGATTGAAGGTTCCCGCTTTCCCTAACTGGATTAGCCGGAAAAGCTATGGACATCATAACCGAGGGCCGTTCGCCCGGAGCGGTGACGTGCCCGAGAACTGCCTCCCCGGCCCCGGCTCCTTCCCAGGACTGTCTTAAGTTACATATTTTATCGTTGACATCTTCGATTGTTGAATTTCAGCATTCGGCCATTTGGCAGGTGGTTTCTTTTTGCAATAGCGTCTCTTCAGCGGCTTCTCCGTGATTGAGTCGGATGGCGTAGAGAGCCAGGATGCTTGTCTCTGGAAGTGTATGATAATAATTATAACGATGTCATTTGTTAAGCGCTTACTACGTTCCAGGTACTGTTCTAAGAGCTGAGACGGAGACGAGCAAATCAAGTTCGACCCAGTCCCTGTCCCATGTGGGGCTCGCTGTCTTCATCCCCGTTTCACAGACGAGATAACTGAGGGAAAGAGAAGTGAAGCTACTCGCCCAAGGTCACAGAGCAGACCAGTGGCGGAGTAGAGATTAGAATCCGTCACCTCCTGACTTCCAGGCCCTTGCTCTATCCGTTAGGCCATGCTACTTCTCGAAGTCCTCCGAGGGACCCGGCAGCATTGGAGGTGTAGAAAGCCTAGAAAGAGGGCCCAGAAGGACGAGATGGGGAAAGTGGTGTGTTTGAGTTGCGGGAAAAGCCGAAAATCTGGGGAAGGTGAGGGTCATCTGGACTGAATTTATGATTGAATTCACTACCTTGGTAGGGGCACCGTAAGCTAGGCAGGGGAGGTGTTGTGTGGGTTGATTTTCAGGTAACTAGAGCAGGGCAATTTGCTGCTCTGTTGGATAACGGTTCTGAATCCCCGCAGCATGTATGTGCCCCAGCGGCATTCATGTACATATCCGTAATACATTTATTTATATTTATGTCTGTCTCTCCTTCTAGATTATAAGCTCATTGTGGACAGGAGATGTGTCCACCAACTCAGTTATATCGGACTCTCCCAAGCGTTTACAGACCTCTGCACTTGGTAAGCTCTCAATCACTACGATTGACTGATTGAATTCATCACGCATACGCCTCAGAGTTAGGAGTAGAGCTGCCTTCTTGCCCCTGTGGCATTAGGAGATCTTGGCATTAGGAGATCTTGAAGCAGCGTGGTTCAGTGGAAAGAGCCTGGGCTTCGGAGTCAGAGGTCATGAGTCCGACTCCCGGCTCTGCCACTTGTCAGCTGTGTGACTGTGGGCAAGTCACTTAACTTCTCTGTGCCTCAGTTCCCTCATCTGTAAAATAGGGATTAAAAGTGTGTGAGCCCCACGTGGGACAACCTGATTACCCTGTATCTCCCCCAGCGCTTAGAACAGTGCTCGGCACCTAGTAAGCGCTGAACAAATACCAACATCTTGGAAGGAAAATTCTCAATCCTTTTACTAAGATGCACCAGGAGCACCTACTACAATGCTATTGACCTTGGGGCATTCAGTACATCACGTTTAACAAGAGAATAGCCTGTGAAGATTTTCTTTCACGGCCCTTATCCTCTAGGTGTAAAACCCTTCCCTTGAGCAGTGACTAGAGAACAGGACAAGTTTATTCAGGAAAACACAGAGTGAATGAGATCGAGCAGACTGGCCTCACCACTCCTATTGTGTTCCGTATATTTATAATAATAATTAATAATAATTACGGTAATTGTTAAGCACTTATTATGTGCCAGACACTGTATTTAGTGCTGGGATGAATACAAGCAAATCGGGTTGGACCCAGTCCGTATCTTATGTGGGGCTCACAGTCTCAATCCCCGTTTTAAAAAGGAGATAACTGAGGCCCAGAGAAGTGAAGTCACTCCCCCAAGGTCACACAGCAGAGAGGTGGTGGAGCCGGAATTTAGAACCCATCACCTTCTAACTCCCAGATCCATGCTCTAATCACCCTGTCATGCTACTTCTCTGCCACTTTTATGCTACTTGATAATAACTGTGTTATTTGTTAAGTATTTGCCAAGTGCTCTGCTAAATGCTGGGGTAGATATACTGCAATCCGATTAGACACAGTCCCTGTCCCATGGAAGGCCCACAGTCCAAGGGCAAGCGAGAACAAGTGTTTAATCCCCATTTTACAGTTGTGGAAACTGAGACCACTGAATGGAAGTGTTAGGTGAGAGAAATTCAGCGAGTGAAGGCAGTAGAAATCAGTGTGGCCTAGTGGAAAGAGCATGGACCTGGGAGTCAGAAGGACTGGGATTCTAATCCCCGTTCCATCACTTGTCTCCTATGTGGGCCTTGGGCAAGTCATTTCACTTCTCTGTGCCTCAGTTACTTCATCTGTAAAATGGGGATTAAGAAACTGAGTCCCATGTGGGATAGGGACTGTGTCCAACCTAACTCTCCAGTGCTTAGTACAGTCCCTGGCACATAGTAAGTACTTAACAAATACCATAAAAAAAAGAAATGGACCCAACATGCAGAGTTGGCATTCTTGAAGACCGTAACCCTGCGGAAGCAAGCTCTTTTCAGTTCTTCCATTTTGAGCTAGCAGTGGGTTGGAGCCTGGCTTTGGCAGTCAGTCCCGGGAGAACTCTGAGGAGATGGGATTAGAGCCAGTGGCCCCATGCCTAGACAAGGGTCAGGGGGTCTCTCAGTGACCAGGGTTGCTTCACAATCGATCCATCATTACTGATGTCCCTGCCCCCCACTCTCTGGGGGCTGGGGAGGGGAGGATGTAGGGCTACTTTCTCCGCCCCCTCGGTTCCTTGCCGAAATATTTTCATTCATTCTAGTGGGAAAAATCCAAGAGAGAGCCCCATTTCCCAGAGCTAAAATTCCTTCTCTTTCTTGGATGCCTGTTCTCTGAGGAGGAGGCAAACACTCTTGCAGGGTTTCATATCCATATGCACATGAATATTTTTTGGATTTATCAATCAATCATTTATTGTTTGCCATGTGCAGAACTCTGTTCTAAGTGCTTGGTAGAGTACAATATAACAATATAGAGTTGGTAGCCATATTCCCTGCCCACAATGAGTCTAGAGGGGGAGACAGACATTAATACAAATACCTTATGGATATAAACAATAATAATAATGGTATTTGTTAAGCGCTTACTTGGTGCAGAGCACTGTTCTAAGCGCTGAGGCAGACACAGGGAAATCAGGTTGTCCCACGTGGGGCTCACAGTCTTAATCCCCATTTTACAGATGAGGTAACTGAGGCACAGAGAAGTGAAGTGACTTGCCCACAGTCACACAGCTGCCAAGCGGCGGAGCCGGGTTTCGAACCCATGACCTCGGACTCCAAAGCCCGTGCTCTTATGTGCGTAAGTGCTGTGGGGCTGAGGGAGGGGTGAATAAAGAGAGGAAATCAGGGTGACAAAGACAGGAGTGGGAGAAGAGGAAATGAAGACATAGTGAGGGGAGGTCTCTCGGAGAAGATGTGCTTTCAATAAGACTTTGAAGGTGGGGAGAGTAATTGTCTGTTAGATATGAAGAGACAGGAAATTCCAAGCCAGAGGCAGGATTTCCTACCTTGCCAGGGATTTCTAGATATCTACATATACACACGTTGGACTCATCCAATTGCAATACTGGGATCTCCCAGTCTCCCTCTCTCTCACTGTCTCCTACTCGAAGAGATAAAAAATTGTTAAAAAGCAAAAAGTCAGGATTCCCTGGTGAAACTAAATTGATACATGAAAGCCAGGTGGGCTGAATAAATGAGTAAAAGACCCATTGCAGCTCTGCCTCAGACAATGAGAATTCATTCAGTCGATGGTAATTATTCAGCTCTTACTGTGTGCAGAGCACTGTCCCAAGTGCTTAAGAAAGTAAAGTTCAATAATAATAATGTTGGTATTTGTTAAGCGCTTACTACGTGCAGAGCCCTGTTCTAAGCGCTGGGGTAGATACGGGGGAATCGGGTTGTCCCACGTGAGGCTCACAGTTAAGTCCCATTTTACAGATGAGGGAACTGAGGCACAGAGAAGGTAAGTGACTCGCCCACAGTCACCCAGCTGACAAGTGGCAGAGCCGGGAGTCGAACAACTCATGACCTCTGACTCCGAAGCCCGGGCTCTTTCCACTGAGCCACGCTGCTTCCCTACTGAGCCACGCTGCTAGACAAGATCCCTTCCCACGAGGAGCTTATAGGCCAGAAGGGGAGATTGCAGTGTAGAGAAATAGTAGTAGACTCCTGGGAGACGGTGGACCAGACAGACCAGGCTGTCGTGCAACAGTTGAGAGAGGGGAAGCTGTCAATCAATCAATCAATCAACGGAATTGTGTGCAAACCACTGCCCTGTGTGTCCGGGAAAGTGCAATTCAGTAGCATTGGTAGACCCGATCCCTTCCCACAGGGAGCTTACTGTCCAGAGGAAGAGATTGCAGTCTAGAGAAACAGTAGTGGACTGCTGGGAGATCGTGGACCAGACAGACCAGCCTGGTGTGCGGCAGTCAGGAGGGGAACGCGTTCAATTGATCTACCAGTGGTATTTATTGAGCAGAGCACTGTACTGCTCTCCTTGAGCAAAGGTCTCACAAAGCCTGGGATGCCAAAGGCAGACTCAAAAAATAGGGTCGAGCCCTATAAGAGTCAGATCCATCAGTGAAAAAAGGTCTAGTCTTTATATATGCACAGTGAGCTCACTTTGCGCCAGGGAGAGTTAAATGTGTGCTTCCGTGTTTTCCACCAGACTTAATAATGATAATAGTAATGATGATGGTATCTGTTAAGTGCTTACTATGTGCCTAGCACTGTTCTCAGTGCTGGGTTAGATACGAGATAGGTTGTCCCACTGTCCCACAGTCTTAATCCCCATTTTACAGATGAGGTAACTGAGGCACAGAGAAGTGACATGGCTTCCCCAAGGTCACACAGCCGGCAAGTGGTGGAGGCAGGATTAGCACCCACGTCCTCCGACTCCCAAGCCTGTGCTCTCGCCACTAAGCCAAGCTGCTTCTCTTGCACGTATGTTTAAGGTCTCGCCCATTTGCCAGGATTTTTGTTTTCTCACGCGAAGGACAGGCAGACAGACATACTCACCAAACTACATCACTGGTCCTCTTCCCCTCTCTTGGTCTCCTCCCCTCCACTTCCTTCCTGTTACCCAGAAACTTCTCATTCCTGGTTCTCTCCATTTTCAAAGGCTCTTGAGACTCTATAAGCGTAGCTCAAGGAAGAATAGGTTATCTTCCTTGCAAATATGATTGTGTAATAAATGGTTGGATAATGGGGCAGACTTGCATGCTAGAAATTAGGATCTGTTCCAGAACCTCTGGAAAAGCAATGTGAAATTCCATTACGTCCCATGTAGTGTAATATAACCATTACTCCAGTATTGTTTAATCTTTATTAAAGCAATACAAACCATAACATCATGATATTAAATAAATGACGGGTTGTAATAAGGTTAGGAGGCTCTGCAGGAGACTACAGAAGTTTAAGCTGGTTCTCTTGACTGTGGCAGCAACTTTTCGACTTTAGTGAAAACTTTGTTCAGCTCGAGGCAAATAACCGCCTTTTGCTTTTCTTCTTCAAGGACCCTGTAGCAGGTTAAATCCTTCTGAACGTGTCTTAAAAAGGATGAATGTCTGGCAGAGAGAGGTTGCTGAAAATCCCTCCAGAGATGATGGTCGCCTCTAAGATAGTTTTACCTAGCGACTTCCCAAAGACGGTGACTTCCTGTTGACCTCCCAGAGACGGTGACTGCCCGCCGACATCTCAGAGATGGTGGTCGCTGGAGAACCTTCCGACGATCGTGGCCGCCCGGTAAGTAAACTCCTAAAGACGGTGGTTTCCTGGGGATATCTTAAAGTTGGTCTAGGGGCTTCCCAAAGATGGTGGCTGCCCAGGGTCCTAACAAGTATGGTGACTGCCTGGTGACCTCCAAAAATGATGTGCCCAGTGAACTCCCAAAATTAAGGCCCGCCTGGGGACTTTCCAAAGACGGTGTCTTCACAGCTTGCCTCAAATCATGCCACTTTTTCCTCTCCAAGATGGCGGTGGGACACACGCGACTCTATAGTCAGAATCCAGGTGCGAAACTGCCCAGAGGTCTTGGTAAAGCGGCAGTTGTGGCCGTGTCAGGGACAGCGGCGGAGAAATGCTCTTCCGCAGAAGAGCGATTTGTGTTAACGTCGCATGTGCACACAGTGTGACATGATAGTTTTGGAAGGGCAACATAAGGTGGCATTGTTTGCCCTGCCTCGGGGTGACTGAACATCTGAAGCTTCTTGTGCTCTGTGCACCGATAACCTCTCTCCGCTGAAGTCTTCATTTTCTTCCATCATATTTCTACATTTGTCCACTTCAGTGAAAATTGATGAATGACTTCTTAAACCCGAGATTTTAGCAGGTGGTGGAGACACCAGAATTTCTTTATCTGTCTGGCAGTGACGCCTTGGATTGGCAAAGTTTGAGGTGGTCGTCATTGTGCAATGATACTAAGGAGTGAGAGGCAATTAGCACATTGACATCTGCATCATTCACTTCAATATTTGGTTATTTCTCAAGTTTAATTGCCTTTTTAACTAGATGATCGTCTCAGAAGTCCCTTAAATGCCTTGGGATTCTGATTCAAACTATAGGCAGGGCTTCCTTCAAGGTCTATTCAATGTCAATAGCTCTATCTCAATAGACGGGATGTATTAAGCTTCTGCTGTGTGCAGACTACTAGAATAATCGCCCGGGAGAGTACAGTACAAGAAATTTGGCCGACATGATCCCTGCCCTCAAGCATCTTACAATCCTTGGGGAAATGGGCTGCGGAGGGATTTCCTCTCCTGAAACCCTCAGTAGGGGCCAGTTTGTCAAATGCATGAGGCAGAGCATCAGACACTGCTGTTGTAATTTACAATGAATCATTGTGGTGTTGTAGTCTGGGGTGTACCTGTGCTTATTCGTGCTTCTAAATTGTAAGCTTTTTATGAAACATGCCAGTTGGCTTTGTTTAGCAATAGCATATTTTGAGAGTCTACTATGCGCACAAAGCTATACTGAATGCCCAAATGTGCGGATCACTGTACGACGTGAATGGGAACATACAATAAAAGTACGGACACACTCCTGCCCGCAAGCAGCTAGTAATCTGATGGCGTGATTAGGGCTAAGCACTCACAAATGATTGTGGTTGTTCTTATCGTACTGCTCCATATTTCACTCTGCTGCCCGGTTCATTTTTCTGCAAAAATGTTCAATCCATGTTTCCCCACTCAGGAACCTCCACTGACTGCTCAACCACCTCCGCATAAAACAGAAACTCCTCACCACTGGCTTTAAAGAAATCAATCACTTTGGCCTCTCCTACCTTACCTCTCTGATTTCTTACTTGGAACCAGCTCGACTTCCTCGCTCCTCTAACACCAACCTACTCACTGCACCTCGATTTCATCGATCTCTCTGCCGACCCTTGGCCAATATTCTTTGCCGATATCCTGCCTCTGGCCTGGAACTCCCTCGTCCTTCATATCCGACAGATGGTCACTTTCCCCACCTTCGAAGTCGTATTAAAATCCCATCTCTTCCAAGAGGCCTTCCCTGACTCAGACCTCATTTCCTCTCCTCCCACTCCCTTCTGTGTCACCCATATGCTTGGATTTCTACCCTTTATTCATCTCACCCTCAGTCCCAAAACACTTCTATACATATCAGTCATTTATTTATTTGTCTTACTGTAGTCTTTCTCGCTAGACTGTAAGCTCGGTGTGGGCAGGCAACAAGTCTCCCAACTCTGTTATACTGTATTCTCCCATGCACTCAGTCGTGGTGTTCTGCACACACTAAGCGCTCGATCAATATGTTTGATCGATCGATTAGCGCATTGATCTCTTCAACCTCACTAGTGCAGACGAATAGAGTCTTGCTCTCAGTAGCATCGTCTTTGGAACGCACAAAGCTAGTAAAGTGGTCTGTGCAATGTTAGTTGTTCAGGACATTGTTCAACACACGTAGTCAGCCAGTAGAGTGCTTAACCCACAGTGCTCTGCACTTAGCACAGTGTTCTGCACATGAGAGGCACCCAGAATAGCGTTCTATCCACAGTAAGCAACCTATTCATTCATTCATTCATTCAATAGTATTTATTGAGCGCTTACTATGTGCAGAGCACTGTACTAAGCGCTTGGGATGAACAAGTCGGCAACAGATAGAGACGGTCCCTGCCGTCTGACGGGCTTACGGTCTAATCGGGGGAGACGGACAGACGAGAACGATGGCACTAAACAGCGTCAAGGGGAAGAACGTCTCGTAAAAACAATGGCAACCTATACTGGGCTCTGCCTACAGTTGGTACTCAATAAATACAGTAGTTGATCAGTTGGTTTTACTGTAGTGGTACAGGCTTAGTCTGAAGATTTTCCTAGGAAAATTTCAGATAGTATTTACTACTGAAAAATTACCTTTAAAAAGTGTTCATTTTGTGCAGACTTATCCAGTGTCTCCCAGTGAGATGCAGTGTAGTCCAATGGAATGGTTCAGAGAGAGTGGGCCTGAATTCTTGCCGCTGTGTGACCTTAGACAAGTCATTTAACTTCTCTGTGCCTCAATTTCCTCATCTGGAAAATGGGAATTCAATATCCTTTCTCTCTCCTAGTTAGACTGTGAGCTCCATTTAAGACAGGAACTTTGTTGGACTAGATTATCTTGTATCCACCTCAGCAGTGGTACAGTGCTTGACGAATAGTAAGCACTTAACGTATTTTTATTATTAATCTTTATTATCAATAGGTTATTAATTATTAATCATAAAATTCTTAAATATTGAAAAAATAATAAAGCATTAATAATAAAATCTGTTACGTGTTTAATAATAATCATAACATTACTAACACTGAAGGAGTTAGATGGTTGAATGAAGGAGTTATTATTATTATGGCATTTATTAAGCGCTTTCTGTGCCAAGCACTGTTCTAAGCGCTGAGATAGATACAAGGCAACCAGGTTGTCCCACGTGGGGCTCACACTCTTAATCTCCATTTTGTAGGTGAGGTAACTGAGGCCCAGAGCAGTTATGTGACTTGCCCAAAGTCACACAGCCGACAAGTGGCGGGGCAGGGATTAGAACCCACGTCCTTTGACTCCCAAGCCCGTGCTCTTTCCACTAAGCCATGCTGCTTCTCATGAATTGATTAGTTACAGTTGATTAATTACAGTGAAATACATATACACACCTATCTGGTGTCCTTAATACTTGATCAGTCAACCAAGTAATGGTATTTATCGAGCATACACTGTGTGCAGAGTAGTGTACAGAACACTTGGGATAATACAATGTAACACATCCACTGCCCACAGTGAGCTTATAGTATGTCCGAATGATTGACTATAGAGGGTGAGCTAGACATTAATATAAATAAATGAATTATGGATATGTACATATGTGCTGTGAGACTGAGGGAGGGGTGGGTAAAGGTGCCAATTTAAGAGAAGTAGTAGTGAGGTAATAGTATTTATTTAGCCCGCATTCTGCACACATCAGCATTCTAAGCAAAGAAGACCCCACCGCTGGTAACGTGTAACTGGAAAGGCTATCCCAAGACCCACACGGCCCCGACCACCCCTCACACCTACAAAAAGACTGACTTTTCTCACAGTGTTGCTTGGCTGTTGACTACACCTAGCCCTGTTTTCACTTTACCTCCTCATCTTATGCGGCGCTTCCGCTCAATTTGCTCTTCTCCTTTCTGGACTGCAGCGAGCCAGACTGGTCCTCCCGTCACAGGTGTCTCCCAGTGACAAATTCATTCATCCGGTCATATTTGTGGAGCGCTTACTGTGTTCAGAGCTCTGTACTAAGTGCTTGGGAAAGTGCAGTACAACAAGAAACAGGGACATTCCCTGTCCACGTCGAACTTACAGTCTAGAGGCAAAGAGGCGGCATTTAGGAGGCCGTGTGGCCGTGCATTCTTACAATATTTCCTGTACGTTGTTTTGGTCACCCCATTACCGTTCATCGGTCAACTACCGGAGTGTCCTACTGTCATCAGTTCTCCTCACATGGTCATTAATCAATCAAGAATATTGAACTGAGCACTTATTCTGTGAAAATCAGTGTATTGAGCACTTGTGGGGAGAAAAATAGATCTAGTAGGAATGATCCTGGCTCTTGAGGAGCTTACAGGTCCTTAAAGTATCTCACCTAGTGAAGTCGAGTTGAATGCTTGAAGACTGAAATTCCCCCCTCTAAAAACAACACACTGTCACTGAGACAGACACTCCCAAGATGGAATTCATGAGGTAGAATCTTTTGAGCCCGTGCAATCTAAGTGTATGGCAGATCACCTCTTTAAAATCTAAGCTTCTTCCCATTCCTTCTCTTGCTGTTACCTTTTGATATTGGGAAGCAGCATGGATCAGTGGAAAGAGCCTGGGCTTCGGAGACAGAGGTCATGGGTTCGACTCCCGGCTCTGCCACTTGTCAGCTGTGTGACTGTGGGCAACTCATTTCACTTCTCTGTGCCTCAGTGACCTCATCTGTAAAATGGGGATGAAGACTGTGAGCCTCACGTGGGACAACCTGATTCCCCTGTATCTACCCCAGCGCTTAGAACAGTGCTCTGTGCATAGTAAGCGCTTAACAAATACCAGCATTATTATTATTATTATTGTTCAGTGCAGCTTTTAGCTTCTTTCATTTCATTGAGAAATGTATTTTCTGATATGCAACTGCTTGCTCATTTCACTTACAAAGAATTCTAGGGTCACATAAATTGCACTGTTTTCTCCAAAACATTGCTTTGGTATGTATGATACATAACATAAACTACTATTGTGACTACTTCAGTCAACTTTAAAAATAACTTCAATATCATCCTTGCCAAAGCCTCCATTAAAAGACATATGTCTCTTGACTCACTGATTCCAATGATGGGGGAAATGCTATTTCTAAGCAGCTGGGGCCTGACTTTTCTATGGGAAAGAGACCAATTTATTGCTTGAGAGGTATTCAGAAAACATGTTTTCATAAGTAATTCCTAATGAATTTCCATGAGTGTTAAAGCCTAAAAATCACATTCCTTGAAATATGACATCCCCAAAGATTTGTATACCGGGAAGGATGTTAGAGAATCTACCCATATGCTTTGGATCTGCTAAACTACCAAAACAGCAGGGATTACATCGAATCCACCGAAAGTGCCGAACAAACATCAGCCTCTCTAGTCATCGCTCAGTTCTGAAGCGTTAGCTTTTCTAAGTAGGTCCAGATGCTTGGCATTATTGTCTTTCCCTCTTCCGTTCCCCTCTTCCCATACCCAAAGAAATGATTTGACTTGTGGTATAAAAAGCCAATGATAATAGTAATAATAATACTACTTGCGGGATCTGTTAAGTGCTTACTGTGTGTCAGGCATTGTACTAAGCGATGAGGTAGGGACAAGCTAATCAGATCGGACACAGTCTCTGTCCCATGTAGGGCTCACAGTCTTAATCCTTATTTTACAGATGAGGGAACTGAGGCATACAGAAGTGAAAACTGAGGCATACAGAAGTGAAATGCCTTGCCCGAGGTCACCCTGTAGACAAGTGACAGAGCTGGGATTAGAACCCAAGTCCTTCTGACTCCCAGGCCTGTTATTATTATCATTATTTTTATTAAATGCCATCGAGTTGTTTCCAATTCATAGAGACTCTATGGATATTCTTTCTCCAGAACATCTTGTCCTCTGCCTTAATTTGCAACCTTTCTAACGGTTCTTCCATTATCGTTGTTATGGTCTCTATCCATCTAGGCGCTGCCCAGGCCCGTACTCTATCTATTAGTCCATGGTGCTTGAAATATAACATTTAGAATATCACCTAATATGGTTAGGTGATGGAGTATAGGAAAAGCCTTACTGTCCCTGTTATCAGTGACCCCGGAGAGAGGAACAGTTTCTCCATGTGGAGATGTCTTTAGCCTACTAAGTAATTGGCCCATTCAGAGTCCTGTAAACACAGCTCTCATAATGTTTTGTTAAGTCCCCTCCAACAGACGTTATCATATGACTGCTAAAGTGAAGATTAATCACCAGGAAGTCAAAAGAAGACCCACATTGTACGATACTCTTACAAACGCTTATTTCAGTCCTCTACACACAGTAAGCTCTCAGTGAACAATATTAAAAATAATGGTATTTGTTAGGCGCTTACTATGTGCCAGGCATTGTACTAAGCACTGGGGTGGATACAAGCAAATCGGGTTGTACTCAATTCCCTGTCCCACATGAGGCTCACAGTCCCAATCCCCATTTTTGAGATGAGGGAACTGAGATCCAGGGAAGTGAAGTGACTGGCCCAAGGTCACCCAGCAGACAAGCGGCAGAGCAGGGATTAGAACCCATGACCTTTTGACTCCCAGGCCCGTGTTCTATCCATTACACCATACTGCTTCACCGTACAATTGTTAGATTCTCAGAGAATAACAATGGCTAATTTTCTTCTGCTTTTATCAGTCAGTTGTATTTATTGAGCACTTACTATGTGCAGAGCAGAGAGAATGGTATAAGAGACACCTTCTCTGCCCACAGCAAGCTTTCAGTCTAGAGGGAGAAACAGACGTTAATATAAATGAATAATTCATCATATATAATTGAGCTATTTATTTATACGTGTGTATATTGAATAGCGATTGCCCAGAGCTCTCAGATGTAAGTGCAGAGACAACGCGAAAGGGAGTGCAAGCCTGCGAAAGTAGTACTTAATCGGTGAAGGCATCTCGGAAAAGATGTGAATTTAATGTTTTGAAAGTGGGGAGAGTGGAGGTCTAGCATCTATGGAGAGGAAGGGAGTTCCAGGCTGGGGGAAGGATGTGGGAAAGGAGTCAGCCATGGGATAAACGAGATCAGGGCACAGTGAGTAAGAAAGCGGAGTGTGCAGGCTGGACTGTAGTAGATCCGTGAAGTAAGGTAAGAGTGGGCAAACTGAGTACTTTAAAGCCGATGGAAAGGAGTTTCTATTTGTTGCAGAGGTGGATGGGAAGCCATTGGAGGTTCTTCATCCTGTCTTATTTATTGAGCACTTACTGTGTGCAGAGCACTGTACTAAGTACAGTACAACACAAAAGAGAGCTAATCCCTGCCCACAATGAGCTCAAGTCTTAAGGAGTGGGGAGACGTGAACTGAATGTTTTCCTTGATAAATGATCGGGCAGCATAGTGAAGTATGGACTGGGGGGGGAGAGACAGGAAGCAGAGAAGTTAGTGAGGAGGCAGGTGCAAAAGTCATGGCGGGATAGGGTAAGTGCTTGGATCAGTATGGGAGCAATTTGTATAGAGAGGAAAGGGAAAGGGAAATGTAATAATAATAATAATAATGGTGGTATTTGTTAGGCGCTTACTATGTGCAAAGCACTGTTCTAAGCGCTGGGGGGATACAGGGTGATCAGTTTGTCTCACGTGGGGCTCACAGTTTTAATCCCCATTTTACAGATGAGGTATCCGAGGCCCAGAGAAGTTAAGTGACTTGCCCACAGTCGCACAGTTGACAAGTGGCAGAGCCGGGAGTCGAACCCATGACCTCCGACTCCAAAGCCCAGGCTCTTTCCACTGAGCCACGCTGCTTCCCCAGCCACGCTGCTTCCCCAGCCACGCTGTACCTCAGTGCTGTGGGGCTGAGGGTGGGGTGAGTGAAGGATACATGAGCAAGTGCCAGGATGAAGCAGAAGGGAAAGGGAGAAGAGGAAATGAGGGTTTATTTGGGGAAAGTCACTTGGAGGAGATGGAAATCCTGGAACAGCTGAGATTCCTGTGTCACTGGGACAACTCTCAGTCCAAAATGTAGCCTAGACATAAAAATGGCATTTATTAACCGCATATAGTGGGCAGAAAGCTATGCAAAATGCTGGGAAAAACTACATTGGAGATGGATAGACATGGTCCTTGGTCCCTTTGGTCTTATTATTTAAAATTGACACTAGCAATTCCTCCCCCTGGGAAATGAAAAAGTGACTCATCACATAATTGGAATTCTCCAGATAGCCGTTATCAATCACTCCTGTAATACATAAAATTATTAATGTAATGGTGACTGTCTATAAAACATAAGCAGTGTAAAGAAACAATTCAGAGTGGAGCCATAGTTACAGGGTTTATAATGGATACTTCAATAACAACAATGATAACATTATAATTATTATTGTGTTATGAGCTTATTCGGAACCGAATACTGTGCTAAGATATAATCAGGTCAGATTCGATTCCTGTCCCCATGGGACTCACAGTCTAAATAGAAGGGAGAAAAGGTATGTAATCCCCATTTTACAGATGAGGAAGCTGAGGCACAGAGAAATTAAGTAACTTGCCCAAGGTCATACAGCAGACAAGTGGCAGAGGAGAGATGAGAACCCAGGTCCTCTGACTCCCAGGCCCATTCTCTTTCCACAAGGCCACACTGCTTCTCTTAGTTGTGAGGATTAACTTCTCTGGATGGCATCAAATGGCTTTATAACACGCTTGTAATTTCCACCTTTCCTCCTGTAACTTCTGTACAGAAAAGATCGTGTCCACTGTGCCCTGAGGTCACATGAAAATTCTGGGAGGGCACCTGAAAGTTATTTGAGTAGTTGCCGCCCCTTCCTGTCTGTAAACCCTCTAGTATTTGTGTTATTTTTTAAGCATTTACTACGTGCTGCCCACTGTACTAAGTGCTGGGCAGCGTGGCCTAGTGGAAACAGCAAAGGCTTAGAAGTCAGAGGTTGTGGCTTCTAATCCCAGCTCCGCCACTTGGCCGTGTGACTCTGGACAAGTCACTTACGTTCTCTGTGCCTCGGTTACCTCATCTGTAAAATGGGGATTAAGGCTGTGAGCCCCACGTGGGACAACTTGTTAACTTTGTATTTACCCCAGCGCTTAGAGCAGTGCTTGGCATGTAATAAGCACTTAACAAATACCATCATTATAATTATTATCATGCCTATCTACTGGATGGTGCTCTGACCACAGTAAATGTGGCTCAACACATAACGCTGATTTATTTATGTCCATCCACCTCTGCTTTAAACGGAGACTCCTTGCCATCTACTTTAAGGCACTCAATCTGCTCTCATTCAATCATAGTTATTGAGGGTTTACTTTGTGAAGAACACTGTATTAAGTTCTTGGGAGAGTACAGTATAACAGAGTTGGTAGACGTATTCCCTGCCCACAAGGAGCTTAGATTCTAGAGCTCTCTCCCTCTTACTTAACCTGACTGATTTCCTGCAACGACCCAACCCCACACACTCTCGTCTCCTAACACCAAACTACTCTCTGAACCTCAATCTCGCTTATCCCGCCACCCACTTTTTCTCTTGGGCCAGGAACTCCCTCCCGTTTCACATCCAACAGTACACCACTCTCCCTACCTTCAAAACCATCCTAAAAATCACATCACCCCCAAGAGGCCTTCCCATACTAAGCCATTTATTTCTATCTGCCCTCTCTTCTGTGCTTGGCTTTGTAGCCCATAAGCACTTTGATACTCACCCCATTCCCTTATTTATGGAAATATTCTCATGGTCTACTTTTTCCCTAATTCCTAATGCATTTTAATTCATTCATTCAATTGTATTTATTGAGAGCACAGTACTAAGCACTTGGAAACTACAATTCAACAATAAAGAGAGACAACTCCGGTCACAGTCTAGAAACAGGTTTTTGTCCGTCTCCCCCACTAGACTAGACTGTGGGCAGAGGTTGTGTCTACCAACTCGGTAATATTGTATTTTCCCAAGTGGTTAGTAATAATAATATTAATAATTCTGATATTGGTTAAATGCTTGCTCCGTGTCAAGCCCTATTCGAAGCACTGGGGTAGATACAAGCAAATCGAGTAGGACACAGTCCCTGTCCCACACGGGGCTCACAGTCTTAATCCCCATTTTACATAAGAGGTAACTGAGGCATAGTGAAGTGACTTACCTGAGGTCACATGAAGTGACTTACCTGAGGTCACACAGCAGACCAGTGGTGGAGCCAGGATTAGAACCCAAGTCCTTCCGACTCCCAGGCCCGTGCTCTATCCGCTAGGTCACACTGATTCTGAACGCAGTAAGCTCTTAGTAAATACCACTGATCGGGAGATTGTCTGGTCCAGAAGACGCTGGTTCAAAGTCTTGTCAGCCAAAGAGAACAATCGATCCCACTGAGCTGAAGGAGGACAGCAGTCACACTTTAAGGGTGTTCTACAGATCAATATCCCCTCTGAGGGTCACACCTGGAGAGTTTCCATTAGTCTACCAGTCTCGATTGCAGGAGGGAGAGTCAAGCAGAGGCAATATCCAGTCCATTCCTAGCTTGGGCAGCGGCTAGCGAGCGGCGGGCAATCTTCTACAAGTCAAAACTCACCTGTGCTGGGCAGTAGTGGCTTGGGAGAGAGTCGAGGGCAGAGACTCAAGTTTTACTGTGAGGAAGGTGGCAATGGAAAGCCACTTCTGTGATTTCACCAAGAAAACTCACCTGTGCTGGGCAGTAGTGGCTTGGGATAGAGTCGAGGGCAGAGACTCAAGTTTTACTGTGAGGAAGGTGGCAATGGAAAGCCACTTCTGTGATTTCACCAAGAAAACTCTCTGGATCCACTACCAGAATGACTGCAGATGGAGGTGGAGTGTTCCGGGACAGATGTGTCCATGGTGTCGCCATGGGTCAGAGATGACTCGATGGCATAAGCTGAGAAAGATCAAGAGCTAGAGTTGAAGGAATAAATCAGACCTGACTGAGATCAAACCACATGGCTGGAAGTGATGTTTTTATCTGGTCCTGAATGCCTTCAGTTAAAACCGGTTAGTCTAAAATAACTGGTCACATTCCGAATAAGCAGCTCAGCTGCACTCTTTGGTTGGAAACCATGATGTGAGTTGAAGTAGTCCCGGTCTCATATTGACCTCCTTAGTCATCTCTGGTCCCACAAGACAGTAATGGGAGAGACCCATACCAACAAGGAATGACAGTGAAGATGATGGTGATGATGGTATTTGTTAAGCCCTTACTATGGGTCAAGCTGTGTTCTAAGCGCTGGAGTAGATACAAGCTAATCAGGTTGGACACAGTCCCTGTCCCACATGGGGCTCACAGTCTTAATCCCCATTTTACAAATGTGGTAACTGAGGTACAGAGAAGTCAAATGACTTGTCCAAGGTCCCACAGCGGACAAGTGGCAGAGCCAGGATTAGAACCCAAGCCCTTCTGCTTCCCAAGTTCCTGTTCTAGCCATTGGTCCATGCTGCCTCCCCCTAACCTTCCTCTCCTGCTTTCCAGGGAGGAGTCCTATCTGTCATTTATAGAGCTTCTTTTTCAATCATCAATCAATCAAAGGCATTTATTGAGTTCTTTGTGCAGAACACTGTACTGAGCATTAATTCCTTCCAGCATCCCATCTCTTATTTGTCCTTTTGACCACCAGCATGACAGTTCCTCCCTACTGCCTAGACGGTGGACAGGGATTAAACACTGCTAACCCCTAAGGCGAGAGTCTGAAAAATGATTTAATGGTGGCATTATCAAACGTTTACAGCTACAGGGTTAAGTGGAGGCGGACACAAATAATATGATTAGGACTCATCCCAGCCATGAGCTTAATAGCTGGCATAGGGTCATAGTTCACAAACATGGTCTCACCGCAGCAGGGAAGACACTGTTTTTCGGAAATGTCATGAAACAGCTATGGAGTGTCTGTCGGACCCTTGGAAATTAGTTTAAGAAGGGAGAAGCAACTAGAAGACGGTTTGTTTACCTGTTTTTTTTTCTGTGAGATTCATTTAATCATTCATTCATTCAATCATATTTATCAAGCGCTTACTGTGTGCCAAGCACTGTTAATCGATTGGGAAGTTTGACTGGTGGAGTAACTTCCTGAAATAATGGATATGATCCTGATTGATACTACAGTATTTACAGCACTTACACAGCGAATGCTCAGTAAATACCATTGATGGCTGATGGGTCAAAGTTGGAGGTGGCTGCCCCTTCCATTTGCCGTCTCCGCTGGAGTTATGCGAGATGGCTTAACCCAGCTGGGTTCCTCTATTTTATAGATGATGCGTCAAGGAGCTTGGAAACTGATGTTAGAACACTGTTTCCAGTTTTCCAGGAAACATTGCCGGCAATGAGCATCGACCTCTGTTTCAAGCAAAAATTCCTCATTATTGACTTCAAAGCTCTCCATCACCTTGCCCCCTCCTACCTCACCTCCTTTCTCTCGTTCTACGTCCTAGCCCGCACACTCCGCTTCTCTGCCGCGGCTAACCTGCTCAAGGTGCCTCGTTCCCGCCTGTCCCGCCGTCGACCCCGGCCCACATCCTACCTCTGGCCTGGAATGCCCTCCCTTCTCATATCTGCCAAACTAACTCTCTTCCCCCCTTCAAAGCCTTACTGAAGGCTCACCTCCACCAGGAGGCCTTCCCAGACTAAGTCCCCTCTTTCCTCAGCTCTCCCTCCCCTCAACCTCACTCCTACTCTCTCCCTTTACCCCCTCCCTGCCCCACAGTACTTGTCTGTATATATATATATATCCATAATTCTATTTATATCAATCCCTGTTTTACTTATTCTGATGTGTGCGTGTGTGTGTATATATATATATATATATATAATTCAATTTATTTATATTGATGCTCTTGATATCTGTTTACTTGTTTTGATAACTGTCTCCCCTCTTCTAGAATGTGAGTCTGTTGTAGGCAGAGATTGTCTCTATTGCTGAATTATACTTTCCAAGCACTTAGTCCAGTGCTCTGCACACAATAACCATTTAATAAATATGTTTGAATGAATACAAGCTAATCAGGTTGGATTCAGTCCATGTCCCACAAGGGCTTCCCAATGTAACCACCATTTTATAGATGAGGTAATTTAGGCTCAGCGAAGTGAAGTGACTTGCCCCAAGTCACACAGCAGACGAGTGGTGGATCTGGGATCAGGACCCAGGTCCTTCTGACTCCCAGGCTTGTGCTCTAACCAGTAGACCAAACAACCACCCAGACAGCCCAGACCCCGACCTCTCGAGGGCACTGTGACTTTCGGGCCCCCCTGGAGCTAGTCCACATGAGAGCAGGCTTGGTGTCGACTGGATTGTGCTGAGACACGGAGTGACCGGGGTCTTCCTGCCCTCCCCAACCAGGATTAAAGGACTCCCTCCTAATAGACGATGGGGAGGCCTGAGATCATTTCCCATTTGACCTTCCAGTATTCTCAAGGACGAGGTTTGAGAACGCAGCTGGAACACTGGCAGGGCTGAGGCCCAAAAGGAGATGAAGACCCCAGTGGAGAATGTCCTGCAGCAGGATGACAGCTGCCTCATTCATTCATTCATTCTTATTTATTGAGCACTTACTCTGTGCAGAGCACTGTACTAAGCACTGGGAAAGTACAATACAGCAATAAAGAAAGACAATCCCTGCCCAAAATGGGCTTACAGCCCAGAAGGGGGAATACAGACGTCAGAAAAAGTAAACAGACATCAATATAAATAAGTAGAAATATAGATATATACATATATACGTAAGTGCTGTGGGGATGGGGGAAGAAAAAAGGGAGCGAGTTGAGGTGACGGGAAAAGGAGGGGGAGCTGAGGAAATGGGGGCTTAGTCTGGGAAGGCCTCTTGGAGGAGGAGTGCCTTCAGTATGGCTTTGAAGGGAGGAAAAATGATTGTTTGGTGGATTTGAGGAGAGAGAGCCTTCCAGGCCAGGGGTAGGACGTGGGCCAGGGGTCGATGGCGGGACAGGCGTGATTGAGGTACAGTGAGAAGGTTAGCGCCAGAGGAGCCGAGTGTGAGGCGTGGGATGTAGAAGGAGAGAAGGGAGGTAAGAAGAGGCAAGGTGATGGAGAGCTTTAAAACCAATAGCGAGGAGTTTTTGTTTGTTACGGACGTTGATAGGCAACCGCTGGAGATTTTTGAAGAGGGGAGTGGCGTGTCCTGAACGTTTCTGTAGAAAGATAATCCAGGCAACAGAGTGAAGTCTGGACTGAAGTAGGAAGAGACAGGAGGTTGGGAGGTCAGGAAGGAGGCTGATGCATTAATCCAGCGGGGGAGAGGATGAGTGATTTTACTAAACATGGTAGCGGTTTGGATGGAGAGGAAAGGGGGGATCTTGGCGATGTTGTGAAGGTGAGATCAGCAGGATTTGATGACGGATTGGATATGCGGGGTGGATAAGAGAGCGGAGTCAAGAAGAACACCAAAGTTACGGGCTCGTGAGACGGGAAGGATGGTTGTGCCGCCCACAGTGATGGGAAAGTTCAAGAGAGGACAGCATTTGGGAGGGAAGATAAGTTTACAGTCTAGAGGGGTAATAGTGGTATTTGCTAAGCGCTTACTATGTGCCAGGCACTTGTACTAAGCACTGGGGTGGATGTGGTGAAGGTCAGCCCCTTCAGCAGAGACAGCATGGCATAGAGCGCAGGCTTTGGAGTCAGAGGTCATGGGTTCAAATCCCGGCTCGGCCACTCGTCAGCTGTGTGACTTTGGGCAAGTCACTTCACTTCTCGGTGCCTCAGTTACCGCATCTGTAAAATGGGGATTAAGACTGTGAGCCCCACGTGGGACCACCTGATTCCCCTGTGTCTACCCCAGCGCGTAGAACAGTGCTCGGCACATAGTAAGCGCTTAACAAATACCAAGTTTATAGAGCATGAGAACAGCAGTCAGAAGATCGTGGGTTTTAATCCCAGCTCTGCCACTTGTTTGCTGTGTGACCTTGGGCAAGTCACTTCACTTCTCTGGGCCTCAAGTTCCTCATCTGTAAAATAGGATTGAGACTGTGAGCCCCCTGCGGGACAGGGTCTGTGTCCAACCCAATTTGCTTGTACCCACCCCGGTGCTTAGCACAGTGCCTGGCACATAATAAGCACTTAAATAAGCACTTAACAAATACTATTATTATTATAAGGCAGAGCTCCTTATCTTCCCTACTACGTGCCAGGCACTGTGACTAAGTGCTGGAGTGGATACAAGCAAATCGGGCTGGACAAAGTTCCTGTCCCCTGTGGGGCTCAGTCTTCATCCCCATTTTCCAGATGAGGGAACCGAGGCCGGGAGAGATGAAGTGACTTTCACCCCCAAGAGACAGCGGGGTGGCACCTGCCAATCAAACTTGTAGAGCTGAGAAGATGTCCATGAAAGCACTGAGTCCCCTCACAGCGCTGCCCCCCAGAGCCCCCCGTGAGGATCCCACTACCGTGGGACCCCCCTTCTCTCTCTGCCTCTGCCTTCAAACACATTTCAGTGAATCCAAAAATAATGACTGTCCTATTTGTTAAGCACTTACAATGTGCCAAGCGCTGTGCTAAGCCCCAGAACAGATACCATACCAACAGATTGGACGTAGTCCCTGTCCCTCACGGGGCTCAGGGTCAAAAGGGTGGGTGATGAATGGGCATTTCACCCCCACTTAACAGAAGAAACTGAGGCCCAGAAGATAAATGACTTTCCCAAGGTCACCCAGCAGGCGGCCCCAGTCCCCCTGTCCCCCATGGGACTCCCGGCCTAAGGGGGAGGGAGAACTGGGGTTGAATCCCCATTTTACAGATGAAAAGACTGAGGCCCAGAGAAGGGAAGTGACTTGTCTAAGGTCACCTAGGCTTCCCGACTCCCAGGTCTCTACCCCTCCTTTTTTTGGTATTTGTTAAGTACTTGCTACGAGCCAGGCACTGTACTAAGCTCTGGGGTAGATCCAAGATAATCGGGTGGGACACAGTCCTTGTCTCACGTGGGGCTCCCAGTCTTTCATTCAGTGATGTTTATTGAGTGCTTACTGTGTATGTGTAAAGCACTGTACGAAGCGCTGCTTCTCATTCCAAAATTTCCACTCGAGAGCAAAAAAACTTCCAGTGAAGGGAGAACCTTGGTGTGGTGACCCAACAAGGTCACCATGACTGAAAGCAGCTTGGCCTAGCGCATAAAGCACGGGCCTGGAAGTCAGAGCGACCTGGGTTCTAATCTTGGCTCTGCCACTAGTCTGCTAATGTGATCTTGGGCAAGTCATTTGACTTCTCTGGGCCTCAGTTACCACATTTGTATATAGGGGATTAAGACTGTGAGCCCCATATAGGACAGGGGCTGTGTCCAAGCTGACGACCTTGAATCTACCCCAGTGCCCGGCACATAGTAAGCGCTTAATGAATGCGATCTAAAAGCACCAGAGTTCAAGGGATCAGCCTCTATCTGGCCTGTGGCTCAGTTACACTGATATTTAGATCTTCTTAATGGAGGACAAAAGCACCTGCATATTTCCTGAGTTTGCAAAGACAGCATAAGTACTTAAACAAATACCTTTAAAAAAAATATTAGGAGGAGGACAACATTTCAGCCCATTCTCTCTAGTGGGATCTGATGGAAAGAGCTTTTCTCTAGGAGTCAGATGATCTGAATTTTAGTCCTAATTCTGCCTCTGGCTCTCTGGATGACCTTGGGTAAGTCACTCAAACCTCTCTGGGCTTTAGTTTCCTGAACAGTGAAACAGGGAGAAAGATAAAGGACCCTTACCAGTTCTCAGCTTCTTGAAGGCAGGAATCTAATCTACAAAATCTACTGTACTCTCAATTGTTCAATCAATCATACTTATGGAACACTTTCTGGGTTCAGAGCACTGTACCAAGCATTGGGGAGAGTACAAAGTAACAGATTGGTAGACACATTCCCTCCCACAAGGACCGTTCAGTCTAAAGGCTCCCAGGCGGTTTGCTCCGCACATACACTCAGTAAATACACCGATTGGTGAATTCACAGGGGAGTCGTGGAAGACAAATGATGTGTGGGGTGAAAAAGCTGTGGAAAAAAAAATGCTCTAGAAATTCAGGGGATTGCTATTGTTATCATTACATCCCAGGTGTGAAGTACAATTGTGTCGCCACAAATATTCATTGTTTGTAAAATGTTTAGACACATTTCTGAGAATTCCTTTTGAGTTCGGTAATACCCACACCCTTCCACCCCTCAGTGAGCAGGTCCCAACTAGTTTTGCCTTTTTAGGCTTATTTTCGAAGGACCGAACCAATTAACTTCTTGAATTACAGGAAACCAAGGGGGAGATCGGTAGAGATTACTGGCATCTAGTTCCCTCACAATCTCTGACTCACTAGGCTGAGGGGGCAGAGACTGGGGAATCCCATCGCTAAAGGTTTCAAGGAAAGGAATGCTGCAGGTTGATTCACTATTCTCATTTTCATATTGAAACACTTTTATAGAGCATCTATTGGGCATGGATTAATTTTAATGTCTGTCATTCCCCCAGTGATTTCACTTGATTATAAACATCTTGAGGGCAGGGACTGTTGACTAATTCTGTGTGTCCTCCCAAGTGCCTGGTACGATGCTCTGCGCAGAGTAGGTGATCTATGGCTACAATTGATTGATTGACAGCACATCTCCCTCCAAGACACCTTCCCCCACTAAGCCCTCATTTCCTGTTCTCCCACTCCTTTCTTTAATCACCCTTGCACTTGGATTTACACCCTTAATAATTATAATAATAATTGTGGTATTAAGTGTTTACGGTGTGCCAGGCACTATGCTAAACACTGGGGTAGATATAAGATAATCAGGTTGAACACAGCCTCCGTCCCATATAGGGCTCTCGGTCTCAAAGCCCATTTTATACATGAGGTGACACAGAGAGGGTAAGTAACTTGCCCATGGTCACATAGCAGATGAGTGGTGGAGTGGTGATTAGAACCCAGATCCTTCTGACTCCAAGCCTGTACCCCTTCCTCAACTCCTCAGCATTTATGAACCTATCCCTCATTTATTTACGTTAATGTCTGTCTCCCCCTCTATACTGTAAGCTAACTGTGGGAAGGGAACGGGTCTACCTACTCTGTTATACTACTATATTCTATTCATTCATTCAATAGTATTTATTGAGCGCTTTCTATGTGCAGAGCACTGTACTAAGCGTTTGGGATGTACAAATCGGTAACAGATAGAGACAATCCCTGCCCTTTGACGGGCTCACAGTCTAATCGGGGGAGATGGACAGACAAGAACAATAGCAATAAATATTCTACTCTCCTAAGCGCTTAGTATACTGCTCTGCACCCAGTTAATGCTTAATAAATATGATCGATTCTTGGGAAATTCAACTTTGAATTTGCAGCATCTGTCTGTTCTATATAAGGAGTCTCAAGACCAAAGCAAGATACTACTTTCATCACAGTAAGTGCTCCATAAATACCACTGAGTGAATCATTATTATTATTATTATTTAAAATAATGCTAATGGAGTTGTTCGATGTTTATCACGTGCCAAGCACTCTACGAAGCGTTAGGGTGCAGTCAGTATAAACAGATTGGACACAGCCCCCGTCCCATGCAGGGCTCACAGTCGAAGGGAGAAGACGAAAAAGTTGAATCCCTGTTTTCAGATGAAGACACTGAGGCACAGAACAGTTCAGTAAATTGCCCAAGATCACACAGGAGGCAAGTGGCAGAGCTGGGATTAGAACCCAGGTCTTCTGACTCCCAGGCCTGTACTCTTTCCACTAGACAACACTGCCAATTCATTATTCCATAGCATATCACCCAGAACACTGGAGGCCAGACTCTTTTTTGGCAAAGAGAATGTAGGGCTTGTGTCATGAAAGATTTCTGTGGGGAAATGGAGTAACTTCTAGCTTTGAGTGGTTTGTGTGTGGGCCATAGTAGAGGCTTCGCCATTGCCCACAGACACATCCAAAGGAAAGGACATTGGTCAGGAGGGTAGCATTTCAACACTGAGATACATCACAGAATCATTCACCCGACACTTTGCAGGCCAATGACTATTAAGTCAATATGGCATCTGGGAGAATTTGTTTGTGCCCTCTAGGCTGTGAGCTCCCGGGGATAGAGAATGTGTCTATCAAGTCTTTTGCATTGTATTGAACAGGGTTCTGCACACAGTAAGTGCTCAATAATTAATAATGTTGGTATTTGTTAAGCGCTTACTATGTAAGCATTGTTAAGCGCTGGGGTAGTTACAGGGTCATCAGGGTCATCAGTCTCAATCCCCATTTGACAGATGAAGTAACTGAGGCACAAAGAAGTTAAGTGACTTGCCCTAGGTCACACAGCCAAGTGGCGGATCTGGGATTCGAATCCATGACCTCTGACTCCCAAGCCCGTGCTCTTTTCACTGAGCCACGATTGTGTCCAACCCGATTTGCTTGTGTCCACCCCGAGGCTTAAAACAGTGTTCTGCACAGAGTAAGCGCTCAATAAATAGAATTGATTGGTTGATTTGCCAGCTGGTATTTTTACTGACATTGATTTGCCCCTCCTGTGGAGACTGTGGGTGAGTTCAGCTCTAAGGGATTATCTGAGACTGATTGATTCATTCTCTCCAGATTGGTCTAGGCTCCTGTAGTGTATTAAATGTCTGCCCCTCGGGGTCAAGTGGCGGTGCCAGTGGGACTGGGGAGGAGCTCTGTTCTGTGGGGGCAGGAGTGGAAGGGACTGACAGTCCTAATAATAATGATTAGTAATAATTGTGGTATTTGTTAAGCCCTTCCTATGTGCCAGGCACTCTACTAAGCACTGGGGTGGATCCAAACAGATCGGGCTGGACACAGTCCCTGTCCCACATGGGAACAGCTGAGGTAACTGAGGCCCAGAGATAACTGAGATAACTGAGGCCCAGAGAAATGAAGTGATTTGCTCAAGGTCACACAGCAGAGGCAGGATTAGAACCCATGACCTTCCGACTCCCAGGACCATGCCCTGTTTACTAAGTCACACTGCTTCTCACCAGGGACGGCCCTACCAGGAGGCGAGAGGAGCCCGTGGACTGGAAGTTCCCTTCAGCAGAACTGGGTGGGGCTTCTCTCGGTTAATCCGTTTTTTGTGCCGAAATTGCCTGATTATTTCTTCTCTCACGGCCTTCGCCCCCCTCCCGCTTTCCAGTGGTTTTGCCCCAGTGGGCCTGAGGCCTGTTTGGTCCAGCAGAGCTGGCGGGGCTGGAGGTGCGCACTGTGAGTGATGGGGAGGGAGACGTTCACTGCAGTCCGACACGGCTCCCGGTGGCTCAGGTCAGTCCCTCAGCCCCGACCTGAGCTCAGGGGAGGTCTTCGGGGGACAGCTGCGAACAGCTGCTTGGCCTCCCTCCAGATGGAGGCTTAGCAAGCCACAGTGTCACTGCCGTTCTGGGAATTTCCTGCAGCAGGAGGGATTTGACACTAAATCTTCCCTCCTCCAAACTGGCCGGATACTTTTATTGATGTTTAGTTGCTATTCCCAAAGTCATCTTCTTCCTTCCCCCGGACATGAAAGACCTTCCCCATTCAAACTGGCTGATCTACCATTTCCTTATTTCCAAAACTTCCCGAAAGCTCACTTTCTTCTGTAGGCACTCCCGATTCATTTCCAATGCTCCCGGCGTAGTGGATAGAGCGTGGGCCTGAGAGTCAGCAGGTCATGAGTTCTAATCCCTGCTCTGCTACTTGTCTGCTGAGTGACTTTGGGCAAGTCACTTCACTGGGCCTCTGTTGCTTGTGGTTTTTGTTAAGCACATACTCTGTGCCGGGCACTGTTCTAAGTGCTGTACTAGATGCAGGCAAATCAGGTTGGGCACAGTCCTCGTCCCACATGGGCCTCAAGGCCTCAATCCCCATTTTCCAGATGAGGTATTGAGGTACGGAGAAGTGAAGAGACTTGCCCAAGGTCACACAGCAGACAAGTGGCAGAGACGGGATTAGAACCCATGACTTTCTGATTCCCAAGCCTGTACTCTATCCACTATGCCATGCTGCAGTTTCCTCATCTGGAAAATGGGGATTGAGACTGTGAGCCCCATGTGGGTCAGGGTCGGTTTCTAACTGGATTTTCTCGTATCCAGCACTTAGTACAGTGCCTGGCACACGGTAAACACTTAACAAATACTATTATTATTACTATTACATTATCCCGCCAGCTAACCTTAACACGTCTAAATGCATAGCAACAGACAGACTCCATTTATTGATGCATTCGATGGTTCGCTCATTTACTTTTTCATACTCTTTTTGGTATCATTTGTAGCCAGTTAGTTGTAGCTCGAAGTATCCACTTGTCTCCTCTATTAGAATGTAAATTCCTCAAATGCATTGATTTTATCTTTTACTTCTATTTGTTTTCTCCCAAGTTCAGTGCTTTGAATATAGTTAGGTGCCCAGGTCGGTGATATGCATCCAGTAGATGCCCAGTGTAATGAGCTTTGAACAAGGTAGGCATTCAGTATCGCTTTCTGCAAGCATTCAGGCTTCAGTAAATAAGACTGATCGATTCGATCAATCAGAGGTATTTCCTGAGTGCTTACTATTCATTCATTCAAGCATATTTATTGAGCACTTTCTGTGTGCAGAACTCTGTAGTAATCGCTTGAGAGAGTACAATACAACAATAAACAGTGAGATTCCCTGCCCACAACAAGCTTACAGTTTAGAAGGGGAAGGTAGATCAATACAAATAATATAATAAATACATGCATATAATAAATGATACAATACTTCAATACAAATAAATAAGACTACAGATCTTTACATAAGTGCATGCAGAACTCTGTAGGAAGCACTTGGGAGAGTTCAGTATAACAGAATTAGAAGACACGTTCCCTGCCCGTAACAAGCTGACAGCCTAGAGGAGGAGAATTGATTAATTGAAGGAGAAGACCACTAATGGAAACAGATATTGGAAAGAAATAAGTTTAATCTGCACTGGCGGAATCTTCTTACCCACAGGCAAGTGCATTTCCTGGTTGAATTCAGATTTGGGGGTCCATAGTGCTTTCCCCCATGCTCTCAGGATGGCAGCTGGAGAGTTTGCAGTGCTCTACCAGTCTCAGCTACGGGAGGGAGAGTCACCCATAGACATACACAGTCCATTCCTAGCTTGACCATTCGTTCATTCAGTAGGATTTATGGAGTGCTTACTGTATGCAGAGCACTGTACCAGTTGTTACCGGGTGGAAGGCAATCTGCTACAAGCCAAAACTCACCTGTGCCGGACAGCGGCGGCATGAGAGAGACTTGAGGGTGGAGACTCGAGTTGAACGGGCAGAAGGAGGCAATGGTAACCTACTTCCGTATTTTTATCAAGAGAACTCTATGGATCCACTACCAGAATGATTGCGGATGGAGGTGGGGCCTTCTGGGGGAGATACGTCCATGGATCAGGTGGCTCGACAACATGAGGCGAGACAAGTACTTTCCCCGGGCTCTTCCTTCTACCACCTTCATTTCATCTCTCTGCCCTGCTAATTTGACTCCCTCCTCCCAGGATAATGATCTTCTCTTTCCCAGGCAACAAATCCTGGCCTCCATCCCTTGTGATTCATTCTGATCTTGATGATCAAGTGCATTTGGGAAGAGCTGTTTTACTGCGTAAACCGATGGACACACCACATTCCTACTTTATTTTCAAATCAAATTTTATCTGTGAGACTAGCAGCACTTAGCCAGCTGTGCTTTTCATAACCCAAGTAAGGTTGATATAAAATGCTACTGTTTTTTGTCCACTGGACTTGTTTTGAGCTTCATTAGGCAATGCGTATGAGGAAAACCCAGCTGCCATATGAGTATTGGCTAAATAATAATGATGATGATGGTGTTAATGGTACTTGTTCAGTGCTTACTGTGTGCCAGACACTGTACCAAGCACTGGTATAGATACTAGATAATTATCATCATTAGTACTATTATTATGGCATTTGTTTATTGCATACTATATGTCAAACACTGTTTTAAGCGCTGGGATAGATACAAATTAATCATTGTAGACAAAGTCCCTGTACCACATGGGGGTCCCAGTCCAAGTAGCAGGAATGAATCCCCATTTTACGGATGAGGAAGCTGAGGCACGGAGAAGTTAAGTGACTTGCCCAAGGTCACGCAGCAGGCCACTGGTAGAGCTGGGATTAGAACCCAAGTCCTCTGACTCCCAGGCCTGTACTCTCTCCGCTAGGCCAGGCTGCTTCCGGTCGTGCACTTCTATTAGCGTGATCTCTCTCCCTCTCTCCAGGCTCGCATTTCCTCCTACTTTCAAGATATCTCTACTTGGCTGTCCTCCCATCACCTCAAACTTAACATGTCCAAAACAGAGTTCCTTATCTGCCCACCCAAACCCTGTCCTCTCCTGGACGTTCCCGTCACCATAGGCACCACCGTCCTTCCCATCTCACAAGCCCTAACCTTGACATTATCACTGACTCCGCTCTCTCATTCTATCCACCGATTCAATCCGCGGCCAAATCCTGTCGATCTCACCTTCACAGTGTTGCTAAAATCAGTCCTTTCCTCTCCATCCAAACTGTTACCACGTTAATACAATCACTCATCCTATCCCACTTAGATCACTGCATCAGCCTCCCAACCTCCTGCCTCTCCCCACTCCAGTCCGTACTTCACTCCACTGCCCGGATCATCTTTCGACAGAACCGTTCAGGACGTGTAACACCCCTCCTCAAAAATCTCCAGTGGTTGCCTATCCACCTCTGTATTAGAGAAGCAGCGTGGCTCAGTGGAAAGAGCCCGGGCTTTGGAGTCAGAGGTCATGGGTTCGAATCCCAGCTCTGCCACTTGTCAGCCGTGTGACTCTGGGCAAGTCACTTCACTTCTCTGTGCCTCAGTGACCTCATCTAAAATGAGGATGAAGGCTGTGAGCCCCACGTGGGGCAACCTGATTCCCCTGTGTCTACCCCAGCGCTTAGAACAGTGCTCTGCACATAGTAAGCGCTTATCAAATACCGACATTATTAAACAAAAACTCCTCACCTTTGGTTTTAAAGCACTCCATCACTTAGCCCCCTCCTAACTCACCTCACTTCTCTCCTCCTACAACACAGCCCGCACACTTCCCTTCTCTGGTGCTAACCTTCTCACAGTGCCTCCTCTCCTGTCTCACTGCTGCCCACTGGCCCACGTCCTGCCTCTGGCCTGGAATGCCCTCCCTCCTCAAATCCTCTAGACAATTACTCTCCCCCACTTCAAAGCCTTACTGAAGGAACATCTCCTCCAAGAGGCCTTCCCAGACTAAGCCGCACTTTTCCTCATCTCCCACTCCTTTCCGCGTCGTCCTGACTTACACCCTTTGCTCTTCCCCCCGCACCTCCCTGCCTCAGAGTACTTATGTATATATCTGTAATCTTATTTATTTATACTGATGTCTATTTGTATTATTGTCCGTCTCCTCCCCTCTAGACTGTGAGCTCATTGTGAGCAGGCATTGTCAGCTCTTTGTTGCTGTACTGTACTTTCCCCGGCGCTTTTAGTACAGTGGCGAATGAATGAATGAACGACCTAGTGGAAAGAAAACAGAACTGGAAGTCAAGAGATCTAGGTTCTGATCCCTTCCTCACCAGTTGCCTTCCGTGTGACTTTGGGTAACTCACTTCGTTTCGTTCGTTCATTCATTTTCATTCATTCAAGCATATTTATTGAATGTTTAATGGGGGCATAGCACTGTAGTAAGCACTTGTAAGAGTACAGTATAACAGTAAACAGACACATAGCCTGTCCACAATGAGCTCACAGTCTAGAGAGGTAGACTGACATAAATATATATAGTGTGTTCAGTGGTTTACTCAGCTTTTTCCATCTTGATTCATTTGTATTGTTTCCTGTTATAGACTTTTTCTTTCTTTTTTCGGTATTTATAGGTCATTTCAGCCCATTATCTGCTCCTTTGAATGTTAAACTCCTGGCAGGTGGTGACGTCTTGATTCTCTTGTACTTTCCACAAGTGCTTCAGAAAGGGTTTCACATTCAGTCAACATTCAGTGAATATCATTGATGATGATAATCTAAGCTTTTTTTTTTTTTGGTATCTGTGCCAGGCACTGTACTAAGCACTGGATAGATACACAATAATCAGTTTGGACTCCATCCGTAACCCACCCGGGGCTCACGATCTTAATCTCCATTTTACAGATAAGTGAACTGAGACACAGATAATTTAAGTGACTTGCTTAAATTCACCCATCAGTCAAGTGGTAGAGCTGGGATTAGAACCCAGGTGTTTCTGACTCCCACCCCCATGTTCTATACACTAGGCCAGGATAGAACCTATGAATGAAGCTCTGAAAAGCTGTTCATTTGGGATTGAACTCCAGAGCTTTAATTTATGGACTAGTTGGAATAAACAGCACCAAGCATTTTAGCAGTGCTTTTTAATTATTGATAATAAGGGGAAATCATTTTTCTTTGGTACAGTATGTACAGCTAATAAGATCATACTTCACGTTCCATTCCTGAGGACTTTAAGTGGACATCAGAATTGTCCAGGGTCATTTTAATAATAATAATAACAACAATTATGGTATTTGTTAAGCACTTACTATGTGCCAAGCACTGTTCTAAGTGCTGGAGTAGTTACAAGTCAAGCAGGTTGGACACAGTCCCTGTCCCACATGGGGCTCACGCTCTTAATCCCCATTTTTACAGATGAGGGAAGTGAGGCCCAGAGAAGTTAAGTGACTTGCCCAACCTCACCGAGCAGACACGTGGAGGAGATGGGATTGGAAGCCAGGTCCTTCTGACTCCCAGGCCTGGGCTCTTTCCACTAAGCCATCCTGCTCCCTATTTTATATCACGGAGCAGGGTCCGGCTCTGGTGCTTGCAAAGGAGGAAAGAATTAATACTTCTTAAATACACTTCACCCATCGGGTTTTTGTTTACCACCCTGTTATGCTCGCATCTGATTTCAGAGAGGGACAGAGGAAACTGTGGGGCTCTTGAACTCATTAAGAGTGGGCATGTAGACTGTCTGATCAACAGCAGCTTGATCGTCTTCAAGAAATAGGAGCTGTGGCTTCCTAAATGGAGACAGAAAAGAGTTAAATCAGTTCTCAAGGCACTAACAAATAAATATAGAAAAGATTCTTGCCTCGACTGTAAACTCATTATAGGCAGGAATTATGCCTGCTAATTCTGGCATATGTGCTCTGCACATTATAAGTGCTCAGTAAATACCACTGATTGATTGATTGAGCTGGCAAGATTGCAGCCTTTTCTGTTGTTCTTTGGAGGTAACGGGCTGGAGAAGCTGAAGACAAACCTCTTCCGCCTCTGAAGTTGCATGATGAAAATACATTTAAATCCTGTGAATTGTCAATGATTTGTCTAATCTTTGGGGTTTTGTATTCACTTTTATTTTATTAGCTATTTGATAATCCCTTGAGAATAAATAATTTAAAATCAAATTAAGCCCTCTGCCCACAGGAGGTACCCAGAAAAGTGCCCTCCACAGAGTAAGAGGTGGCCACAGCTCTCTGCACACAGTAGGCACCTAATATGGTGGTCTTTATATAGTTGGAGTCCAGTAGGGTGTCCTGCTCACAGAAGGCATCTATGATTAGACTGTAAACCCGTCAATGGGCAGGGATTGTCTCTATCTGTTGCCGAATTGTCCATTCCAAGCGCTTAGTACACTGCTCTGCACATAGCAAGCTCTCAATAAATACTACGGAATGAATGACAGTGTGGCTCAATGGAAAGAGCACGGGCTTGGGAGTCAGAGGTGGTGGGTTGCAATCCCGACTCCGCCACTTGTCTGCTGTGTGACCTTGGGCAAGTCACTTAACTTCCCTGGGCCTCAGCTACCTCATCTGTAAAAATGGGGATTAAAAAATGTGAGCCCCATGTGGGACAATCTGATTACCCTCTATCTACCCCACTGCTTAGAACAGTGCTCTGCACATAGTAAGCGCTTAACATTTACTATAATTATTATTATTATGACAGTGCTCTGCACTCAGCTAGAGATATAGATCGCTTTCTTGAGTACTAAAAGGGAACACATTGGGGGACAATTTGGCTCCGATATTCTTTTGCTCCATTTTCTGAAAAACCACTATCCAAAAACATAGGCTAAAGAGCTTCATTAACCTTTTGATGTTCAATAATAATAATAATAGTATTTAAGTACTTACTATGTGCCAGGCATTGTAATAAGTGCTGGGGTGAACACAAGCAAATTGGGTTAGTCAGTCCCTGACCCACATTGTGCTCACACTCTTAATCTCCATTTTACATGATGAGGGAAATGAGCCACAGAGAAGTAAATTGATTTGCCCAAGGTCAACCAGCAGACAAGCAGTGGAGTCAGGATCAGGATCCATTACTGTCTGACTCCAGGGCCTGTGCTTTCCACTATGTCACGCATTCATGAAGAAGATTAACTGTGGGAAGCTTCAAAACCAATTGTTAATTAAATTCTTTGATCTTTAATCCCAATCCCTCCTTCCTTTCCTTGGCTCTATCTAACCCTAGAGTTGCCCTTTAACTGTGAGTTTTGCTCAAATAGACAGAATGGAAAAAACTTTTTGTCTCTGCTACTTGGGTGTCTCTGAATTTTGCTCATCTATCTCACAGTTTTCCCTGGTTAGACTGGCAGTTCTTCCAGGGCAGGGGTTGGGTCTTCTAACTCTTGTTTTCTATCACTCATATTTACTGAGTGCTTACTGTGTACAAACCACTGCATTAAGTGCTTGATTAGTCCCAAATGGAGTTCTTTGCGCAAAGGGGGTGCTTAATGAATACTATGAGGTGATAGAGGGATTGATGAGCGTTATACTCTTTATAAGTAACTATAAATCAAACAACTACTGTGGCCAACCCCCTGCAAATACAACCTCAGTGAGTTCCTTTGTTTATGAGGCAGGTGCTGGGGCTGGAGCGAAAAGCTTGGCTAATAGTGACTCAAGGCACCTACTTGAGCAGGAGGAGAGGTGTTGCCTAGTCCTTCGACCCCTGGGCAACGTCCTCCCGCGGTCCTGGAATGCCCTCCCTCCTCACCTCTGTCAATCTAATTCTCTTCCCCTCTTCAAATCCCTACTTAAAGCTCACCTCCTCCAAGAGGCCTTCCCAGACTGAGCTCCCCCCTTTTTCCTTCTGCTCCCTCTACCCCCCCTTCACATCTCCGCAGCTAAACCCGCTTCTCCCCCCTTTCCCTCTCCTCCTCCACCTCTTCCGTCCCACCCCCTCAGCACTGTACTCGTCCGCTCAGCTGTATATATATCTTCATCACCCTATTTATTTTGTTTATTTTGTTTAATGAGATGTACATCACCCTGATTCTATTTATTGGCCATTGTTTTTATGAGATGTTCCTCCCCTTGACTCTATTTATTGCCATTGTTCTTGTCTGCCTGCCTCCCCCGATTAGACTGTAAGCCCGTCAAAGGGCAGGGATTGTCTCTATCCGTTGCCGATTTGTACATTCCAAGCGCTTAGTACGGTGCTCTGCACATAGTAAGCGCTCAATAAATACTATTGAATGAATGAATGAATGAACACGAGTTTGGGAGTTAGAAGGACCTGGGTTCTAATTCCAGTTCTGCCTCTTGTCTGCTCTGCGACCTTGGACAAGTCCCTTCACTCCTTTGGGCCTCAGTTCCCTCATCTGTAAAGTGGGGGTTAAGACTGTGAGCTCTCTGTGGGATAGGGACTGTGTTCAACCTGATTATTTTGTATCTACCCCAGCACTTAGAGCAGTGCCTGGCACATAGTGAGTGCTGAAGAAATACCACAATTATCATTATTAGCCCAAACCTTATAAAAATTAACTCCTGCTCAGAGGGGTATTAAATGTTCAATGTCTAAAACAGGCTCATGAGGTGATTTTCCAGCCTTAAGGTTGTGCATTAAACGGGGAAGCATAAAATATTACTTTGTGCCCCTTCTGAGCAAGAATGGCACAGAGCACTGTAAATACTTGGGAACATACAATGACTATAGGCATGTGAGTCAGGTGACCTGAATTCTAATCCATGTTAGTCTTGGGGCAAGTCATTTAACTTCTGTGTGCCTCAATTTCCTCATTTGTCAAAATGTCGAACTGTCACTTGTTCTCCCTCCCATCTTAGACTGGGAACCCCAGACTGTGTCTGACCTGATTGTCTTGTATCTATTCCAGTGTTTAGTGCTTGACATAGCAAGCACTTAACAAACACTATTATTATTATTACTATTAGCCTCACAGAGACTTTGCACAACTGGGGTTGAAAAAAAAAAAGCAATGTTTATGAATGGTTTTAGCATTTAAGTAGATGCTGTAATCAGTATGCATTTGACCCCTGCTATTTTTGGGTTTGGTGACTTTGATTCTGAATTTGGAGTAAATTTTGTGGAAGTAAACCTTGTTGGGTCCTCCAACATTCTGGAGTGGCTGACATTGGGATCCTATAGAGAAGCAGCGTGGCTCAGTGGAAAGAGCCCGGGTTTAGGAGTCAGAGGTCATGGGTTCGAATCCTGGCTCGGCCACTTGTCAGCTGTGTGACTGTGGGCAAGTCACTTCACTTCTCTGTGCCTCAGTTACCTCATCTGGAAAATGGGGATGAAGACTGTGAGCCTCACTTGTGACAACCTGATGACCCCGTATCTACCCCAGCGCTTAGAACAGTGCTCTGCACATAGTAAGCGCTTAACAAATACCAACATTATTATAGCCCCTGAAACAGGACGATGCTGTGGCTGTTGTCTGGATTTTGGCCTCTCTGTCCTGTCCATGAGATTCCTAATTCACAGCAGCCCGAGACTTAAGCATCAGAATTCCCAGTTGGAGAGCAGGGAAACAAATCAAGATAACTTTCCCTCTCACCCTGACCCCTCCAAGGGACGGAGACCATGTTTAATTCCCACCAGTGTGTTCTTTCCCAACACTTAGTACAGTGTTTTGCACCCACCAAGACCCTGACAAATTCCATTGTTGTTGCTACTGTCACCCTGCAGAAATCAGCTTTCACCTTCTTGGATCCTGGGCCCTCAGTCAGCTCAAAAAATGTTGGCTCTTCTCTCTGGGTGGGTGAACGGAAGATGCAGACTTAGACCCTCTGACTCTCAGGCTTCTGGCTTTATCACGCTGAAGGATTGGTTTCAGATCAAGTTTTCTCCTTTAAGTACAAGCTCAAAGAGGCCTTTGGAGAATTATTTTTTTCAGCTTCCTCTTCATGGTGAGGACATATATATTTTTTGAGTTGGAAACCTGAGGTAGATTGATGAGCCAGTCTTTATGGTTTGGGAACAGAGAGCCCTGAAGCTTAATGATCTTTTCCTTCAGTGTACAGTCTTCTTGTTCCTCATTCATCTAGATTCACCTTATCTGACTTGCATCAGTTTCATTTCCATTAGATCTATTCCTACCCTTCTTTCTCACAGGAGGAAAGGGAGGAGGAGGAGGAGAAGGAGAAAAGTGAAATTCAACGATGGTCATATGTATAACTGAAAAGACAGTGTGGGACCCACTTGCCTGCTGTGTGACCTTGGACAAGTCACTACACTATGCCTCAGTTTTCTCATAAACTGGAGATTGAATATCTGTTCTCCCTCAGAGTGTGCGTTCCATGTCCCTGTTCTCTTGTATCTACCCCAGCCTTAGTACAGTGCTTGGTGATTAGTAAACAAATCCACAAATTCCGTAGCTCCAGTCATAGTAGGCCACACAGACTGTACTTCACTCTCTTGTCCTCTTAGCGTTTCCCATTCTTTAGTGGAGTGCTTTGCTTCCTCCCATTGAGTCTTGGCGAGTGGCCTCAGGGCTGATTATCCTTGAAGAAGCTGGGGGAAATCATCCTGACTCAATCAGCATCATCCCTTGAATTATTCATTCCTTTCCAGAGCTCCTTCTCCTGACTCCAAAGGAGCTGGGGTCCCTAGAGGTGGCTTTAACCCCTTCAAGTTCACGTTCAAATGGAAGAGCAGTCAGATTTCCGGGAGCCAGAGGGGGGATATCACGTCTGCGGCTCCCCAGCTCACCTCGAGACCGCCAATCAGGAGACAGAGCTGGGAAGATCCTGGACTGTCCATCTGGCTTGTGTTTTGGGAAGTTGCCCAGACCCCCGTGCTGGGGGCAATGTCCCCATTATACTGTTCCCGATCATGGGAAGCGCGAAACCCCTCGAGACCTAAAAAAAGTGTCCGAATGAAACTACTCCGCTGGCTTGTTCCTTTGACCTTTATTCCAAGTTTCTTTCATGTTTCTCTTACTTGCTCTTTGACGTTCTCAGGCTTCTCTTCCAGGCCCTGGAGTGGCTATCCAAATTCCTCCCTTTCAGGCTTAAACCATATGTTCGCTTTTTGTGCAGTATGACGGATGCAAGGAAGAATCTTGGGAGGAGTAAGTTGCTTCCCTTTAAAAACAAATGGTCTTTAACGACACACGTGGGAGTCAGAGGCTTTGATCCTGTGGAGATTGGATGCAGTTATAATTGGATTGTCTTTCTCGTCAGCTCCAGCTGCAGCTTCATTGAGGGTGGGTGAAATTTCTCCACTTTTTTCCCAACACCATGTTTTCCTTTCTCTTTCTTGCTGCTTCAATTCTCCTTCACCAAAAAGATTTCGGTACACTTGACCCTTATAAGATCTATCACGTGCTAGCTACCAACTTTTTATTTTACTCTCCAAAATGCTTAGTTCAGTGCTCTACACACAGGTGCTCAGTAAACATCATTAGTTGATTATCTACCCATATCAATATCTACAAGATTGATATTATTCTTTCTCCTCTTCCTCCTCCTCCTTCTCCTTCTTCTTCTCTTCCTACTTCTTCTTCTTCTTTTCTTGGTACAATGCTCTGAACAAAATAAGCACTCAATAAATATGATTAATTCTTCTACTTCTTCATCAACATCATCATCATCCATATTTATTGAGCACTACTGTGCGTGTAGATCACCTTACAGAGTCCCTGTTGTGCAGAACACTGTTCTGAGTACCTCCTTTATAGATAATTGAATCTGGTATCTACTACATGCAAAGCAATGTATTAGGTGCCTCTTGTGAACAGAGCACTGAACTAGGCCTCTATTGTGTAGAGCACTGTACTGGGTGCAAGGCAGTGTTCTGGGTGTCTTTTGTATGTAGAGCTCTGTCCTGGATGCTTAGTATATAAAGCACGATATAAAATCTATATTTAGTGTATAAAACACAGCATCTGCTGCCTGCAAAGCAATTTATTGGGGGCCTACAATGTGCAGAGTGGATAGAGCACGGCTCTGGAAGTCACAAGGGCTTGGATTCTAATCCCGGTTCTACCACTTGTCTGTTGTGTGGCCTTGGACCAGTCGCTTCACTTCTCTGTGCCTCAATTCCCTCATCTGTAAAATGGGGATTGAGACTGTGAGCCCCATGTGGGGCAGGGACTGCTTCCAAACCAATCTGATTATTGCCCACCCCAGTGATAGTACAGTGCCTGACACATAGTAAGTGTTTAACAAATGCCACAGTTATTATTATTATTACTGGATGCCACCTTCCTATACCTGTTCTGTTAAACCATATTTGTCTTTAGGGCTCGCTGGCAGCCGAGACTCATCAGGGACTTTGCCGAGGCTACAGCTTCGGCAGCCTCAGTTGCCCTGGTGCCTTCTGCAACCTGCAGCCTGCACCTTCTGAGGCAGCCAAGCCGGGTGGGGGGTGGCACGGAGGAAGCAAGGTGACAACAGTGGTGGGCGGAGGAAGAAGTCAGAGACCAGGGGATCCAACGCCCTTCCTGACCTCACCCACCTCCTCCATCGCTGAGACTCCCCCCCGCCCTTCAATATCCTGCCTTGGTCGCTCCCCACCCCCCAAGAATTTTTAACCCAGAAGGAGGGGACCACAGGCCTCAGAAGCAGCCAAGGGATTGGGATGGAGGGATTGCAGCTGTCTAAAAGGGAACTGGACGGAGATATGCACAGAGAGGAGGGCTGCAGAGACCCCACTGAGGAAGGGAAAGAGGACAGGGCTGGTTACACCTAACTATAGTCATATCTCAGAGGGCCCGGGGCCACGCTGACAGGAAAGATGTTGGGGTGCCATTTCTGTGGTTCTTAAAGCAGCTAAATTCACTGTTATCTCACTGAACTGGGAGCCTACCGTATGCAGAGCCCAGACTGAGAACTCGCTAAGTTCAGAGCACTCTACCAGGCACGAGGGAGAGTACGGTAGAATTTTAGAAAGACGATCCATGGCCTCAGGAATCTTCCAATCTAATGGAGAAGGTCATTGTATTCACTGCACTGGAAGCAGGATTAAGTGCAACTGGTAGTAGCGAGAGTAGGCAAGAAACAAGGGAAGCAGCGTGGCCTAGGAGAAAGAGCACAGGCTTGGGAGTCAAGACCTGGGTTCTAATCCTGACTCTGCCACTTGCCTCCTATGTGACCTTTAGCAAGTCACTTCACTTCTCGGCACCTCAATATTCTCATTTGGAAAATGGGGGTTCAATCTTTGTTCTCCCTCTTACTTAGACTGTGAACCCCATGTGGGAGAGGAACTGTGTCCAACAAGATTACCTTGTCCTCTGGACTGTGAACTCCTTGTGGGCAGGGAATGTGTCTACAGTTCTGTTGTATTATACTCTCCCACGTGCTTAGTACAGTGCCCTGCACACAGTAAGTGCTCATTAAATATCATTGAACTTAGAACAGCGCTTGCCACATAGTAAATGCTTAACAAATATAATTACTTTTATTAATAAGTAAACCAGTAACGAATAATGAAGTTGAAGAATAATAATAATGATGGCATTTATTAAACGCTTTCTATCTGCCAAACACTGTTCTAAGCGCTGGGGTAAATACAAGTAATCAGGTTGTCCCACATGAGGCTCACAGTCCTAATCCCCATTTTACAGATGAGGCAACTGAGACACCTCAGGAATAAATCAATCAATGTAAACATTTCTGCTAAGGGTGGTTTCTGTAAAAACAAGACCGGAGGTAGCTGGGAAGGCTTCCTGGAGGAGGTGGGTTTTAAGAGAGCTTTGAAGGTGGGGAATGTGATCTGGCTGATTTTAAGGAGGGTGTTCCAGGTTGGAAGCAGGGCGTGAGCAACGGCAGCTGCGATACCTTGGTTCAGTGCTCGGCACGTAGTAAGCGCTTAACAAATACCAACATTATTATAATAACCCAGCATGTTGATTGGAAGGCAGGATTAGAATGAGTTGAAAGTAGGAACTGATTATCCTTTCGATTACAGACCATAAAAGAGCGGTTCAAGAGTAAAATTTAGCCCATCACGTAGTTCACCTCTGCAATTTTGGGTACTTCCTCTAAGACAGTGTGAGAACTGGTAAAAATAATGGTAATGGTGATGATAATAATAATAATAGTAATGATAACAGTATTTGTTAAGGACTTACTAAATGCCTGATGATAATGATGGTATTTGTTAAGTGCTTACTATGTGTCCAGCACCTTTCTAAGCGCTGAGGTTAGGTACAAGCTAATCAGTTTGGTCACTGTACCTGTCCCATATGGAGTTCACAGTCTTAATCCCCATTTTAAAGATGAGATAACTGAGACACAGAGAAGTTAAGTGATTTGCCCAAGGTCACTTAGCAGACAAGTGGTGGAGCCAGGATTAGAACCCGGATTCTTTGACACCCAGGCCCGTGGTCTATCCACTGTGCTGCTTCCCTACAGCCCAAGACTGTACCGAGAGCTGGGGTAGATTCAAGATCATCTGGTGGCTCACAGTCTCAGCAGGAGGGAGAACAGGTATTGAAACTCCATTTTGCAGTTGAGGGAACTGAGGCACAGAGAAGTAAATTGACTTGCCCAAGGTCATATGGCAGGAAAGTGGCAGAGCTTGGATTAGAACTCAAGTCTTCTGATTCCCAGGCCCCTGTTCTTTCCACTAGGTTATGCCGCTTCTAGAACACTTTTCCCCCGATTAGACCGTAAGCCCGTCAGACGGCAGGGACCGTCTCTATCTGTTGCCGACTTGTTCATTCCAAGCGCTTAGTACAGTGCTCTGCACATAGTAAGCGCTCAATAAATACTATTGAATGAATGAATGAACACTGAGGAGGTGGGGCTTGTTCCTTATTTTCATATTTGCTTAAGAACTCCACGCTTTCAGCAGATAGATGTTGGATAGGGGAGAAGAAGCATTGAGGAGCTTCAGCTCTTCATGCTATCTGCTGACAATTTAAGAAGTGTTTGATGGAAGGAGATTACGGAAAAGCAATTTGAGATTTTAAACTATCTTGTGATGAAAACACTCTCAGAGTGCTTGAGCTGTTTGAGAGCCTTTGAGATTGGTATCTCTGAAGCACCACCCTTTCAGAAGGCTTCCTGTCCCTGCTGTGATCTTTGCTTCCTTGGCCAACAAATGTGTTTCCATCTGTCTCAAGTAAACTCGGATTTTGCATATCGTTTCCCTAGATTTGAATGCCACATTCAGAAGACCCTAGTCCAGCTATCCAGGTGAAGTAATATGAATTCACCCAACGTACAGGGAATTAGATATGAAATTATGCAGCTATTACCTACTTAGACTGGGAACCTGGTGAGCGCCAGGGACTGTGTCTGACGTAATTTTCTTGTATCCACTGCAGCACGTCGTACAGTGCTTGGCGCATAGTAAGCTCCTAACAAATACCGCCTTTATTACCACCTAATATCTGTGGCTAGAAGGAATGTGATTTCTGTTAACACCTACAGTTTTGTGTTCCAAGCTAGCTGTTCTTTTAGCACCTTGGACTTCCCCTCAGGTGTATTTCAGAGAACTGGGGGTTTCTGGGACCGGGTACCCGTCTGCTCACGGTCTCCCATTCGCTCCCCTTGAAGTTCATTGTATTGAAAACGGAACTCTTCAGCTTCCTTCCCAAATCAATCATTCAATCGGTGGGATTTACTGAGCACTTACTATGAGCAAAGCACTGTACTGGGCGCTGGGGAGGGTACAATACATGAAGAGAAAATCAAGATTGGCAGATAGAAGCTGACCGTGTTAATCAAACAACTTCATCCGCCTAACTTTCCCATCACAACTGACGATGCCATCATCCTGCCCTACCCCTATATCCCTAGCCTTGGCTTTGCTGAGGTCGTTCTCTCCTCCTTCTCCTCCTATCTCTCTGGGTGCTCAGTCTCCGTCTCCTCCTCTGACTCCCCCCACCCCAAACTGTGGGTGTCCCTCAAGGTTCAGTTCTGTGTCCCCTTCTATTCTCCATCTATACCCACTCCCTTGCAGAACTCACTTGCTCCCATGGCTTCAACGACCGCCTCTAGATGGATGATTCACAGATCTAACTCTCTATCCCTGGGCTCTCTCCCCCCTGCAGTCTCACATCTCCTCCTCCCGCAGAACATCTCTATTGGGATGTAATAATAATAATGTTGGTATTTGTTAGGCGGTTACTATGTGCAGAACACTGTTCTAAGCGCTGGGGTAGATACAGGGTAATCAGGGTGTCCCATATGAGGCTCACAGTCTTAATCCCCATTTTACAGATGAGGTAACTGAGGCACAGAGAAGTTAAGTGACTTGCCCAGAATCACACGGCTGACAGGTGGCAGAGCCGGGATATCTCTCCTACACCTCAAATGTGACGTGTCCAAAACAGAACTCCTCATCTTAGAACGGAAACCCTGACTTTCTCATCCCTGTAGACAGCACCACCATCCTCCCCATCTCAGAAGCCCATAACCTTAGTATTCACTTCAACTCATCTCTCTCCTCCAACCAACATATTCAAATCCTCACCAAATCCTCTTGGTTGTACCTTCACAACATCACTAAGATTCTCCCTTTCCTTTCAGTCCCAACTGCTCCCACGTTGATCCAAGCATTTATCCCCTTCCATTGTGACTGCTGCATCAGCCTCCTCCCTGACTTCCCAATCTCCTGTCTCTCACCAATCCAGTCCATACTTCACGCTACTACTTGGATCATTTTTCTCAAAAAAAGGTCAATTTCTATTAGTTGGAACATTTTTCTCACAAAAGAGTCAATGTTTCTCCATTTCTCAACAACCTCCAGTGGTTGCTCATCTAACGCTGCCTCAAACAGAAGCCGCTTATGATCGGCTTTAAAGCATTCAATCACTTTGCTCCTTCCAATCTTATCTCTCTGATTTCCTATTACAACCCAGCCCATATACTCCTTTAGTGCCACCCCGCTTACTGCACCACGTTCTCATCTTTCTCTCCACTAACCCCTCACCCACATCCTGCTTCTGGCCCTCCTACTTCGTATCTGACAGATCATCACTCTCCCCACCTTCAAGGCCTTATTTTAAATATGTCCTTTCCAAGGGGCTTTTTCCAAATAAGGCCTCATTTCTCCTACTCCTTCTCGCTGCTTTAAAAGGAACTTTTTTTATGGTATTGTTAAACACTTATTATGTGACCGGTGCTATACTAAGTGCCGGGTAGATACCAGATAATCAGGATGGATACAATCTCTGTTCTCAAGTCTTAATCCCCATTTTACCAGTGAGGTAACGGAGGCCCAGTCCTCTATCCACTAGGCCAAACTACTTCATATTGACCTCACCCTCAGCCCCACAGCACTTATGAACGAAGCCGTGATTTATTTTAATACCCGTCTCTCCCTCTTGCCTGTAACTTCCTCCTGGTCAGGGAACATATCTAACAACTCTGTTATATCAATATTTATGATTGATTGCTTGCATGATTGAGTGATTGGAATTAGCTTTACTCTTCCCCCATTTCTTTTTCTTCATTCTTAAACTCTCATTCAGGGATGGATTTGGCACTGTGACCCATTCAGAGTGCCACCCCCAACTTTTTCAATTATGAAGTTCTTTGAAATTATAAACATTTTTCTTTTATTCTTATTCTTTATTATCATTCTTCTTTCAGGAAGCAGTGTGGTCCAATGGAGAGAGCACGGGCCTGCTCGGAGTCAGAGGAACCTGGGTTCTAATCCCAGCTCTGCCACTTGACCGTTATGTGACTTTGAACAAGTCACTTAAATTCTCTGGGCCTCAGTTATGCCATCTGAAAATAGGGATTTAGACTGTGAGTCCTATGTAGTACAGGGACCGTGTCTATTCCGATTAGCTTATATCTTTCCCAGCACTTAGTACAGAGCCTGCCACGTAGGGCTTAACAAATATCATAAAAATAAAAAAAAATAAGACTCTGAAGGTGGGGAGAGATGTGAAGAGGGAGGGTGTTCCAGGACAGGGACAGGATGTGGGCAAGAGATCACTGGTGAGATAGATGAGATCATGGTACAGTGAATAGGTTGGCATTAGAGGAGCAAAGGGTGCAGGCTGGGTTGTAGTAGGAAATCAGGAAGGTAAGGGAGGAGGAGGAGGAAAGGTGATTGAGTGTTTTAAAGTCTATGGTAAGGAGTTTCTGTTTAACGTGGAGGAGGATGGGTAACCGCTGGAGATCCTTGAGGAGTAGGGAAGCATGGACTGAATGGTTTTGTAGAAAAATGATCTCTGCAAAGGAGTGAAGTATGGAGTGGCGTGGGGAGAGACAAGAGACAGGGAGGAAAATAAGAAGGCCGATGCAGCAATCAAGGCAGATAGGAGTTTGGATTAACACAGTAACCATCTTGCTGGAGAACAGAGGGAGCATTTTAGCAATGTTGGGAAGGTTGAACCACCAGGATTTGGTGACAAATTGAGTTTGTGTGTTGAACGAGAAGGAGGCGTCAAGGATAACGCCAGGAATATGAGCTTGTGAGACAGGGAAGATGGTGGTGTTGTCTATAGTGACAGGAATGTCAGGGAGGGGATGGTTTGGATGGGAAAATAAGGGCTTATGTTTTGGATATGGTAAAATTGAGGTGCCAAAGGGGAATCCAAGTAGAACTAATGCAGAGAAGGAGAGAGATGAGAGCTGTAGATGTAGATTTGGGAATCATCCCCATAGAAAGGGTAGCTGAAGCCACAGCAGTGAATGAGTTCTCCAAAGGACTGGGTAGAGTTGGTGGATAGAAGGGGACCCAGAATTAAACCTCGAGGGCTGCCCACAGTTAGGGGGTGGGAGGCAGAGGAGGAGCTCACAAAAGAGATTGAGAATGAACGGCCAGAGAGATTGGAGGTAAACCAGAAGAGGACAGAGTCAATGAAGCCAAAGTTGGATAATGTTTCCAGGAGAAGGGGATAGTTGACAGTGTTGAAGCCAGGTGAAAAATTGAAGAGGATTAAGATGGAGTAGGAGCCAGACAAGTGGAAGAGTCAGGATTAGAATCCAGGTCCTTCTGACTCCCAGGCCCGTACGCTATCCACTAGACCGTGCTGTTTTCCGATAAATATGATTAAGAGATTGATTTCAGTTCTTTGGCCTTTTGGACCAGCCCCCTTTTTGCTCTTTTTATTTGGTTTGGTTGCTCTGATTAGGACTTATTTAAAGAGACAGAGCCTAAGTGCCGCCTTGTTTCTTATCAGCCTTTGCGGAGACCGAGATTGGGTACCGAAACAACATCTGTCCTCTCTTTCCTGAAAACGTGTGCCGCTTCCATGTCTCTAGGCACCAGAGGGAGTGTGGTTATCTAAACCTGGTGCTTTATTGGATTAGGCCTTCAGTAATTTCAGCAACATCTGCTGGCGGCTGATGTAAAACTTTAGCTCTTCTGAAACCGGTCGGTCCTGTCATTTAAGACTCCTGATTGTGCTCTGACAGGAGGGACCCATCTTCTCCGATCCGATCAAAGCCCAGAAAAACCCAGTCAAGGCTCAGCCCGTCCTCTGCCCGTTCTTGGACATCGTCACGGAGAGCTGCTGGTGTCTATTTCCGTCATCTGCGTCAGACGCTGATAAAGCCGAGGGCGACCGAGACCGACGTGTGACCGCACGGTGTGTGTCTCCGGGAGGATCCAGGCCGGTGGGTGTCTGTGTCCCGAACGATTCCGGTCTCTGTTTCTAAGCCTGCCTTTACAGATCTCGATCGATGAGAAGCCTCTGCTTGAAGGGGGCAACTGTCTGAAATGGTTGAGACCGTCTGAGCGGAAGGAGAAGCGTCAAAACACGTCAATCTCCAGGCTGGCAGTAATAACATTTTCCCTTCAAAGAGCCCTGAGAAATGTGGCTGAGGAAGTTCACTGGTAACTACATGAAGATGCAATGTTTCATGGAGGGAGCGGGCCATGTCCCCCAAGAGATTCGCTATGAGGAGGACCAGCTTTTGGGACAGAGAGGTTGACTGCATCTGTCTCACCTCGTTAGACTGGAAGCTCGTTATGGGCAGGGAACGTGCCTGCTAATTATATTGGATTGTACTCTTCCAAGCGCTTAGTACAGGGCTCTGCATATAGTAAACGCTCGATTAATACCATTGATTGATTAATTGAGATTTGGGCTCTACATCTTGCCCCTAACCTGCTGGACCCTGCAGTTCTTTCCATCTCCCTCTTGGCCCTGATCGCTCTCAATTGGTGGTATTTACTGAGCTCTTACTGTGTGCAAAACACTGTGCAGAGCACTTGGCTCAACTAGACTGTAAAATCACTGTGGATAGGGATTGTGTCTATCAACTCTGTTGTATTCATCAAGCATTTAGTACACTACTCTGAATACAGTAAGTGCTCAGGAAATACCACTGATTAATAGCTAATGATAACAATCATTATGGCATTTGTTAAGCACTTACTATGTGCCAAGCACTGTTCTAAGTGCTAGAGTAGATACCGGGTTGTCAGGTTGTCCCACACAGGGCTCGCAGTCTTAATTCCCATTTTACAGATGAGGTAACTGAGGCACAGAGAAGTTAAGTGGCTTGCCCAAGGTCACCCAGCAGACGAGAGGCAGAGCCGGGATTAGAATGCAAGTCCTCTGACTCCCGAGTCCCTGCTCTTTCCCCTAAACCACACTAATTCATTCCTCTAGACCGTAAGCTCATTATAGGCGGGGAATGTTTGCTAATTTTCTTGTATAGTACTCTCCCAAGCGCTCAGTGTGATTTATTGATTAATCGATTGAAAGTACAATACTGTATAGTTGGTGCGCTCCATGCTCTCGAGAAGCTTGCAGACGTTGACGCCCCGTGAGGAAGAGGTCTCTTCCCTCCTCCGTCCCGGTCCACGGGGGCTGGGTGTCGGGGGTGGGCCGAGCTTGAGTCAGACAGGAATCAGACTCCCGATTTGCTACTCCTGCTACAACCCACCCTGCACACTTTGCTCCTCTAATGCCACCCTTCTCACGGTACCTCCATCTCGTCCATCTCACTGCCGACCTCTCGCCCACATCCTGCTTTTGGCTCGGAATTCCCTCCCTCCTCATATCCAATGAACAACTACTCTCCCCCCTGCTTCCAAGCCTCACTGAAGTCCTTCCCTGACTAAGCCCTCCTTTCCTCTCCTCCCACTCCTTTCTACGTCTCTCTGACTTGCTCTATTTATTCCACCCGCCCCCAGCCCCACAGCACTCACGTACATATCTGTAATTTATTTCTATTAGTGTCTGTCTTCCCCTCTAGACTGTAAACTCTCTGTGGGCGGGGAATGTGTCTGTTTATTGTGACATTCTGCTCTCCCAACCGCTTAGTACGGTACTCTGCCCACAGTAAGCACTCAATAAATGTGATGGACAGATCGACAGACCGAGGAGGCCTGAGCACCGTAGTCTCATATAATCTCGGGGTCATTTCCTGTCTCAGATCTGACTCCTGACTCCTCTTACGACTGTGAGATCAACTCACCAGCAGCTCTGATCAGGCCAGGTAGCCTTTGGCCAGCCCAGTTCCCCATCAGCCCAGAACAGAGTTGGCCCCTCACTTCCGATCCTCTCCTGGGCAGGAAAAGCAGCCCATTGGCATACTACCGGGCAACTCTCTGTGGCCACGGTAGGAAAGAATGTCTTCCCCCCTCTATTGCACTCCCTCCACCAACACCAGCCTTTCTCTGCTGGGAAGCAGCGTGGCTCAGTGGAAAGAGCACGGGCTTTGGAGTCACACATCATGGGTTCGAATCCCGGCTCGGCCACTTGTCAGCTGTGTGACTTGGGGCAAGTCACTTCGCTTCTCGGTGCCTCAGTGACCTCATCTGTCAAATGGGGATGAAGACCGTGAGCCCCACGTGGGACGACCCGATTCCCCTGTGTCTACCCCAGCGCTTAGAACAGTGCTCGGCGCATAGTAAGCGCTTAACAAATACCAACGTTATTGTTTCCTGTATGCTTTTAAAAAATTCCTGGACAGAAGTGGGGGATCCTGGAGTTCAAATTCCTCAGCAGGGATTTTCCAGGGAAGGCTTTACTGGAGCCAAGTTACTGACTAAGGGTGACTGGACCTGAGCTCAGTCACCTTGGCGAATCGGCGACAGGGGTCCTGGGATGATGATAATACTAATAATCATTCCGGTACTTGTTGAGCACTTACTATGAGCCAAGCACTGAGGTAGATGCAAGTTAATCAAGTTGGACACAGTCCTTGTCCCCCATGGGACTCACACTCTTAAATCTCTATTTTCCAGATGAGGTAACTGAGGCTCAGAGAAGTGAACTGACTCGCCCCATGCTCATGCAGCAAAACTAGAACCCAGGTCCTTTTGAGTCCCAAGACTGCACTCTGTCCGTTAAGCCACACTTCTGAGGTGGAGGGGTAGACGCAGGAGGGCAGGGTACTCATGACCTGGGTCCTTCTGAGGCTGAAGGAGCCAATCAGGCTCATTAAAAGAAAAAAAAAAAAACAGTCTCCTGGGTATTATTATTATGGTATTTATATGCTTACTGTGTGCCAAGCACTGTTCTAAGCAAAGGGGTAGATACAAGGTAATCAGGTTGCCTCATGTGGGGCTCACAGTCTTAATCCCCATTTTACAGATGAGGTAACTGAGGCACAGAGAAGTTAAATGACTTGCCCAAGGTCACACAGCAGATACGTGGAGGAGGCAGGATTAGAACCCGTGCCCTCTGACTCCCAAGCCCATGCTCTTGACAGTTTCTAGTTAAGACCAGTGGCCTGGTTTGTACTTTCATACGGCCTCCATTCACTTGAAAGCTACTCGAGGGTCTGTAGATTATCTTCTACTTTGGATGTTCTCTAGTACCTGGGTCAGTGCTCTGCACAAGGTATAAGTCCAATTCAGCATTCTGCACCTAAAATATGTCCAGTAAAGCATTCTTCACGGAATAGGTGACCAGTAAAATGTGGTGTACACAGTAGATGTTCATTACCGTGCTCGGTGTCTACTAACATTATTGAACTCATCCTATGGTGTTCTGCGAGGAGTAAATCCTCAACAAATATAACTAATTGATTTCCGAGAGCAGCTGTGGACTGAGAGTGAAGGGCAAAAATGAAAATGATGAGTTAAATTTTTTAAATGGAAAAATTAAGGGTAATTTGCCTTTTCTCATTTCCTCAGTCTGTTGTCTGGGGTAGAACCAAGACATGACTTTCTGTTGCTTTTTTTTTAAAAAAAAAATGTTTGTTAATCCCTTACTATGTGTGAGGCCCTGTACTAAGCACCATCAGTGATTAAGATGATCAAAAAGCAGTCTCCTGGGTATTATTATTACGGTATTTAAGTGCTAAGCCAAGGGGTAGATACAAGATAATCAGGTTGTCCCACATGGGCTCAGTCTTAATCCCCACTTTACAGGTGAGGTAACTGAGGTACAGATAAATTAAGTGACTTGCCCAGGGTCACACAGCAAAGTGGCAGAGCTGGGGAGCCCAGACCCATGCTCTTTCCACTAGGCCATACTGCTTCTCCACTAAACCCAGACTTAGCCGCCCGGACGAGTGACCCATAGATAAAATCCGATGAGAGACGCTGGCTGAAGCCTTGTGTCCTCTTGAGCCTGGCGGGTTTGGAGAGTCAAATTCAATTCAATCGCATTTAATGAACGCTTACTGTGTGCAGAACACTCTGCTAAGCGCTTGGAAAGTACAATTTGGCAACAGATAGAGACAATCCCCACCCAACAACGGGCTCTGTGCGTAAGGCTCTCAGCTATGGTGGTTCACCAAGCATATTCCTCTAGACTGTGGGCTCGATATGATCAGGAATAGTATCTGCTACTTCTGTTGTGTTATACTCTGCCAAGTGCTTAGTACGGTGCTCTGCACATAGTCAACGTTCAGTAAATACCATTAATTGATATCAGTCAATTGTTTTTATTGAGCACTTACCGTGTCTGTTATATTGTTATAACGTACTCTCCCAAGCGCTTAATACAGGTTTCTAATCCCAGCTCCGCCACTTGTCTGCTGTGTGACCTTGGGTAAGTCGCTTCGTTTCTCTGTGCCTCAGTTGCCTCATCTGTAAAATGGGGAGTGAGACCGTGAGCCCCATGTGGGACAGGGACTGCGTCCATCCCAATTTGCTTGTACCCAGCCCGGCTCTTAGTACGGTGCCTGACACAGAGTAAGCACTTCAATACCATAGTAATAATAATGATTATTATTACAGTGCTCTGCACACAGTAAGCATGTAATACATAATAATGTTGGTATTTGTTAAGCGCTTACTATGTGCCGAGCACCGTTCTAAGCGCTGGGGTAGACACAGGGGAATCAGGTTGTCCCACGTGGGGCTCACAGTCTCAATCCCCGTTTTACAGATGAGGTCACTGAGGCACAGAGAAGTTAAGGGACTTGCCCACAGTCACACAGCTGACAAGGGGCCGAGTCGGGATACGATCGAGTGACTGCGGAGCATTGAACGAAGCGCTTGGGAGAGTACGATATACCAGTCCTGGCCTCAGAACAAATCCTTAAGGGGATTTTCGTTACCCTTGGAACATTTTCTGTTGTCGTCGTTCTCCTCGGAACCAAAGTAGAAGTCAACCACTTAAAAAAAATTCCCTCGATTCATTGCGATCTTCAACCTGCTTCCCAACACTCTAAGAGGAAATGACTTGGGGTTTGTTGATGCCACTCCGAAATCCCCTGCACTTTTGCTCCCGCTAAGATCCTGCCCGAAGTCGAAGTCCCGGACGTCTTTGGCCTTCCGGATTCCCTTCAGACTGGGGACATTCTAAGCGGAGAGTGGAGTCCCCAGCCTGGCTCAGAAGCAGTCCTCTCAAACTGGAAATGGCTTCCGATTCTGCCCTTTTTCTGACTGATTATCTTCTCTTCGGACGTAAGCACTTATCCATTCCTTAATCAATCATATCTATTGATTTGAGTCCTTAGCGCAGCGCTCTGCCTATAGTAAGTGCTCATTAAATACCATTGATTGCTAACTGTGCGCAGAGCGTTCTACTGAGCACGTGGGAGGGTACAGTCAAACAGAGTTGGTAGACACATTCCCTGCCCGTAAGGAGCTAACAGTCTAGAGGAGTCCCGCTGAGAAGCAGCATGGCATAGTGGATAGAGCCTGGGAGTCTGAAGGTCATGAGTTCTAATCCTGGCTTCGTCGCTTGCCTGCTATGTGACTTTGGGTAAGTCACTTCACTTCTCTGGGCCTCGGTTACCTCATCTGCAAAATAGGGATCGAGACTGCGAGCCCCACGAGGGACAGGGACGGGGTCCAACCCCAGTTGGTTGTATGCAGCCCAGCGTTTAGCACAGTGCCTGGCACAAAGTAAGCACTCGACAAATACCGTGATTATCATTACTGGAGAAGCAGCGTGGTACAGTGGAAAGAGCCCGGGCTTGGAGTCAGAGTTCATGGGTTTGAATTCTGACTCCGCTGCTTGCCGGCTGGGTGACTTTGGGCAAGTCACTCAACTTCTCTGTGCCTCCGTTCCCTCATCTGTAAAATGGGGATTAAAACTGTGAGCCCCACGTGGGACAACCTGATCACCTTGTTTCCCCCAGCGCTTAGAACAGTGCTTTGCACATAGTAAGCGCTTAATAAATACCACCATTTTTTTAAATTATTATTATTGGTACTGTGTACAGAACTCTTTATTAGCTGTATGGCATCAAACTGAAACGCCCGATGCGTGGGAACCAATCAACTGAGTTCCTGCTCTGTGTTGAATGTTTTACTGGGGGCATGCTAAATCCAGAGTACTATATAGGACACCTGTGTGCAGAACGTTACACTGAATGTTTATCGAATGCAAGGCATTACGCCGAGTGCTTTTTCTGTGTATCTCACTGTACTGTGTTTCTGCTATGTACAGAGAGGGCCCTAGTAGAAAGATCATGGGATGCAAAAGTCTAGGGTTCAAGACCCGGGTCCTCCACTTGTCTGCTATTTGGACTGGCCTTAGTTTCCTCAGCTGTAAAATGGGGATAAGTTGCTTATTATCTTTCCTTCTTAGACTATGAACCCTGTGTGGTACAAGGAGTGAGTCAAACCTGGTATCTAGCCCAGGATTTTGCACATTGTAAGTGTCTTGTCAGCTGTGTGACTGTGGGCAAGTCCCTTAACTTCTCTGGGCCTAAATTCCCTCATCTGTAAAATGGGGATTAACTGTGAGCCTCACGTGGGACAACTTGATTACCCCGTATCTACCTCAGCGCTTAGAACAGTGCTCTGCACATAGTAAGCGTTTAACAAATCCCAGCATTATTATTGAATAAATACAATAAAATGAGCTCTGAATTTTACATCTAGCTTTTAGATGTAAAAATCTAATCCCAGTTCTGTCAGTGGTCTCCTCCATCACCTTGAGCAAGTCACTTCTCCGTGCCTGGTTATCTCCTCTGTGCAGTAGGTATCGAGACTGTGAGCCCGATGTGGGACAGGGATTGTGTCCAACCTGATTAGCTTGTATCTACCCCAGTGCTTAGTACAGTGCCTGGTGCATAATAAGCACTTAACAAATACCTGTCAAAAAAGGGAAAAAAAGTTGTGGTAACTTTTCCTGAAATGAATTCAAAGAAATACCAGGAAAGGCCCCAACACGAGTCCTGCTCATTTTTTATTCTAGTTGGAACCTGAAGTCTTGCGAAGGGAGGGGAGCGTTCTATAAATAACTTCCACGCTCTGGGGTTTCCAAGCTCTAAAGAGCCCCTACATCTGATAAACATTTTCCTCTGACGCTACATCTCACTGATGACCAGCAGAGTCTCTTGTTTGGAAGCAATACATGTTTTAAAGGGTACATAGCCCAAGAAGCAGCGTGGCCTAATGGATAGCGACTCAGAAGAAACTGGGTTCTAATCAAATCCCAGGTCTTCCACTTGTCTGCTGTGTGACCTTGGACAACTCACTTCACTTCTCTGTGCCCCAGTTCCCTCATCTGTATAATGTGGATTAAGACTACGTGGTCCATGTGGGACAGGGACCGTGTCCCGTCTGGTTTGCTTGTATTCACCCCAGGGCATTTCCAAGCACTTTCACAAGTTTATTTTCCCATTATTGATACAAAATAGGGAAAAGTAGCTATTATTCTCCCCATTTTAGAGGCACAGATACTAAAGCTGTAAGCTCGTTGTGTGCAGGGAACGTGTCTACCTATATTGTGCTCTCCCAAGTGCTTAGTACGGCTCTGCATTGCCTATGCAATCAATCTGTGACCTTTGGACCCACAATATTCTCCCTACTCCAAGCCTCACAGCACATATGTACATATTAAATTACATTTTATCAATGATTTATTCATTCTTCTTATTGTCTATCTCCTCTTCCAGACTGTAAGTTCAACGTGTCTGCTAAATATGTTGTATTGTACCCACCCAGGCACTTAATACAGTGTTCTGCGCCTAGTAAATTTTCAATAAATAGGATTTATTGATTGATAGTCCAGTATTCTGCATATAGTAAGTGATCAACAAATATTATTGATTGATTGAGGCCCAGAGAGATTGTGACTTGTCCAAGACCACAAAACAGACCAGTAACAGAGCTAGATCCAGAACTATGGTCTTCTGATTCACAGACCTATGCTCTTTCCACAAGACCTTACTTCCTCCTATGTATATCCTCCTATAGAGATAATAATAATTATAACAATGATGATATTTGTTAAGCACTTACTATGTTCCAGGCACTGTACTAAACACTGTGATGGATACCAGCAAATTGAGTTGGACAACAGTCCCTGACTCATGTGGGGCTCACGGTCTCAATCCTCATTTTACAGATGAGGTAACTGAGGCCCAGAGAAGTGAAGTGACTTGCCCAGGGTCACACAGACAGGTGGAGCCAGGATTAGAACCCATGACCTTCTGACTCCCAGGTCCGTGCTCTTTCTATAGATATGGCTGTACATTCAGGCTCTCTTGTGATTTGCGGGATAACTGGTCTTCACAAGCCTAAAGAGAATTGAGACTCAGCTCTGGTAGTCTTGACCCTAAAATCCCTGGTCGGTGTTTGGGAGGTCGGGCCGTTGAACACGGATGGACGCCGATGCATTGATTTCCCTGCTATGATGCGTGATTCAGAGTTGGGCATCACTGGGTGTTGAAATGTCCCTTCTCCCAACTCATTTGGGGCCGGCCCTCCACCCAGATGTTACCCTTGTAGGCTGTTTTTTGTTTTGCTTAAATGGTATTCATTAAATGTTCGCTAGGTGTCAAACACTGTTCTAAGCACTGGGGCTGATACAAGGGAATGGGGTTGGAAACAGTCCCTGTCTTACACAAGGTTCCCAGTCTAAGTTGGAAGAAGGAGGATTTAATCCCCATTTTACAGATAGGGTAACTGAGGTACAGAGAAGCAGCATGGCTCGGTGGAAAGAGCACGGGCTTGGGAGTCGGAGGTCATGGGTTCTAATCCCAGATCCTCCACTTGTCAGCTGCGTGGCGGTGGGCAAGTCACTTAACTTCTCTGGGTCTCAGTTACCTCATCGGTAAAATGGGGATTAAGACTGGGAGCCCCACGTGGGATAACCTGATTACCTTGTATCTCCCCCAGTGCTTAGAACAGTACTTGGCACATAGTAAGCACTTAACAAATGCCATTATTATTATTATTATTATTACAGAGAAGTGAAGTGATTTGCCCATAGTCACATAGCAGCCAAGTGGCAGAATAATAATAATAATAATAATGTTGGTATTTGTTTTCCCTTTTCCCTCTGCTCCTCCACCTCTCCCTTCCCATCCCCACAGCACTGTACTCGTCCGCTCAACTGTATATATTTTCGTTACCCTATTTATTTTGTTAATGAATTGTACATCGCCTCGATTCTGTTTAGTTGCCATTGTTTTTACGAGATGTTCTTCCCCTTGACGCTGTTTAGTGCCATTGTTCTTGTCTGTCCGTCTCCCCCGATTAGAATGTAAGCCCGTCAAACGGCAGGGACCGTCTCTATCTGTTGCCGACTTGTTCATCCCAAGCGCTTAGTACAGTGCTCTGCACATAGTAAGCGCTCAATAAATACTATTGAATGAATTTAAGTGCTTACTATGTGCCGAGCACTGTTCTAAGCGCTGGGGTAGACATAGGGGAATCAGGTTGTCCCACGTGGGGCTCACAGTCTTAATCCCCATTTTACAGATGAGGGAACTGAGGCCCAGAGAAATTAAGTGACTTGCCCACAGTCACACAGCCGACAAGTGGCAGAGCTGGGATTCCAACCCGTGAGCCCTGACTCCAAAGCCCATGCTCTTTCCACCGAGCCACGCTGCTTCTCACAGCGTGTGGATTAGAACTCAGGCCAGAGGGGGTCAACTGCTCTGTTGGGCCTCAGAGGGCCTAGGGATGCCATCCACCAGCCTAGGGGGAGTCTACTACTGTGCTCAACCACAGAGGACATAGAAGTACCCGCCTCCAGCCTCGGGAGAATCCACGGCTGTGAGCAACCCCAGCAGACCTAGGGTCACAGTTCTCCAGTCAAGTTGATTCATTCAATCAGTCGTATTTATGGAGCATTCACTTTGTTCACAGCGCCGTCCCGAGTGCTTGGCAGAGTATTATATCACAATGAACGGTCACATTCCCTGCCCACAAGGAGCTTATCACCTCGAGGGCATAGAGATATTAATATACATTATAAGTACATTTTAGATATGTACATAAGTGCTGTCGGACTGGGAGGGGAGGCTGAATAAAGAGCAAGTCAAGACAATGCAGAAGGGAATGGAAGAAGAGCCAAGTGGGAGTCTGCCATTTTGAGCGACTTCAGGGGGCCTAGGGGCACCGCTCCTTGCCTACGGAGAGTCTTCCATTAAGAGTGGCCTAAATGGGCTTTGGAGTACCGTCCCCGAGCTTAGGGGGTGTCTGCTGCCGTGAAGAGCCTCAGTGAGCCTTGATACCCTCTCCAAGCTGAGGGGGAATCTACCGACGTGAACTGCCTCGACAGGTCTAGGGACGCCGGGCCTACGTGCATAAGCCGCTATGAGCGCCTCAACTTCCAGCCCCGCGCTCTTTCCACTGGGCCACACTCTTTACCATCCATTTCCAGCGAACGTCCAGCCCGCAGAGCTGCGTTGCCGGGAACGTCGTGTCAATGATAGTAGACGGCCATGTTCCGCCGCCTCATCCCTCCTAACCCTTTCTTGTCATTTAATGTTAAGTATGGCTCATGGCTATAACCGATGAAATTACTTCAGACTGCAGCCGTGATGCAATTAGCATTCCCAGGTCTGGCGTCCGGGGAGCTATATCCTGCCAGACCCGCGTAGGTCCTGGCTGGCATAAATCCCCACGAATGCGGTCAACTCACATCAGACTTGGAATCGATACAGGTTTCAATCCGCCCCGAGATTGCAGTATTTCCGTATTACCCTCAGCCAATTAGACAGCTAGGTAGCTTGCCAGTTTACAGAGAAGAGTTATAACAGTAAAGGACCCGGTCATATCCTTCAACAGGAAACAGGGTTGAAAGATCAAATCGACCTATGTCTGCTTACGGAAAGGTTGATATTTTGGGGGACCTGTCTTGGGGGGGCAGAGGAAGTTCATTGGAGCCTCCAGGTCAAAGCTTATCCCTTTCCAACCTGGCCTCCCTGGAATACACATAGCCCTTTATTTCTGGGTGTTGCATCCCATCTCTGACAGTGTCGGGGTGATCTCTACTCCATAATGGCTGCAGAAAGAATGGAAGAAATGCCAATCTGGTTAAAACGGTGGCCCACTCAGTCCGGGATTCTGTCTTTTTTAAATAGTATTTGTTATATGTTTGCATGCCAGACACTGTTCTGAGAGCTGGGGTAGTTACAATGTAATCAAGTCAGACACAGTCCCCGTCCCACATGGGGCTCACAGGCTTAATCCCCATTTTACAGCTGAGGTAATTGAGGCCCAGGGAAGTGAAGTGACTTGCCCAAGGTCACCCAACAGACAAGTGGCGGAGCCGGAATTGAACCCAGGTCCTTCCGACTCCCAGGCCCGTGCGGTATTCACCAGGCCACGCTGCTTCTCCTAGTCTTCGTGAAAGTAGCGTGAAGATTTTTGGACAAATCTTTTGCTTGTTGCCCTCCTGGTCACCCATCCTCGTTTAAGGACAGATGATCCGATTCTCCTACCCTTTCTCTCGCCCTCTTGAACTTTCCATCCAATATTTCATCACGGATAACTCTGATGTGCATATCTATAAATTACATGTTAGATGTTAATATAAATGAATTAGTTATGTCTCCCCTCCTAGGTTGTAAGCTTGCTGCAAGCAGGGAACATCTCTACCAACTCTTTTGTACTGTATCCTTCCAAGCTCTTAGTAGAACGTTCCTCACACAGTAAGCCTCAATAATACCACTGATGATAAGGATGGTGATGACTTCTCGGCCAGAAATTCGTCCCAGGATAGATGACGGTCCCACAGTTTGCAAAGTAAATATGACAGTTTTTCAGATAAAAATGCTGTACAGCGTACTGTTAAAGATTATAAAGCACAGAACAAAAGCAATTCTAAAATCACTTGGGATAGATAAGGATATAAGTTAAAGAACTCGTTTTGCTCTGCTTTTCAAGGCAAACGGCCATATTTCTAGACGCACTTTAAGGAGATTGGCACCTCAAGTAAAGAATTCATGGACGAGATCTGTCAGGTTATTCTGTGAACAGTCTCCAATCACCTTGATTTAGGGCAGTGTTCCTAAGTCTGTGTAAAGGCTTTAGACTATTATTACAATGATTCATGGACTGGAAGCGTAGCCAAGCTGAAGCTGCCTCTTTAGGATTTTGTGTTTCAATCAATCTATCGATTGTACTGTTTGAGTTCTTACTGAGTGGAAAGCATGTTTCCTGCCCTGAAGAAGCTCACAGTCTAGCAGAGTAGGCAAACAGGAAAAGAAAATACAAATAAGAGGAAGTATGAGAGTTAAGATATGTACACATCTGCTTTGGGGTGGGGTTGGGACATGAAGGTGTGCGTAGTCAGGTGCCTTGATGGCATAGAATTTCTCAAGTGGCACTCCAGGAAGATATAGCAGTGTGGCCTTGTGGAAAGAGCATGGACCTGGGAGTCAGAGAACCTGGATTCAAATTCAGGCTTTGTCAGTTGCCTGCTGTGTGACCTTGGGCGAGTCACTTCATTTCTCTGTGCTTTACTTTCCTTATCTGTAAAACGGGGATTAAATATCTGTTCTCTCTCCTTTTCTGAGAGACAGGAACTGCGTCCAACATGAATAACTAGTATCTATCAATCAATCGATAATATTTATTCTGTGTTTACTGTGTGCAGAACACTGTACTAAGTGCTTGGGAGAGTGTAGTGTAACTTTCCCTGCCCACAAGGAGCTTTCTATAGTCAAAAGGGGGAGACAGACATTAATATAAATATAAATAAATTTTGGATATTTGCAGATGTGCTGTGGGGCTGAGGGTGGGGTGAATAAAGAGTACAAATCCCAAGATGCAGAAGGGAGGTGTAAGAAGAGGAAATGAGGGCTTAGTCGGCGAAGGCCTCTTTAGGGAGATATGCTCTCGGTAAGGCTTAAGGCTTTGAGGGTGTGGAGAATGAATGTCTGTTGGAAACGAAATGTGGGAAGTTCCAGACCAGAAAGAGGATGTAGGCCGAGGGCCGGCGGTGAGATAGACGAAGTCGAGGTAGAGCGAGTCTGTTGCCATTAGAGGAGGAAGTGTGCGGCCTGAGTTGTAGTAGGAAATCAGCAAGGAAAGGTAGGAGAGCATGAGCTGATTCAGTCTTTCAAAGCTGCCGGTAAGAAGTTTCTGTCGGTTGTGGAGGTGGATGAGCAACCACTGGAAGTTTTTGAGGAGTAGGGAGATGTGGACTGAATGATCTTTCAGAAAATGATCAAGATAGAGTGAAGTAAGGACTGTAGTGGGGAGAAGAAGGAGGCAGAGAGGTCAGGGAGGAAGCTGACCGCCCTGTAGTAGTCAAGATGGGATAGGATAGTGCTTGGAACTTCGGTGTAGCAGTATGGATGGAGAGGAAAAGACGGATTTTAGCCAAATTGTGAAGGTACTAACTGACGGTATTTGGTGACAGATTGAATATGTAGGTTGATGAGAAGATGAGTTGAGGATAATGCCATGTTTAAAGGCTTGCGAGCCTGAAGATGGTGGTGTTATTTACAGTGATGGGAAAGACAGGGGAAGAACGGTTTGGGTGGGAAGATGAGGACTTCTGTTTTGGACATATTAAATCTGAGGTGTCAGCGGGACATCCAAGTAGAAATTTTCTGGAGGTAGGAGAAAATATGAGCCTGCAGAGAACAGAAGAGGTCAAGGCTGGAGAGGTGAACTTGCATAGAGGTGGAGGAGAATTGGAAGAGGATAACGCCAGTGAAGCCAAGACTGAAAAATGTTTCCAGTAAAATGGGGTTGTCCACAGTGTTGAAAGGAGCTGAGAGGTCAAGAAAGATTAGGATGGAATAGAGGCCATTGGATTTGGCAAGAAGAAGGTCATTAGTGATCTTAGAAAAGGCAATGTCCATGAAGAGAATGGGGTGTAAGCCAAATGAGTGGAGTTTTCAGTAGCAGGAAATCATGGGAATTGTTGATGGCCTGGGAAATATCACTAGGCAACCAGATTAAAGGAGACCAGAGATGTGGATGACCATATCTTCCTCTAAAAAAAATAGTGTACCTCCCAGGTCTCCTAGCATCAAATTTCCTCTGCTGTCATCTGATCCTGTCTCATCGATTCTATTGGTACTGATGCTTCACTGTAAATTCCCTCCCATTTAGGATAGCCCAAATCATGCATCCTCTAGAGAGTTTTCCCCAGCTTCCCTACTGGTGATCTCCTCACTTCACCCCACGACAGGGGCTGCTTTTTTGATGCCTCCAAGGCTTTGTATTAGCAGGTTGGTAGATAGGAGGGGCGCAGGATCAAAGGTCAAATGCTCTTCGACTTAGAGAGTTCAAGGTGGGGGCCTCACAGCCAGAAACTTGGAGCACTTCAGCAAAGGGAAAGAAACAGTGCTGCGACTAGAAAAACCATTTGTAAAAAAGGGCCAAGAGCAGTTACGGATGTTTTCGTAATTAGTCATCCCTCCGCAATTATTGAACCACAATCAAAGCAGAATGATTCACCATTAGGTAAGAAGATGGCTAGGGTTTGTGGTGTTGTTGAAAAATACAGCAACAAGCCATATGATGGCATGAAGCACTGGATGATAACCAGATGTGTTGGGTACACTGGGAAGAGGAACTTCCCCTGCCAAGTGAGTTCCCCATGGACCAAGGCTGGAATAAAGCATCAGAGGCATAGTGTATGGCCTCTGGAGAACCACCTCTTTTACCCCTTATCAACCGCACTATTTGAATCGCAACGTTTACCCCAAAGGGGCAGATCCTTGAATTCAAGTGTGCCAACCGGTGAGGTTTAGAGCTTGGTGAGGCTGAGAGGAGAGTCTCTCCCGCTTGTCCATTATCACAAATGTCAGCAAGGAAAACACAAGAAGCAAAAGGATGGAGACATGATTATGGATAAGGTGGAATGGAGGGAGAGATGAAGGTATAGATGATGGAGCAGACCAAGATATGAGAGCCAGGGGAGACCGTATCCCTAAATTTATGTACATATCCATAAATTATTTGTTTATATTTTTCCCTGTTTCCCTCTCTGGACTGTAAACTTGTTGTGGGCAGGGAATGACAATTTTATTTATTGAGTGCTTACTGTGTGCAGAGCACTGTAATAAGTGCTTGGGAGAGTGCTATATGACCATATAACAGACACATTCCCTGCCCACAGCGAGTTTACTGACTAGAGGGGGAGACAGATTATAAATTACAGATACATAAGTGCTGCGGGGCTGGGAGTGGGGATGAATAAAGGGAGCAAGTCAGGGTGAAGCAGAAGGGAGTGGGAGAAAAGGAAAGGGGGGCTTAGTCAGGGAAGGAGCTTTCAGTTTTAGAGGGGGAGACAAATACTAAAATAAATTATGGGTATGTACTGAAGTGTTATGGGGCTGAGTGCTGAATGAGTATCAAGTGCTTAAAGGGTACAGATCCAAGTGCATAGTCAAGTAGAAAGGAGTAGAAGGCCTCTTAGAGGAGATGTGATTTTAATAAGATTTTGAAGTTGAGGAGCACGGTGGTGTGTAGGATATGAAGGGGGAGGGACTTCCAGGCCAAAGTGGTCAGTGGCGAGATAGAGAAGAACATATTATAATGAGTAGGTAGGGGTTAGTGAAGCAAAGTTTGTGAACTGGTGTGTAGAAGGCAATCAGTGAGGTAAGATAGGAGGGAACGAGCTGACAGTGCTTTAAAGTCGACTGTAAGGTGCTCCTGTTGGATGCGGAGGTGAATGGGCAAGCACTGGAGGTTCTTGAGGAGTGGGGAGATATGGACTGAATGCTTTTTTTAGAAAAATGATCTGGAAGAAGAGTGACGTAAGGACTGGAATGGGGAGAGGCAGGTGGCAAGGAGGTCAGAGGTCAGCATAGTAGCAGTTTGGACGGAAAGAAGAGGTGCCAATTTTAGTGATACTGCAACAGGAGAACCAACAGGATTTGGCTGTAGAATAATATGTGGATCGAATGAGACAGATGAGTCTAGGATAATGCCAAGGTGAAGGACTTGTGAGACAGGGAGAATAGCGGTGTTATTTATGGTGATGGGAAAGACACGGGGGAGGAAAGAGTTTGGATAGGATGATGAGGGGTTCTGTTCTGGACATGTGAAATTTGCAGTTTTGATGGGACATCCAAACAGAGATGTCCTGAAGGCAGGAGGAAATGAGAGACTGCAGAGCAAGAGCGAGGTCAGGCCGGGAGATGTAGCTTTGAGAATCATCCCTGTATAGGTGAGAATTGAAGCCTTGGGAGTGTGTGGGTATAAATGGAGATCCAGAACTGAACAATGAGGGACTCCCACATTTAGAGGATGGGAGGCAGCAGATGAATCTGTGAAAGAGACTGAGAGGGAGCAGCCAGAGAAATAGGAGGAGAACCAGGAGAGGACAGGGTCAGTGAAGTTGAAGTTAGATAATGTTTCCTGAGAAGGGGATAATCCACTTTGTTGAAGACAGCTGAGAGATCGAAGAGGATTAGGTTGGATTAGAGGCTGCTTGATTTGGCAAGGAGGAGATCACTGGTGAGCTGAGAGAGTGCAGTTTCCGATGATCTGTTAACCACTGTAAATAATCAGGCAAAACTTATTTTCCTGATTATTCATCACTGCTGTGGAGAAGGAGAATTTTGTATGTGGTTTGATAAGATAAATATTGGCTTTTCTATTCCTTCTGGTAAAACTCTGTTCTGGTCCATGGACATTTTGGATAAATAATGGAAATGTTTTCCCACATGGAAGCCATATAGTTTGCAAAATATTTCTGATTTAAATGCTCAAAGAACCAAGCATCTTGATGATGAATTCATCCTTGCTTTCAGAATTCACAGCTGATCATGGAATATTTGAATGTTCATGGAAGCCTAAGGATACCCCCAAAAGGATCAGCTATGTTGATTTAAAAATAACTGTAAATCATGCTATTTCAGGGAGTTGGTCAACTCTCCAAGGGCTAATTATTAAGGTTGCATTTTAGCTATTGTTTTTGCTTCTTTTCTCTTTGTTCACCTGAAAGACGTTACTTGATAAATGTATATATATATATATATACAGAGAAAAAGAGAATGGATGTGCTACCCACTTTTCCCCTCAGTGGAAGTCTATTTGATGATGATGATGATGATTGTATCTGTTAAGCACTTACTATGTGCCAAGCACTGTCCTAAGTGCTGGGGTAGATAAAAACTAATCAGGTTGGACACAGTCCCTGTCCCACATCGGACTCATGGTCTTAATCCCCATTTTACAGATGAGGTAACTGAGGCATGAAGAAGTTAAGTGGCTTACCCAAGGTCACAAAGCAGACAAGTGTCCGAGCCGGGTTTCAATCCCAGATCCTTCCGACTCCCAGACCTACACTCTATCCTCTAGGCCACACTGCTTCTCTTTGCTTTAACCGAGTGAAAAAATACGTAGAATTAAGAATCAAAACCATCCTGCCACTTTCTACTTGTGGTACATTACCACAGAGTTTGAGTGTTGGTGATCTTGTGGTTTGTCTGTTTATCAGAACCGTCATTCTTCTTTCCTTTCCTCCCCAAGGAGAGATTTCTGTTTCCATGAGAATCTTGAAGAAATGGGATTTACTCAGAGTGCTTGAAATATTTCATTCCAAATGTCCAATGATAACTTAACCACTTAACCCCTGGAGCCTGCAATGCCCTTCACTCTCTCCACCTTCAAAACTTTATTGAAAGCACATCTCCTCCAAGAGGCCTTCCATTCATTCATTCATTCATTCAATAGTATTTATTGAGCACTTACTATGTGCAGCGCACTGTACTAAGCGCTTGGAATGTACAAATCGGTAACAGATAGAGACAGTCCCTGCCCTTTGACGGGCTTACGGTCTAATCGGGGGAGACAGGCCCTCATTTCCTCTTCTCCCACTCCCTTCAGAATCGCCCTTGCACTTGGATGTGAATCCTTTACTCACCCCTTCTTCAGTCCCACAGCACTTTTGCACATATCCCTAATTTATTTATATAAATGTCTGTCTCCAATTCTAGACTGTAAGCTCATTGTTGGCGGGGAGTATGTCTATATTATTTGTATATTGTTTATTATACTGTAATAATAATAATAACGTTGGTATTTGTTAAGTGCTTACTTTGTGCCAAGCACTGTTCCAAGCGCTGGGGTAGATACAAGGTAATCAGGTTGTCTCACAGGGGGCTCACAGTTTTCATCCCCATTTTACAGATGAGGCAACTGAGGCACAGAGAAGTGAAGTGACTTGCCCAAGGTCACACAGCTGACAAGTGGCGGAGCTGGGATTAGAACCCCTGACCTCTGACTCTGTGTTCTTTCCAGTGAGCCACGCTGTTTCCCCGTGTGCTTTCCCATGTGCTTAGCACAGTGAATGATGGATCGATGATGATGAAGAGCCCTTTATGCTAGATAGATCGGTGATCCGTGCCAATGACAATTTCATTTCCTGTACCCTCCCGACCTAAATGGTCTTAGACAGATGAACTCTCTCTGTTTTCTAGATCACAAGACTGTCATCCCAAGAACACATCCCTCCCCAAAAGATTCCTCACTTTCACTTAAACTATGAGCCCTGTGTGGGACAGGGACCGTCCTAACTCTATATACTGTATCTACCCCAGCACTTAGTATATAGGGCTTGGCATATATCAAGCACTTAACAAATATCACAATTACTTTAGGGAAATTCTTCCTCGGAGCTAATCTAAATTTCTCTTATCGTAATGTGAGCCAATTTCTCTTCTGCGATAGTGTCTATTGAATGACTACTCTGGCAAGAACAGAATTAGTCATTGTGGATCTCTTAAACTAAACTCCTCATCTTCCCTCCTAAATCATCTTCTTCAAGGAAGATTCCCACCACGGTTTGAAACCTCTGTCTTCCTCTCTACCTCTGACGTGAGAAACCTTGACATTATTTCTTGACGTCTTCTTTTTGTACACCAGTAATAATAATAATAATGTTGGTATCTGTTAAGCGCTTACTATGTGCCGAGCACTGTTCTAAGCGCTGGGGTGGACACAAGGGAATCAGGTTGTCCCACGTGGGGCTCACGGTCAATCCCCATTTTACAGATGAGGTAACTGAGGCACCGAGAAGTTAAGTGACTTACCCAAAGTCACACAGCTGACAAATGGCCGAGCCGGGAGTCGAGCCCATGACCTCTGACTCCAAAGCCCGTGCTCTTTCCCCTGAGCCGCGCTGCTTCTCGAGTATTCAGCCTGTTGCCGCATCTTGCTGCTTTTCTTCACATTTCCAGGATTCGCTCTGGCCTAGGCTCTCTAGAACCTGAGTTAGCTCCACTTCTACACTGTAAGCCCCTTAGGGGAAGGGAACTTGTCTACCAACTCTCTTGTATTGCACTCTCCCAAGCGTTTAGTGCAGTGCTCTGAACACGGTAAGCGCTCAATAAATACCACTGATTGATGGATTCCCCCCCTTCATCCCCATTCAAATGACCACAGTGCTGGTTCAGGCACTTGTCATATCCAAACTTGATTACAACATTAGCTTCCTCGCGGATCTCCCTGACCCCAGGCTCTCCTGCCTCTTATCTATGATTCAGTCTTCTTCACGGTATTTGTTAAGTACTTCCTAGAAGCAGCGAGACTCAGTGGAAGGAGCACCAGCTTGGGAGTCGGAGGTCATGGGTTCGAATCCCGGCTCTGGCACTTGTCAGCTGTGTGACTGTGAGCAAGTCACTGAACTTCTCTGTGCCTCATTTACCTCATATGTAAAATGGGGATTAACTGTGAGCCTCACGTGGGACAACCTGATTACCCTGTATCTCCCCCAGCGCTTAGAACAGGGCTCTGCACATAGTAAGCGCTTAACAAATACCAGCATTATTATTATTATGTGTCAAACACTATTCTAAGGTCCAGGGTAGCTACAAGTTAATTAGGTCAGAAACAGTCCCTGTCCCGCATGGTGGATCACAGTAGGAGGGAAAACAGATACTGATTCTCCATTTTACAGTTGAGGGAACTGAGGCACAGAGAAGTTAAGTGACTTGCCCCAGGTCACGCACAGCAACCAATTGGCAGAGCCGGGAATGGAACTCAGGTTTTCTGGCTCTCAGAACCATGTTATTTTCACTAGGCCATGCTGCTTCTCTGTTACTGTGCCTCTCCCCCTCCTCAAAACCATTCAGTGCCCACCCTCTCCTCTCTGCATCAAACAGAAATTCTTGTCTATTTGCTCTAACTGTCCCTTAACTTACCCACTTTCTTCTCCCACCACACTTTAGCTCACCCTCTCCATTTCTCTTAATCTGACCTACTTGTAGATGCCTTTGCTCAACCAATCAATCCAGTGCCTGGCACATAGTAAGCGCTTAGCAGATGTCATAATATTATGTAAATTTGAATATTATTATAAATATTATTAATCAAAATAAATGTTATAAATATTATTAATCAATGGCATTTATTGAATACTTATTGTGTTTAGAGCACTGTATGAAGCTCTCGGGAGAGCGCAATCCAACAAGGTTGCTCGACTTGTTCCCTGCCCACAAGGAACTTACGGTATAGAAGGGGCTCTTGTTTTATGCCGTCGAGTCATCTCAGACCCAAAGCGACTCCATGGACACATGTCTCCCAGAACACCCCACCTCCATCTGAAATCGTTCTGGTAGTGGATCCATAAGATTTTCTTGGTAAAAATATGAAAGTGGTTTACCGTGGCCGCCTTCTGCGCCGTAAACTGACTCTCCCTCCCATAGTCGAGACTGGTAGAGGACCGGAAACTCTCCAGCGCCATCCTGAGAGGGGAGTAGAAGGGGATACAGACACTGAAATGTATTATGGATATATACATAAAGTGCTGGGCCTGAGGGTAGTGTGAATATAAAGTGCTTAAGTGGTACAGATCCAAGTGTCTCTGTAATGCTGAAGGGAGAGGGAGTAGGGGAAATGAGGCCTTAGTCAGGAAAGACCACTGGGATGAGATGTGATTTTAGGAAGACTCTGAAGATGGGGCGAGAGGTGGTCTGTTGAATATGAAGGGGTAGGGAGTTCCAGACCAGAGGGAGGATATGGGCAAGGGGTAGGCGGTGACGTAGATGAGATTGAAGTTCACTGAGAAGGTTTTTCTACAGGAGTTGAAGATTCAGCTCTTTTGGTGGTTCGAAAGTCGCTTTTTTATATAAGTTTGTTGAGCAAATTGGGCACATTTTCAAATAGGGAAAGGGTCATGGGTTGAGTTTGGCAGAAATCACAGAAGGGAGAAGGGAGAAGAGGGCAGTGAGCGTGGAAAGGCTGAGAGCTACGAGACACTGGTGAATGAATTTGGGCCAGCACAAATATTGTTTTCCACTTAGAATTTTCCCCAGGACCATAGGGATTTATCAGTACGTGAATGGTCACCATCATGTACTGAGGAGGGCTCCCTGGAAACATCTAGGTAACTATCCCCTCTAGACTGTAAGTTCCTTGTGGGCGGGGAATTATGTCTACCAAATCTAATGTATTTTACTTTCCCAAGCACTTAGCACACAGTAAGCACTAAGTGAATACCGTGGATTGATTGACTGAAATAAGTGCTTAAGTGCCGAGTACAAAATCTGTTTGTTCCTTGGTCAGCGTGACAAGATTTAGGTCAAAAGATGTTGCATATGGCAATTCAATCCTGCAACTGATACTGATCCCATAACTGTTGCTGACTCTAATTATGTTTAGCTGGTCAAGCTCTAAAAATGAGGAAAGCAACATTAGGTAATGGAAAAGAAATGAATTTTTCTGGAGTTTTCCAGTGGATTCTACTTTCAAGAACATAACCCAGTGAGAAGCAGTGTGGCTCAGTGGAAAGAGCCCGGGCTTGGGAGTCAGAGGTCATGGGTTCAAATCCCGACTCTGCCACTTGTCAGCTGTGTGACCGTGGGCAAGTCACTTAACTTCTCTGTGCCTCAGTGACCTCATCTGCAAAATGGGGATTAGCTGTGAGCCTCACGTGGGACAGCCTGATTACCCTGTATCTCCCCCAGCGCTTAGAACAGTGCTCTGCACATAGTAAGCGCTTAACAAATGCCAACATTATTATTATTATTATTCCAAAAATAAATGATATATCTGGATGGGAGCCTACGCGGTTAGATCATGGAACGTGTAAACAAACATTTTAAAAGAAAAAGTCTTGATAGCGGTTGGTGAAATCATTTAGTAAAAGAGGAACGATTAAAATCACTAAGGAAATGATTATTTTACAGTGTACCTCTGAATTCTTTCCTAAGTATCGGAGTGACGATGACATGGGCAAAATGGTGCCAGGAAGTGGTAAGGAAGATAATTCTCCAGTGGAAACCACAGTTTCATCTCTGGCATACGTACTCAGAAAGTCCAAGGGCTTCAGCTACCCAGAGGGTTGCCGAACAACGCAGCTGTCACATTAGTGATCCAATGAGCAATAATAATAATAGTGGTATTCATTAAGCCCTTACTATGTGCCAAGCACTGTTCTAAGTGCTGGGGTAGATACAAGCTAATCAGGTTGGACACAGTCCCTGTCCCACATGGGACTCACAGTCTTAATCCCTATTTTACAGTTGAGGTAGCTGAGGCACAGGGAAGTTAAGTGACTTGCTCAAGGCCACACAGCAGACACGTGGTGGAACTGGGATTAAAACCCCACATCCTCTGACTCCTGGGCCCGTGCTCTATCTATCCAATGATCCACGCTACATCTATTGAATCTCTGGGGTTCCTGGAGCCACCTACCACGAGGGCAGACCTGGTAAGACATGCCAGGGTATCAGCCTGCCCAGAGAGAACCGTGTTCTTTGATACACACCCCTACACCCTCCCATTTCCCTTATCTGTAAATTGTAAACTAGATTGTAGCTCCTTGTGGGGAGCGATTAAGAGAAGCGGCTTGGCTTAGTGGATAATACACAGGCCTGAAATTCAGAAGGACCCGGGTTCCAATCCCGGCTCCGACATTTGTCTGCTGTGTGATCATGGGCAAGTTACTTCACATCTCTGTGCTGCAATTACCTCGTTTGTAAAATGGGGAATAAGACTGTGAGCCCCATGTGGGACAAGGACTGCATCCAACCTGATGAGTTTGTATCTACCCCAGCACTTAGACCTGTGCCTGGCACATAGTAAGCGCTCAACAAATACCATAAAAAAGTCTACTATTTGTACTGTTTAGTACTCATTCATTCTATCAAGCGACCATATTTATTGAGCATTTACTGTGTGCAGAACACTGTACTAAGCACTTGGGGAGAGTACAATACACCTGAGTTGTTAGACACATTCCTTCCCGCGACAAGCATACAGTCTACGCACTTATAGATATTAGTGTGAAAAAACAAACGACAGATATGTACGTAAGTGCTTAATACAGATCTCTGTGCATGGTAGGTGCTCAGTAAATACCACTCATTGATTGATGCTTGAACTTCTTCACTGGGGAAAGCAACTAATTTGTCCTCAGTGTCTAAAGCTGACATCATGCTCTACTTCTGTCTGTAGATTTTAGCCCGGACCTGTGCTGTTATTTTCGGGAGCTGTTCATTCAATTCTTGACTATGTGATGTTCAATAGCTACATAGACTGGGATTTGAGAGACCTATACTTTGAGCTTGCCATATTTTTCCTCAGAAAAGCCAGAAATACTGCTTTCATTGTCTTCCCTTTCGGTTCTCCGCTAAGTATGCCGAATTTCTGGAACTGGAGATTGCTATTAGGATTAGCGGGCCATTCATGTACCCGGGGGACAGGATGACATCTTTAATTTTTGTGTGTGTTCCCAGAGGTAATGATAATTCTGGTACTTAAGTGCTTACTATGTGACAAGCACTGTTCTAAGTTCTAAGGTAGATTCAAATTAATCAGGTTGGACACAGTCCCCGTTCCACATGGGGCTCACAATCTCAACCCCTATTTGACAGATGAGGTAACTGAGGCCCAGAGAAATGAAGTGACTTGTCCAGGATCACACAGCAGACAAGTGGCAGATTAGAACCCTTGACCTTCCAACTCCCAGGCCCGTGCTTTAACCACCACACCATACTGCTTCTCGCCAAGCTGTACATACGGCAGGTGCTTAAACCTCTTTAGCACACCATGGGTCCTTTCCAAGTGATACTACTTCTGATTGTAAGTGTTTTGCTCACACCAGAAATTCTAGTTTTCACTCAGGTCTTGTCTGATTCTCCCTCACTCAGCTCCACCACTTCCCCATCTGCTTTCACCTTCTTCCTCCCTTGGCTCCCCTGTCCGCTTGTATATCTTACTCTGAAGTTCAAAAGCAATAATTACTGTGGTGTTTGTTAAGCACTTATTATAAGCCAAGCATAACACTAAGCATTGGGGTAGGCACAAGATCATCAGGTCCCACATGAGGCTCATAGTCTAAGTATGAGGGAGAACTAGTTTTGAAGGCCCATTTTGTTGATAAGGGAACTGAGGTTTAGAGAAAGTAACATGATTTGCCCAAGGTCACATAGCAGACAAGTGGTGGATCTGTGATTAGAACCCAGGTCCTCAGACTCCCAGACCTGGGCTCTTTCCACTAGGCCTTGCTGCTTCTGAAATACTGATTCAGGAGGGATAATTCCCAAACACCTCATCTTGTCCCCTCCGTTTCTTTAAGAAATGTCAATAAAGACATAAAGGAGAAAAAAATGTGTGGAGAAACAGTGAGGCCTGATGGAAAGAACATGTACCTGGGAGTCAGAAAAGCTGGGTTCTAATCTCAGCTCCACCACATGCCTGCTGAGTGACTTGTCCTAATGTCTTGCCCACGTGAACAAATCACTTCTCTCGACCTGTTTCCACATCTGTAAAATGGGGATTTGATACCTGTTCTCCCTCCTTTTTAGATTGTGAATCCCATGTGAAAAGTGTGTTTAACCCAATTATTTTATATCTATCCCAGAGCTTGGTACAGTGCTTAACACAAAGGAGACACTTCACAATTATCATTATTGTTGTTGTTGTTGTTGTTACTGTTATTATTATTATGTCACATAGAGAGGAAATGGATGCCCTCGTCAGCAACTTTCTCATTTTTGATGTTGGGAAGGGTTGGATGAGAAGCGATCACAAAGGTTCTTTTTTCTGTAGCCATTCATTCCTAATCCTCTCAATTGCTCCCAAGTTCACACTGAGGCCTGTGTCCGCGCAGATGAGGTCTTGAGCATTTTACGAGCTAGAATGGCAACAAATGTGGGAAATGATTTGACTGTTTCTTATTCTAAATGAGAAGCCTTTCATTATTAGTCATTTCATTCCCAGTTCTGAAATGAATTTGTAATGATGGAAGAAAGAAACTATTCACTAAACATTCGGGAAATGAACTACTTTGTGGAAATTTTTCAAACAGGTCCAGCCCTACTCAAGGAAATACAGTCCTGATACGATAAGAAATCTTTATTTAGGGGCATCTGTACCACACAGCCAGCTCCCTAAAAAGAGATTGGGCAAATGGTCTAGAAAATGACATTTCCCAGCTAGTCTACAATTGGGGTCTCTTAAGGGAACGTAAGGAAAGACTTTCCTCAGCTTCTGCCAACTACAACAGTTCCTTAGGTTAATAATAATAATAATAATTATGGTATTTTTTAAGTGCTTACTATGTGCCAAGCACTGTTCTAAGTGCTGAGGTACATAGAAGATAATCGGGTTGTCCCATACGGGGCTCACAGTCTTAATCCCCATTTCACAGATGAGGTAGCTAAAGGAGAGAGAGGTTAAGTGGCTTACCCAAGGTCACACAGCAGACAAGTGGCAAAGCCGGGATTAGAACCCATGCCCTCTGACTCCCAAGCCCGGGCTCTTGCCACTAAGCCACACTGCTTCTCATAGGTTCAGACTCACTCTTTTCTGAAGACATCTGGCCCCTTCAGACAGAAAGAATTCCTCAATTTGTTTAAATCAAAAGGTATCAGGGAAACCTGGTGAATCCCATATGAAGCTATGTATTACTGGAGCATAAATTAGGGGTATTTAAGAAGTCGGTCATTCAAAATAGTTTTTTTTTTAGGGCTATTTGCTTTGCAATTACTTTGTGCCAGGCAGCATATACCTGTATCTGTATATATCTGTTATTTATTTATTTACATTAATGTCTGTCTCCCGCTCTAGACTTTGAGCTCATTATGGGCAGAGAATGTGACTGTTGTTATATTGTACTCTCCCAAGCGTTTAGTACAGTGCTTTGCATATAGTAAGCACTCTATAAATATGATTAAATGAATGAATGAACTGTACTAAGTGCTCATATAGATACAAGATAATTAGGTTGAGCACACAGCCTGTTCCATATGGGGCTCATAGTCTTAATCACCATTTTACAGTTGAGGTAACTGAGTCACAGAGAAGTAAAGCAACTTGGCCAAGGACACATAGCAGATAAGTGGTGGGGGTGGGATAAGAACCCAGTTCCTCTGACTCTTTCCGCTAGGCCACACTGCTTTTCAATTACATCAGAATGCACATTAAAGAGATTCAGTATAACTATAATGTTTATAGAGTGTTTTGGGCGTGCACAGCACTGTACTAGACACTTGGGAGAATGCAATGGAAGCAAAAGACAGGGTCCCTGGCTTTGAGAAGAATAAAATCTAATAGGAGAAACAATGCAGACACAAATTGCAGAGATCTATCAGGAGCAGGAAGAAGAGGTTAGATAGCACTGGTGATCTCTGGAGTGTGGAAAATTAGTAAGTAAATGGAATGACAGCCAGAGATGGCTAGTGGGAAGAGACAAGAGGAGTGGTGAAAATTAACTGGAAAAGACCTTCTGGAGGAGGTGCGTTTTCAGGAGGTTAAGGATTGATGCTTGGGGAACACCCCAAGATGTTCCTTTTAAGGGTTCATGACACCCTAGACCTTTATAAATATGGGTAACAGCAGGCTGACTCTGCTCATTCTCCTCCATTTGTGTCTATCTAAGACAGTGGGAGAGCACAATACAATAGGCTTGGTAACAATGATACCTGCCCTTGATAGACTTATAATCTAAAGGGGGAGACAGAGATTACAGTGAACTACAGATAAGGGAAAACAAGGGAGTTTAAAAAATCTGTGCCACATCCAATAAGATGGGGGGAACTTCGGGGTGGGGGCATAGAGAAGCAGCTTAGTCTAGTGGAAAGAGCACAGGCCTGGAAATCAGAGGTCCTCGGTTCTAATCCTAGCTTTAGCAGTGGCTCTGCCAAATACTTGCTGTGTGACCTTGGGTACATAGGAAGCTCTTAACTTCTCTGTGCTTCAGTTTTCTCAACTGTAAAATGGGGGTTCAATACCTGTTCTCCTTTGAGTCCCGTGCAGGGCAGGGACTATGCCCAGCCTGATTAACCTGTACCTACTCCACTGCTTAGACCTCTCAGCTACCTTCGACACTGTAGACCACTCCCTTCTCCTTGAAACATCATTTAAACTTGGCTTCGCTGAGACTGTCGCCTCCTGCTTCTCCTCCTATCTCTCCGACTGCTGATTCTCAGTCTCTTTCAAGGGTTCCTCCTCTGCCTCCCACCCATTACCCGTGGGAGCCCCACAAAGTTCAGTTGTGGGTCCCCCTTCTATTCTCCATCTACAACCAATCCCTTGGAGAGCCCATTCTTTCCCAAGGCTTCAACTGCCGCCTCTGTTCGGATGATTCCCAAATCTACATCTCTAGCCCTGATCTCTCTTCTTCTCTGCAGTTTTGTATTTCAATCAGCTTTCAAGTTATCTTGACACAAACTTAACATCCCCAAAACAGAACTCCTCCTCTTTCCACTCACATCCTATCCTCCCTATGCCTTTCCCATAGCTGTAGACAACACCACTAGCCTTGCTATCTTACAAACCTCTAACCTTGACATTATCCTTGATTCTATTTATCTTGATTCTATTTATTGCTATTGTTCTTGTCTGTCCGTCTCCCCCGATTAGACCTTAAGCCCGTCAAAGGGCAGGGACTGACTCTATCTGTTACCAATTTGTACATTCCAAGCGCTTAGTACAGTGCTCTGCACATAGTAAGTGCTCGTTAAATACTATTGAATGAATTATCCTTGACTCATCTACCTTATTTAACTTACATGTCCAATCTGTCACCAAATCCTGTCAGTTCTACCTTCGCAACATCTCTAAGATCTGTCCCCTCCTCTCCATCCAAACTGCTGCCATGTTAATCCAAGTACTTTTCTCAGAGAAGCAGCGTGGCTCAGTGGAAGGAGCTCGGGCTTGGGAGTCAGGGGTCATGGGTTCGAATCCCGGCTCTGCCACTTGTCAGCTGGGTGACTGTGGGCAAGTCACTTCACTTCTCTGTGTGTTCCCTCATCTGTCAAATGGGGATGAAGACTGTGAGCCTCACGTGGGACAACCTGATTACCCTGTATCTACCCCAGCGCTTAGAACAGTGCTCTGCACATAGTAAGCGCTTAACGAATACCAACATTATTATCCCACCTCGACTACTGTATCAGCCTCCTTGTGAACCTCCCTCCACCTTGCTCTCTCTCCCCACTCCAGCCTATACTTCACTCTGCTCCCCAGATCATTTTCCTAAAATAAATTCAGTCCAAGTCTCCCCACTCCTAAAGAACCTCCAACGTTTATCTATCCGTCTCTGCACTGTAGTGAGCCAGAGTGACTCCATCCTGTAACGCAGAAGCCATTTCCTAAGAGACTGTTCTTTGACCCCATGAGCAACAAGGTCAAAGGAGGAATCGGAGGAGAAACTGGATTATCCTGCTGAGAAGTCTGAGGAGGACCTGAATTGCTGAGGAGAAATGGAATTGTCTTGCAGAGGAGTTTCAAGAGGGGCTGAATCGCCCTGCTGTTAGCAGGAGAAAGCTCCAAGCCATCTCCCCTGGTTTCACCATTACAAGCACGAGACAGCAGGGAATTGGAGCTGTGGCAAAAAGAAAAATTCTGAGAAATTACGGAGACACCAACCAGATATGGGGCCAGAGCACCTAAGACTTGAGCCAGGAGTCGTGCTGTGAACAGCTGAAGTCCTTGAACACCTCCGGCGTAGAGCCATCTGTAAGAACTCGGGGAAACCAGTCAGATGGGTAGCTTTATTCGTTGTAATTTGTGCGTGAGTGTGTGTTTGTGCGTGTGGGTACACATCTACCCCTTTTTAAATTAGAATAAGCATGGAATAAAGTTTTCTGCTGTATACAGTGGTGGTTTGGTTTCACGTTGAACTTGTCAGCGAGTGCCTGACCCAGCAGGAGCTCCGGGTTAATTAGGACTGCCAGGAAGGGAGGTGAATCTACGGAACTTAACCCAGAGACCAGGAATCTGGGGGAGGCGAATCTATGGATATTGGCCCAGGAGATCAGAAATCTGGGTGAGGGGCGTCCAAGGATCTCATCCGAGGGGAGCGGGAGTCTGACTTGTCCGAGGTCACACAGCAGATAACTGGAGGAGCAGAGGTTAGAACGCAAGTCCTCTGACTTCCGTTCCACTTTCTGCCCTCTCAGAGCAGGAACCAGCCAGGACTCCTGTTCATCAGTCAGCACTGTTTGGCTGCCTGGACTACCGAGACTTGGAATTTGAGTCGTTTAGACTGTGAATCCGTTGTTGGACAGGGATTGTCTCTATCTGTTGCGGAATTGTACATTCCAAGTGCTTAGTGCAGTGCTCTGCACAAAGTAAGTGCTCAATAGATATTGAATGAATGAGTAAGGTGAATCTTTAGCAACCTATGGGAGGCCAGGCTACCTGGCCTCTGAATGATTGATTGATTAGTAATAATAACTAATACTTATGGTATTTGTTAAATGTTTTCTATGTTCCAAGCACTATACTGTGCACTGGGTTGGATACAAAGATCTCAGTCCGGGCTCATGACATGCATAAAAGAGAAATTCATTACCATTAGCTTGAAAGCACTCAATCAGCTCTCCCCCTTCTATTTTACCTCAATGATTTCCTACTTTAGCCCAGATCTGCATTCTTTGTTCCTCTAATGCCAACCTACTCACGATACCTGTCTCGTATATCTCACCGCCAACCCCTTGCCCTCATTCTTCCTCTCTCCTAGAACTCCTTCCCCTTTCAAATCTGACTGGGCACAACTCTCCCCACCTTAAAAACATTATTAAAGTCAATCTCTTCCAAGAGGCATCCTCCAATTAAGCCCTTTTTTTGCCTACTCCCTCTCTCTTCTGTGTCACCTGTGCACTTGGATTGGTGCACGGTAATATATTTTAATGTGGATCTCTCCCTCTGTACTGTAGGCTCTTTGCAGGCAAGAAATGCATCTCCCAACTTTGTGATATCTACTTTCCCAAGTGCTTAATACAATGCTCTGCATACAGAGTAGTCACTAAATAAATGCCACTGGTTGATTAATAATAATAATGTTGGTATTTGCTAAGCACTTACTATGTGCAGAGCACTGTTCTAAGTGCTGGGGTAGATACAGGGTAATTAGTTTGTCCCACGTGAGGCTCACAGTCTTAATCCCCATTTTCCAGATGAGGTAACTGAGGCACAGAGAAGTGAAGTGACTTGCCCACAGTCACACAGCTAAGTGGCAGAGCTGGGATTAATAATAATAACAACTAATAATTATGGTATCTGTTAAGTGTTTACTATACTATGCACTGGGTTGGATACAAGCAATTTGGGTTGAACACAGTCCCTGTCCCTCGGGGGGCTCAAAGTCTCAATCCTCATTTTACAGATGAGGTAACTGAGACACAGAGAAATGAAGTGACGTGCCCAAAGTCACACAGCAGATAAGTGGCAGAGCTGGGATTAGACCATCATCAGCACCTGCAAGAGTACAATGCAACTGAGTTGGTAGACACGTTCCCTGCCCACAGAGAGCTTACAGTCTAGAAGGAGAGACAGAAATATAAATATAAATGTCATTTATAACATAGAATTTGATAATATTGATTGATTGAAGCTACATCTAGGAAAATAATAATAACTGTGATATTTGTTAAATGCTCATTATATGAAAGGCACTGCATTAAGTGCTGGGGTGAATACAAACAAATTGCGTTGGACACAGTCCCTGTCCCATGTGATGCTCAAAGTCTCAATCCCCATCTTACCGATGAGGTAACTGAGGCCCAGAGAAGTGAAGTGATTTGCCCAAGATTACACAGCAGACAAGTGGCGGAGCCAGGATTAGAACCCATGACCTTTTGACTCCTGAGATAGTGCTCTTTGTGGCCAGGGAGCACAAGAGCTCTGGATGAAAATGAGTTTAGGTTTGGGGGAGCCAGTGGGCTTTGTTTGAAAAAGGCGCTGTCATCAAGAAATATCTGAAGCCAGCTTTATACAAGCACACTATGCTTCAATCTGGGAAAGGATGATAAATGGTGGGGTTTAGATTGATGTGTGCCTGTGGCTCTCATTTGCAAAACTGTCACTTCCTCTGATATCAAGGAAGATGGAGTGTAACTCCCACCTCCTTTCAGCAGACCGTTTTAAAATTTTAGCATATGAACCCCTCCACCCTTCCCCACTCCTTTATTTTCCTTTGCTAGCCATTTGGAATCTAAGCTGTAGCGGATGAGATTTCGGTGCCGTTAAGAAAAGCCATGCAGAAAACAGGCCCAGAAACAGATTAAACAGGGTTTCGCTGCAGACAGGGGTTTTATTATGGATAATGCTCAGGCGGGACACTCTGTACCTCCCCTCTTTCCTCTGTGGAGGAAAAGGCCAAGAGCCAATAATAAACAGAAATATTTATTACACTTTGAATTGCTGGAGGACAAGAGCGATGTCTCTTCTTTAGGAGGTGCCCGGCTGACTGATTTGCCTGTCACAGGTGTTTAAGAAATTTTGACAGTCTGAGTTAATGTGCTGTGTCTCCCGTTTCAAATGACTTTTAATGCTCTGTTTGTTGAATAGCGCATTTTTAAAATTTTCCAAATGTGCTTTCCCTATCAGTGATCTTATTTTACTCTCACAACATCCCTGGAAGAGGCAGATGGGTTTTTGTCCCCATTTTAGAGATGGGGAAACTGAGGCTCAGAGAATTTATCTGACTTGCTCAAGGGTATTGGGAGGAAAGCACATTGCAAAAACACTGAGGGAAAGTAAAATCGCTACACAAATTGAAGGAGTAATTGGTCATGGGGCAGTGATGGTTGACCAGGGTTTATTACCTATGTCTTATGCAGCATGGTATAGTGGATAGTGAATGAGTCTGGGAGTCAGAAGGTCATGAGTTCTAATCCTGACTCTGCCACTTGTCTGCTGTGTGACCTTGGGCAAGACACTTCACTTCTCTGGGCTTCAGTTACCTCATCTGTAAAATGGGGCTTGAGACTGTGAAGCCGCACGTGGGGCAGACACCACTTCCAACCCGATTTGCTCATATCCACCCCAGTGCTTAGTACAGTGCCTGGCACATAGTAAGTGCTTAACAGATACCATTATTATGGTGATTATTATATCTATCCCAGCCTTTGACACTTAAAAAGAACTAGACAGAGAGCATCACTGTTACCATTATTATAATTATAAAAATCCCATAACTAAATCGATCCAGGTAGAAGTTACTGAAGGATGGCAAAATCTCCCCATATTGTTTTAATTTACCAGCAGGGCACAGGTTCTGGGGAGGACCCTGGAGTGACACAGGGCATGAGCTTCCCAGGGCTGGAGATTCCCGGCGGATGTCCAGACACCCATCCCTGACGGCAACTCCAAGGACCTGGGTTGATCTCCATCCCTGGCCTCGTCGGTTCATTTCTGCGTCAGGGCTGGCGGATGGGGTCCCTGCAGTACGTGGGGAATGGGCAAGACAGACATCCACTATCTTCCAGTGTTTCCCGGACCGTGGCACCCTGCTCTTGTCAGTCTTGTCTTGTCCTGTGCCGTCGAGTCATTTCCGACCGATAACGACAGCGTGGACACATCTCTCCCAGAACTTCCCGCTCTCCATCTGCAGTCGTGCTGGTAGTGCATCCATAGAGTTTTCTTGGTAAAAATACGGAAGCGGTTTACCACTGCCTTCTTCCGTGCGGTATACCCGAGTCTCCACCCTCGACTCTCTCCCTTGCTGCCGCTGCCCAACAGAGGGGAGTTTTGACTTGTAGCATATTGCCATCCACTTACTGGGCACCGGCCAAGCTAGAAATGGAATGGGTGTGCCTCTGCTTGACTCTCTCTCCCATAGCCGAGACTGGTAGAGTACTGGAAACTCTCCAGGTGCGTCCCTGAGAGGGGGCTCTTGTCAGGCCCACCTTTAATTCCATCCCCAGACCCTGGCCTTTGAAAGTCCTCTAGCTGAATTCTTTTCATCACAATGCCCGCTTCTCCTGTCATCCCTCTTGGGTGTTATCTTTCAATCCAACGAGTTTACCATCCCCCATGCACCTCTGTATCACCTCCCACTCTTCTCTTTCTCCTTCACCTTTGGGCCTTGACCTCCTTCTTCTCACCTTGACTATAAACATTTCCAAATCCTTCCAGAAGACTCCTCACGTTAACCTGAGGAGTTAACCCAAGGCCATCTCTCTCCCACCCTCTGACTCTAGCAATCATGCCATTCATCCCGGCATACCCCAAGCCCTTATGAAACCATAACGTATTCAGGGAGCGTCACCTGTTTCTTGTGTCTGCATTTTGGCCCTTTTTATGCCCTTTTATATCTGTCACTTGTTCATTTTCTGAAAAACAATTTTGGTGAACAATACCAACGAGAAAAACACATTACTTTAATCACATTTATACTCAAAGCAATATTGCTTACATTAATGTGAGGCCCCTAATTCCTTTTTTTTATGACTTTGTTCGGTTTATGGCCCTGATTATCATATTGGTTAAAAGGATCATTTTTCAGTGCAAAAATCTATTCTTGGGCTCGGAGAATGGGTTTTTTCTTTCCCTTGATTTCAATGCTTGGCTGAATTTCATGGCTTCAAACATATTTCTTGTCAAGCAATTGCCAAGCAATTGGTAATTTTTATTGAAAAGAATAACTTGCACATCAGCGTGGCTAGCTTCTGAAAATCAGTCTAAAGAATCATTTTGGAAAACTAGCTTGGTCTCAGTGGTGGCATTCATCTTCCTTTCCCTCCACTGGGACCACCTCAGTTTCACTCATCTTCCAAGAAGTGCCAGAGATTGGAGGATTAGCATTAGCCTGCCCCCCCTCTCAGGGTAACACCTGGAGAGTTCCCTGACGCTACCAGTCTTAACTACAGGAGGGAGAGTCAGGCAGAGGCAATATCCATTCTATTCCTAGTTTGGGCAGTGGCTAGCGAGTGGAAGGCAATCCGCTACAAGTCAAAACTCACCTATGCTGGGCATAGGACACAGTGTAGTGGGTAGATCTCAGGCCTGGAAGGCAGAATTTCATGAGCTCTAATTCTGGCTCATGTCTGCTTTGTGACCTTGGGCATGTCATCTCGTTTCTCTGGGCCTCAGTTACCTCATCTGTTCAATGGGGATTGAAACTGTGAGCTCCATGTGGTACAGAGACTGTGTCCAAAACAATTTGCTTGTATCCACCCCAGTGCTTAGTTCAGTGCCGGGCACAAAGTAAGCACTTAATATTATGTAATTATTAAAAACTGTGGTATTTTTAAGCACTTAGTATGTAATAGTAATAATGATAATGTTGGTATTTGTTAAGCGCTTACTATGTGCCAAGTACTCTTCTAAGCACTGGGGTAGATACAAGGTAATCAGGTTGTCCCGCACAGGGCTCACAGCCTTCATCCCATTTTACAGATGAAGTAACTGAGGCATAGAGAAGTTAAGCGACTTGCCCAAGGTCACACAGCTGACAAGCGGTGGAGCCGGGATTAGAACCCATGACCTCTGACTCCCAAGCCCATGCTTTTTCCACTAAGCCACGCTTCAACTGTGAACCACACATGGGACAAGGACTGTGTTCACCATTGCCCCATGTGGGGCTCACATTATAAGTAGGAGGGAGAAGACTTTTTCCCCATTTTGCAGATAAGGATACTGAGGCACAGAGAGGTTAAATTACTTACCCAAGGTCACGTAGATGGCAAGTGGCGAACCTGGGATTAGAACACAGGTGATCTGACTCCTTGCCCTATGCTTTTTGTAGTCTGACAATTGAAATCCAAACGGCAAGAGGGGAATAACAGCACTAGTAGTGGTGTACCTCTTTATGTGTTTATAGATCCAGAATCTACTAGCCAAATATTTGGTTGAAACAGTCTAGAAAAGGGCCAATCACATCCATCTGGTGTTGATATTATTGCTATTGTTTTTGTCTGTCTCCCCCGGTTAGACTGTAAGCCCGTCAGTGGGCAGGCACTGTCTCTATCTGTTGCCGATTTGTACATTCTAAGCGCTTAGTACGGTGCTCTGCACATAGTAAGCACTCAATAAATACTATTGAATGAATGAGATAGAAAATGCTGCCATGATACATCAACATGGACCCGTCAACCTTAGCTACTAGATCAATAATGAATAGAGTCCACTTTTACTCACAATATTGGGGCACATCTTATATGGCCAAGGACCCTTCATCAGAGTGCATAGTGGGAAGTCATTTGGGTAGGTGTAAGGATGCTCCTCCCACTGCTGCTGAGACCTGGAGGATCATGGGGGAATGTCCAAAAGAGTTACAAGAACTTGCCTCGTTCCTCTTCCCTATTAAACCCTCTTCAGCTACCTTCAATCAATCAATCAGTCAGTGGTATTTATTGAGTGCTTAATGTTTGCAAAGCACTGTACTAAGCACTTGGAAAAGTACAATACCATAGAGTTGATAGACACGGTTCCTCACCGAGCCTCTCCCAGTGGGGAACGGCAGGCAGAGTGGAGGGCTGGGCCTAGTCCTCAGGATGACCTGAGGACATCTTAATTTTGTTTCAGTGGCTCAAACGAGGTGGAGATTACGATGTGGGAAAGAGGATCTCCAGGAGAGGGAGAGGGCAGGGTGGTGACCGGAATGGTTTCCATTCCACTTTGAGATCTGCTGGCTTTGAGTTTTGCAAAGCCCAGACGGATTCAATCCCTAAGCATAAGAGGGCAAGTAAACAATTCCTTTGTTTATGCTTATAAACTCAGCTGTGCTCTCCGGACACACTTTCTGCATCCGTTTAAAATGCATCGTGTAGATGGATTTTAGAGGAATTTCTGGATGATTTGAACAGGGGGCAAGATTTTATAGAATCATCACTGCTCCCAATTGTCTTTCTTTTCCAAATTTTGCCTAGAAAGGAGGCCCAAGAGAGAAAGTCAGAGGGAATCAATACTTTGGGACTGGATTGTAACTGGTGATAAACCGGGATTTTCTGTATATCTTCCAATTCACCTAGTCACCTTCAGGAAATTGGCTGAAACAGTCCAAACTATTCCACTGAGGGAGATCATCATTATCATTTATGACATTGGTTGAAAGTTTGCTCTGCGCCAGTCATTTTGTAAAGTTCCGAGAAAAGGCGTATGTGTCCAAGTATCATGATGATGAAGTTCACCTTTGGGTATGAGGCTGAAAAGTCTGATATAAAACCCAGAGTCCAGACCTCAAAGGGCACACACAGACTCTCCGTTGGGCAGCAATTTTCATATTAAGAGTTATATTTATATCAAGTGTTTACTTTGTACTAAGAACTCGGCTAGATATAAGATAATCATGTCAGACACAGTCCTTATCACACATGGAGCTCACAGTATATGGGAGAGGGAAAGTAAGTTTGGAATCCCCATTTTACAGATGAGGAAACTGAGGCCCATAAACGTTGAGTAGTAACCTGCTTCAGGTCACACAGCAGGCAAGTGGCAGAACAGGGATGGAACCCAGGTCCACTGACTCCCAGCCCCATTCACTTTCCACTAGGCCACACTGCTTCTCTACCACTTCCTTAGCACTTATTCCTGTTGATGGTGGTGGTGGTGGCAAAGGGAGACTGGGCTGGGGCTGGTGGTGGCAGGGAGGGAGAACAGGCTTGCCCACTCCTATCTCACCTCGCTACTCTCCTACTACAACCCTATTGATTGATTCTTGATTCTATTCAGTTGCCATCGTTTTTACGAGACGTTCTTCCCCTCGACTCTATTTATCGCCATCGTTCTCGTCTGTCCGTCTCCCCCGATCAGACCGTAAGCCCGTCGAACGGCAGGGACCGTCTCTATCTGTTGCCGACTTGTTCATTCCAAGCGCTTAGTACGGTGCTCTGCACATAGTAAGCGCTCAATAAATACTACTGAATGAATGAATTGAATGAATCCAGCCCGCACGCTTCGTTCCTCTAATGTTAATTTTCTCACTGTACCTCCATCTCATCTACCCTACTGCCGATCCCTCACTCACATCCTGCCTCTGGCCTGGTACACCGTCCCTCCTCAAATCCGTAAACAATGACTCTCCCCCTCTTCAAAGTCTTCTTGAAAGCACATCTCCTCCAAGAGCCTTTCCCTGACTAAACCCCCCTTTCTTCTTCTCCCACTCCCTTCTGGGTTGCTCACTTCCTCCCTTGGTTGAACCCCTCTCTGAGCCTCAAGGCACTTATATACATATGTGTAGTTTATTTTTCTTAATGCCTGTCTCCCCATCTAGACTGTAATCTCACTTTGGGCGGGGAATATGTCTGTTAATTGTTATATTGTACTCTCCCAAGTACTTAGTACAGAGCTCTGCAAACAGTAAGGGCTCAATCGAAACGATTGAATGAATGAACAGGCCGGGGGTGTCTTGCTGAGGGGGGGTTTGGTGACGGGGGTTGTGTTGGTGACAGTGGTAGGGAGTGAAGACTGGATGGGGAAGCCCTTGCTGACGATGAGGCTAATGGTAATAATAATAATAATAATGTTGGTATTTGTTAAGCGCTTACTATGTGCCGAGCACTGTTCTAAGCGCTGGGGGAGATACAGGGTAATCAGGTTGTCCCACGTGAGGCTCACAGTTAATCCCCATTTTACAGATGAGGGAACTGAGGCACAGAGAACTTAAGTGACTTGCCCACAGTCCCACAGCTGACAAGTGGCAGAGCCGGGAGTCGAACTCATGACCTCTGACTCCGAAGCCCAGGCTCTTTTCCACTGTACCAGAGCGGGGGGAGGCAAGGAGGAAAGACTGAATATGAAAAGCTTATTGAGGATGACAAGGAGAATAACTATGGTATTTGTTAAGCACGTATTATGTACCAAGCACTGTACTAAGCCCTGAGGTAGATATAAGTTAATAAGTTTGGATACAGTTCCTTGTCCCTTATAGGGCTTAGATTCTAAATAGGAGGGAGATCTGATATTTATTCCCCATTTTGTGAAGGAGGAAAGTGAGGCCCAAAGAAGTTAAGTGACTTTCCCAAGGTCACACAACAAGCAAGTGGCAGAGCTAGGATTAGAACCCACGTCTTTTGGCTTCTATCCCTGAGCTTTTTCCACTAGGCCATGCTTTTTCAGCTTGACACCTGAACTCAGAGATCCAAGAGTTCCCATTCGTTTCTGTGGACAGACGGACACACGACTTATCAACAAACAAATCCATGAGGCCTTGATTTCCTCCATTCCTAGGGCTCCACTACCGCACCGACACAGCGCCGGCAGACTCCGGGTGTCCCCGACTTCTATAAACCCAGAAAGGCAATCAAGCGAGTAAACAAGCAATCAGGAAGCACTTGCTGTGTGCAGAGTATTACACTAAGCACGTGGGAGAGTACAATACAGTAGACTTGGTGGACACGTCCCCTGACTCAAGGAGCTTACAGACTAGAGGGAGATACAGACATGAAAATTACAGACAAAGGAAATGGAAGCATATAAGTATATGCATGTGTGTGGTGTGAGGCTGAGATGGGGTGAATATCATGTGCTTAAATGGTACAGAAGCAGCGTGGCCTAGTTCATTCATTCTTTCAGTTATATTTAATGAGTGCCTACTGTGCGCGGAGCACTGTACTAAGCGTTTGGGAGAGTCCGTTGCAACAATAATAATGTTGTACAGTACAACATGCCCTGCCCATAATGAGTTTACAAACCAGAGGGGGTAGACAGACATAAATACAAATGAATAAAATAAAATGACACATATGAAAATATGTCCTGTGGGGCTGGGAGAGGGGAAGTGCAAAGAGAGCAAGTCAGGGTGATGCAGAAGGGGGTGGGAGATGAGGAAAAGTGGGGCTCAGTCAGGGAAGGCCTCTTGGAGGAGATATGCCTTCAATAAGGCTTTGAAATGGGGGAGGAGAGTAACTGTCAGATAGATTTGAGGAGGGAGGATGTTGCAGGCCAGAGGCAAGATGTGGGCTAGGGGTCACTGGCAAGACAGGGAAGATGGAAGCACACAATGAGAAGGTTAGCATTAGAGGAGCGGAGTGTGCGGCCCGGGCTGTAGAAAGAGAGAAGGGAGGTGAGGTAGGCCGGGGCAAGGTGGTAGCCAATGTTGAGGAGTTTTGTTTGTGTGAAGCAGAAATGGATGGGCAACCGCTGGAGTTTTTGAGGAGCGGGGTGACATGTCCTGAACTTTTTTGTAGAAAAATGATCCGGGCAGCAAAGTGAAGTATGGACTGGAGTGGGGAGAGAGATAGGAGGCTGTGAGGTCAGCAAGGAGACCAACGCAGTAAGCCAGGCGGGATAGCATGAGTGATTGTATTCCCTAGTAGCAGTTTGGATGGAGAGGCAAGGGAGGATTTTAACGATGTCGTGAATGTGGGCTGACAGGATTTAGTGATGGATAAATGTGCCTGGGTTGATTGACAAAGAGGAGTCAAGGATAATGCCAAGGTTACAGGCTTGTGAGACAGGAAGGATAGTGGTGCTGTCTATGGTGATGGGAAGATGAGGGTCTCTGTTTTGGACATGTTAAGTTTGAGGTGATGGGAGGACATCCAAGTAGAGATATCCTGAAGGCAGGAGGAGATGCGAGACTGGAAAGAGAGAGAGAGGAAGAGAGATCGGGGCGGGAGATGTAGATTTGGGTGTCATCTGCATAGAGGTGGTAGTTAAAGCCATGGGAAAGAATGAGTTCTCTAAGGGAGTGGGTGTAGATGAAGAATAGAAGGGAACTCAGAACTGAGCATTGAGAGACCCCCACAGTTAGGCAGTGGGGAGCAGAGGAGGAGCTCACAAAGGAGATTTTGATCGAATGGCCAGAGAGATAAGATTTGTTTTGCTTTGCTGTCTCCCCCGTTTAGACTGTAAACCCATCATTGGGCAGGGATTGTGTCTATCCGTTGCCAAATTGCACACTCCAAGCGCTTAGTACAGTGCTCTGCACATAGTAAGCGCTTAATAAAATACTATTGAATGAATGAATAAATGAATAAGAGACCCAGGAGGGAACAAAGTGAAGCCAAGGTAGGATAACGTTCCAGGAGAAAGGGGGTGGCCCAAAGTATCAAAGGCAGCTGAGATCAACCACAGGCCTGGGAGTCAGAAGGATGTGGGTTCTAATCCCAGCTCTACCACTTGCCTGCTGTGACATCTTGGGCAAGTCACTTGACTTCTCTGGGCGTCAGTTACCTCATCGGTAAAATGGGGATTAAGACTGTGAGTCCATGAGGGACAAGGACTATGTTCAACCCGACTTGTTTATATCCTCTCCAGAGCTTAGTACAGTGCCTGGCACATAGTAAGTGCTTAACAAATACCACAATTACAATTACTACGTGCATAGCGGATTCAGAGGGGAGGGAGGATAGGGGAAATGAGGACTTAGTCGGGGAAGACGTCTTAGGGGACACGTGATTTTAGGAGAGTTTTGAAGGAAGGGGGAAGTCGTGATGCCTGTAAAAAATGAAAGGGAAGGGATATGCTCCATATGCCAGTGATGAGATAGACAAGATTGAGGTACATTCATTCATGCAAACGTTGAATAGGCCGACATACGCGGAGTGGAGTGTGCGCATTCAGTTGTAGTAGGAGATCGGTGAGGTAAGGTAGGAGGAGGTAGAGTGATTGAGTGTCTTAAATCCAATGTTAAGGAGTTTCTGTTTGATGCTGAGGTGGATGGACATGGATGCCCATCCACTAGAGGTTTCTGAGGAGTGGGAGACAATAATAATAATAATAGTATTTGTTTAAGCACTTACTATCTGGCAGTTACTGTTCTAAGCAATGGAGAAGATACACACTGTCCCTGTCCCACAAAGGATTCACAATCTTAATCCCCATTTTACAGATGAGGGTACTGAGGCCCAGTGAAGCGAAGTGACTTACTCAAGGTCACGCAGAAGACAAGTTGCCGAGCTAGAATTAGAACCCAGGTCCTTCTGACTCCCAGGCCCATGATCTATCCACTAGACCATGCTGCTTCTGCGCCTTTTGTGATCTGAGATGTGGACTGAATATTTTTTTAGATAAATAAACAGGACAGCAGAGGGAAATAAGGACAGGACTGAGAGTTTCCAACAAGCTGACTCTTTGGGTGTTCCCAATTCCGGCAGAACCTGGGAGTCCCCGACTTTTTTTTTATCCTTTCCGTTTATGTTTTTTTTCCGTGGGTCCCATCTCGACCTTCTTCCTCTATTGTGTGGTTGTGATTGCGCCACGTAGCTCCTCCCTTTTACCCTTTGCCCCTCCCTAAAAGTCCCCCTTAAACAGACCCTCCCAAGGTTTCCTTTCCTCTTTCAGCTCAAGGCCGAGAAAGTAAAGCCCGGCCAGCAACAGGAAGAGCCTTGGCTGCCTTCCTACCCCCATGTCCAGTTTTCCCCCATAACACATCTCTCAGAATTGTCCTCTTTTTCCTTTTGGGAACCCATAGACCCTTTTCAAGCCCAGAATTTCCAGTTTCCGGGTACCTACAACACCTAGGGATCGTACTTAAGGGCATGGAGCAGATGGGACGGAGGAGACCGATTTAAGGCTCTGACTTTTCTTTTCACTGGAAAATATTCCAGAGGAAATGGCTGTGAGTGTGTTTCTTGGGAGTCCGGGGAAGACAGAACACTTGGGAATCAGATGGCCCTCCTTGACTGCACACCTCGGTCAGACTATGATTTGAACACAGCACCGGGGACTGAAAGTGGCAACGGCAGCCATAGACCCAAGGATTTGCCTGGTGCAGAAAGAGACTGTTTGCCTCCTATCAGTCTTCTCCACTGTGCTTGAGCACGTGAACAGCGAACCCCCTCCAAAACCCCATCTCTGAAGACAGAGACCAATCCTTCCTTCAGAGCAGACCACCTCTAGTGTGTAGATGACCAAATTCAGGCAGAAATCAGAATTTATAAAGCACATAATAATAACGTTGGTATCTGTTACGCGCTTACTATGTGCAGAGCACCGTTCTAAGCGCTGGTGTCGATACAGGCTAATCAGCTTGTCCCAGGTGAGGCTCACAGTTAATCTCCATTTTACAGATGAGGTAACTGAGGCACCGAGAAGTTGCGACTTGCCCACGGTCACACAGCTGCCAAGTGGCAGAGCCGGGATTAGAACCCATGACCTCTGACTCCCAAGGCCGCGCTCTTTCCACTGAGCCACTGAGCAGGTATCTGTCGCCGACTTGTTCATTCCAAGCGCTCAGGACAGTGCTCTGCGCATAGTAAGCGCTCAATAAATACTATTGAATGAATGAGCCACGCTGATGAGAGGCCAGTGTTGGGGGAAGAGAACTGGGCTGGATAGATCTTTGGTCTGACCCAGGATGGCACTTTAAGTGTCTCAAAGCCTTGCTAGCTTTCCTTTCCAGCTGCGGGCCTCTTGGGAGTGGATGTTCGCCTTCCTCTCTAGACTGTAAGCTCGTTGTGGGCAGGGGATGTGTCTTCTGATTGTTATATTGTCCTCTCCCAAGCCTGGTACAGTGCTTGGCACACAGTAAGCGCTCAATAAATCCGACTGAATGAATGAATGAGCCCTAACTGTCCCCCAATTAGCTCCCTTACCACGTTGCCATCTTGTGGCCGAGCCAACTTACTGCAGGATCCCTGGTTGCCCCTCTTCGCCCTTCCTCCTCCTCCCTAATAATAATGTTGGTATTTGTTAAGCGCTTCCTAGGTGCAGAGCACTGTTCTAAGCGCTGGGGTAGATACAGGGAAATGAGGTCGTCCCACGTGAGGCTCACAGTTTTCATCCCCCTTTTACAGATGAGGGAACTGCGGCCCAGAGAAGTGAAGTGACCTGCCCACAGTCATACAGCTGACAAGGGGCAGAGTCGGGATTCGAACCCATGACCTCTGACTCCCAAGCCCGGGCTCTTTCCACTGAGCCACGCTGCTTCTCTAGAACCCAGGTCCTTCTGACTCTCAGGCCCTGCTCTAGCCACTAGGCCATGCTGCTTCTGTTCCCCCATCATTATCATCAACGGCATTTATTGCAGAACACTGTAATATAGGAAGGTGTTCTTAGCACCTTACCCACTGTGCCCAACCAGTCTTAGACTCCTCCGCAGCTGTTATTGCCCCAACCCCCCCAGCCCCTCCCACTAAAGTTCATAATAATAATAATTATGGCATTTGTAAAGCGCTTACTTTGTGCCAAGCACTGTTCTAAGCGCTGGGATAGATACAAGGTGATCGGGTTGTTCCGCGCGGGGCTCCCAGTCTTAATCCTCATTTTACAGATGAGGGAAATGAGGCACAGGGAAGTGAAGTGACTTGCCCAAAGTCACATAGCTGACAAGGGGCAGAGTTGGGATTAGAAACCATCACCTCTGACTCCCAAGCCTGTGCTCTTTCCGCTAAACACCGCTGCTTCGATCCCTATCCAATCAATTAATCAAGCAATCGTTTTTATTGAGCATTTTTTTTAATAATGGTATAATGGTAGTGGTCAAAAACTGCTCTTTGCACTGGGATAGATACAAGTGATTTATGTTGGTCACTGTCCCTGTCCCGCATGGGGCTAATAACCTAAGTAGGAGGGAGAACTAGAGAACCTAAGCGTGGAGAAGTTAGGTTACGGTGTGCAGAACTGGAAGCAGTGTGGCTCAGTGGAAGGAGCCCGGGCTTCGGAGTCAGAAGTCATGGGTTCGACTCCCGGCTCTTCCACTTGTCAGCTGTGTGACTGTGGGCAAGTCACTTCACTTCTCTGTGCCTCAGTGACCTCATCTGTAAAATGGGGATAAACTGTGAGCCTCATGTGGGACAACCTGATGACTCTGTATCTACCCCAACACTTAGAACAGAGCTCTGCACATAGTAAGCACTTAATAAATACCAACATTATTATTATTATTATTACTAAGCGCTTGGGAGAGTACGATAAAACAGAGTTGGTAGATAACCGCCGAGCAGTTGGTGTGCAAAGAGCCATATCATTCATGGGCCCTTCCCCCAGGAGGAGCGTGAAGTCATTATCGTGATTCTTGATTCTTTTAATCGTGATTATGTTGTCTTGTTTTTGTCCGTCCGTCTCCCCCATTTAGACTGAGAGCCCGTCATTGAGCAGGGATTGTCTCTAACTGTTGCCAAATTGTACATTCCAAGCGCTTAGTACAGTGCTCTGCACATAGTAAGCGCTCAATAAATACTGTTGAATGAATATGTTCCCCGCTCACGGCAACAAACACCCTCAGTGGTGCCTATTGCCACCCTCCGCAACTGTTCCCCTCTCCACAACTCCCTTCCCTCGCTGTCCACCTTTCCCTCACTCTCCACCCCGAGATCCCCCTCTCCCTGCCCTCTCTGCTTCTTCGCTGCTCTTTTGGGCCTGTACAACATCTATTTTCATGTTCTTCCTACTATAATAATAATAATTGTGGGTATTTGTTAAGCACTTACTATGTGCCAGGCATTTTACTAAGTGCCGGAGTAGATACAAGGTGATCGGGTTGGACACAGTCCAACGTAGGACTCACCAACTTAATCCCCATTTTTACAGGTGAGGCAACCGAGGCCCAGAGAAGTTAAGTGACTTGACCAAGGTCGCACAACAGGCAAGTGGTGGAGGCAGGATTAGAACTCAGATCCTCTGATTCCCAGCCCCCTGCTCTGTCCACTAGGCCACCCTGCTCCCCTTTAAGAGGTCCATATGTGTGAATATCACCCCAGGCAAATTCTTGTATGAACTGATGAAACTGTGACCTTAAAATGGAATATATTCAGATCATAGATGAATTATTGAATGGAGTTTCTCACTCCATTGCCTTAAGAAAGTCATTTCTGCTTTTTTATTTTCTTAGCACAGAACGTAGCGGGGATGTTAAGTGATCTTAGAAGGCTAGCACACTGATGAAATCATGCATAACCCTTAGACCATCACATTAAGCATAAGGCGATCAATTCTGCGCTGGCTTTTGCTGGTGAGAAAGAAGGAAGTTAAATAAATGCCAAACATTTGAATCTGACATGACGGTTTCATGTCTTTGCTATTCGCTTTGCAGAGTATAATTGGCTGGGCAAAATACCAGCAACACTGCATCAAAGCAAATGACCCTCCAGCATTCGTTGGAGAGTTTGGCTCAGCCTAAAATGAATTATTCTGCCAACGCACTCGCCGATAACGGAAGCCTTTGGGAGGCAGAAACAAAGTCAAGCAGAGACCCAGTGGCTTTCCCAGGCATGTTTGAGAACTCTGCTGAAGAAGAGGCTGAGTTCTGTGACATTAATTATTTCCCTGAGTTTGATGGTGGTGATGATGATGATTATGGTACTTGTTAAGCGCTTACTATGTGTCAAGAACGTTCTAAGCGCTGGAGTGGATACAATTTAATCAGGTCCGTTACAGCCCCTGTCCCACAAGGCGCTCCCAGTCTTAATCCCCATTTTCCAGATGAGGGAACTAAGGCCCGGAGAAGTTTAATGACTTGCCCAGGGACACACGGCAGACACGTGGGGGAGCCGGCATTAGAACCCAGATCCTTCTGACTCCCAGGCCCGTGCCCTAAGCGACACTGCTTCTCAAATCGCACCCTGCGTTCCCGAAGTGCGTAGAGCATTCCCTGTACAGTATGGGGATTTGGGGAAGTGATTCCTTCCCTTGCTCTTCTCCCCTGCTCCCCACTGACCATCACCTTACAAGGATGAAGTAGCAGAGCCAGGAAAGCCCGGCTGAGGCCCTGGAATAATAATGATGGTATTTGTTCAGTGTTCACTATGTGCCAGGCACTGTTCTACGTGCTGGAAGCTCTCCACCGTACTTTCCTGCTGGCACCATTTCAGAGATAGCAGGGTCCCTTATCTGAAACAATGAGGCCTGAAAAGCTGGGGCCTCATGGAGAGACTGTGACCTGGGAGATGGGAAACTAGGGTTGTAATAATAATAATGGCATATTTTTAAGCTCTTACTATGGAACACTCACTGTTCTAAGCGCTGGGGTAGCTACAAGGTGATCAGGTTGGATATGGTCCCTAACCTACAAGAGGCTGCCAGTCTTAATTCCCATTTTACAGATGAGGTAACTGAAGCACAGAGAAGTAAAGCGACTCGCTCACGGTCACGCGGCAGAGAAGTAGAGGAGCTGACATTAGAACGCACGTTCTCCGACTCTCACACCCGTGCTCTTGACGGCAGGCCGTGCTCCTTCTCAATCCCAGCTCCACCTCTGGCCGGATGTGTGACTTGGGACAAATCACTTAACATCTCTGTGCTTCATTTTCTCATCTGTAAAATGGGGATTAAACACCTGTTCCCCCTCGCCCTTAGTCTGCGATCCCTATGTTGAACACAGACTGGGATTGATTAGATTGGGTTATATCTACCCTAGCACCTAGCCAAGTGCTTGGCATGTAGCAAGTGATTAACAGGCATTGCTATTATTGTTATTATCCTTACTATTGTTATTATTAGTGATACAATCAATATATGGTATTTAGTGAGCGTTTACTGTGTGCTGAGAAGTGGACTAAATGCTTAGGAGAGTACAATAAAACAGAGTTGGCAGACACGTATATCTGTCACGTCTTCATATCTGTAATTTATTTATATTAATGTCTACCTCCCCTCCAGACTGTAATTTTATTCATTTGTATTGATGTGTGTCTCCCCCACCAGACTCGTTAATGTGCAGGGAATTTGAGGGCTTTTTTACTGTACTATAGTTTCCCAAGTGCTTAGTACAGTGCTCTGCACGCAGTAAGTGCTCTATAAATGATTGAATGAATAAATGAATGATTGAATCAAAGAGATAATGGACTAACAGTTGAGTTAATTGGGTCAAGCTCCAGGAAGAAACCCTATCAGATAATTAACTACTGTAACGGCCCACTAAGGGAGGTTGTGAAAATAGTACAGACCATTCTTTGCCTCGAAGTCTCTCCCACTGATTTTGTGATACTGTGAGCCATTTCACCTTTCATCATCTGGCTCAGTAGAGAAGAAGCCCTCGGATTTGGTTATATTTACTGTCAAACTATATTTATTGTTCAACCAAACCAGTAGTGTTGACTGATCCACAAGCCAATGAATAGTATGGAAAGAATAGTAATCATAATAATTGTGTTATTTGTAAAGTGTCTATTATGTGCCAAGCACTGTACTAACCATGGAATAGAGTCAAGATAATCAAGCAATCCCACATGGGGTTCACGGTAGAAGGATGAGAGAGAACTGGTATTTAAAGCTCATTTGAATGATGAGGAAACCGAAGTATATCAAAGTTATGTGACTTGTCCAGGAACACACAGCAGGCAAGGGACAGAGCCGGGATTCCTAAAGGCAGGCCACGAACATATGCCTGAAAGTGAGTCTATGCAAGCTGGGGGGAAGAGGGGACAGGAATATAGAAGCACCATGGCCTAATGGATAGAGCATGGGCTTGGCGGTCAGAAAGACCTAATCCCAAAACCTAATCCTAAAACCTAAACTCTAATCCCAGCTCTGCCACTTCTCTGTTCTGGGACCTTGGGCAAATCACTTAACTTCTCTATGCCTCAGTTCCTCACCTGGAAAATGAAGATTAAGACTTTGGGGCCAAGTGGGACATGGACTGCGTCCAACCTAATTTCCTTTTACCTACCCCAGTGCTCAGTACAGTACCTTGCACATATTAAGCGATTAACAAACACCATAAAAATACATAACCCTGCAGCAGACAGAACAGCCTGACAGCAATTCGAAGAGGGGTTGTTGTTGACTTTATGAAGATCGGGAAATCGAGAGGCAGGCATGAAAACAGAAACAAGGCCTGTATAATACATTAACCATTAACATAGTGAAAACAAGAAGCTCTCTCCGTGCAAACCATTGCAAGAGAGAGACAGTCACATAAAAAGAGTCAGTCACATTCACATGAATAGATTGTCACCAACAAGATGGGGTCTTCAACACAAAGGATAGTTAGATTCATTCAATCACATTTAATGAGGACTTACTGTGTGCAGAACACTGTACTAAACGCTTGGGAGAGTACAATGCTACAATAGACACTTTCTCTGCCCACAATGAACTGCTCTCTGTGTGTGGATATGTATATATTAGTGGATATATTGCATATATATTAATTCCTCACCAGGGCACTGCAGAATCTTAATGGCACAAGGGTTCAAAGAAGTAGTTCTAGTAAAGTGAGTTTTGTGGTTCTGCTTTTCATTACGTGTTATGCAGAGTTTGAATTTTGGTCGAAAAGATATTTTTCTGGAGAAGAAAATATTTTGTTACTATGCTGTCCCTGAGGAAACTTGGACGTATGGGGTGTCCTCAGTCTACCCTGAACACCTGTGCTTTCATGGTATAACGCATCTACTCTCCAATGGCAGACAGTCCAAGCGCTTAGTACAGCGCTCTGCACATAGTAAGCGCTCAATAAATACTAATGAATGAATATAAATAAAATAAATAAATAAATGTTGGTATTTGTTAAGCGCTTACTATGTGCCGAGCACTGTTCTAAGCGCTGGGGTAGAAACAGGGGAATCAGGTTGTCCCACTTGGGGCTCACAGCTAATCCCCATTTGACAGATGGGGTAACTGAGGCACCGAGAAGTTAAGTGACTTGCCCAAATTCACACAGCTGACAAGTGGCCGAGCGAGGATTCGAACCCATGACCTCTGACTCCAAAGCCCATGCTCTTTCCACTGAGCCACGCTGCTTCTCTAATATCAACCTTGCCGGCCCCAAATCTTATTCCCACTCTTCAGCATAATTTTCCTCTTATTGATGGAGTCTCCAATTTTAATTCTCTTTGTCTGTTCCTGTCCCTCTGCTTCTCAGTAACATTTGAGACATTCACTGTTGGATGTATACACCGTCCAGAAAAGTCAGGACGGGCCAAACGAGAAGCAGTGTGGCCTAGTGGATACAGCACAGGCCTGGGAGTCTGAAAATGAGAGTTCTAATCCTGGCTCTGCTACTTGTTTGCTGTGTGACCTTGGGCAAGTCACTTCACCTCTCTGTGTCTCAATTCTTTGTCTTGACTTAGGCCGTTGAGCAACGCCGTGGACACATCTCTCCCAGAACGACCCACGTCCGTCTGCAATCGCTGGGGTAGTGTACCCCTAGGGTTTTCTTGGTAGAAATTCGGGAAGCAGTTTACCATTATCTCCTTCAGTAAATTTGAGTCTCTGCCCTCGAGTCTCTCCCATATCGCTGCTGCCCAGCACAGGTGAGTTTTGCCTTCCACTCGCTAGCCACTGGCCAAGCTAGGAATGGAATGGACAGGCCTCTGCTTGACTCTCCCTCCCATAGCCGAGACTGGTAGAGGACCGGAAACTCTCCAGCTGCGACCCTGAGAGGGGGTGTCTCAGTTATTTCACCTGTAAAATGGGGATTGAGACCCTGAGCCCTGTGTGGGACAGGGATTGTTTCCAACCGGATTATCTTGTATGTACCTAAGGGCTTACTACAGTGACTTGACAATACTAATAATAATATTTATTATTATTATTATGGTACTTTCATTCATTTATTCATTCATTCATTTATTGAGCATTTTGTGCAGAGTGCTTGGGAAGTACATTTCAGCAACAAATAAAGACAATACCTGCCCATAACTAGAAGGGGGGAGACAGACATCAAAACAGGTAAACATACATCAGCAGTATCATTATAAATAAATAGAATTATAGATATATACACTCTATTAACAGAATAAATAGAATTATAATTATAAATATGTAGATGTATACACAAGTGCCATGGAGTGGGGAGGGGAGCAGAGCAGAGGGAGCTGGTCAGGGCAATGGGGAGGGGACGGGGAGCTGAGGAAAAGGGGCCTTAGTCTGTGAAGGCCTCCTGGAGGAGCTGAGCTTTCAGTAGGGCTTTGAAGGGGGGACGTGGGCTAGTTTGGTGGATGTGAGGAGGGAGGGCGTTCCAGGCCAGAGGTAGGACGCGGGCCAGGGGTTGACAGCGGGACAGGTGAGGATGAGGCCCAGTGAGGAGGTTTGCGGCGGCAGAGGAGCGGAGTTTGCGGGCTGGGATGGAGAAGGAGAGAAGGGAGGTGAGGTAGGAGGAGGCAAGGGGATGGACAGCTTTGAAACAATAGTGAGGAGTTTTTGATTGTTACGGTCATCGATATGCAATCACTGGAGATTTTTGAGGATTCATTCAATAGTATTTATTGAGCGCTTACTATGTGCAGAGCACTGTACTGAGCGCTTGGAATGTACAAATCGGCAACAGATAGAGACAGTCCCTGCCCATTGACGGGCTTCCGGTCTAATCGGGGGAGACGAACAGACAAGAACAGTAGCAATCAATAGAATCAAGGGGATGTACATCGCATTAAAACGATAGCAATAAATAGAATCAAGGTGATGTACAGCTCATTAACAAAATAAATAGAGTAGTACGGGCGCGGTGCTGAGGGGAGAGGAAGGGAGAGGGGGAGAAGCGGGGGGAAAAAGGGCTTAGCTGGAGGTGAAGGGGGGTGGTAGAGAGGCAGCAGAAGGAGCAGAGGGAAAAGGGGAAGCTCAGTCTGGGAAGGCCTCCTGGAGGAAGTGAGCTGTGAGTAGGGCTTTGAAGAGGGGAAGAGAATTAGTTCGGCGGAGGCGGGTGATATGCCCAGAACTTTTCTGTAGAAAGATAATCTGGGCAACAGAGTGAAATGCAGACTGAAGTGGGGAGAGACAGGAGGTCGGGAGGTCAGAAGAAAGGATGCTGATGCAGTAATCCAGTTGGGGTAAGATGAGTGATTGTACTAACATGGTAGCAGTTTGGATGGAGAGGAAAGGGTCTATCCTGACCATGCGATGGTGAGACAGGCAGGTTTTGGTGATGAATTGGATATGTGGGGTGAATGAGAGACTGGAGTCAAGGAGGACACCAAGGTTGTGGGCTTGGGTGAGGTACTTGTTGAGCGCTTACTGTGTTTCAAACACCCTTCTAAGTACCGAAGTAGATACAAGTTAATCAGGTCGGGCACAGTTCCTGTCCTACATTGAGCTCACTCTTAATCGACCGTAGTAATTAATAAACTTAATTAGCCATAGTAAGATCTTATCAAATTACCACAAAGAAATGACTGAATCAAAGATTCAGGGCACCCTCACTACACGATTTGATTCATTTAGAACCTTCTTCAGCCTGAATCTCCTAAAGGAGGTAAGTCAGATAGACTGAAAATTGGCTAAATGCTTTCAGACCTGCTTCAAAGTCGAAGAAAGTTCTAGCTCCCCATAAATATGTAAGAACCAGCTATACCCATTTCCTCTACTTAATAGATGCAAAGGCAATAAACGGTAATACTTATTAAACAACAGAAAGGTAAACACTGGTTTTTACATTTGGTTGGCCCACTTCCTTATTTCACAATACTTTGGGAGTCGGTCGTTTAGGTCAGACACTATATCAAACAGCATTTCCTGTAACAAAATGATCATAAACACACACACACACTTGGGCATATAATATCCTGCCGAATGCAATAAAATGAGATTATGGTTGTTTGGTTGAATTAACTTTGTAATTTTCTGTTCGATATGATTGAAAGCCCGACCCTTTCAGAAAACAAGTAAAGACACTGTTGATGTGGGTCCTACTGCTTGCTTATGCTTGGAGATTTCATCCCCTACACTTTGCCGGACTAAGAACAGTCTTGTGTTTAAAAGCTCTGTATGCAAGGTCAGGCAGAGGGACTGGGATTATTAATCTTCTTTCAGATATGAACAGCTTTAGCAGTAAAACTGCTTTTAGGCTGAAGAGCTCCACACTTAGTATCAGTTGATTCTATATTTTTTTCTAATATTAGAATAAAATTGGTTGTCATTTCTGAGTTATGTGAGTGTGAAAATGAACATTTTCATCACATTCTCAGGATACTGCTTTGTCCTCCCTGTTCTCATTCATTCAATCGTTCTATCGGATGACTCTTTAAGGGCGTTCTCCAGTTTGTGTCTACAGAAAAAGACAAATTAGTTTCAGTGGAATTAAGTTGAATATTTTTAATTCCTCTTCAAAGTTGGAGTACTGTTTATGAACTCTAGGGTTGAAATCATTGATGAAGTGTGTAGATCTCCATAAAAAATGTCTGATACGCCTTCTTATAAAGTTGAAAGTATGAATAAAACAATTGTCCGACGCTACATAAATCAACTCTTTCTGATCGTATTGTGTTCTTTGGCTCTCCCTTTCCTTCCCAGCTTTGTCTCCCTCTATAGAGAGAAGCAGTGTGGACCAGTGGAAAGAGCACAAGCTCTAAACCCTGGTTTCTAACCCTGGTTCTTCCCCTTACCTGCTCCACTTGCCTGCTGTGTGACCGTGGGAAAGTCACTTAACTTCTTTGTGCCTCAGTTTCCTCATCTATAAAATAGGAATTCAATACCTGTTCTCCCTCCTACTTAGACTATGAACCCCTTGTTGGACAACGCCCGGTTACTTGTATCTACTTTGACGCTTAGTACAGTGCTTGGCACAGAGTAAGTCTATAACAAATGCGACAATTATTATTGCTTGCCTCCTTGGAGCAGAAGAAAGTATTAATAAGGCAGGATGGGAATCTGATCCATTGACAGTAAATCAAGAAGGTTTTGTCTACATGGTAAACTCCGTGAAGGCAGGAATCTCTTGTCTTTGGCATTTATTGTACGCTCCCAAGCACTTAATCCCCTCAGTTCTCCTCTAACATGGAGTTTATGTTCTGGCTGAGTATTAAGGAAAATTTGCTTAATGCAATGTGCTCCTGCCCTGCTGTCCCGGCCTCTCTCGCAATCCTTTTCTCTGACCTCACAACGAGTTCTATCAGAATTGACACACATTGTCTGTAGAATGTGCCTTAGCTTTCTGACACTGTTATCTACTAAATGCCTAGTGAAAACTTGTCCAGTACAGTGTTTATTAAAGGTACCCAGTACAATGAGTTCTGCTCAGCACTCAGTACAGTGACTGGCACATAGCAAGTGCTTAACACACACTGTTAGGGGAAAAAAAAAGTTTCCACTGCACTCTTTGTAGAGGATGTATTGAGGAATAAAGGAACGTTCTTCCCATAATTCACATCTCTCTGGTTACAGTGGGATTTGATATCCCAAAAGTGTTGATTTTTTTAAAATGGCATTTGTTAAGTGCTTATTATGTGCCACTTGCCTGCATAGAGTACCATGTGCAGAATTAAAAACAAGTTAATCAAGTTAGACATAGTTCCCGTACCACATGGGGCTCAGAGTCTTAATCCCCATTTTACAGATGAGGTAACTGAGGCACAGAGAAGTGAAGCGACTTGCTCAGGGTCACACAGCCGATGGATGTGGAGCTGGAGTAAGAATTCAGGTCCTTTGACTCATCCTCTGACTCAGGCCCATGCTTCATCCACTAGGCCATGCTCCTTCCACAAAGCCAAGTAATAAAAAGTGTCAGTGGTCAAGGTGTGAGTTCTACAAAGCAAACTTCCGGGAATGTCAGATTACTCTGGAAAACAATCCTTGCATTATAGTCCTGACATTATAGTGCTCTGTGCACAACTAATAATAATTGTGGTATTTGTTAAGCATTTACTATATGCCAGGCACTGTACTGAGCACTGGGGTGGATACAAGCAAATCAGGTTGGACACATGGGGCTCACAATCTTAATCCCCATTTTACAGATGAGGTAACTGAGGCACAGAGAAGTGAAGCGACTTGCTCAGGGTCACACAGCCGATGAATGTGGAGCTGGTGTAAGAATTCAGGTCCTTTGGCTCATCCTCTGACTCAGGCCCACTAGGCCATGCTCCTTCCACAAAGCCAAGTTATAAAAAGTGTCAGCGGTCAAGGTGTGAGTTCTACAAAACAAACTTTCGGGAATGTCAGATTACTCTGGAAAACAATCCTTGCATTATAGTCCTGACAGTATAGTGCTCTGTGCACAACTAATAATAATTGTGGCATTTGTTAAGCATTTACTATATGCCAGGCACTGTACTGAGCACTGGGGCGGATACAAGCAGATCAGGTTGGACACATGGGGCTCACAGATTTAATCCCCATTTTACAGGTGAGGTAACTGAGGCCCAGAGAAGTGAAGCGACTTGCCCAAGGTCACACAGCAGACAAGTGGCAGAACTGGGCTTAGAACTCGGGTCCTCTGCCTCCCAGGCCCATGCTCAATCCACAGTACCACGCTGCTATGACTATTGCTACTCCAGTAGAGCACTCTGCACAGAGTGGGTACCCAGTACGATCACCATTTTCAGTAAGCTATTGAGAAATTAGAGACGACACACGTCCCAACTCGCATCTGGTTCTGGAGAAGGAGAAAGAGGAGGAGCGGAAGTCAAAGGAAGAGGAGGAGAAGGTATGGTGACTGTGCGGCTACTTCTTCACCGCTCCTCCTGCTCCCAGGCCCCCAGGATGACTACAGCTCACTTGTCTTTTTCTGTCACCCTGGCTACCAGAGGAACCCCGTGGCTGTTGCCCTAGGTTTCCTCCATGGATTCCTCCAATTCATTCACTCGTTCATTCGTCCAATCATGTTAAGCGCTCACTGTGTGTGGAGAACTGTACTAAGCACTTGGGAAAGTACAGCGCAACAATAAACAGACCCATTCCCTGCACATTGAGCTCACAGGCTCGAGGGGGGAGATGGACAGCAATACAAATAAATAAAATTACAGAAATATACATAAGCGCTGTGAGGCTGGTTGGCGGGGGAAGAGCAAAGGGAGCAAGTCAGGGTGACGCAGAAGAGAGGTGGGGAAAATGACCCCTAGAATAGCAGTGAGCTGCCTCTAGACTGTAAGCTCACCGTGGAGCAGGGAATGTGTCCGCCAGCTCTGATATTGTGTACTTTCTCAAGCGCTTAGCACAGTGCTCTACGCAAAGTAAGCACTCAATAAATTCAATTGAATGATTGAATACATTTCTGGTCAGTTTAACTAGAGGCCCATAAAGTCTTCCAAGAGGGAAAAGAAAAGACCGACCACTGTTAACTACAAGGGAATATGCCCAGGAAGATAATCAGCCTCTGCCTGAGGTGGCATCTGCTTGTCAGCTAATCACTCAATCAATCAGTCCTATTTAATGAGCGTTTAGTGTATGCAGAGCACTGTACTATAAACACTTGGGAAAGTACGAAATACAGTGGGTAGATATGTTCCCTGCCCACCAGGAACTCACAGTCTTTAAAGAATCATGTTGCTGCTGTCAAGGATGGAAACCTGGGCTGGATGGGCTATGAGGATGACCCGGGAATGATGCTTTGCCCATTCTACACCTAATGGAACAAGAATGGCACTGGGAGTCAGAAGCCCCGGGTTCTAATTCTGTCTCTTCCACTGATCTGTTGTGTAACTCTGGGAAAGTCATTTGACTTCTTTGTATTTCCATCTCCTCATCTGGAAAATGGAGCAAAAACACCTGCCCGCCTTACTTCCTGGGCTGTGAGACCAGGGATTGTATCTCATTTGATTATCTTGCATCTATCCTAGTGCTGAGGACAGTGCTTGGCACACAAGCACTTAATAGCTCCAGTAATTATTCTTATGAATTGAATTTTCACTATTATAATAATGATAGTAATAATAATATTTGTTAAGCACTTACTATTTGTTAAGCACTGCACTAAGCATTGGGTAGGTACAAGATAATCAGGTCAGACACAGTCCCTGTCCCACAGGGAGCTCACAGTCTAAGTAGGAGGGAGAACACGTATTGAAGCCCTATTTTACAGTTGGAGAAGCTGAGGCACAGTGACTTACCCAAGATCACAAAGCAGGCAAGAGGAGGAGCCGGGATTAGAACCCAGATTCTCTGACTCCCAGGTCCAGTCACTTCCCACCAAGCCACATTTCTCCTTTATAAAGAGCAACCCCTTAAATTTCAAAACAGACTTTCCATATCTGCTGGGCTGGGAAGAATCCCTAAGGAAGGCAAAATTTGGAAAAGTATTCAAGTTTCCTACTGATTGTACCTATTTCCATTACCATTCTTTCGGTTGCAGTTCGGCTGTATTTTTTATTAAGGGTATTAAAACTAGAAAACAGATTGTTACGGCACAAGGGATGACATTCAAATTCTGAACACAGTAGGCATTCATTACAGTGCTATGCACATAGCAGATGCTCAATAAATGGCCGTATACTTCAGGAAGAGGGGCCATCCACGTCCTGTGGAAAAATAGCTCCTTTTACCAGATCATCAGAATGCCTACAGATGTGCCCAGTGCCACAGATAGAAATGGACACCTTCCCAGAAGCTTAATGCACATTCTTATCGTAAATCCATTAGCAAGCTGGATCAGTTGACCGCGGGTATTGCACACTGTAAATATCAGAGGGTAGAGATTCTCACATTAATCACTGGGGAGTGGCTAGGGAGAACCAATGAAGCTTTTAAAACCTGGAAAACAGTGGTGGGAGCTGAACCGTGAAGAAGCTGAGCATGGTGACCATTCGTCCCCGAGAGACAAATAAGTTTGCACTTGCCTAATGGCTTACGCTTGGTATGCTTAAAATGCTTATTCATCGGCTATTCACTGTGGCTAACTACTTTTCCTTCTGAGACTTTGAAATCAGTCTTGGATTCGTGCACTTTGATCATGGAGAGTAGAATCTAGAGCTCAGCAGAAGAACATAGGAAACTAACCGGGAATATCCACGTTCTACCCCAAGTTTAGGGTAAGCAGAGTGTTATGGATGCCTTAATTGTCTTTCTCTTGCTGACCTCCCAAGATATTCCGAAACAAATGTGAGGAGAGATGACATGATGCCTACGATATTAGTTATACTACTACTAACAGTGGTATTTGTGAAGTGCTTGCTATATACCAAGCACTTTAGTAAGAGCTGGGATCGACAGAAGATAATGTTGGTATTTGTTAAGCGCTTACTATGTGCAGAGCACTGTTCTAAGCGCTGGGGTAGACATAGGAGAATCAGGTCGTCCCACTTGGGGCTCACAGTCTTAATCCCCATTTTACAGATGAGGGAACTGAGGCCCAGAGAAGTTAAGTGACTTGCCCACAGTCACACAGCTGACAAGTGGCAGAGCTGGGATTCGAACTCATGACCTCTGACTCCAAAGCCCGTGCTCTTTCCACAGATCAGAAGCAGTCACTGTCCCACAGTCTAAATAAGAGGGAGAACAGATATTAAACCCTATTTTACAGAGGATGAAATTGAGGGACAGAGATAAGTGACTTACTAAAGGTCACACAGCACGCAAATGCCTTAGCCAAGATTAGAATCCAAGTCCTCTGTAAATTCCTTGTGAACAAGGGTTGGTTCTACCAACTCCATTAAACTCTACTCTCCCCAGTGCTTAATGCTCGGCACACAATAAGTGCTCAATAAGTACCAGTGTTCGATAATAAGATATGTGGTCGTGGATCCAGCAATGTTAGAGATTGTTTTGGTCTACTTTAAATCATAGCAGCGGGGAAGCTTTTTGTGCTCTCACATATAACTAAATACTCGAGAGCTCTTGAAGAAACCTTGTGGAGTCAGAGGAACTGGATTTATTACCCTCTCAACTAAATCACTCACTGAATCTACCTGAATCTAGCAGGTAGTCACCGTGTGGAATAAGGTAAAGTAGTGCAAAGGGCAGTTTACAAAGTTGAAATCTTTGATGAAAAGCACGCTGTGGAATAATTTCAGTTAATAGTTGCAATGAAGACGGGCATTCGTGGCATATATGATCTCATCCGAGTGAATGTTTTATCCTCATTTCACTGTTGCCCTTGAAATTTCTGGGTAAAGCTACGCAGTGTCATCTGCAGATGGAGGAAATGGAGAGAGCAAGGACCTGCCTCCCTGAAGTCCCACAGAGTTGTGGCCGGATTCTGGATTCGGTCTCGTGGCTCCCAACCACAAATCACGCATCCTGTGTGCGGATCAAGGACACTAGGCCCCGTCCCACCTTCCAAAATACCGCCAGTCGGACCTTTAAAGCCCCTTCTTGGACGTGGGTGGTGAGAACGACTATGTCAGAATTGGGAGCCCAGATCCAGGCAACGGGAGCAATGAAATAGAGAATCAATCCATCGATGATATTAATGGAGCACTTACAGTATGCGGAGCACAGTACTAAGCGGTCGAGAGAGTACAACAGGTAGATATGTCCCTGGCTCACATTAAGCTCACAGTCTAGAGAAGAACCTTTGAAAGCAGAACTAAAGTCTGTGTGGAAAGTGGATGGGCCTGGGAGTCAGGAGATTCAGGTTTTAGTCTTGGCTCTGTCACTGGCTTGTTGTGTGATCTTGTGAGATAACTTTTCTTTTCCTCATGTGTTGTAAAACGGTGGTAAAATGCCTCCTCCTACCCACTTAGATAGTGAGCCCTGATTGTGACAGGGATCATAGCCGATCTTATTATCTTACACCTTCCCCAGTGCTTGGTGAATAACAAAGGACTCAATAAACACCATTTATTAAGGCTCATCATTAATCAGGCATACTTTCCCAAGCACTTAGAATTCAAATATGGCTCACCAGAAAAGTGGGTCTTCTATCTTGGCACCTGGAGCTTCATCTTTGAAAATGGAGAACACTTGTGTGTGTACACATAGTCAATCATTAATTCATTCAATCGTATTTACTGAGTGCTTACTGTGTGCAGAACACTGTGCTAGGAGCTTGGAAAGTACAATTCAGCAACAAAGGGAGACGATCCCTGCCCACACCGGGCTTACAGTCTAGAAGGGCCCGAGAGAGACGTCTAAACAAGTAAATAGACATCAATAGAAATAAATGGAATTATGGATATATGCACATCAAAGCAAGTGAACAGGAATTGATATAAATAAATAGAATTATAGATATGTACATACGCAAGTACTGGGGGGTGGGGAAGAGGGTAGAGCAAAGGAAGCAAGTCGGGATGATTGGGGAGGGGAAGGGGAGCTGAGGAAAAGGGGGGGGGGGTCACACAATTCTGTACACTATAGGCATTGAACTAATAATGACTGATTGAAAATGGAAAAATAAGCAGAGTGGAATAAAGGAAAGATCATGGGATTTGGAATCAGGAAAACTGTGTTGAAATCCCTGCTCTGCTATTGTCCTCCTATGTGATCTTGGGTAAGTCTTTTATTCTGTTAGTGCCTCAGTTTCCTCATCTGCAAGCTGGGAACAATAATACTACTATCTTCCTCTCCCTACTTTCCAGGCATACTGTGAAGATAAAATGAGATAGTAATAATGATAATAATGATTAATAATAATAATAATGTTGGTATTTGTTAAGCGCTTACTATGTGCCGAGCACTGTTCTAAGCGCTGGGGTAGACACAGGGGAATCAGGATGTCCCACATGGGGCTCACAGTCTTAATCCCCATTTCACAGATGAGGTAACTGAGGCACAGAGAAGTTCAGTGACTTGCCCACAGTCACACAGCTGACAAGTGGCAGAGCTGGGATTCGAACTCATGACCTCTGACTCCAAAGCCCAGGCTCTTTCCACTGAGCCACGCTGCTTCTCTAATGATGGCATTTTTGAGCGCTTACTACGTGCAAAGCACTGTTCTAAGCACTGGGGAGGATACAAGGTGATCAGGTTGTCCCACGTGGGGCTCACAGTCTTAATGTCCATTTTGCAGTTGAGGTCACTGAGGCGCAGAGAAGTTAAGCTGACAAGTGGCAGATCCGGGATTTGAACCCATGACCTCTGACTCCCCCAACCCATGCTCTTCCCACTGAACCACATTGCTTCTCTAAAAAATTCTATCCTAAAAAACCCCCCAAAAAACCTTCTCTAGAGCCCACGGCACCATCCAGCTACTGCCGCGTGGCTCAGTGGAGAGAGCACGGGCTTGGGAGTCGGATGTCCTGGGTTCTGATCCCGGCTCCGTCACTTGTCAGGTGTGTGACTTTGGGTAAGTCGCTTAACTTCTCTATGCTTCAGTTACTTCATCTGTAAAATGGGGATTAAGACTGTGAGCCCCATACGGGACAACCTGATCACCTTGAATCCCCTCCAGTGCTTAGAACAGTGCTTTGCCCATAGTAAGTGCTTAACAAATACCATTATTATTATTATTCCGATATCCCTCCTACCATCTCCTCGGATAGATTGTATACATCTGCTGCCAACACTTGTGCCTTTCAATTCTCTTTTTGAGCCTCTACATCTAGTAACCGCTGCCCTCTCTCTACTGAGACCACTCTCTCCACAGTCACTAATCAAACTTTTCTCACCCAATCTACTGGACTCTACTGTGTCCAATCATTCTCCACCTCTCACCTGCCTTTATGGACCACTCCTTTCTCCTCGAAACACAACCTGTGCAGCAAAAAAAGTTCTTTCCTGGTTCTCCTCTCATTTCCTCAGGCTGATGCTTCTCAGACCCTTTCTCCCACACTCTAGCTGTAGTTGTCCATCAGAGCTCTGTTCCGGGTCTGGTTCTCTTTTCAGTTTTCCCTCTGTCACCTGTGGAGTTCATCTGCTTCCACGACTTCCATGGCCCTCTCCATATGGATGACTACTAAATGGACCTAGCTAGTCCTGACTTAACCGCAGTCTCATATTTCCTCATGTCTCTAAGGTAAGTTGTGCATAGATGTTCCACCAGATTAGTATGTTCAAAACTGACCTCACTTTCCCTCCCAAATCCTCTCCTCCACTTAGCTTTCCTACTTCAGTCCTACCACTGTAGACAGCACCACCCTCCACCCTGTCTCACGAGCCCGTAACCTCGGCATCGGCCATGACTTTTATCACTTTCATTGAGTCCACGTATTCAGTATCACCAAATTCTGTCAGTTCAACCTTCACAACGTTGCTAAAATCCGCCCTTTTTTCTTCATCCAAACTTCTATGACGTTGATCCATGCACATACAATAATGTTGGTATTTGTTGGTAATGTTGGCACATATCCTACCCTGCTTTGACTACTGCATCAACCTCCACGCTGACCTCCTTGCCTCCTACCTCTTCCCACTCCAGTTCAGAAATCACTCGGCCGCCTGGATCATTTTTCTAGTAAAACCTTTCAGACCGCAACTCCCCACACCTCCAGAACTTCCAGTATTTGCCCACCACCCTCCTCATTAATCAGATACTCCTTATCATCGGCTTTAAAGCGTTCAATCACCTTGACCCCTCCTACCTCGCTTAATCGATTTCCTACTCCAATCCTACACGCTCACTTTACTCCACTAATTCCATCTCACTCGCTGTACCTTGATCTTGTCTTTCTTGTCACGGACCCTTTGACCACATCCTGCCTCTGGCCTGGAGCTCCCTCTCTGTTCCTGTCAGACAGATGTTTACTCTCCCCACCTTTAATGCCATATTAAAATCACAGGTCCACCAACAGGCCTTTCCTGACTAAGCCCTCATTTACCCTACTTCCTCTTCCTTCTGCATCACTCTCATGCTTGAATTTGAACCCTTTATTCACCCCAACTCTGCAGTACTTAAATACATATCTTAATGCAGTACTTAAATACGAGAAGCAGCGTGGCTCAGTGGAAACAGCACGGGCTTTGGAGTCAGAGGTCATGAGTTTGAATCCCAGCTCTGCCACTTGTCTGCTGTGTGACCTTGGGCAAGTCACTTCACTTCTCTCTGCCTCAGTTACCTCATCTGTAAAATGGGGATGAAGACTGTGAGCCCCACGTGGGACGACCTGATTCCCCTGTGTCTACCCCAGCGCTTAGAACGGTGCTCTGCACGTAGTAAGCGCTTAACAAATACCAACATTATTATTATTATTACATATCTGTAATTTATTTCAGTGTGTTTCCTCCTCTAGACTGTAAGCACCTTGTGAGCAAGGAACATGTGTTCAGTAAATATGACTGATTGAATGATTGATTGATCTCAGTTGGCAGCATCACCGTCTTCACCGTCTCTCAGGTTTTATATCCTTTGACTCTTCCTTTTTCAACCCCCATATTTGGTCTTTCAATCCTATCAGTTCTTTCTCCACATCGTCAATTACCAGGATTTGCCCCTTCCTGTCTATCCTGGAGCCACCACACTGGTCCAGGTGCTTGTAATAGCTTAGCCATACGAGACAATTGAGGCACAGAGAAGTCAAGTGACTTGCCCAAGATCTCATAGCAGACAAGTGTCAGAGCTGAGATTAGATCCCGTGACCCTCTGACTCCCAGGCCCGTGCTCTATCTACTGCGCTACACTGCTGGAGCTGGAAAAGTATAATAGTATAAGCTCCTGCCTTGGAGGAGCTTATAAACTAATGCTGGGAACTGTCGCTCTTTAACACAGAACAGAAGGAAAAATATAGATATAGGGGTTACGAAGGTACGGAAGGATGAACAAATCAAATACTTAAATTGCTACATACCCAACTGCTTTTGGTTCTGAACAGGCCTAGATAGTGTCTTACATCAACACAAGTTAAACCACTTTTCCTACTCATGACACAGAAATGGTGATGGCCTCCTTGCAAGTTTTTGACAGATTAAGTGATGGTTTTTCTATTACCCTTCAAGTTGACATTCTAATGTTACACAACCCGTACCAGGGATTTTATAGTTCGGCTTCATCGATTTCATAGTGGAGGCATATTGATGAGATTTCAAAAGGCATCATAAAGAGACTTTTAATGCCTGCCATTTCGCAGGGGGAGGAAGCAGACACAGGACTGCGAACCCGTTCTCGGGTAAGGATTGTCTCTATCTGTTGCCCAATTGTACTTTCCAAGCGCTTAGTACAGTGCTCTGCACACAGTAAGCGTTCAGTAAATATGATTGATGAAATGAACGAATGACTTCTTTTTCCAAGGGCAGAATTTATGCTTGCAAGCTGGAAGAAATGCTGTGGCCTAGTATATAGAGCTTGGGTCTAGGAATCATAGGATCTGGATTCTAATCACCTCTCTGCCACTTGTCTGCTATGCGACCTTGGGCAAGTAATAGCAATAATATTTACAATGTTGGTATTTGTTAAGCACTTACTATGTGTCGAGCACTGTTCTAAGCTCTGGGGTACATTCAGGGTAATCAAGTCAGACGCAGTCTCTGTCCCACATGGGGCTCACGGTCTTAATCCCCATTTGACAAATGAGGTAACTGAGGCCCAGAGAAGTTGGGTGACTTGCCTAGGGTCCCAGCTCTGCCACTTGTCAGCTGTGTGACTTTGGGCAAGTCACTTAACTTCTCTGGGCCTCAGTTACCTCATCTGTAAACTGGGGATTAAGACTGTGAACCCCACATGGGACAACCTGATTACCCTGTATCTACCCCAGTGCTTAGAACAGTGCTCTGCACATAGTAAGCGCTTAACAAATACCAACATTATTATTATTACCAAGGTCATATAGCGGACTTGTGACAGAACCAGGATTGGAACCCAGGTCCTCCTGACTCCCGTGCTCTATCTACTAGGCCACAGTGCTTCTCTACTAAGCCAGGCTGCCTGGGAGTCAGAGGGACCTGGGTTCTAATCCCATGTTTGCTGTGTGACCTTGGGCAAGTCATATAACTTCCCTGTGCCTTATTTACCACATCTGTAAACTGGGGATGAAGACTGTGAGTCCTTTGTGGGTCAGGGACTGTGTCCGACCGGATTGACGTGTATTAACTTGTATTTACCCCAGTGCTTAATACAGTACCTGCCACATAGTTAGTGCTTAACAAATACCTTTAAAAAAAAATGCCCATCCATGATGTGGCTGTCAACGGAGCGGAGTCACCAGCCCCGGCCCCATGGAGGTACACTATGAGGGTTTCGCCCGGCCCACCGGGATGCTACGTTCAAGCCAACCAAGGATTTCAGACGTGAAAGCTTCATCTGTTTCTTGCCATAGTCCTGGAACAACACCCAGGCCCAGTGACTTGCCCAGAAAAATCCAGCAATGATGGCTTGGATTTCAGTAACCTCAAAAAGGTGTGCTTTAGTCTTGCTGAACAGGTTGAACTTAGGGACGACATTAAACCATTCCCCCTTTTACTCACGCTGAAACCTAACCATACCAGAAAGGACTCCTGGCTTGGGATGGGTGTCTGTTTTTTTTCAGATGGAATTTAAGTGCTTGCTATGTGCCAGGCGCTGTTCTAAGTGCTAGTGTAGATACAAGCTGATCACGTTGGACTCAGTCCATGACCCCCGTGGGAGAAGCAGCGTGGCTTACAAGGGTTTGGGAGTCAGAAGTAGTGGGTTTGAATTCCGCATACGCCACTTGTCGGCCGTGTGACTTCGGGCAAGTTGCTTCACTTCTCTGTTCTTCAGTGACCTCATCTGTAAAATGGGGATTAAGAGTACGTGGGACAACCTGATTACCTTGTATCTACCCCAGTGCTTAAAACATTGCTTGGCACATAGTAAGCGTTTAGCAAATGCCATTATTATTATTATTATTATTAATAATCCCCATTTTATAGATGAGGTAACTGTGACACAGAGTTGTCAAATGACTTGCCCAAGGTGATGCAGCAGACAAGTAGTGGAACATGGCATTAAAACCCAGGTCCTTCTGATTCAAGCTTGTTGTGGGCAAGGATTGTCTCTCTTCAACACTGTATTGTAATAATAATAGTGTTGGTATTTGTTAAGCGCTTACTGTGTGCAGAGCACTGTTCTAAGCGCTGGGGTGGATACAAGGTAATCGGGTTGTCCCACGTGAGGCTCACAGGTAATCCCCATTTTACAGATGAGGTAACTGAGGCACAGAGAAGTGAAGTGACTTGCCCACAGTCACACAGCTGACAAGTGGCCGATCAGGGATTCGAACCCATGATGTCTGACTCCCAAGCCCATGCTCCTTCCACTGAGCCACGCTGTACTTTCCAAGCAAGTAGTACAGTGCTCTGCACACAGTAAGCGCTCAATAAATATGATTGAATAAATGAATGAATGCTTCCCAGGCATCTGGTCTATCCACTAGCCCACACTGCTTGCCTTAGTTCTAGTCTGTTGGACACAGAATATTAATCAATCAATCAATCAATCGGTCATATTGATTAGGCACTTACTCGGTGCAGAGCACTGTACTAAGCACTTAGGAGAGTATAATACAAAAGCATTAGCATAAACGTTCGCTGCCCAAGATGGGTTTACGGTCTGGAGTGGGGGAGACGGATGTTAATATGAATAAATAATTTCTACTATATAATTTAAAGATATTCACATTACCAAGGCCACAGACAAGAGTACAAATAGTCTTACTGTTAAAGACGATGCTTCCTAGAGAACAGCAAACATCTTTCACAAGGGAAAGAAAAGTTTGTTGAAGGATTGGATAATCCTTGGAAATGGGTTGGTACATAGAAGAATTGAGTGGATCTGGCTCCTCTCCAAATCGATCAAATGATTACGATAGCTGGTGGCCCATGGATAAGGTCGGCCAATGTCTAGTGCTCTCGAACCTTGAAGTGATCCGTCCGACTTTTGCCCCACAGTTCCCGGGAAAACCCTCCGAGTTTACTTGCCGTGCCTGATTAGATGCAGAGAGGTAGGAGGCAGCCTATTCTCTGGGCTTTATCTGGCAAGAAGAAAGGTGCCACCTTCATTTTTATACCCCCTCTTTCTGGTAATCCCCTAGTTGCACCCCCTCTTTCTCGTAATTCTCCTTCCCTGGTCACAGGACTGGGACTTTATCCTGGCAAGGAAATCTACCCTCATTTCCTAGGCACCTTCAAGCTGCAACTCCTAATTATACCTTGACTGCACTGTTTTGGCCTCAGAACTTCATTTTCAAAGTGACACTACCCCTAGGTTGTAAGCTCTCTGTGGGCAGGTATTGTGTCTAATAATAATGACGGTATTTGTTAAACGCTTACTATGTGCAAAGCACCGTTCTAAGCACTGGTGGGGATACAAGGTAGTCAGGTTGTCTCACGCGGGGCTCACAGTCTAAATCCCCATTTTACAGATGAGGGAACTGAGGCACGGAGAAGTGAAGCGACTTGCCCAGAGTCACACAGCTGATAAGTGGCGGAGCCGGGATTAGAACCCTTGACCTCTGACTCCCAAGCCTGGGCTCGTTCCACTGAGCTACGCTGCTTCTTTACTCATTTTATTGTAGTGTACTCTCCCAAGCTCTTTGCACAGTGTTTGGTACACAGAAAGAGTTCAACAAATACCCATGCTTGATTGATTCTTCCATCAATTCCCCACCTCAGGAGCCTCATCGTCTCATCAGCATTTTTCTCCCTGCCCTCTAGTTTTTTGGGGGGGTTTTTGTTACGTTTGTTTCATTTTTTTTTAATGGTATTTGTTAAGAGCTTACAAAGTGGTGGGCACTGTACTAAGTGCTGTAGTAGATAAGAAGATTGGACATAGTCCATGTCCCTCACGGGACTCACAGTCTTAATCCCCATTTAACCAATGAGGTAAGTGAGGCACTGAGAAGTTCAGTGACTTGCCCAATGTCACGCAGCTGACAAGTAATCTTTCCTCTAAGCCATGCTGCTCTAGTTCATCTGTTTTTAGCAGTCATGCCGCGTGATTCCATCTCCGTGCTTTACCACCGGCGGGGTGATTCATTCAGTTGTATTTATTGAGCGCTTACTGTGTGCAGAGCACTGTATTAAGTGCTTGGAAAGTACAATTCAGCAACAAAGAGAGACAATCCCTACCCACAACGGGCTCACAGTCTAGAAGATTCTCCAAGAGCTAATTCTCAGTATTCCAGAGTGATCACCCCCTAGTTAAGACTTCATGGGATTCACTTTACTTTCTTGTTTGATCCCTATGCTGAGGGCAAAGTCCTTGGAAGCAAAGTTTCTAAGTCCAGGAGGATTTAGTGGTGATTCCGACCACAACTGGTCTTTCCAATCACTCAGCCATATTTATTGAGTGCCTACTGTGTGCAGAGCACTGTCCTAAGCACTTGGGAAAGTACGATACAGCAATAAAGAGAGACAATCCTTGCCTAAAGTGAGCTCAAAGTCTAGAGGGAAGCAGCGTGGCTTAGTGGAAAGAGCACAGACTTGGGAGTCAGAGGTCACGGGTTTTAATGCCAGCTCCACCACTTATCAGCTGTGTGACTTTGGACAAGTCACTTAACTTCTCTGTGCCTCAGTTATCTCATCTGTAAAATGGGAATGAAGACTGTGAGCCCCATGTGGGACAACCTAATCACCTTGTTTTAACCCCAGTGCTTAGAAAAGTGCTTTGCACATAGTAAGTGCTTAACAAATACCATAGTAATAATAATCATTATTATTAATGAATGACTGTTCCTGGTCTGACTAAGTTTGTCCCGGAGCACGGCCCGTAGCAGTGCGGTTACTCGGGGGAGAGACAGATGCAATATAAGTAAACATACATCAATAAAAATAAACAAAATTACACATGTCCACATAAGTGCTGTGGGGCAGGGAGAGGGGGAAGAGCAAAGGGAGCAGGTCAGGGTGATGTAGAAAGGAGTGGGTGATGAGGAAAACTGGCGCTTAATCTAGGAAGGTCTCTTGGAGAAGATGTGCCTTCAGTAAGGCTTTGAATGGGCGGGAGAGTAATCGTCTGGCAGATTTGAAGAGGGAGGACATTCCAGGCCAGAGGTAGGACTTGGGCCGGGGTTGACAGCGAGACAGGTGAGATCGAGGCACAGTGAGAAGGTTAGCGTTAGAGAAGTGAAGTGTGTGGACTGGAATGGAGAAGGTTCCCACATCTCTGACAAGATTCAAGAGTTTGCTATCAGGATGGTAAAGACCATAAGCGTGGCTCAGTGGAAAGAGCATGGGCTTTGGAGTCAGGGCTCATGGGTTCGAATCCCAGCTCTGCCACTTGTCGGCTGTGTGACTGTGGGCAAGTCACTTAACTTCTCTGTGCCTCAGTTCCCTCATCTATAAAATGGGGATGAAGACTGTGAGCCCCACGTGGGACAACCTGATTCCCCTATGTCTACCCCAGCGCTTAGAACAGTGCTCGGCACATAGTAAGCGCTTAACAAATACCAACATTATTATTATTATAAATTGCAAGCTGTGAGCTTTCTGAAGCTGTCTCTTCCCAGGTCTTAGCTCCCCTTATAAACTTTTGAGAAACTCTTGAGAAAGAGAAACTCTGCCCTCTTTTCCTTCTCCTTCCCCCTCCCGACCCTCAACCTCCAAATGAACCTGTACCTGTAAAGTCCTCAAGGGCAAGGGATCATGTCTACCAAACCGGTTGACCTCTCCCAAGCGCTTAGCATAGCATTCTGCACTCAGTAAATGCTTAATAAATGCCATTTATTGATTGTTTGACTCATTTTGCTTTCACACTATTTTTTTTTTCCTACTCTAAGGAGAATCTCTCTTGTAATGACATAATTCAATACCGGCTGTGTTAGCCCAGAGGAAATGTGAGTCCTCGGGAGGGCTACATCTTAAAATGTCTAACCCAAAGTTGCTTGCCTCTCGCTCTGTTAGTAAGTTTGAAAAATAAAACAGCTCGTGTTGCTTCATTGCATTTTTCTCCACTGTAGCTAGTGATTTGTTAGGGCCTCTAATTCCTTTTACTCTAATGAGGTTCACAAGATGGATCACCCGCGCCTTATCAGAGGTCCCAGTGCAATGTCCCTGAGGCCTACACATGGGTAATGGACATTCTGTCAAAGGCAAGCGTGGAGTAAAGTCGATAGTTGAACAGCGCCTGTCTCTGAAAACATGTTGCTAGGCTTTGATGGGGAAAGACCCCTCTTCCCTGACCTCTCTGCTGTAACGAAAAACAATTAAATATGATCTTCACCCGATTATTTTCTAACCGTGGAAACAGATTGAATCTTAGACTAATTGGCACCGTTATAACTGTCTGAACATAGGAAATTTCCTAGAGTGAAGATCTGAAGAGGGTTTTATTTATTGGTATCGGGACCATGCTTTAAAGGAGTGATATAAACTGCTTCCTCCCCTCAAAATTCATTACAAAACACAATGGTATTAAACAGAATGAGGGAAATGATGGCTGTATTTGGGCACAAAATGCCCCAGATGCAATTGTATGTGTTTTGTGAATGTGTGTTTTTCAACTCTATCTCTAATATAGAAACTGTAAACTCCTTGTGGGCAGTAACCATGTCTACAAATTCAATCGTATTGCACTTTCCCACGTGCTTAGTACAGTGGTCTGCACACAGTAAGTGTTCAGTAAAACTAATGATTGACTGTAAAGGCAAATATGGATGTGGACAGCTGCAAGGGTGAAACTGCAAATGGGGAAATTTCTGTATCCAGCACACCCTAAAGAGATAGCTGTCCATCACAATTTGTGTTGGTTTGGCACTTAAGAAGTCATTTCAAAAATCATTTAAATCACGTTTCTAGACCTAATGTGCATTTGCGGCCTGGTTTTCTCACTATCCTGCCTCTGACACTCTACTCAATCACTATCCGAGGACTATCCTAACCTACTGAATGGGTTCAGAAGCTGGGAAGGATGGGGAAATCTGAATGGTCATCCAGCTTTCTGGAACCCATCTTCTCCTCAGCCTGTTTTCAATCCTTACAAACAGTTGTTCAACCAGCTTATTCCTTCATTCGTTCATTCAGTCGTATTTACTGAGTGCTTAATGTGTCAGAGTGCTGTACTAAGCACTTGGGAGATTACAGTATAATAACAGACAGACACATTACCTACCCACAATGAGCTTACAGTCTAGAGGTTCCGCTCGTATTGTAGACGTTGCTTCGAATGAAATGAGAACCTACATAGAGAGTACCCTTCTTCAAATGCCGTTGAGTCTTTTCCAACCCTTAATGACTCCATGGACACACCCTCGCCAGGATGTCCCATCTTCTGACATAAAGTCATTCCGGTATGTGTATCCATAGAGTTTTCTATATTGGGAAGCGTTTTACCATGGTCTTCTTCTGCGCAGTAAACACTTGAGTCTCTGCTGTCATCTTTCATCAACATTTTGATCACTTGACCATCTGCCCTTGACTCTTTCCCAATCTGCCGCTGCCCAGCACAGGTGAATCGACTTCGATGCTTCAGTTTAGACCTCTCCATTATGGGTAGCCTCATATGATATAGCTCTGGGCTTCACCAGCGGATGGATGTAAACTCTCCTGCCACAATAAGGTGGCAATTTGGAGAAGCATGTCGTATCGGCTAGAGCATGGGCCTGGAAGTCAGTAAGTCATGGGTTCTAATCCCGCCTCTGCTAGCTACAGGTCTGCTGTGTGACCTTGGACAAGTCACGTAACCTCTGTATGCTTCAGATTCCTCATCTGTAAAATGGGGATTCAGTATGACTCCATTTAGTTAGACTGTGAGCTCCTGATAATCCTCTGTGTACCCTAGTGCTTAGTACAGTGCTTGGCATATAGTAAGCGCTTACAGGTGTCATAAAAAAAGTTCCTTACAGCCTGGCCAGGGGGTAGATCATATATCTGGGAGTCAGAAGGAAAGGGGTTCTAATCCTGGCTCTGTCACTTGTCTGCTGTGTGACCTCAAGCAAATCACTTAACTTCTCTGTGCCTCAGTTCCTTTATTTCATTCATTCAATCGTATTTATTGAGCTCTTACTGTGTGCAGAGCACTGTACTAAGTACTTAACTTAAAAAATGGGGACTAAAACTGTGAGATCCATGTGAGACAGGGACTGTGCCCAACCTGAATTAGCTAGTATATACCCCAGTGCTTAGAACAGTGCTTGACACATAGTAAATACTTAACAGATACCATCATTATTATTATTATTATTATTATTATTATCATTTCTCCAGCAGTGAGGACAGAGGAAGCATCCTCTCCGTCTTCAGCCCCGGAGGAATTATGGCCTCTGGTCCCAGCCTTAGCTCACAAACTAAGCCCAGGGAACTCACAAGGGACATGCAAGAAAGGACAAATCTGATAAACGCTAATAGTGGTAGCAAAAGGAGCTAGGCTTTTGTTAGCTCACATTCTCACAGTTGTCACGGTTGGTCAATCAATCCATTGTATTTATTGAGCACTTCCTGCATGCAGAGCGCTGTACTAAGCACCAGGGGAGTACAATATATCAATCACCCGACACATATCCTGCTCACAATGAGCTTACGGTCTAGAGGGGGAGAGAAGTCCACCTTCCATGGGACAGAGGCCGACCCTGCCATGGTCACTGCAAGGGAGAGGAGATGGCTTCTCCCTCCAGTCTCCTAGAGCCCAGGCGGACTGACCCCAGGTCCAGCCCCACAATCTTGACCCTATTCAGTTCAGCCCCGACGCTGTTTAGCCTCATCCACTCTGGTCTTGGGTTACTTGTTAAGCCAAACTCTCTTTCCCAGGATTTCTCGTGACTTCTCCACCTGTAGGCGAGGATATGGCCCCATCACCTTGCAATCGCATCACTCTCTATGCCTCATGCTTTCAAACTGGGCTCAGCGCAGATCAACAAGAAATCAAGAACATCAAGATGCCTGTTTCCCCACGGCATTCAAGGAGACTTTGTGGCGAACTCTGAAAGCACTGCTTGAAAGGCAAGGGATTCGACAACTGTGGTTTTGTAACCAATTACTGCATGCATCCTATCATTATAAAAAGTATTTACCTGATGACAAGCACCTGTGGTCCATCAGTGTTATTATTTGAGCACTTACTATATGCTGAGCACTGAACTAGGCACTTGGAGAATGCACTATAACAGAGTTGGTAGACATTCCCTGCCCACAAGGAGCTTACGGTATAATATTCCTAAACACACCTCTATTTCAAATACTTCTTCATGATGTTCTACATCTGCATGCAGGCAAATTGTCACAGTGCTACACAGACAATTCCAGTCACCTCTCTCGTCTCCTGTTAGATGTCAGTCTTCTTGTGTTCTTTAGAGAAATGGACAGGCCCTGTGGGAGGCTCAGTAGGAAAGCTATTCATGCACCCCCGTCTATCTGGGAAGTAAATCCCCCAGGACCTCGAAAGACTACGTATCCCAAAGTCATTATGGAAGATTGGTTCTCATCTTCCACCCAGAATTGATCTAGCAATAGTATTTATTGAGTGCTCACTCTGGGCAGACATTGCTCTTTATAGGTCACGATAGAGTTAGTAGACACAGTTCCTGACCTCAGGGAGTGTTTTTAATTGAGCAGCAGAGACAGACCCTTAAATAAATTACAGGTAGGGGAAAAATAAAAATAGTAATTATGGTACTTGTTAAGCACTTACTGAGCACTGTACTAAGTTCAGGGGTAGATTCAAAATAAGCAGGCTAGACATAGTCCCTGTCCCTCATGAGGCTAATGGTCTAAGTAGGATATTTTACAGATGAGGAAATTTAGTGATAGGTCACACAGAAGACAAGTGACAGAGCCAGGATTATTATCAGTAGTAATGGTAATAATGATACTAATAGTAATCATAGTTGCTTTGTTAAGTGTTCTGGTTCTAGTCTAGGCACTGGGGTGAATACAAGCAAATCAGGTCAGACACATTCCCTGTCCTACATGGGGCTCTCAGTAAATTCTGTTGATTGATTGATTCATGGGAAAGATGTTATAGAAAAAGAATTCAGGGAGCAGAGTGAAGTAGGGAGTGGAGAGGGGAGAGACTGAAAGCAGAGAGGTATGAGAAGAAGCTGATACAGTAATCGAGTGATAAAAGGTCGCTGCAAGTTTGACAAATGCTTGAATGAGGCTGAAGGCAGTATGGATGGAGAGAAAGGGAAGGATTCTGGAGTTGCTGTGGAAAAAGAACCGGTAGTTTGGAGACTGACTGAATATGGGATCAAAAGAGACAGGAGTCAAGGATAATGCTCAAATTGGGGGCTTGAGAGACAGGGAGAATGGTAGCATTGTCAACTGTGATGGGAAAATTAGGGGAGGGGAGAATTTGGAAGGGAATATAAAGAGTTCAGTTTGGACCTGTAGAAAATCTTTCAGTTGGCAAGCCTGGTGGAATTTTTCAATACAAAAGAGAAGGGGGCTTTACCTCTCATCTTGGCTGACTCACTGAATTACTTTGGCATACCGTCTCTCTCCCCCCTTTAAAATTTCTCTGACACTATGGTGCATCGTAAATACTCCGATCAGGCCAAAAAAGCATTTTGTTTATAGAACTTCAGATCTTTTTGATAATATGTGTTTGTGGAAATGTAAACACTTAGATCTGCTCTATCTTGCCTCTTCGTCTCTCTCTCTGGATATCAAACACTTAGCCTCTGCATTTATGATTGTTATGTTGGTCAGTTAGGAGAGAGGCAGCGAGGACTGCCTCCCTGATTCTGCTAACATCAACTGTGGTAAAGCATTTCCATTGAATGCCATGTGGTTTGCACTTGCAGTCTGGTGATGTAGAACCCAGACCCGAAATATTTGACCTGAAGTGTGGGGTGGTAATTGGGGGGATTTAGCCTGGGTAGAGGAAAAGTTAATTAATAATAAACTTCCTGGAGGGGGTAAAATTTCAAAAGGACTTTGAAGATGTTGAGAGTAGTTTTAGAGAAGCTGCGTGGCTCAGTGGAAAGAGCATGGGCTTTGGAGTCAGAGGTCATGGGTTCGAATCCCGGCTCGGCCACTTGTCAGCTGTGTGACTTTGGGCAAGTCACTTCACTTCTCGGTGCCTCAGTGACCTCATCTGTAAAATGGGGATTAAGACTGTGAGCCCCACGTGGGACAACCTGATTCCCCTGTGTCTACCCCAGCGCTTAGAACGGTGCTCGGCACATAGTAAGCGCTTAACAAATACCAACATTATTATAATCACTTCTTGAGGGTTCATTTAATGTGTTTCACTGTACTAGGTGCTTGGGGAGTACAGCCTAATGAGGTGATGTGTTCCCTGCCCACAATGAACTTACCTTCTAATGGAGGAGATAAACATCAACATACTTACAAATACTATTAAATCAATTGAGTGAACGTAATATGCACGAGGGTTAAGGACCATGTGAATAAGTTCAAAATGCTAGAGAGGCTGAAGGGATGACATGTCAGGGTGCTGAGGAAATAACTGGGACAGCTGTGGTCTTGAGAATAAGAAGAGGGAGGAAAAAGGGCATGAGCAAGGAGTCAGAGGAGGGAGAGACTAATAAGAATACTTGTGGCATTTGTTAAGCATTTACTATGTGCTGGGTACTGTACTAAGAGCTGGGGTGGATACAAGCAAATTGGATTGGACAGTCCCTGTCTCCCATGGGGCTCACAGTCCCAATCCGTATCTTATAGATGAGGTAACTGAGGCCCAGAGGAGTGAAATGACTGTCCCAAGGTCACACAGTAGACAAGTGGCGAAGTGGGGATTAGACCCCATGGCCTTCTGAATCCCAGACCTGTGCTCTATCCACTACCTCCTACTTTAGACTGTAAGCTCCTTGTGGCCAGGGATCACATCTACAGACACTATTGATTTGTACTTTCCCAAGCGCCTAGTACAGTGCTTTGCAAGTGCTCAATAAATACCATAGATTGATTGATCCACAGGAGACTTAGAAGCACTGGATGGTGGAGATTTTCTCAGCCACTCTTTGGAGGGGCGATGATCCGATTGTAAGCTCCTTGTTAAAAAGTGAGTTCACTGGAAGCAGAGATCATATCTGCCAACTGTATTATACTCTCCCAAGTGCTTAATACAATGCTCTACACAAAAGAAATGCTCAGTAAATACAACTGAATAATAATGAACGTACTGTACGTAAGCCCCACAAGACTTATGTACACATCTGGAATTTATTCATATTCATGTCTGTCTCCCCCTCTAGACTGTAAGCTTGTTGTGGGCAGGGAATGTTTGTTGTATTGTACTCTTCCCAGTGCTGAGTATAGTGCTTTGCACATGGTAAGCGCTCAATAACTGACTGACTCAATGACCGACGACTGAGAGGGGAGGAGGAAGTATCATTCAGGTTTCACTGAGCAGAAAACTACTCTTGTGTCTCCAGGTAGCACGAGTCTTGTATTTGGATCACGGTGCCCTTTAAGTATTTGATATTCATCCCCACTTCAGCCACACAGCGCTTATGCACATATCTGTAATTTCTTTTAAAGTCTCTCTCCCCCTCTAGAATGGAAGCTCCTTGTGGGCAGGGGATTCGTCTACCAACTCTGTTACGTTGTACTCTCCCAAGCACGCGATAGTGCTCAATAAATACAATGGATTGATTGATCGATTGGTAGGTTGGACTGGCTTTGGGAGAGAGGTGACCATTGGGAGCAAGAAGCAGCCTGGCTTAGTGGAAAAAGCATTGGCTCAGGAGCCGGAAGAGCTGGGTTCTAATCCTGGCTCTGCCACTTGTTTGCTGTGTGATCTTGAGCAAGTCATTTCTCTGAACCTCAATTCCCTCATTTGTAAAATGGGGATTAAGAGCGTGAGCCTTAATGGATTGTGTCCACCCTGATAACAATAATGTTGGTACTTGTTAAGCACTTACTATGTGCAGAGCACTGTTCTAGGCGCTGGGGTAGATACAGGGTAATCAGGTAGTCCCACATGAGGCTCATAGTCTTAATCCCCATTTTACAGATGAGGTCACTGAGGCACAGAGAAGTTCAGTGACTTGCCCACAGTCACACAGCTGACAAGCAGCCGAGCCGGGATTCAAACCCATGACCTCTGACTTCCAAGCCTGTGCTCTTTCCATCTACCCTAACGCTTAGTATAGTTCCTGGCACATACTAAATGTTTAACATTTAAATACCATTTAAAAAGTAAAAATCTGCCCTCCCTACTGGGTTGCTTCAGCCCAATCTTAAAATACGTGCTTTCGGGGTGCTGAGCTGTGGCATCTGAAGTTTTTTTTCATGGTATTTGTTAAGAGCTTACTATGTTCCAGGCACTGATCTAAGCCCTAGGGTAGATACCAAGTAATCAGGTTGGACATGGTCCCTGTCCCACATGGGGCTCACAGTCATAGTTCCCATTTTACAGACGAGGGAACTGAGGCACAGGTAAGTGAAGAGACTTGCCCATAGTCACACAGCAGACAACCAGATTTAGAATCCTTGTCCTTTTGACTCCCAGGTTTGTAATCTATCCCCTAGGCCACACTGCTTCCCTACACACTCTGCCTCCTCAGCATTTCCGGATCTCCTACGCTCATCCCCCTAAACACCTAGGTATTCATTCGTTCATTCATTTATTAGTATTTATTGAGCGCTTACTATGTGCAGAGCACTGTACTAAGCACTTGGAATGTACAAATCGGTAACAGATAGAGACAGTCCCTGCCCTCTGACGGGCTCACAGTCTAATCGGGGGAGACGGACAGACAAGAACAATGGCAATAAATAGAATCGAGGGAATGAGCATCTCACTAAAACAATAGCAAATAAATAGAATCAAGATACTTCCCCCAGCAGCAGTCAGTCAGTCGATCATATTTATTGAGCACTTCTGTGTGCAGAGCACTGTACTAAGCTCTTAGAAGAGTCCAATACAACAATAAAGACACATTCCCTGACCTCAGTGAGCTAGGGACCTATCTTTAAATGAGAGTGCTTCCCCCTACCTGTACTCCTTGTGGGCAGAGATCACGTATACTTACTCCGTTGTACTTTCCCAAGTGTTTAGTACAGTGCTCTGCACACAGTAAATCATCAGGAAATACCACAGATTCATCGATTCATTCATTTTACAGCTGAGCCTTACCACTGCATAATGTTTAGGTCCCCAGACTGTTTTGCTCAAAAACCAGCTGAGAGATGGAATTCATGAGAATTTTTTTTTAAAAAAAAAGATGTTTGTACTCTTGAGAGGAATCAATTAAAGTAGGGAAGTCACCTCACCAGACGGGGAATTCCCAAACAAGGACTAGTGTTACTATCAGATCGGCAGTTTCAAGTCTTCCTCTCTCATAAGGTAATGAGCATTTCCTCAGAAGAAGTAATGACTTCCAGGGAACCCTTCTTGAATTTGAATCCTTTCTTGACTGTGCCATTTTGAAAATTCAAGACCAGGATTCACTCATCACTGTTCAAGAGCTAAACTTATCTGAAAAAGTGATTCATTCTGAGATCAGTTAAGAGATTTGGGGGGATGAGCAAAGTCCTGAAACCCATATCCAATGTCTCGTTCGATATCAGTCATCCACCGGAATTTTCTCACCCGATACTGAGCGAGTGATAAATCTCCCGTCGCCTTGGTTTGCCCCCAGACTGAAGGGACGGACCCCGTTCTGTATGCAGTAGCAGTTACTTACAGCACTACTCTTTTCATCACCAGTTGTGCATCAGATATCAATCAATCAATGATATTTATTAGCAGTTATCAAGCACTTAGCAGAGCACTGTACTAAGCAAGCTCATTGTGAGCAGCGTATGTGTCTGTTGTTGTAATGTACTCTCCCCAGCACTTAGTACAGTGCTCTGCCCACAGTAAGCGCTCAATAAATACCAGTGAACGAACGAACAAATGAAGGAGGTTGACATAGTCCCTGTCCTCAAGGAACACCCAGTCATGCAATCTTCACACTTGCCACCTGACTTTTCCTCTGTGAGAATTTGTGTCTCACATACCTTGGAATGATGTCAGGATATGGAAAACCACTGTGGGTTTTGGATGACAAAGACTCGCTTTCCATATGTTTCAAAGCAAAGGGAGAAAGGCAGTGTGACCTAAAGAGATGCAGCAGCATGTCCTAGTGGAAAGAATTAGGGGATGGCAGGAGATTCGAGTTCTAAACCCAGTTCTGTGACTTGCCTGCCGCGTGACCTTGGACAAGTCACTTAACTTCTCTGGACCTCAGTTTCCTCATCTGGTAAAATGTGGATAAAATACCTGTTATACAGGGATGAGACAAGGCCTCTGTCTCTTCTGATTGCCTCATATCTTCCCCAGCACTTGGCAAAGAGTGATTAACAAATACCACAGTTATTATAATTATTATTGTTGTTATTATTACATTACTAAGAGGGTCACAGGCTCTGTTGACTGTGGTCAAGAGATCGATGTTAATCCTTTCCCCAACGATTTTAGATTGAACATAAAAACCACAAAAGGTGATAAATTATCCTTTGTTCTGTATCGTGCCTACCTCCCCAAGATGTGCTAAACACAGTCTGTTTGGGCTAAATAAGGAGGTGTTGTATTTGCTAATAACGAACAGATTTCTACATCACCTGTTCTACCAGCTCTGCTGGTGAAAGACCGCAGGAACAGAAACCATTCCGTGTTTCCCCTTCTATTCTCCCCGTGTCGATGTCTGCCAAGGCAGCGGGGTTGCTTAGACATAACATATAGACAATTCCACTCAAATATATCAATTGATCATCAACCCGTGGCCTCGGAGAATGCATCTTGGGTCTCCTCCAGGGAAGTTTCACAACCGGTTGCGTTTCAGGGGCAAAGCCGGCTTCCTCTGAGGGCTTCGGCCTGCTCTCGACTTAGTTCGTGCCCACGGCTGTCATACCCCCGAGGGGTATGTAGCAGGCCTCTCCACCGAGCCCACCGTATTGTATCCAGAGAGTTCAGAATGCTGAGGCAGCTGTCTTTTGTTTTCCCAGCTGGTTTGGCCTAAAATTGTTATGTCAAATGTGACAGTAATTCACCTTCCTCTAATTAGCTGTCAGAGAAAGACAAAAGTGTGGGAGGGGAAAAATAATCAGACAAATTAAGATTTTGATTAAAACAGGGAGCGGAATGGATGATTCAGATGTTCTCCTGTCCTTCAAATGGTGGCATTTCCATCATTCTGCAAAAATAATAATAATAATGTTGGTATTTGTTAAGCGCTTACTATGTGCGGAGCACTGTTCTAAGCTCTGGGGCAGATGCAGGGTAATCAGTTTGTCCCACGTGAGGCTCACAGATAATCCCCATTTTACAGATGAGGTAACTGAGGCACAGAGAAGCACACATCAGGTGGTAATAATAATAACAGTCATATTAATAGGAATAGTATTGATGATAATCATGATAATAGATGATAACATTGGTATTTGTTAGCGGCCGAGTCCAGTACAGAACGCTGGGGGAGATATGAGGTAATCAGGTCAGACCCAGTTCCTGTCGCTCACAGGGTTCACAATCTAAGCAGGAGGTGGGACCGCTATTTCATCCCCATATGACAGATGAGGAAACTTAGGCCCAGAGAAGTGAAGTGGTTTGTCCCAGATCCCACAGCAGGCAAGTGCCCTATCTACTAGGCCGCGCCGCTTCTCTAGGTCATCGTTAGACACCTTAGCTCAGAAATGTTTCTCCATTTGGCTGAAGGGTGAAAAGTTAGAGGTCACCGGACTCCTGCTGAGGAGCCGCCCCCCGAGCCTCCGACAGGTCGTCTTTACCACCCGACTTGTTGGACTGTGAACTTCATCCTTTAATTTATTCATTATTTCTATCATTTCATCTTTCCTACCATCTCTGTCTCCAAACTTATCCTTAGATCGTGATTCCTCAAGGTCTGGGACTGTGTCTACCTCTTCTCTCTGTATTCTATTCTTTCCTAGGGCTTAATACAGTGCCCTGAATCCAGAAATCTCTTCATAAAACAAGGCGTAGCGAATAGAGCACGGGCCTGAGAGTCAGAAGTTCATGGGTTCTAATGCTGCTCTGCCGCACGTCTGCTGTGTGACCTTGGGCAGGTTGCTTCACTTCTCTGGGCCTCAGTTACCTCATCTGGAAAATGAGGATTGAAACTGTGAAGCCGCACGTGGGACAGGGACTAATCCAACTGATTTGCTTGTATCTACATCAGCACTTAGTGATGTGCTTGGCACCTAGTAAGCGCTTAACAGATACCATAATTATAAATACTATTGTTACTACTCCTGTTTTTGATCAATATATAAAAACGGAAGTAAGATCTTGTTTGGCTGGTGTAGTGCTATTTATTGAGCTCCTGCTGGATGGAATGCACTGAACTAAGTGCTTGGGAAAAATACAACAGAAGCCCAAGATGGCTTACTGGGAGGCAGCATGGCCTAGTGGGAGGGGCACCGGTCTGAAAATCAGAGTATTAGTAATCTGAGCGATATTCATTCGTTCTATCATTCGATCATATTTATTGAGTGCTTACTGTGTGCAGGGGACTGTACTAAGTTCTTGGAAAGTACAATTCAGCAATAAAGAGAGATAATCCCTGCCCACAGCGAGCTGATAGTCTAGAGGGACATCAAAACAAGTAAACAGGCATCATTATAAAGAAATAGAATTATAGATATATGCATAAAGACACAAGTGCTGTGAGGCGGGGAGTGGGGAGAAGAGCAAAGGGAGAGAGTCGAGGTGACGTGGAAGGGAGGGGGAGCTGAGGAAAAGGGGGCTTTGTCTTAGTCTAGGAGATGAGCCTAAAGTAGAGCTTTGAAGGGGGAAGTATGATTGTTTGGCAGATTTGAGGAGGGAGGGTGGTCCAGGCCAGAGGTAGGATGGGGCCAGGGGTCGGTGGTGAGACAGGTGAAATCGAGGCACAGCAAGAAGGTTAGCACCAGAGAAGCGGAGCGTGCGGGCTGGGATGTAGGAGAGAAAGGAGTTGAGGTGAGAAGGACCAAGGTGCTGGAGAGCTTTGAAGCCGATAGTGAGGAGTTTTCACTTCATACGAAGGTTGATAGGCAACCACTGGAGATTTTTGAGGAGGGAGGTGACATGCCCTGAACGTTTCTACAGAAACGTAATCTGGGCAGCAGAATGAAGTATGGACTGAAGAGGGGAGAGGCAGGAGGTTGGGAGGTCAGAAAGAAGGCTGATGCAGTAATCCGGTCGGAATAGGCTGAGTGACCGTTCTCATGAGGTAGCAATTTGGAAGGCGAGGAAAGGGAGGATCTTGGCAATGTTGCGAAGGCGAGACCAGCAGGGTTTGGTGACGGATTGGATATTTGGGGTGAATAAGAGAGCAGAGTCAAGGATAACACCAAAGTTACGGGCTCGTGAGACGGGAAGGATGGTTGTGCCGTCCACAGTGATGGGAAAGTTCGGGAGTGGACAGGGCTTGGGAGGGAAGATAAGGAGCTCTGTAATAGCATTTATATATTCGCCTCACCCCCAACCCTACAGCACTTGAGTACAAATCTTTAAATTAGACATTATAAATTACTAATTTATTCATTTTAATGTCTGTCTCCCCCTCTAGACTGTCCGCTCGTTACGGACAGGGAATGTGTCTGCAAATTCTTTTGTATTGTACTCTCCCAAGCACTTAGTACGGTGCTCTGCAATAGTAAGCACTCAATAAATACCGTTGATTGACCGACTGATTGATTGATTGATTGTGTGCAGAGCGCTGTACTAAGTCCTGGGTGGAAGTGTAGATGATAATAGTGTTGGTATTTGTTAAGCGCTTACTATGTGCAGAGCACTGTTCTAAGCGCTGGGGTAGATACAGGGGAATCAGGTCGTCCCACGTGAGGCTCACAGTTAATCCCCATTTGACAGATGAGGTAACTGAGGCCCAGAGAAGTGAAGTGACTTGCCCACGGTCACGCAGCTGACAAGTGGCAGAGCCGGGATTCGAACTCATGACCTCTGACTTCCAAGCCAGGGCTCTTTCCACTGAGCCACACTGCTTGAAGGGCTCCCAATTTATAAGGACCTGGGTTCTAGGCTGTGCTCTCCTACTAGTCAGTCAGTCAGCCAGTCAATCAACTGTATTTATTAAGAGCACTGTACTAAGCGTTTGGGAGAGAACAATATAAGAGACACATTCCCTGCCCACAACAAGCTTACATTCTAGAGGGGGAGATAGACATTAATATAAATAATGCCACAAGGCCACTAGTCTGCTGCGTGGCCTTGTGCAAGTCATTTAAACTCTCTGGGCCTCATCTATAAAACAGGGAAGTATGAGTTTCGCCTCGCCTTAATTTGAAACGTCGTTGTGTTGAGGATAAAATCAGACAAGTGGTGTAAAAATGCTCTGGGAATGGAAAAGTATTACATAAATTCAAAGTACTATTGTTATTTGAGGATGCTCATTAGCAAATACAGAAACGGCATGGCCCTGTGGATAAAGCCCAGGCCTGGGAATCCTCAGGACCTGAGTTCTGATCCCGGCTCTGCCACGTCTCCGGTGTGACCTTGGGCAAGTCACTTCACTTTTCTGAGCCTCGGTTACCTCATCTGTAAAACGGGGATTACTACTGTGAGTCCCTTATGGGATATAGATTATGTCCAACCTGATTAGAGAAGCAGCCGGGCTCAGTGGAAAGATCCTGGGCTTGGGAGTCAGAGGTCGTGGGTTCGAATCCCTGATCGGCCACTTGTCAGCTGTGTGACTGTGGGCAAGTCACTTCGCTTCTCTGTGCCTCAGTTACCTCATCTGTAAAATGGGGATTAACCGTGAGCCTCACACGGGACAACCCGATTACCCTGGATCTACCCCAGCGCTTAGAACAGTGCTCTGCACATAGTAAGCACTTAACAAATACCAACATTATCATGATTATTATTAGCTTGTAGCTACCCCAGCGCTTAGTACAGTGCCTGACACAAAGTAAGAGCTTAGAAAATACCATAAAAAATAAATCCACAGCTAGAATGCAATGATCCTTGGTGAGCAGCGGTGCCATTCACGGATCTCCACTTCCTCTTTGCCCTATTTTTCTCACCTCTCTGTGAGTCATTTCTGAGCTATTGTGCTGTTCTTGGATGTGACTGAGAGATGGAGAACGACCACAGGACACCGCATCCTGGGCCAGTTTCACTAGATCCTCAGTGAACCAAAATCAATCAACATCGGAGGCAAAACGAGATTGTCCTTATTATGACGGTACTTGCCTGCCTAATTTCCTGCACTGCATATTTCTGCCCTCCACTGAAACTGTGGAGATAGAAATGAATGATCATTTTGGTAAGCAGTAATGGCAGCATGTTCTGATCGGGAAGAGAAGCGTCAGATTTGCTACCACCACAGATATAGGCTCATGCCCAAAAGGGTTTTATTTTTCCAATGAGGTGTACACACTCAAGGTAGGAAGAGGAGAAAGAACAAGGGATTAATATATTCGGTGCCTAATGTAGGCAGCATCTCCAGAAAGTGCAAGTGAATTGAGATCCAAGTGCTGACCTCTTTTTTTTTTTTTGCTCTTCCTTATCTGTTCCTTTCCTCCTAATTTTTGTTCTTTTCCTCTTTTTTTTTGCTAATCGTGGTATTTGTTAAGCACTCATTACATGCCAAGCACTGTACTAAGCTCTGAGGTAGATACAGGATAATCAGGCTCCACATGGGACTCACAGAATAAGTAGTAGGCCGAACAGGTATTATATCTCCATTTTGCAGATGAGGGAACTTAGGCACAGAGAGCTAAGTAATAATGATAATAATAATAATGTCGGTATTTGTTAAGCGCTTACTATGTGCCGAGCACTGTTCTAAGCGCTGGGGTAGATAGAGGGCAATCAGATTGTCCCTCGCAAGGCTCACAGTCTTCATCCCCGTTTTACAGGTGAGGGCACTGAGGCACAGAGAAGTGAAGTGACTTGCCCACAGTCACACAGCTGACAAGTGGCAGAGCTGGGGTTCGAACCCATGACCTCTGACTCCCAAGCCCGAGCACTTTCCCCTGAGCCCCACTGCTTCCCATAACAATAATAAATGTTGGTATTTGTTAAACGCTTACTATGTACAGAGCACTGTTCTAAGCCCTGGGGTAGATACAGAGTAATCAGACTGTCCCATGTGAGGCTCACAGTCTTCATCCCCATTTTCCAGATGAGGTCACTGAGGCCCAGAGAAGTAAAGTGACTTGCCCACAGTCACCCAGCCGACAAGTGGCAGAGCCGGGATTCAAACCCGTGACTTCTGACTCCAAAGCCCGGGCTCTTTCCACTGAGCCACGCTGTGACTTGTCCAAGACCACACAGCAGGTCAGTAGAAGAGCCTGGATTGAAACCCAGGGCTCTGACTTTATTCTTTTTGCCACGGTGCTTCTTTTCTATCCCTTTCCCTGTTTCCAAGTTGCAAAAATTGTCTGGAAAAGGAGGATGAAAGTGCTGGAGAAGGTGAGTGGATAAATCTGACTTAGGATGGCACAGCCAGGTGTCTCTAAGTGGGGTAAGGAAGCACTGCTCCTTTAAGGACGCAGAAGCTTCTGGGCCTTTCCCTGCCCTATATAAGGCTCCTGAGCCAGTTTTGACGTAGTTTGCGGGTGGAGAGGAGACAGAACGTGGCCCACCCAGGGCTTTGGTGAGTAGGGGGCTCTAGCTGCTTCAGCTACCTGCCCCTTTAACCTTTTTTAGGGTGGGTCTGAGACTAGGGTTCATAGGATCGTTGATGCCTATCGTACTGATGAAGATAGTGATGATGAAGGTGGAGGAATCAGGATTATCAGCATTGGGCTGGTTGAGTGGAGAGGGAGTTGGAGGGATTGTTGATTCCAAGGTTTCAGAAATGACATGTACGTGTTGTTGAAGGGTGGGTGTTGGGGGCAGGTGGGGGAATGAAGGTTGGGAAAGCAGAGGATTGATGCTGGGGTGCTTGATACTGCTGAGTTGTGATGGTGATGATGGTGTGTATATAATGATAATGTTGGTATTCGTTAAGAGCTTACTATGTGCAGAGCACTGTTTTAAGCACTGGGGTAGATACAGGGTATATTGTGCATTGCCTGGTTGTGGGCACTTGGGAAAGTGGGAAGGGTTTGGGGTGGTGACTGTGTTAAGTTTCTGATACTGCTGCTGGGATGGGACTGGGAGAGAAGGTTCTGAGGGAGGAGGTGGCGGGAGCTGACAGCGGTCCTTGTTTGTTCAGGCTGGAGGTGGAGGGCATAGCAGGTGGGGAAGGGTTGGGGGGGATGACATTGGGATCAGGTGGCCTTGGTCTTGGGGAAGGCCGGGCTTGGTCTGGGAGTGGCTCCGGGACCTGGGGCTGAGGTCTCACTGACATTGCACGGGAGATCCGGGGTATACGTGAGGTGGCGTGTGCTCTGTGGGCCTTTATGTGTCCGTGGGCCCCCCGGCTTCCGCTACTTGGAGGGCTGGGACAGTCTTCCCCTCCGCCCCCATCAGAGCTCAGTGCAGTGTTTGGTGCCCAGTGGGCACTGGTATGGTTCGGGGGGTGGGGGGGCGGGAGGAGGGCTGCCCCTCCTGCTGCAATACTCAGCCCCCTGCTCCTCCCTTACCCCTGCAGGGCAGCAGGCAAGGATCCAGTTCATGTGGGCAGACGCTTTTCCTCTCCCTCAGAGGGCTCCCTCCTGCTTTATCTCTCTTCTCACTCCTTCTTCTGTCTCCCACCTAGTTGTAGGGGATTATAATATCCATCCCCGTCCAAGTCGGTCAACTGTGTTTACTGACCACTTGCTGTGTGAACCACGGAAGAGCGACGACAGCGTCTTGTCTCTGCCGAATCCTCCCAAAGGTTTAGCCGCCAACGGAGCTCATCAAATGCTCTTCTCGTGACACTGTGCTCATTCCGCTGTTCTGAACGGTAAATGACAAACCGTAGATAGGTTCACAGGGCCCGTCCGACACAGTGAACCTGCCTAGGGTAGGGCCACCGTGACCATGGGCCTGTCTGACGCTGTGAGCGCCAAAAGGGCGGAGCCGTAACAACCTCGGGCCTGTCCGGTACTTAGGCGTCTCAACTCTCCAGAGGATTCGGCTGCTGTACCTTTGCACCTGTCTGATATTGTGAGCCCCCTGAGGGCAGGGCCACCACAACCTTGTACCTTTCTGCCACCACAGGCCCCCCCGCCCCCCGAGGGCAGTAGGCCACATCTGTGTGTCATAGATAGGCAAAAACATGAGTTTCAGCCCATCGGAAGGGCTGTACCAGGGGAAGAGTGGGATGGGATGTCAGCTAACGGGGACTGGAAGCCTCTTGGGGGCGGGGATTGCCTCACTAACATGTCCATCCCCGAATTTCTAGGGACCATGAACATTCAATACCATATAGCCACCCTCTGGCCCTCCTGTTGTCTATTGCCATCACACCGATTGCTCATGGTGACTGCCTATATCTGTATGTAGAGTTTATATTAATGTCTGTTTCCCCCTCTTGACTGTAAGCTCACTGTGGGCGGGGAATGTATGTTATATTGTTGTACTGTCCCAAGCTCCGCACCGAGTAAGTGCTCAATAAAAGCCTTTGACTGACTGACTTAGATTTTTGAGCTCTTCAAGTGTCAAGGGTTGTGCCTAATTCCCACCTGAGCATTCTCTCCCAGCCCAATAAGTGCTTAATAAATATTCCTACTCTGCTGGAATGAGTTGGGGAAGGCATATTGAAGGAGGTGACATTTTAGGAGGGCACTGAATGTGGGTAGGGCTGTGGTCTTGGGGAGAGGAGAACGTAGGAGAAGGGAGAGCGACGTACTGGTAGGTGAGCTGGGAGGAGCTAAAAGAATGCTCTGGGAAGTAGCTTGTCAACAGAGAGGGGTAAGGTAAGGCCAGATGACGGAGAAACTTGTGGCCTAGTGTAAGAAGGTTTTGATTGATGTGGAGGGATTTGAGGAGTGGAGAAGTGGGGGTCAGGCAGTGAACCAAGAAGATGACCTGCACGGCAGTGGGTGGGACACAGCACCGAGTACAACGCTTTACCCACAGGAAACCCACAAATATATTTGCAGTCAGTTAATTGTGTTTATTGAGCGCTTTCTGTGTGCAGAGCACCGTACTAAGCACTTGGGAGAGTGCAGTATAAGAGTATTTCCTGACCAAAATGAGATTATAGCCCACAAGGTGAGACAGATATTAGAAAGAAATTACAGATGTAATAATGGTATTTAAGTCCTTATTGTGTGCCAGGCACAGTGCTAAGCACAGGGGTGGATATAAGCAAAATGTACACAAGTGCTGTGGGGCTGGGAGGGGGACAGTCAGCGTGGCTCAGTGGAAAGAGCACGGGCTTGGGAATCAGAGGTCGTGGGTTCCAATTCCAGTTCTGCCACTTGTCAGCTGTGTGACTCTGGGCAAGTCACTTCACTTCTCTGTGCCTCAGTTACTTTATCTGTAAAATGGAGATTAAGATTGTGAGCCCCACGTGGGACAACCTGATTACCTTGTATCTACTCCTGTGCTTAGAAATGTGCTTGGCACGTAATAAATACCATCGTTATTATTATTAATAAAGGGAGCAAGTCAGAGTTACGCAGAAGGGAGTGGGGGAAGAATGAGGGAGGGCTTAGTCGGGGAAGGCCTGTTGGAGGAGATGTGCCTTCGATAAGGCTTTGAATGGGGGGAGAATAACTGTCGGTATTTGTTAAGCGCTTACTATGTGCAGAGCACCGTTCTAAGCGCTGGGGTAGATACAGGGTAATCAGGTCGTCCCACGTGAGGCTCACAGTTAATCCCCACTTGACAGATGAGGTAACTGAGGCACAGAGAAGTGAAGTGACTCGCCCACAGTCACACAGCGGACAAGTGGCAGAGCTGGGATTCGAACTCATGACCTGTGACTCCCAAGCCCGTGCTCTTTCCACTGAGCCACGCTGCTGGATATGGGAAGGGAGGGAGTTCCAGGCCAGAGGCAGGACGTGGGCAAGAGTTCAGCAGTGAGGTGAGATCAAGGTGCAGTGAGACGGTAAACAGAGATCCCAGAAGACCCGTGTTCTAAACCCACGCTCTGCCAAACGCTTGCTGTGCGACCAGGGGAAAGTCACTTAAATTCCCTGTACCTCAGTTTCGTCAACTATAAAATGGGCATTCATTACCTGTTCTCCTTCCTATTTAGACTGAGTCCCATGTGAGACAGGGACTGTGTCTGACCTGATTAACTTGTATCCACACCAGCATTTAGAACAGTGCTCGACACATAGTAAGCACTTAAGATATATAATAATAACAAATTGTTAGGGGAGAGGATGGATCATTTTTTTTAATGTTTTTTTTTTAATTGATCTATGCCCCAATGATGTCATCTCTTCATCCTCATTCTCGAGCCCAGTTCCTTGATAATGTGTATTTGCAATATGCATTTTGGAAAGATAGCCGGTCGGGGGACAGGGAATGTTATTCTCACAGCGTGCATCCATCTGGAAAGAACACGATGTGATGCCGGAACAAACGGGGGGGTGTGGGGTGGGTGTATGTGTATATGCGTGCTAGTGAGCGTGCACACACAGTGGCTTTGGTCGAGGCATGAGTCCTACAAGGAAAACTTTCCTCATTCGTTCGTTCAATGTATTTATTGAGCACTTACTTTGGTGCAGAGCGCTGTACTAAGCGCTTGGGGAAAATAGGTGCGGCATTTGCCCGGAATGTAACCCCCATGTTACAGGACAACCTAGTGTTTTTACCTCAGCGACCCCTGGGTCCATAACTCCCTACCGCGCCTTTGGGCAAGTGGGTTGATTTCTCTGGGCCTCAGTTTCCTCCTCTGTAAAACGGAGACTAAATACCTGGTCTACCTCCACTTAGACTGTGAGCCCCATGTGTGACGGGGACTGTGCTCACCAAATTATACTCTCTCCACCCCGCCTCTCAGCACAGAGTTTGGCACGTAGTACACGCTCGACAAATGCCATAGTTATCATTATTATTATTTGGAGGATGCAATAAAGGACATCATCTTGGCCCTTGAAGAGCTTACACCCTGATATAAACTGTAAGCTGTTTGCAAGCAGGCAACGTGCCCGCCGACGCCATTGTATTGAACTCCCAAGGACCTAGGACAGTGCTTTGTATATAGTAAGCACCCAGTGAATATAATGTTGGTATTTGTTAAGCGCTTACTATGTGCAGAGCACCGTTCTAAGCGCTGGGGGAGATACAGGGTCATCAGGTCGTCCCACGTGAGGCTCACAGTTGATCCCCGTTTGACAGATGAGGTAACTGAGGCACAGAGAAGTGAAGTGACTTGCCCACAGTCACCCAGCTGACAAGCGGCAGAGCCGGGAGTCGAACCCGTGACCTCTGACTCCGAAGCCCAGGCTCTTTCCACCGAGCCACGCTGCTTCCTATCAATATCATCGACGATGTCGTGGATGATGCTGATGGATGAGTCAGGCAGACGCAGGCTGAATACAAGCAATGGGAAAAGGAGAAAAAATAACTTAGATCCTACTGGTTACCACAAAAATAAGAAAAAAAAAAAAGTCTCTATGTCGATTTTATAGAGGTTTCACAGTTAACCAACGGGATCAAAAGGTTGGGGTTGATCTCAGTAGTGATCAGGGAGGGTCTTCTGGTTCAGGTGATGCCTCAAGAGGGTCTTTAAATTGGGGGAGAGGAGATCTGGTGGGTTTATTTTCCTGAAACCCTTTTCCCTTCCAACTCCGGGCCTGAGTCTTTTTCTGCAGGACAAACGCACATGCGCACACGCTTGGGCTATTGGCTTGTTTATACATGGATGCGTTCATTTTGCACCATACTGAGTTTCCGGGCTCTTGAGGACGGGGAGGCGAGAGGCAGGAAAGATCGTAGCCAAGTACGGCCGTCTCTCGGCCATGTTTTCCCGAGGTTAACGTTATTCCAGCGCAGGGCCTCCCGGGGAATGCTAACAAAGCCGGAGCGGAGCTACGTTAGAGGTCCAAGCTGACCACGAGAGACGAAGCCCAGGCCTCTCCCGGCAATCTGCCCGTGGCGAGCTCTTTCGACTGTGACCGTGCGTCGGCCTGGGAAACGCAGTTCCGAGAAGCCTTGGGGCAGAGTTCCATTGGTCAAAGGAAAGAGATGGGGTGCTCTGTTCTTTCTCACTATACCAGCTGCGAGACCACGCCACGGCTGCCCCTCCGGAAGCCTTCCGTATTTTACTTTATTCTAGGGCAGAGGAGAGGAGGCGGAAGCTGAGCTGGGGGAGCCGTGTGCCCGTCGCAGGGAATACACGAGGTGGAACTATCATTCTCAGACACCCCTCCGCTCGTGTTTTACAGTTACGTCGTCCCCATCAGCACCCTCCCTGGCTTCCCTCCTCCCTCCCTCCTCACCTCCGCCAAACTCATTCTCTTCCCCTCTTCAAAACCCTACTTAAAGCTCACCTCCTCCGAGAGGCCTTCCCACACTGAGCTCCCCTTCTCCCTCTGCTCCCTCTATCCCCCCCACCTTCACCTCTCCGCAGTTAAACCTTCTTCTCCCCCCTTTCCCTCTGCTCCTCCCCCCTCCCGTCCCCTCCCCTCGGCACCGTACTCGTCCGCTCGACTGGATATATCTTCATCACCCTATTTATTTTGTTAATGAGATGTACATCGCCTTGATTCTATTCATTTGCTACTGCTCTAATGAGATGTTGTACCCCTCGATTCTATTTATCGCCATCGTTCTCGCCTGTCCGTCTCCCCCGATTAGACCGTGAGCCCGTCAGAGGGCAGGGACTGTCCCTGTCTGTTACCGATTTGTCCATTCCAAGCGCTTAGTACAGTGCTCTGCACATAGTAAGCGCTCAATAAATACTGTTGAATGAATGAATCTCCCTTTTCCCCTCAACCTCTCCCTTCTTTGTCCTGTTTCTGTCCAGGTTTTCCAAACACTTTCACCATCCGATCAATCTCCCAAATGGGATCCTGCCCTCTCTCCCATTCCTGCCCAACCCTGGGCCAGCCCCCTCCTCCAGGACTGGGTATGGGGGAGAGACTGGTTCAAGGGGGTGGGGGGTGGGTGGCATTGGCCTAGTGGACAGAGTGAGGGAGTCGAGACCCGAGTTCTACAGAGAAGCAGCGTGGCTTAGTGGAAAGAGCCTGGGCTTCAGAGTCAGAGGTCATGGGTTCGACTCCCGGCTCTGCCGCTTGTCAGCTGTGTGACTGTGGGCAACTCACTTCACTTCTCTGTGCCTCAGTTACCTCATGTGTAAAATGGGGATTAACTGTGAGCCTCACGTGGGACGACCCGATTACCCTGGATCTACCCCAGCGCTTAGAACGGTGCTCGGCACATAGTAAGTGCTTAACAAATACCAACATTATTATTATTATTATTATTATTATTACTTCTAGGCCTTCCCTGATTGCACCATCTATTCCTCAGCTCGTTCTCCTTTCTCTGTCATCTCTGCACTTTGATCTGTAACTTCTGCACATTTGATTTTCCCCTCACCCCCAACCCCAAAGCACTTGTTTGAGTATCTTTAAATTATATTTTATAAATTACTTAATCATATGAACATCTGTCTCCCCTCTAGACTGTAAGCTTTTTATGAGCAGGGAATATATCTGTGTGTGGTCTCCCAAGTGCTCAGTACAGTGCTCTGCACATAAATACTATTGATTCTAGTTCCTGGTGTGCAACCTTAGGCCACTTGTTGTATCACTCTGGGCCTCAATTTTCTGAACTGGTTAATGAGGATAAGAACATCTTGGCCTAGTGGATAGAGCCCGGGCCTGGAAGTCAGAAGGACCTGAATTCTAATCCCGGGTCTGCCACTTGTTGCTGTGTGACCATGGGCAAGTCGCTTCACTTCTCTGTGCCTCGGTTCCCTCATCTGAAAAATGGGGGATTAAGATCATGACCCCCATGGGGGACGTGGACCGTGTCCAACTTGATAACTTCTATCTATCCGAGGTTAGGACAGTGTCTCCCCATCTAGACCGTAAGCTCACTGTGGGCAGGGAATGTTTGCTTATTGTTGTACTCTCCCAAGCGCTTAGTACAGTGCTCTGCACACAGTAAGAGCTCAATAAGTATGAACGAATAAATGAAGGTAGTAACTGCTTAACAAATACCATTAAACAAAAATATAAATAAAAAACCACCTCCATCTCCCTCCCTTTATTCCTAGGGAGGAGGTGAGCTAAAATAACAGAACAGATGTAATAGCGTTTTGGGAAAAATAAGGTCCCATGCAAATCTGAAGTTCGTTCATTCATTCAGTTGAACTTATTGAGCACTTACTGTGTGCCGGGCACTGTACTAAGCGCTTGGAAAGTACAATTCGGCAACAGAGACGATCCCTGCCCACAGTGGGCTCACAGACTAGAAGGGGGAGGTAGACATCAAAACAAGTAAACGGGCATCAGTAGCATCAATATGCATAAACAGAATTATAGATCTATACACATCATCAATAAAATAGAATGATAAATACGTACCTATAAGCACACAAGTACTGTGGGGGAGGGAAGGGGGTGGAGCAGAGGGAGCGAGTGGGGGCGATGGGGGAGAGGAGGAAAGGGGGGGGGGGGCTTAGTCCGGGAAGACCTCCAAAGTGTTGTGACTATTGCTACTGGATGTGATTAGCTCCTCTTACTAGTTGTCCTGAAGCTAGGCACTGTCACTGCAGGCAGGAAGGGTTGGGGACCTAGTGGAGCAGGAGAGATAAGAAAAGCGGCATGATGGAAGCGTGCGCCGAAGAACTCTGGGAGACGTGACCCCAGAGGCATGGGGCGGTGAGGGTGAAAAACCCGGTCAAGAGGAAGCCTGACAACGTACAGGATAACTAATGATGGCATTTGTTAAGTGCTGACTATGTGCCGAGCACTGTTCTAAGCCCTGGGGTAGATACAAGATAAGCAGGCTGTCCCACGTAGGGCTCACAGTCTTAATCCCCATTTTACAGAGGAGGTAACTGAGTTGCGGAAAAGTCAAGTGGCTTGCCCTAGGTCACGGAGCAGATAAGCGGTGGAGCCGGGACTAGAACCCACGTCCTCTGACTCCCAAGCCGGGGCTCTTCCCACTAAGCCGCTCCTGCTTCTCAGCGAATCGATCCCCAGCTAGGCAGGAGGGATGGCGGGGGGAGAGAGAAGCATTCATTCATTCAGCCGTATTTATTGAGCACTTACTGTGTGCAGAGCACTGTACTAAGTGCCTGGGACAGTACAGTGTAACAGTAAACGGGCACATTCCCTGCCCGCACTGAGGTCACTATGGCTAAAGTGGCGAGAGCACAGACCCGGGAGCCAGAAATACTGGCTCCTAATCCCAGCTCTGCCACGTGTCTGTCGTGTGACCCTGGGGCTGTCACTTCACTTCTCTGAGCCTCAGTTCCCTCATCTGGAAAATGGAGATGAAGACTGTGAGCCACATGTAGGGCATGGACCGTGTCCGACCCGATTAGTTTGTATCTACTCTGGCACTTAGTACAGTTTAGAGAATCAGCGTGATGTAGCCGTGTGACCTTGGACAAGTCACCACACTTCTCTGTGCCTCGGTTACCTCATCTCTAAAATGGGGATTAAGACCGTGAGCCCCACGTGGGACAACCTGATTCCCTTGCATCTACCCCAGCACTTAGTAAGCGCTTAACAAATACCGTTATTATTATAAAGCACGGGACTGGGAGTCGGAGGGTCATGGGTTCTAATCCTTATTATTATTAATCCAGGCTCCATCACCTGTCTGCTGTGTGACCTTGGGCAAGTCACTTCTCTGGGTCTCAGTTACCTCAGCTGTAAAACGGGGATTCAGACTGTGAGCCTCACGTGGAACAGGGACTATACCTAACCTGATTTGCTTGTATCCACCCCAGTGCCTAGTACAGGGCTTGGCACTTAGTAAGCCCTTAAATACCACAGTTCATTAATTACTATTACAGTGCCTGGCACACGGTAAGCTCTTGACAAACGAGAAGCAGCGTGGGCCTAGTAGAAAGAGCCTGGGCTTGGGAGTCAGAGGACCTGGGTTCTGATCCCAGCTCTACCAATTTTTCTGGGCCTCAGTTCCTTCATCTGAAAAATGGGGGATTAAGACTGTGAGTCCCATGTGGGACATGCACTATGCCCAACCTGATAACTTGTATCTATCCCAGAACTTGGAACTGTGTCTCTCCATCTAGCCGCGTGGCTCAGTGGAAAGAGCACGGGCTTTGGAGTCAGAGGTCGTGGGTTCGAATCCCGGCTCGGCCACTTGTCAGCTGTGTGACTTTGGGCAAGTCACTTCACTTCTCGGTGCCTCAGTTCCCTCATCTGTAAAATGGGGATTAAGACTGTGAGCCCCACGTGGGACAACCTGATCCCCCTGTGTCTACCCCAGCGCTTAGAACAGTGCTTGGCACATAGTAAGCGCTTAACAAATACCAACATTATTACTATTATTAGACCATAATCTCATTGTGGGCTGGGAATGTGTCTGCTTATTGTTCTATTGTACTTTGCTTGCTTTGTGACATTGAGCGAGTCACTCAAGAGCCTTGCGCCTCAGTTTTCTTCGCTGCAAAATGAATATTCGCCACCTGTTCTCCCTCCTCCTTAGGCCGCGAGCCCCATGCGGGACAGGGACCGTGTCCAACCTAAGTAACTTGAACCTATCCCGGCATTTGGAACGGTGTTTGATGCAAAAGAAGGGCTTGCCGACTATCATTATATATCTAAAAAAAAGCCTTCAGAGTTAGTCTTGCCTCTGTCGTGTCTGTCGTGGGACCCTGGGGATGTCGCTTCTCTGAGCCTCAGTTCCCTCGTCTGGAAAAGGGAGATTAAGACTGTGAGCCACATGTAGGACATGGACTGTGTCCAACCTGATTAGTTTGTATCTGCTCTGGCAATTTCTACTGGATGCTTTGGGGATTCTTTGAACTGAGCAGCCATCTGGTCTACCCTCAGCTCCAACCACTGGATCATTCTTGGTTTGGCCATTGGATGGAACAATCTTTTGGAAAGCTGGCGTGGGCCTATACTATTTCCTGGTTGGAATACCCTCCCTGCTCCTTAGTTGTGCCCCCAACGTCGCGGAAAGACTTCAACTATCAGCCCACTGCCCTCGTGCTATTTAGAAAGTCTCACGGACCGAGTGATAATGTAAGGGCCAGCTACATGACTGGCTTTTGTTTTCCCACACGGAGTTTACAAAACTCGAGCTTTGTTTCCAGTAAATCCTCTTCCCTGGACCGCCTGTTCAAGGAGAGGAAGCAATCCTTCATTGAACTTTCTGAAGCTAAAGCAAAATAAAAGTAAAAATCCCTGCAAGATTGTTTGCATGCTGTCTTCCCCTTGGAAAAACCTCAGTTTACTTGTTTACTAACATTTGTGGCGAAAGCTTGGTTTGTGCATTTCCCTCCACCCCGATTCTGAATTGCTCAACCAAGGATCTGAAACAACTTCATAAATTACGGGGACCTTTGCTCCTTTATCAACGTTCCTCGTTTCAGACCGGTCTAGCCCAGTCCCCTAAGACGTAGGGCTCGTATCAGGGTTACCTTGAATCAGGAGTGCGTGGTTCTGGTTCCAGTTCAGCCTAGAATGGGAGAAATAATGTAGGGACCCCGTTCCACAGTTCTCTCCCCACCCCAGGTTTTGAACAGAATTCTCATTCCTGCTCATCCCATATCCCTGACCAGATCTGAGAATTTCCGGTCAAGATTGCAAAGACTCCAAATGTAGCTTCCCGTTCTGGTAACGCTCTCTCTCTCTCCTATTTTTTTAGGTATTTAATAATAATAATGATGGCATTTGTTAAGCGCTTACTATGTGCAAAGCACTGTTCTAAGTGCTGGGGAAGTTACAAGGTGATCAGGTTGTGGGGCTGAGTGCCTAATATGTGCCAGACACTGTACTAAACACTGGAGTTTTCCCCCGATTAGACCGTAAGCCCGTCAGAGGGCAGGGACTGTCTCTATCTGTTACCGATTTGTACATTTCAAGCGCTTAGTACAGTGCTCTGCACATAGTAAGCGCTCAACAAATACTATTGAATGAATGAATGAGTGGATACGAGCAAATCGGATTGGACAAGATGATCAGGTTGGACGCAGTCCATGTCCCCCAGTCTTAATGCCTATTTTCCAGGTGAGGTGACGAAGGCACAGAGAAGTTAAATGACTTGCTCGAGCTCATGCAGCAGACAAGTGGTGGAGCTGGGATTAGAACCCAGGTTATCTGACTTCCAGGCCTGTCCTCTTTCCGCCAGACCGTGATACTTCTCAGCACGGGCTCTTAGAAGAAAAGGGATTTTTGTGGGGTTGAGATCTGGGAAAGAAAAGGCTTCAATGTGTCCAAAATGATAAGCTGACACTTAGAATGATAATAATATTAATAATAATGGTATTTGTTAAGAACTTATTATGCACCAAGCAAAGAAAATCAGATCGGACACAGCCTTGTCCCACAAGGAGCTCACAGTCTAGGTAGGAGGAAGAAGGATTTACTCCCCATTTTCCAGGGGAGGTAACTGAGGCACAGAGCGGTGAAGTGAGTTGCTCAAGGTCACACAGATGACAAGTGGAGATGGAATTAGAACCCAGGTCCTCTGACTCCCAGGCCCGTGCTCTTTCCACCAGGTCACACTGCTTCTCGGGTGAAAACAGCAGATAACTTGCTAGGCCTCTGCCTGCCTAGTCAGTCACTGTGTTCAGGGCCCCTTTGGAAACACAGGGACCTTGGAGGGGAGAGTGCTGGAAGTCCAGCGCAAGCCACGAGCACTAGAATCAGTTCCTCTGTGCAGGTTCTCAGTTGTGAAGTCATAAGACCTTGGTTTTCTGGGGAGCCGGGGGGAGAGGGGGCCCGACACCACCGTGCATCCTGCCCAGGGCCTCGGGCTGGAGGAAGATGGGAGAGGTGAGGCTGTGGCTGTTGGCAACCAGGGACAACAGAGACTGTGTCCAATCTGAGTACCTTCTAGCTACCAGAGGCTTGGGAGTCAGAGGTCATGGGTTCGAATCCCAGCTCCGCCACTGGTCCGCTGTGTGACTGTGGGCAAGTCACTTCACTTCTCTGTGCCTCAGTTCCCTCATCTGTAAAATGGGGATGAACTGTGAGCCTCACGTGGGACAACCTGATGACCCTGTATCTACCCCAGCGCTTAGAACAGTGCTCTGCACATAGTAAGCGCTTAACAAATACCAACATTATTATAGGGCACTGAGTGAGAGAGATGAGCTAGGGTAATGGCTTGCGAGGCCGGCAGGATAGTGGTGTTTTCTACAGTGATAGGATTTGGGTGGAAAGATGAGAAGCTCTATTTTGCCCATGTTAAATCTGAAGTAGTGGGAGATCCAGTAGCTTAGAACGGTGCTTTGCGCACAGTAAGCGCTTAACAAATAACCATCATTATTATTATTATTAGAGATGTTCTGAAGGCAGGAAGAAACGTGAGACAGTAGAGAAGTCGGGGCTGGAGATGTAGATTTTCGAATCGTCTGCGTAGGGGTGATAGTTGAAACCGTGGGAGCGAATGGGTTCTCTCCAAGGGAGTGGGTGTAGATGGTGAAGAGGAGACCCAGAACTAAGCACTGCCGGGCGGTGGCGGGTCCAGACTTTGAGGGTGGGAGTCAGAGAGGGAGCCCATGAAAAAGATTGAAAACAGTCATACAGGTAGGAGAAGAAATAGAAGACAATCTCAGCAAAGCCAGTTTTAGATGATGTCTTGGGGAAAAGCCAGCGGCCAACCCTGTCGAAGGCAGCCGAGAGATCAAGGTGGATTAAGATGGAGCAGGAGAACATCATCTTCCTGGGCCTCAGATGATTAATCTCTAAAATGGGGATATTAATAACTGCCTCCCCTTCACGGAGATGAGCTGAGCTTAGTAATGGAAAAGCCCTTTAGAAAAAATAAGTGCAATATAAATTCACGGCTTTATTACGTTGAGGAAAGTTGAATGGCTTCCCATTTATGGCAGCATTTTAACTAGAATTGGGAGGCAGGAGAGAGAGAGTGTCAAAACGTGTGTCGTGAAAGAATCGTGATGTCCTAACGATCGTGAAACGTGTCAAAGCTGGTTAAGAGGCACTTGTTACACCCTTCCAGATATTAGGAGAGGTTCAGACCAGAAGGTTCCTGAGATGGAGAACTCCCTGGAGACCAAGACATTCCAGGCTCATCTGGGAGCTGTGTATCTTCACTGCTAAAATGCCACCGTGTGTTTACAAAACACACAAATGTGTTTATTTACTCCATTTAACTTTGCCCGTGGATCCGCTCAGCTTCCAGGTAACTTTCCACTGGCACTGTCAGTGTCTTCTGCCCTCGGAAAGGGATCCTAGCTTGCCGTAGGATATTTGGGTGATTCGTAGAGACCCCCGTGGATGGGACGATATGATCCCATTGGAATTATTTAATAAGGATCTAGGAGGGGAAAACTGTTCTGAAACGCACCACTGAGGCTCAAGTTGGGAATGTCCTCCTCCTAGCCAGCATGCCTTCATCCTGTTGCCCTGTCACTGGAAATCTCAAGTCATTTGGAATAGTTGAATATATCCACCGCTATGTGTGTTTTTTTTTTTTTTTTCTTAAACCCATTCCATGTTCTTTGAATTTCATTCGAAATGCAACTGAGGCAGGAGCACAACGAGTGATACTGAAATGGATTTTAGAGATCAGAATCATTCATTGTCGTATATATTGAGCATTACTGCGTGCAAAGCATTACGCTAAGCATTTGGGAGAGTCCAGTATAAGAGAGACATTCCTGACCACAGCAAGCTTACAGTCTATAGAGGGAGACGGGTATTAATATACAGAAATTACAGATCTGTGCGTAAGTACCGTGAAAAGCAGGTTGGAGCTCTGGAGAGCACCAAGATATGAAGAATGAGATTTGTGAGTGAGCCCTGTGGGGGACCACACTTCCCGGAGCTATCCGGAATTCAGATGGGCTGAGATGGCATTGTCCAAGAGTAGAAAATATCTAAGTGCAGTGATGAACAGTCCAGTTGAGATTCCCTTCCCACTGTCCAGTTAAATTTCTTGGAAAACCTCCCTGAAGAGTTATACACAACTCTTTTGTGTAACAGCTTGATAGGCAACTAACTAAGCATCCTGGATACATATTTATTTCCAAAGGAATTAGGCTGTTAAGCGGAAGGAGATAATGGCTCTCTTTCGCTTGTCTTTGTTTACAGTGTCTTTTTTTTAAAATTGACATCCAAGCCCGCGCTCTGTTTTTACCAAATGGGCCACAGTGGGAGTTCGCCTTTGTGATCACCTTTGACCCCCAGCTATTGGTACAGCCAAGAGGAGTTGCTGCTCATGAACTGGGGGCGGGGGCTGCGGAAGTGTCTGCTGCTGAAAAAAACACACAAGGACAGCCTCCTCTGTGGCCACAGCCTGCTGCTCAACCCAGATGGACAACACACAATTGTGATGTGGGACAGAGGGAGATGGGGTGAAAGAATGCGGAGGGCTTGGTGCAACTCACTGGTAAAGCACCACAAACACTCATTCATTCAGTAGTATTTATTGAGCGCTTACTATGTGCAGAGCCCTGTACTAAGCGCTTGGAATGGACAAATCAGCAATAGCTAGAGACAGTCCCTGCCCTTGAACACATGTCCTACCGTCAGCGATCCTCCGCTCTTGCACCCAGAATATTTAATGATCCAGAATACTGATTCCCCAAATGGCAAAGAAGGAGAAGCAACATTCACTGGTAACTTAGGCGTTTGAACAGCCCTCTCTAGGATCGTCTTTACCCAGGCAATTCAGTGAATCGTGTCAACAGGATCGCAAGTCTGGAAGAGGCCGCGTTTGAGTCTGGATATGTAGAGGGGTAGGTGGTCTATGGTTCCCAAAGATCAATCGGTCAGTAGTATTTAGTGAGTGCTTACTGAATGCAGAGCATTGTACTAAACACTTGGGAAACTACAATAAGTTATCTTCAGAAACCATGTGGCCTAGTGGATGGAACATAATAATAATAACAATAATGTTGGTCTTTAAGTGCTTACTCTGTACAGAGCACAGTTCTAAGCGCCGGGGTAGATACAGGGTCATCAGGTTGTCCCACTTGAGGCTCACAGTCTTAATCCCCGTTTTACAGATGAAGGAACTGAGGCACAGAGAAGTGAAGTGACTGGCCTACGGTCACACAGCTGACAAGCGGCAGAGCCGGGTTTCGAACCCAAGACCTCTGCCTCCAAAGCCCGGGCTCTTTCCACTGAGCCACGCTGCTTCCCAGGGGTCCTCAGGGTCAGAGGGACCCGGTTTCTGATCTTGGCTCGGCCACTTGTCTGCTGTGTTACCTTGGGCAAGTCACTGAAGTCCTCTGTGCCCGTTAACTCATCTGTCAAATCTGGATTAGTACTGTAAACCCCAAACGGACAGGGACCGTGTGCAACGTGATTAGCATGAATCTACCGCGGCGCTTAGTAGAGCGCCTGACATATAAGACCCCGGCAAATACCATTTAAAACCATTTGTTAAGAAAGGAGCTTACCCTCTAGAGAGGTGACAGATTTTAAAGTAAATTGCCGATACGTCCATAGGTACTGTGAAGTTAATATCGAGTGTTTTTAAGGGGTCAGATCCAAGTGCAGAGTCGGTGCAGAAGAGAAAGGGAAGAGGGGAAATGAGGGTTTAGTCAGGGAAGGCATCTTGGAGGAGATGTGATCTTTTAGTAAGGCTTTGAAGGTAAGATGAGGAGTAGTCTCTCTGGAAAGGGGGAGGGAGTCACAGGCCTGAAGGAGGATGTGGACAAGAGATCCTCGGTGAGTCGGAAGAGGTCGAGGTACAGTGACAAGGTTGGTGTTAGAGAGTTGGGTTGTAGTAGGAAATCAGCAAGGTAAAGTAGAAAGGGAAGAGCTGATTGAGTGTCTTAGAATGAGTGAAAAGGAATTGACCTAAAAGAAAAGCAAATCATTCATTACAGGCGGTCAGTAATTTAAACGGATGAGAATGCTTTACTACAGGAAATGAGCTGATGACATTAGTGGAGTTGGTCTGCAGTGTTGCTGCCCCATGGATTGTATTAATAAACCAGGCCAGTGCATGGTCTGGTGGAAAGATCACAGGCCTGGAAGTCAGGGACTTGGGTTCTAATCCTGGCTCTGCCCGCTGTCTACTCGGTGACTTTTGATAAGGTACTTAACTTCTCTTGGCCTCAGTTTCCTCATCTGCAAAATGGGGATAAAATACCTGTTCTTCCCTGGACCAAAGACTTTGAGCCCTATGTGGGACAGGGACCTCATCTGATCTATGTTTTTCCCTACCCCAACATTTAGTACAGTACTTAGCACATAATAAGCACTTAATTTTTTTGGAGTATGTGCTAAGCGTTTACTGTGCACCAGCATCGATCTAAACTCTGGGGTAGATACAAATAAATCAGGTTGGACCAAGTCCCTGTCCCACATGGGGCTCACGGTCTTCCTCCCCATTTTACAGACGAGGTAACCGAGGCCCAGAGAAGTGAAACGACTCGCCCAAGGTCCCAGAGCAGATAAGTGGAGGATCCGGGATTAGAATCCGGGTCCTAAATGACTCCAAGACCGGTATCTATCCACTAGGCCGTGCCGCTTCACTATCTTTATAAAATGTTTTCTTATGGTGTAGAATTTGAAGTGGAAGTGTTTGCCATTGTGCATCACCTCAGGGAAATGAATAAAGGACAATCCTGCTGGGACCTGAACTGTGTTTGGATGCCCTGTGAATTTTTAATACGGGGGCGAGTTATTAGTGGGAAATAGGGATGGAATTAGGGGTTATCTGGAGATCAAGGGGACATTCCCAAAAGGGTTCTGCTGTCCAATATGTTTCCTTTTAAGACTATGCCCTCTTTGGCTTTCCAGTGTAATGGGTCTTCCCTTTAGGGAATTGGCTGGAAGTTTGCTCGGAGACTACTAGTCGCACTACTGCTGGAAAGTTTTTTCCTCAGCTTAAAATACTCCCGAAACTCTGAAACTGCTTCATCAGGAAATAATGTCCCACTTTTATTTTGGTTCTTGGGGCTCTGGAAAGCTCTACAGGTGTCCCATCCAGCTGGATAATGCTACTTACCATCTCTCTCTGTCCTACCCAATGCTCGTGTTCTAGCTATAGGCAATTAGAAAAGATCGCGTATGTACCTTTGCCCTTCGGCTACCGATGTCACTGTAGTTACGTGAATGCCCGCTGAGTCTTTTTGTAAAATTGGCTCCGACTCCTCGGTCCCAATATCAGAAACATGAAGTAGAGAAAGAAGGAAGCCTGCAAACGACAGAGGAACGGGGGGGTGGCTGGTATGGGGAGGACCCGCTGGGACGTTTTTCAATTTCCCCAAATTGGCGCAAATAACTGGAATCAACCTGAAAAGTGCAGCCAGAGTAGGCTGTGGAAAAATGGGCGGGCCGGGGATCCGGTAGCCGTCGACAGGGCTGAGGCGGGAGAGGAGATGGCCACTCTCTTGACCAATTCTGAGATATGCTGGAGTCTGGCCAACTCAAGGCAGAGGGGAGAATGTCAGAAATGTTCTTAGTTGGAAAGCGCTTCGCCGTGGAACTCTGGAGTGGCTCTGGACTCAGTCAGTCAAAGCGCAGGAGGGTCATGGGGGTCAGACAAGGGGCTGTGACCTTCCCAGAAGAGCCCCCAGAAGGAACATGCAACCCCTCTCCAGCCTCCAGAGCTGGTTGTCACTCTTTTTTTGTGGTTGCTGTTTTTAACTCTTACTTCGTACCTGCTGCTTGGCTAATTCATTCGTTCATTCAATAGTATTTAATGAGAGCTTATTATGTGCAGAGCACTGTACTAAGCCCTTGGAACGTGCAATTCAGCAACACAGACAATCCCTGCCCAGTGATGGGCTCACATTATAATCGGGGGAGACAGACGGCAGAGTGAAACAGAACGAAACAAAAACAAGACAACATTATCACGATAGATAGAATCGAGGGGATGTGCAGCTCATTAGCAAAATAAATAGGGTAATAAAAAATACGAATGAGGAAAGTGCTGAGAGGAGGGGGAGGGGGAGGAGCAGAGGATAAGGGGGCTTAGCTGAGAGGAGGTGAAGGGGGAGGAGCAGAGGGTGGAGGGGGAGAAGAAGGAAAAAGTCTCTCTGGGAAGGCCTCTTGGAGGAGGTGAGTTCTCAGTAGGGCTTTGAAGAGGGGAAGAGAGTTAGTTTGGCGGAGGTGAGGAGGGAGGGCGTTCCGGGACAGCGGGAGGATGTGGGCCAGAGGTGGACGGCGGGATAGGCGTGAATGGGGGACGGTGAGGAGGTGAGCGGCAGAGGAGCGGAGCGTACGGGGTGGGCAGTAGAAAGAGAGAAGGAAGGTGAGGTAGGAGGGGCAAGGGGATGGAGAGCCTCGAAGCCAAGAGTGAGGAGTTTTTATTTCACGTGGAGGTTGATAGGCAACCACTGGAGGTTTTTAAGGAGGGGAGTGACATGCCCAGAGCGTTTCTGTAGGAAGATGATCCAGACAGCAGAATGAAGAATAGACTGGAGCGGGGAGAGACAGGAGGAAGGGAGATCAGAGAGCAGGCTGACACAGTAATCCGGGATATTATGAGAGCTTGTACCAGCACGATAGCCGTTCGGATGGAGAGGAAAAGGCGGATCTTGGCGATATTGTAAAAGTAAGACCGACAGATGTTGGTGATGGATTGGATGTGTGGGGTGAAAGAGAGCTGAGTCAAGGATGACACCGAGGCTGAGGGCCTGTGAGACGGGAAGGACGGTCGTGCCATCCACAGTGTCGGAAGTCAGGGAGAGGCCAGGGTTTGGGAGGGAAGAAAAGGAGCTCAGTTTTGGACATGTTGAGTTTTAGGTAGCGGGCAGGCATCCAGGTGGAGAGGTCCTGGAGGCGGGAGGAGATACGAGCCCGAAGGGAGGGGGAGAAAACAGGGAGGAGATGTAGACCTGGGTGTGATCTGCATAGAAATGATAGTTGAAGCCATGGGAGCGAATGAGTTCACCGAGGGAGTGAGTGTAGATGGAAAACAGAAGAGGGCCAAGAACTGACCCTTGAGGAATCCCTCAGCTAGTGGATGGGAGGCGGAGGAGGAGCCCGTGAAGGAGACCGAGAATGAACAACCAGAAAGATAAGAGGAGAACCAGGAGAGGACGGAGTCCGTGAAGCCAAGGTGAGATGAGGTGTGGAGGAGAAGGGGTTGGTCAGCAGTGTCATAGGCAGCTGAGAGGTCGAGGAGGATTAGGATAGAGTAGGAGCCATTGGTTTTGGCAAGAAGGAGGTCATGGGTGGCTAATCACGGTGCTCTAATGGAAGATGGTGAAGAAATACCATGTTTGGAGGGGAGCAGAGTGTTTGGCATCAGTGGATTAGGCATTTTGAAAGAAATACCTAGGGTTTCACCACACTCTTACAATCCATTCAGTTAGTAGTATTTACTGAGCACCTACTATGAGCAGACCACTGTGATGAAAGCCTAATATATGTAAGAAGCCCTATATTTACACTTACATATAGAGAGGCAGCACGGTTAAGTGGACAGAGCACAGGTCTGGGAGTCAGAAGGACTTGGGTTCTGATCTTGGCTCTGCTACTCGTCTGCTGCGTGACCTTGGGCAAGCCACTTTACTTCTCTGTGCCTCAATTCCCTCACCTTGAAAATAGGGATTAAGGCTGTGAGCCCTATGTGGGAAAGGGACTGTGGGCAACCCAATTACCTTCTAACTACCCCAGTGCCGAGTACGGGCCTGTCAGATAGTAAGCACTTAACAGACAGTAATCATTATTATTACTTGGTACTTGGAGCCATAAAATATAAGACACATTTCTTGCCCCCAAGAAGAAAACAGTCTTCATCTAAGGTATTTATTGAGTGCTTACTATGTCCCGAGCGCTCTACGAAGTGCCTGGGAAAGTACATAACAACAGCATTGGCAGACACGTTCCCTGCCCACACTGAGCTAACGGAGAGCCCAGGCAGACACAGATTAAACAGCCAAAATTCATATCTGCTCGGCATTTTCTCTGTTACACTTACCTCAGTAGCATCATTCATTTAATCATTTCTACCGTATTGGCTAAATGTGATGATTAATTCTTTTACATGGTATTTCTTAAATTATATGCTATGTCTAGGGAAACCTGTTTCTTATAAATGTCTTCTTTTTAGTACCTCAAAGACCCGATCTTTCTTTTGTCACTTGCCACCCAGTTGTTTTTCATTTTTCATCTTTTAATGGTATTTATTAAGTGCTTGTTATGTACCAGGCACTGTAATAAGTGCTGGGGTAGATACAAACTAATCAGATTGGACACAGTCCATGTCCCACATGGGACTCCCGGTTTTCGTTGCCTTTTTAACAAAAGAGGTAACTGAGGCATAGAGCAGTGAAGTCACTTGTTCGAGCTCACCCAGCAGACGAGCGTTGGAGCCAAGTTTAGAACTCAGTTCCTCTGATTCCCAGGTCTGCTCTTGCCATTCGGTCACATTGCTGCCCAACTCAAGATGAGTTAACTCATCTTGAGGAAACAATACCTTCTGGTAACAGCAAGTGTAGGGTCTTTACTAAAATACTTTGAATCAGAATGCCTCGGAACCTTACTAGATCTAAGGCTGATTGAAAATAATGATGCCGGGGTATGCTACGGGTCTTGAGAGGAAAGAAGAAAGGAATTGGAGTGGTTTAGGATGGGAAGTTAAGGCTAAGAGTGGGGCCTTGATAAAGTTTCAAGTAAGTAACAGGTTTTGTTGGGGAAGAAGGTTGATTACTCCCCAGGACTGAACAGGAAGAAATGGCCTTAAAGATGAAAGGGAGTTTTAGGAAGATCAAAAAGGAAGCATAATGTGCTAGTTCTGTAAGGAGTTATAAGTCCACAGTTAAGTAGCATGATCTAAAGGGTAGAGCACAGGTCTGGGAGTCAGGAGGACCTAGGTTCTAATCCCAGCTCTGCACTGGCCTGCTGTACGATCTTGGGCAAGTCACTGAACTTCTCTGTGCCTCAGTTACTCCATCTGTAAAATGGGGATTTAGACTGTGAGCCTCATTTGGCTCCTTGTAATATGAGGAACGTGTCAGGTAGTTGAACTGTACTCTCCCGAGCGCTTAGGACAGTGCTCTGCACACAGTAAGTGCTCAATAAATACAACTGATTGTGGGATTTATAACTGTCATTCATTCATTCAAAAATACTGAGCACTTACTGGGTGCAGAGCACTGTACTAAGTGCTTGGAAGAGTAAAGTGCAGCAGTAAACAGGCACATTCTCTGCCTACAATGAATTTACTGTCTAAAGCGGGGGGAGACAGTCATAAAATAAAAATAAATAAATCACAGATATATACATAATAATGTTGGTATTTGTTAAGCGCTTACTAAGCGCAGAGCACTGTTCTAAGCACTGGGGTGGATACAGGGTCATCAGGTTGTCCCACGTGAGGCTCACAGTCTTAATCCCCATTTTACAGATGAGGTAACTGAGGCACAGAGAAGTGAAGTGACTTGCCCACAGTCACCCAGCTGCCAAGTGGCAGAACCGGGATTCGAACCCACGACTTCTGACTCCCAAGCCCGGCCTCTTTCCACTGAGCCACGCTGCTTAAGTGCCGTGGGGCTCGGAAGGGGGAAGAGCAAACAGCAAGTCAGGAGGGAGTGGATTAAGAGGAAAGGGGGGCTTAGTCTGGGAAGGTCTCTTGGAGGAGATGTGCTTTCAAGGAGGCTTTGAAGGGTGGAAGAGTAACTGTCTGTTGGATTTGAGGAGGGAGAGCATTCCGGGCCAGAAGCAAGATGTGGGGTGAGGGTTGGGAGTGAGACGGAGGCACAGTGAGAAGGTTAGTACTAGAGGAGCAAAGTGTGCGGGCCGGGTTGTAATAATAATGTTGGTATTTGTTAAGCGCTTACTATGTGCCGAGCACTGTTCTAAGCGCTGGGGTAGACACAGGGCAACCGGGTTGTTCCACGTGGGGCTCACAGTTAATCCCCATTTGACAGATGAGGGAACTGAGGCCCAGAGAAGTGAAGTGACTTGCCCACAGTCACACGGCTGACAGGTGGCAGAGCCGGGGTTCGAACCCGTGGCTTCTGACTCCGAAGCCCAGGCTCTTTCCACTGAGCCATGCTGTGGAAGGAGAGTGGTGAGGTAGGAAGGGGCAAGGTGACGGGGTGCTCTGAAGACGAAGAGTTTTTCCGTCCAACCTGATCAGCTCGTACCTACCCCGGCTCTTCCCCTCTCAGGGTCGCACCTGGAGAGTTTCCAGTAACCTACCTTTCTCAACTACGGGAGGGAGGGTCGAGCAGAGGCCTGTCCATTCCATTCCTAGCTTGGCCAGTGGCTAACGAGGGGCAGGAAATCTGCTACAAGGCAAAACTCACCTGGGCCGGGCAGCAGCAGCAGCAGCACGGGAGAGAGTCGAGGGCGGAGACTCGAGTTTACCGCGCGGAAAGAGACGACGGTAAACCACTTCCGGATTTTTACGAAGAAAACTCTACGGATCCACTCCCGGAATGATTGCAGAGGGAGGTGGGGCGTTCTGGGGAGAGATGCGTCCATGGTGTCGTTATGGGTCGGAGGTGGTTCGGTGGCATAAGACAAGACCCCAGCTCTTAGTACAGTGCCCGGGACATAGTATATGCTTAACAAAAACCATTAAAAGAAAGTGCGAGAGGTCACCGTGGTAGGCTTTTGAGTCCAGGTACACTTCATTCATTCATTCAATAGAACTTATTGAGCGTTTACTATGTGCAGAGCACTGTACTAAGCGCTTGGAACGTACAATGCGGCAACGGATAGAGACGATCCCTGCCCGATGACGGGCTCGCGGTCCAATCGGGGGAGACGGACGGACAAAAACGAGACGACATTATCACGATGAATAGAGTCGAGGGGATGGACACCTCATTGACAAAATCAATAGGGTAATAAAAATATATACAAATGAGCACAGTGCTGAGGGGAGGGGAAGAGAGAGGGGGAGGAGCAGAGGGAAAGGGGGCTTCGCTGAGGGGAGGTGAAGGGGGGGGAGGGGGGAGGGAGCAGAGGGAAAAGGGGAAGCTCAGTCTGGAAGTACACTTGGGAAATTGATTGCAGCCAGTGCCGAAGATGAGCTAAAGAATAGACAACAGTGTCTAGTGTGTAGATAGACCATGGGCCTGGGAGTCATAAGGACCTGGGTTCTAATCCCGACTCTGCCACTTTTCTGCTGTTTGACCTTGGGCAAGTCACTTCACTTCTACTTGCCTCGGTTATCTGTAAGATCTGGAATTTATATTAATGTCTGTCTTCCCCTTCTAGACCGTGAGCTCACTGTGGGCAGGAATGTGTCAGTCTGTTGTTCCGTTGTACTCTCCCAAGTGCTTAGTACAGTGCTTTGCACACAGTAAGTGCTAAGTACGATTCAATGAATGAATGAATGAAATGGAGGTAAAGACTGTGAGCCCTGTCTGGGACATGGACTGTGTCCAACCTGATTTCCTTGCGTCTCCCCGAGTGCCCAGTACGGTGCTTGGAACGTAGTAAGTGCTCAACAAATACGATAAAAAAGCAGACCAGAGATGTCTTTGAGACATGGCCTAAAAGGATGAGTGATGGATTGGGGGTGGGAGGGAGTTAAGGAGTGAAGGGGAGAGTTGGGCTGCTCATATTGAATGGCTTAGATTTTTGGCAACAAAGTGGTTAACAAGAGGCAAGAGAAGGGTGAAGAAGTGGACAATGGAGGGAGTTTAAAATCGTGGAAACAAAGGATCTGGAAGTCAGCGAGGGAGAAGTGATGTTGCTGAGCGTGGAAAAAAGGCAGAATTGTAACAAGCAACGATGAATCTGAGGTGGCCAAAGTCATCCTGGTAACGTGATTAACGTCAGTAACGCCATGTGGCACAAGCACAGAGGCGAAGGAGAAGCAGTGTAGTCTAGTGGATAGAGCGTCGGCCTGGAAGTCACTCGGTTTTTGCCGCTTGTGGGACAGGAACTGTGTCCATCCTTATTTGCTTGTATCCAGTACAGTGCCTGACACAGTAAGCACTTAACAAATATCATTATCATTATTAAGTGATGAAGAGCTGAGTGTCGATGGTGTGAGATCAACATCAACAGAGAGCTCGCAGATTGATTTTGAACTGAGGCTGGTTTTGAGAGGGCAGATTTGTGCATCACAAGAGAGGTTAGATAAAGAATCCATCGTGGTCCCCTGCTGCGGTTGTGAAGCTGGCAAAGCAGTCAGAGGTGACAGAGGTGGGGGTTGAAACGTTTGGTGGAGAGGCTAGATGTGAGTGAAAAAGGCATGGAAGTTGTGGTTAGGGAAATTGTTTGGGGGATGGTTAAATGAGCTGAAATTCAGTAAATCGGACTTAAGCTCCTACTGAGTATAATGCGGTCTTTTGGGTACCTTTTTTGGGCGTAGCCCACTTTAAGGTGCTTGCGAGGGTACCATGAAAGTAAGGGTGTTCACAAGATAATCAAATTCTGCGATTAGTGTTCTTCTAGATCTGGGAGAATTGATTAAAGACATAGATAAATTCTGCCCAGATCATATGTCCCTTAATGCAATATTTCATTTTAAAATTATATTTGGCCCAACTCTTCATGCAACTGAATCCTTTGTAGACAGCATGAAATTCAAACTGAATTGGCACCGTTCAGTTTCCTTGTTGAGAGATTGTCTAGCCTGATTTTGCATTAGTTGCATTGTTAGTGATAAATCATGACTATTTGGTGTGTCAAAAAAAAATCAATGAAGCTGCTTATAGAAATGTAAAGTATGTGGATTGTTATTAGAATGCAATTAGAATGACCCTTTTTCTAACAATTCAAATATTCTTTTGACACAATTTAATAAACCCCATTTTTTCTTCCAACTGCTAATATTATAAGTTGCATCCATCATTATAATTATGACTCTATAAGGCAGTCGCATTTGAACGTTTGGAAATGTGATATTTCTCAATAAAATCCTTTTTTATCAGTAAAAACATTAAAGAAAAATAATAGGGACTAACAACAATCAATTATTTTAATTGCATGTACCTTGTGCCTGGTTTCAGTAAGGAAACATTTCCATAAGTAAAGGGCACAAATAAAATTTGGCCCAATCCAAATTATTCTCAAGCCAGTAGATATGAATTTTAATTCAACATCTGTTTAGCTTTTTATTTCAGTGCCATTCATATATATGTGTGTATATATATATGTGTGTGTGTTTTGTATATGTGTGTGTGTATATGTGTGTGTGGCGTGTGTGTGTGTGTATATATATATATATATACATAATGAATTTAACATTCACAGGTGCTTATAATACCTTGCAGAGAAAAAACTATTTTCCATAGAAAATGTTCATTTAAGAGAACCCAGCCAATGAAATAATTTATGTACCATTTACCATGTACCATTCCAACCAAATTCCCAGAAAAAGGATCAGCAAATGTCCTGCAATATGCACTTAGCAGAAGCACTCTAAAGGAGAGAACTTTTTTTTTAAAAAATATAGTAGTTAATTATCAGATATTCCAACATCATGCGAAGAATTAAGTATTTGGAGCAAAAATGTGGTCACAAGCAAGTGAAATGCTCCACCCTATGATTTATAAGTATTTATTTTAAGAAAGCCCGGCTGAGGCTCTAAAATCTTTTAACACCTGTGACAGCAGACTTGGCTGCTGTGACGGCAGCCAGGACCCCTAAGATAAGGCCTGAAGCTACAAGCCACCTGCTCGACTCATTAAGAGTAATAATTGTGACATTTTTTAAACCCTATGTGGTGGGATAGATAAGAGATAATTAGATAAGACACAGTTCCTGCTGGTCCCCTGTGGGGTTCCCAGGCTAAGAGGGAGGGAAGACAGGAAACTGAGTCACAGAGATGTTAAGTGCCTGCCCAAGGTCACACAGAAAGCACGTGAATTCCAAATAAATACTTTATTTAAAGTACCGTGCTCTTTCCAAATAGACCATGCTGCGTGACCGAGACTCAGGCCACGTTCCATCCTTCACCCATTCGGTAGAGGATGTAAGAGGGAGACCAACATCCAGTACAGATTTGTGTGCGTTTGTGTTTGTAGATAATAATGATGTTGGTATTTGTTAAGCGCTTACTATGTGCAGAACACTGTTCTAAACGCTGGGGTAGATACAGGGTAATCAGGTTGTCCCACGGGAGGCTCACAGTCAATCCCCATTGGACAGATGAGGTAACTGGGGCCCAGAGAAGTGAAGGGACTCGCCCACCGTCACCCAGCTGACCAGTGGCCGAGCCGGGAGTCGAACCCATGACCTCTGCCTCCGAAGCCCAGGCTCTTTCCACTGAGCCACGCTGCTTCCCCTTTAGTTTCCCAGAGAAGGAGTGTGGCCTAGTGGATAGACTACAGCCCTGGGAGTCAGAAGCATCTGGGGTCAAACTGTGCCTGTTACCTCATCTGTAAAATGGGGATAAAAGTGTGAGCCCTGTATGGGATGGGGACTGTGTCCAAACTGATTGTATCTACCCCAGAGCTTAGAACAGTCCTTGGCACTCTTAATAATGTTGGTATTTGTTAAGCACTTATTATGTGCCGAACACTGTTCTAAGCGCTGGGGTAGACACAGTGGAATCAGGTTGTCCCACGTGGGGCTCACAGTCTTAATCCCCATTTTACAGATGAGGTCACTGAGGCACTGAGAAGTTAAGTGACTTGCCCAAAGTCACACAGCTGACAAGTGGCCGAGCGGGGATTTGAACCCATGACCTCTGACTCCAAAGCCCATGCTCTTTCCACTGAGCCACGCTGCTTCTCAAACTGCCTAATAAGTACCATAGTTGTTATTATTATTACTATTATTGTAAAGCTACAAGACCTGCACTTTTTTCCTGGAATTGCAATGGAAATAATGTTTTCTCATTTCTTTGTACGCCCACGTCTAGAGAGATCATGATAATAATAATGATCATCATCTGATTTGAATTTGACTCACTGCTGTGTGCTGAGCTTCTGTACCGAAACAGCTAGCAGGGCTCGAAGAGCATCCGCAGCTACCGTGGCTTAGCCTTAATGATCCTGACTGCAGGAAATTGAAAATTCTCAGCCAATGCATCTCATGGAATATGATGAAGAGGTATTTACATATTCTGAGAACTCCACATACGAAAGAAGCGTTTCTTATTAACTAAAATAGGCAGGAGTCTGATGAAATGATTTGTTCCTAGTGGGGTTTGGCTTAGAAATTTCTCTTATCATCAGTGGACCATAAAATGTGTGTGCGTTTATGCGTTCGTTTTGAAAATGCCAAAACTAAACCTGCAACTGTTTTAAAAATTACTAGGACTATAACTTTCTCATGTGAACCAGTAGCTCATGTCTAAAAGAAACTAATAATGCAAATAGAAAACAGCCTCAAAATGCCTTCCTGTGTTGTTTTTAGGTCATTTGAAACTCTTCAAAGAAAAATCCTTTTAAAATGCAGTTGCTTTCACTAGCCCTTTTTAAATTGGCTCCAGAGATAAACTAGGGCTTTTGTTTTTTCTGCCAGACCTGGGTATTTCATTCTAGTCTCCTGGCCTGTTAAACATGCGCAGTTTCTCTTGCTTTACAGCAGCTGTGTCTACGGACTTCAGATTTACAGAGAATTATTCTTTGGGAGCCCTGACTTTCGGTGTGCAGGATGCTTCCATTATTCTTTGAAATTATGGTACACATGAGGGAAGACAACGTGCCAAGGCGTCACTCGGTAGCCTGATCAGATCCGCCTCCTGTCCCTTATAAAACTCAGCCTAAGCGATAGGGAGAACAGGTATCATATATTCCCATTTTACAGGTGGAGAAACTAAAGAGACTCCAGCCCTTCCTTTCCAAACAGACACCATATTGTTCCAGGCACTTGTCCTAACCCAGCTTGACTCCTGCATTAATCTCCTCTCAAACCTCCCTGCCTCCAATCTTTCCCTTTCTGAGTCTACCCAGACCATTTTTCTAATAATGATGTTGGTATTTGGTAAGCGCTTACTATGTGCAGAGCACTGTCCTAAGCTCTGGGGTAGATACAGGGTCATCAGGTTGTCCCGCGTGAGGCTCACAGTTAATCCCCATTTGACAGATGAGGTAACTGAGGCACAGAGAAGTGAAGTGACTTGCCTACAGTCACACAGCTGACAAGTGGCAGAGCAGGGATTCGAACCCATGACCTGTGACTCCCAAGCCCGGGCTCTTTCCACTAATACATGGTTGTACTTCTCCTCAAAAACCTCCAATGGTTGCCCCCTTCTCCTCATTCATTCATTCATTCAAACGTATTTTTATCGAGCGCTTACCGTGTGCAGAGCATTGTGCTAAGTGCTTGGGAAACAAACCCCTGACCATCAGCTTTAAGGCAATTATTCCGTTCCCACCCTCCTAATTATCCAATGTCTTCTCCCGTCACCTCCATCTCGCATTGTACTTAATAATGCTGGTATTTGTTAAGCGCTTACTATGTGCAGAGCACCGTTCTAAGCGCTGGGGGAGGCACAGGGGAATCAGGTCGTCCCACCTGGGGCTCCCAGTCTTCATCCCCATTTTCCAGATGAGGGAACTGAGGCCCAGAGAGGCGAAGCGACTCGCCCACAGTCACACAGCTGACAAGCGGCAGAGCCGGGATTCGAAACCATGACCTCTGACTCCGAAGCCCGTGCTCTTTCCACTGAGCCACGCTGTAGAAGGAGAGTGGTGAGGTAGGAAGGGGCTTGTTCTTCTCGAGCCCAACTGCTCACTGTGCTTCATTCTCACCTGTCTTTCCATCTACATCTTGTTCAAGCTTAGTAAGTGCTCTCCACATACTAAGTGCTCAATAAATACAAATGATTTATTTCCCCCTATCTGATAGTTCCCCTTCAGCAGAGCACAGCTCCTAACTTTCAAAGTCTTTTGGAAATCACCTCTCCACCAGGAGGCCTTCCTTGATTAATATCTCACCTTCCCACTTGATGCGACTCCAACTGCAACTTAGCGCTCCCCCGTCACCCGAGAACCCGGATACCCCAGATGCTCTGTAGCACTTAGATACACACCTTGATAATAATTGCGGTATTCGTTAAGCGCTTACTATGTGCAAAGCACTGTTCTAAGCGCCGGGGGATACAAGGTGATCAGGTTGTCCCACGTGCGGCTCACAGTTTTTTGAATCCCCATTTGACAGATGAGGTAAGTGAGGCACAGAGAAGCGAACTGACTGGCCCGAGGTCACACAGCTGACTAGCGGCGGAGCTGGGATTAGAACCCATGACCTCTGACTCCCAAGCCCGCGCTCTTTCCACTGAGCCACGCTGCTTCTTTAATAACTCTTCTATTCAATCAATCAGTGTTTATTTATTGAGTGTTCACTGTGTGCAGAACACTGTATTAAGCACTTGCGGGAGTACAGTACGGCAAAGCTGGTAGACGCGTTCCCTGCTTACGATGAGCTTACTGTTTTCCTTTCTGCATTTCAGTAAGCCCGGCGTGGGCAGGGATTGTCTCTCTTTATTGCTGAATTGTACTTTCCAAGCACTTAGTACAGTGCTCTGCACAGAGTAAACACTCAATAAATATGATTGAATGAATGACTGCCCAGCTATATTGAAAGTATTTTAAAGGCAGGGTCACAGCGTGACTCAGTGGAAAGAGTCTGGGTTTGGGAGTCAGAGGTCGTGGGTTCGACTCCCAGCTCTGCCACTTGTCAGCCGTGTGACTGTGGGCGAGTCACTTCACTTCTCTGGGCCTCAGTGACCTCATCTGTACAATGGGGATTGACTGTGAGCCCCTCGTGGGACAACTTGATTCCCTTGTGTAGAACAGTGCTCTGCACATAGTAAGCGCTTAACAAATACCAACATTATTATTATTATTATTATCTACTCATTCTAGTGTATTTTCCCAAATGCATAATAACAGTGATGATAATTGTAGTAGTTAAGCATTTCTGTGTACCAAGCGCCGGGGTAGATACGAGATAGATTGAACACAGTCCCTGTCCCACATAGAGCTCACAGGCTCTATCCCCATTTTACAGATGAGGTAATTGAGGGAAAGAAAAGTGAAGTGAATTGCTCAAGATCACACAACAGGTAATTGGTGGAGTTGAGATTAGAATCCAAGTCTTGCGACTCTCAGGTCTGTGTTCTTTCCACCCCACTCTCTAAATACTATTAATTGATTTACTTAGAGCATCATGTCATCAGGCATCCCGTCAAAGGACAGGGACCGTCTCTATCTGTTACCGATTTGTACATGCCAAGCGCTTAGTACACTGCTCTGCACATAGTAAGCGCTCAGTAAATACTATCGGATGAATGAATCGGGCCCCCATAGGCCTGCAGTCCCATTCCCTATTTAATTTATCTTTTCGGGCTGCCGTGCTTGTTCTATGATTCTGGAAAACTGTGGGTTGATCCTGCCTTATAGGATCGTCAGTCCGTCACTTAATCATATTTACTGACAACCTGATCTCCCCCGGCGCTTAGAACAGTGCTCTGCACATAGGAAGCGCTTAACAAATACCAACATTATTATTATTATTATTATTATTATTATTATCATTGAGCACTGTACTAAGCACTTGGGAGAGTACGCTATAACGATATAATGGACACATTCCCTGCCCATGACAAGCTTACAGTCTAGAGGAGGAGACAGACATTGATATAAATTACAGCTACAGTAATAATAATATTAAGCATTTATATGTGCCAGGCACCAACTAAGCCCTGGGGTGGATAGAAACAAATCGGGTTGGACACAGTCCGCTTCCCACATGGGGCTCACAGTCTTAACCCCCCACTGTACGGATGAGGTAACTGAGGCCCAGAGAAGTGAATTGACTTGCCCAAGGTCACACAGGAGATAAGTGGCAGAGATGAGATTAGAACCCATGACCCTCTGACCCCTAGGCCCGCGCTCTATCCACTACCTCATGTAGCTTCCACTATATAGTGGAAAGAGCCCCGGCTTGGGAGTCAGAGATCGTGGGTTCGAATCCCGGCTCTGCCACTTGTCAGCCGTGTGACTGTGGGCAAGTCGCTTCACTTCTCTGTGCCTCAGTTAGCTCATCTGTAAAATGGGGATTAAGACTGTGAGCCTCACGTGGGACAACCTGCTTACCCTGTATCTACCCCAGTGCTTAGAACAGTGCTCTGCACATGGTAAGTGCTTAAATACCAACATTATTATTATTATTATGATATGTATATAAGTGCTGTGGGGCTGGGAGGGGGGATGAATAAAGAGAGCAAGTCAGGGTGACACAGTGGAAGGAAAGAAAAAGAGGGCTAAATCAGGGAAGGCCTCTTGGAGGAGATGGACTTTCATAAAGGCTTTTGAAAATAGGGAAGAGTAACTGTCTATTGGATATAAGGAGAGAGGGTATTCCAGGCCAGAGGCAGGATGTGGGCAAGAGGTGTGTGGCAAGATTAAATGAGATTGAGGTATATCATTGCTTGTTCGGTGGGTTGTGGGCTCCCATTTCTCCCCCCCCTTTCCCTTTTCCATATGAAACCGGCTCATTTTAAACCTCTTCGTGTTCTTCAGAACGCTAACCTGGGCTAAGAGGAACCTGTAGTCTGCCACTTTAAGAGGAAGAGACTCATGGTTGGGCATCTAATAGGATGCAGATGCATGTCATTCCTGCTAAATGTATTTGGGTCTGCTTGAAAGCCTTTAAGAAGGCAGGGGCCATGTCTAATCTACCCCGCCTGGCGGGATGAGATTACCCACGGGGAGGTCTGGGAATGTGCCGGCATTAAGGTCAAGCTCATAGAAAACATGGGGCTCTGATGGGAATCACTTCTGGATCACTGAGTCAAGGAAGAGTTCTTGCTACTTGGTATGTTCACAACTTGCAATATCATCATTGGGGTTAGTTTTGAAATGCCAAAGTGATAATGCACTCCTCTTCCCTGATTTTTGCTTGCTACTCCTGTTCTCCTCACCCTGTGACTCCCATCTAATCTTCTTCTCTGGTCCTCTCTTTGGTTCTGTTCTCTGCCACTCCAGCCTGTGTCTTCTGATGAGAGAGGGTCTGAATGCTGAACCCATCAATTCTCTAGCTCTTGCTGGGGTTAGACCTCCACAGATCTATTCCCTAGATGCCTTAGGGCTGGAGGATTATTATTATTATTTTTTTGGTATTAAAGTGCTCACTATGTGCCAGTCACTGTACTAAGTGCTGGGATAGATATAAGCTAATCAAGGGGGACACAGTCCACATCTCATGTGGGGCTCACAATGTTAATCTCTGTTTGATAGATAAGGGAACTGGAGCACAGAAGTGAAGTGACTTACCCGAGGTCACACTCTAGACAGGTGGCAGAGCCAGGATTAGAACCCAGATCCTCTGATTCCCATGTCTTTATCACTAGGCCATGGTGTGACCTAGCGATTCCAGAAGTCGGGGCTCTAGACCAGCTCTTTTGGATACGGACATAGCAGAAGTGGGAGTCCAGAAGGTAACTAAGACCATTAGAAACTGAACCGACTTTTAGCCGCACTCTGAATTGTAAATGATTTTCCTCCCCTTTCCACCCGACCTCCCTGCTCCCAAGGTTTAACATTCTCCTGGCTTAGGTCTTTCCCTCCAAAGTCAACTTGACTGCTGCTGAAGATGCTTCATTTTAAAGCTTTAAAGCCCTCTGCTATGAAGTTGTCTGGTTTTTGTATGTTTTTTTTTTTTAAATTTACCTTCCTGGGACCTTTTCTCAAATTACCTCCCATAGAGTTTACTTTAAATTTTGGTATGTCAAGCTATGACATAACCAAGTGAAGCATCACATCCTCTGAAGCTGGGTAGGTTTATGCAAATTGCTCTTGGCAACTTAAGATCTCCTGGAGTCTTGCATTGGGCAGTTTTTCCCCAAAGGAGCTTAGGTGACTGTTTTCTTTTAAGCATCAGTGACACTGGAGCCTGAACCCAAGGTGGAATTTATTTGTTTACTTTGTGACAGCAAGGCTTTGATGCGTTCTTGGTTAAATGTGAATTCACATTTTAACCATATGGAAAATCCAGGACAACTTGACAGTACAAGATGTTTCGTTTGCACCCTAGGTCTGACAGGAAACTAGGATTTCCTTTTAAAGTCCACCTTGCAAAGTTCCACTACCAGATTGTCTCTGTTAAACTTCTTAAAATGCAGCTCCTTCAGGTAACCTCCCTTGACTAATCCTTATATCAATCGATCGTACTGAGCACCTGCCGCGTGCAGAGCACTGTATTAAGTGTTTGGGAGAATAACAGATCCATTCTCTTCCCACAAGAAGCTCATCATCTTTAGCGCTCCTACATCTTGGTTTCAGTCGATCATGTTTATTGAACCCTTAATGTGTGCAGAGCACTGTACAGAGCCCTCGGGAGATTACAGTGTAACAGAATTGGTACACACGTTCTCTGCCTTCGTCAAGCTTACAGACTAGTTTGTCTATGCCACATATGCATTTATTCACTTTACCTTACCTTCGTTACCACGGGTATGTTTTCCTTTTCGTTTTCCTTGTACGTAAATGCTCTGTGTCTGCCTGCCTCCCCACTTATACTGAAAGCTCTTAGAGGACAGGGACCATATCTTTTACTCTAGTTGTATGGTTCCGAGTACCTAATACGGTTCTTTTTCCACCATAGGCATCCAGTGAGGTGTGCCAGTTAAGGTGGCTACTCAATAAATAGTCTTGCATTTATGGTACTGAGAGTATGCTGGCAAACCCAATCTATTTGACTAATCTAGGAAAGTTTCATTTTGCGTCTTAATAATATTCGTATATGTTCAACGCTTACTATGTGCAGAGCACCGTTCTAAGCGCTGGGGGAGATGCAGGGTGATCAGGTCGTCCCACGTGAGGCTCACACTTAATCCCCATTTTACAGATGGGGGTCACTGAGGCACAGAGAAGTGAAGCGACTCGCCCACAGTCACACGGCTGACAAGTGGCAGAGCCGGGAGTCGAACCCATGACCTCTGACTCCGAAGCCCAGGCTCTTTCCACCGAGCCACGCGTCTACCATCATCCTGATGGACAAATCGGTGGCTCTTTGGATACCCAATGAGTAGAAGCTAACCAAAAAATGATAATAATAGTGGGATTTAAGCACATACCACGTGACAGGCACTGTACTAAACGCTGGGGTGGATACAAGCAAATCGGGTTGGACACAGTCCCTGTCCCACGGGGATCACAGTTTCAATCCCCATGTTATAGTTGAGATACCTGAGGCACAGAGAAGTGAGAAGACTTGCCCAAGGTCACACATCAGACAAGTGGCAGAGCTAGAATTCGAACCCATGACCTTCTGATTCCCAGGCCCGTGCTCTACCCACTATGCCATGCTGCTTCTCCATCTCCATTAAGGTGCATCTCCATAAAAATGTTCATCTCCGTGTCCTCATGGAGGTGTGGATGTCCCTCATCTTAGCGTAAATTTTCTGGGTGAAAAATAAACTAGAATTGTCCGACCTGGTGGATTTCATTTTGTGAGCTGTAGCTGTGATATCTGGGTCCTAGAAGTTAATTATTCTGGAATGTCTAAGAAGGATGAAGAATTAGCAAACCCCAGACAGGATAGAGACTGTCTGATCTGATTTACCTTGTGTCTACTGGATACTGAGCATTGAGTAAATGTTTAATAAATACTGGAAGTGGCAATTTCCCTAATTATAATGACAGTGATGATAAACGTGGTATTTGTTAAGCACTTACTATGTGCCAGGCAGTGTACTAAGAACTGGGGTGGATATAAGCATATTTTAGGTTGGAAACATTCCCTGTCCCAAATGGGGCTTACATTCTTAATCCCCATTGTACGGATGAGGTAACTGAGGCCGAAAAAAGTGAAGTGGTTTGCCCAAAGACCCATAGCGGATAGGTGGCAGAACTGGGAATGGAAGTCCGGTCCTTCTGACTCCCAGTCCGTGCTCTATCCACTAGGCCATGCTGCTGTTGCTGGGGGAAAAAATCTGTTTCTTTTTCCCCCATTTAAATCACATTCCTTAGAGTCTAGGATTGATCTCCACTTTACACTGATAAATTTGTGCTTAAGGTGTTTTTTTCATGATTTTCATTTTCGTTAAATTCTTTTACCCAATTTAAGAGATGGAAGTGTTGAGCTGACGTAAGGGTAAAGAAAGGTATGAGGAATTAGGAGGCCAAAGCGATTCACTTGTGAAGAGAAGACATCATTTTGTTAGCTGGGATGGGAGATAATTAAGTCGACCAGGTCAGAGGCTGTGTAAAACATTTAAAATAAGGGAAAGCAATCAGCGAGGCTGAATTTATTACCATCGAACTGAGATTTAGGTCGTTTTCCAGGAAAAGAATGTTGAAGGCTTACAGGCACAAAAGAATCACTGAAAGGTTCAAACTACAATGTTTAGGGCACTTGGGGAAACTCCAGCTGAGAATATTTTGAACAGTGTTGGTTCAGTAAAGATTTTAGTTCCACTTGCAGGAGTGTGCTGGTTTTCCTTGGGGACCTGAATTATTTTCATTAAGTGGTGGATGTAACTATGGGGGTTGACTTTTAAGGAGTTGTATTGCAGTTTCTTTAACAGAAAAAATAACGAGACCTCGATTAGGGAGGAATTGAAATACAATAAAATGCTCCGTTAGTTGCCATCAAGTAGAGAGACTACTAACTAGCCTTTCAGATATTCTCCCTCGTGTGAAGTTCCGACCAACTGATCCCTGCTGGAAAAAGAATTATAGTGCTTGAGTTCTGTCAAGGCCAGTCTACTATCCTAATGAGGAGGCAGTTTCAACTCTTCCTATCAGCAGAGTTTCTCTCCTCAGTCCTGGCTATTCCTCCATTTTCAAGCTGATTGCACTCCTCTAGACTATACTACATAAGAATAATGGTGGTATTTGTTAAGCGCTTACTATGTGCAAAGCACTGTTCCAAGCGCAGGGGGATACAAAGCGATCGGGTTGTCCCACGTGGGACTCAGTTTCAATCCCCATTTTACAGATGAGGTCACTGAGGCACAGAGAAGCCAAGTGACTTGCCCACAGTCACACAGCTGACGAGTGGCAGAGCCGGGATTCGAGCCCGTGACCTCTGACTCCCAAGCCCGGGCTCTTTCCCTGAGCCACACGTGCTTTTTTTTACACTTTTAAATTTTTGCTAATTAGGGTGGTATTTATTAAGTGCTTATTCTGGGCCGAGACCTGTGCTAAGAATGGAGTAGATATGAAGCACTTCAATTGGATGCAGTCCCTAGGCCACATAAGATCACAGTCCAAGGGAGTACATTCAATCCTATTTATTGAGTGCTTACTGTGTGCAGAACACTGTACCAAGCCCTTGGGAGAGTGCAATAGAACAGTAAACAGACACGTTCCCTGCCCCAGTGAGCTTACAGTCTAGAGGGGGAGAGAGACAGCAATAAAAATTAATAATTTATTGATATGTAAAAAATAAGTCCTTTGGGGCTAGGAGGGGGGATAAATACAGGGAGCAAGTCAGGGTGACGCAGAAGGGAGTAGGAGAAGAGGATAGGAGGGATTAATCAGGGAAGGCCTCTTGGAGACGTGCCTTCAATAAGGTTTTGAAGGTGGGGAGAGTAATCGTCTTGGAGATTTGAGGAAGGAGGACATTCCAGGCCAGAGGCAGGATGTGTGCAAGGGGGTGGTGGCAAGATAGAAGAGATTGAGGCACAGGGAGAAGGATAGCATTAGAGGAGCAATGTGTGTGGGCTTTAGTAGGAAAGTAGCAAGTTGAGGTAGGAGGGGGCAAGGTGATTGAGTCCTTTGAAATCAGTGGTGAGGTGGTTTTGTTTGAGGAGGTGGGTGGGCGACCACTGGAGTTTCTTGAGGAATGGGGAAATATGTCCTGAATGTTTTTGGAGAAAAATAATCCAGGCAGCAGAGTGAAGTATGGACTGAGGTGGGGAGAGACACAGTATTGTATCCCCATTTTACCAATGAGGAAATTGAGGCCCAGAGAAGTTAAATGATTTTCTTGGGGCTACACAATAGACAAGTGGAAGAGCTGAGATTAGGTCCTTCTGATTATCTGTCCTGCATTAACAAATACCACAATTATTATTACTAAGAGCTTTCTATGTGCCAGGCACAGTACTGAGTGCTGGGAAATGCAAGGTAATTGGTTTGGACACAGTCCCAATCCCTCCCAGGCCTCACAGTCTTAATCCCCACTTTATAGATGAGACACAGGGAAGTGAAGTAATAATAATAATGTTGGCATTTGTTAAGCGCTCACTATGTGCAGAGCACTGTTCTAAGTGCTGGGGGAGATGCAGGGTAATCAGGTTGTCCCACGTGAGGCTCACAGTCTTAATCCCCATTTTACAGACGAGATAACTGAGGCACCGAGAAGTGAAGCGACTTGCCCACAGTCACACGGCTGACAAGTGGCCGAGCAGGGATTCGAACCCGTGACCTCCGACTCCCAAGCCCGGGCTCTTTCTACTGAGCCACACTGCTTCCCTAAGTGACTTGCCCGAGGTCACATGAAAGACAGGTGGTAGAGCTAGGTTTAGAACCCAGATCCTTCAGACTCCCAGGCCCGCGCTCTATCGACCAAGCCATACTGTGTTCTTTCCACTAACCCATGCTAATGTCAAAGAAAAGTCCTCTCCCTCAAATAACAGCTTCAGAAATAAACAATCCCTCAAAGTGTTCAGCAAATAGTCCCCCGAATTTACATATAGATAAGATGCTCTGCAATGTCAACTTCCTGGACTTCACAACCTACAGCTTTTCAGAGGCTACTTAAGCTTCCCGATCTCCACTTTAACTCTTAGCTAAACAGAATGCAATTCCTCAAGCCTACAGATAACGAATCCTTTAATTGCCCATAAGAAAGTACGCAGGTTACTGGTGACCTTGATAGATACCTACTAGTGTGAAATATCTTCCTGTACATTTGGTAGAACACAAACAGAAATACGGTGCTTTTGATCGACTTGATCGAGTTGAACGGTCATTTATTAGTCAATCGCATTTGAACGCTTACTGTGTGCACAACACTGAACTAAGTGGCTGGGAGAGTACACTATAGCAATATAACAGACATTCCCTGCCCCTGATGAGCTTACAGTTTAGTAATCATATAATCGTTATGTTAAGTGCATATTACATGCCAGTCATTGTAATAATAATGATGGTATTAAGCGCCGACTATGTGCAAAGCACTGTACTAAGTACTGGGATGGATACGAACAAATCAGGCTGGACACAGTCCCTGTCCCACGTGGGGCCCACGATCTTAGGCAAATCACTTAACTCCTCTGTGCCTCATTTTCCTCAAGTATAAAATGGGGATTCAATACCTGTTCTCCCTCCTACTTAGATTGTGACCCCTGTATAGGAGAGGAATTGGGTGTGACCTGATTGAGTCATATAACAAGGATAATTATGGTGTTTTTGGAGCACTTACTCTGCCAGACACTGTTCTAAGCGCTGGGGTAGATATAAGATAATTAGGTTAGACCTACTTCCTGTCCCACATAGGCCTCACAGTCTTAATCCCCACTTTATAGAGGAGGGAACTGAGGCACAGAAAAGTGAGGTGACTTGCCTAAGGTCACACGGCAGACAAGGGGCAGACCGGGGAATAGAACCCATCGTCTTCTGACTCCCAGGCCCACGCTCTATCCGCTGAACAGTGCTGCTTTTCAATCTTTAGAGATTATATTCAACCAAGCCTCGGTTAGACATGGTAATAGGTGGCACGGCCAGTGACCTGGGGGACTATTCAATTTTGCAAATACCCTGTGTGGTTCCATTAAGTCATTCCGTACATAAGGAAATCACGTCTACCTGTTTCCCGATCCTGCCTCTGAAGCTACTCCTGGAATCTCTCCCTTACCGTCCCCAGAAACGTCTACTCTCTTCTGTCCCAGCTGGTCTCTAGACCATAAGATTATTGTCAATAGGGATTGTGTCTATTTACTCTTATATTGTACTCTCCCAAGCCCTTAGTAGGGTGCTTGGCACATTAAGTGCTCAATAAATACGATTGAATGAGTGGCTCGCACTAGCAGCCGGGCGTTGCCTCAGTTTCTGGACCGTGTCACACATTCACCTAGACAGGGGTGACAGAGGTGACAGGGTAGGGCTGGAGGAAGGAGTCTGAATGAGGAGAAACTGGGACTCTAAGCATGAGCAGCATGGCTCAGTGGAAAGAGCCCGGGCTTGGGAGTCGGGGGTCATGAGTTCGAATCCCAGCTCTGCCACTTGTCAACTGGGTGACTGTGGGCAAATCACTCCAGTCTATTCTTCACTCCGCTGCCCGGCTCATCTTCCCGCAGAGACGATCTGGCCCCGTCACTCCCCTTCTTAAACAACTCCAGTGGTTGGATATCGACCTCCGGTCCAAACAAAAACTCCTCACTCTAGGCTTCGAGGCTCTCCGTCACCTCACCCCTTCCTACCTCTCCTCCCTTCTCTCTTTCCACCGCCCACCCCGCACGCTCCGCTCCTCCGCCGCCCACCTCCTCGCCTCCCTCGGTCTCGCCCGTCCCGCCGTCGACCCCCGGGTCGCGTCCTCCCGCGGTCCCGGAACGCCCTCCCTCCTCGCCTCCGCCAAACTGATTCTCTTTCCCTCTTCAAAACCCTACTTAAAACTCACCTCCTCCGAGAGGCCTTCCCAGACTGAGCTCCTCTTCTCCCTCTACTCCCTCTGCCATCCCCCCTTCACCTCTCTGCAGCTAAAGCCTCATTTTCCCCTTTTCCCTCTGCTCCTCCACCTCTCCCTTCCCATCCCCACAGCACCGTACCCGTCCGCTCGACTGTATATATTTTCGTTACCCTATTTATTTTGTTAATGAATTGTACGTCGCCTCGATTCTATTTAGTCGCCATCGTTTTTACGAGACGTTCTTCCCCTCGACTCTATTTATCGCCATCGTTCTCGTCTGTCCGTCTCCCCCGATTAGACCGTGAGCCCGTCAGACGGCAGGGACCGTCTCTATCTGTTGCCGACTTGTTCATCCCAAGCGCTTAGTACAGTGCTCTGCACATAGTAAGCGCTCAATAAATACTATTGAATATTGAATGAACTTTTCTCTGTGCCTCAGGTCCCTCATCTGTAAAATGGGGATGAAGACTGTGAGCCTCACGTGGGACAACCTGACGACCCCTAGATCGAAGCTATGTCTTCCCCAGCGCTTAGAACAGTGCTCTGCACACAGTAAGCGCTTAACAAATGCCAACATTATTCTTATCTCTCTCTTCCCTTTCCTCCCACTCTCAGTGAGGCTAAGGCATCACTAAACCTACCTCTCAGGAGAGGCCTCTCTAAGTGAGTTAGTGGAAGGAGCACGGGGATGGGAGTCAGAGGACGTGGGTTCTAATCCCGGTTCCATCACTCGTCTGCTGTGTGACCTTGGGCAAACCACTTAATTCTCTGTGCCTCAGTTCCTTCATCTGTAAAACGGGGATTAAGACTGTGAGCCCCAAGTGGGACAACCTGATTACCTCGTATCTACCCCCGCATTTAGAACAGTGCTAGGCGCGTAGTAAGTGCTTAACTACAATAATTCTTACTATTATTATGTCAGTGAGGGCCTTAGGAGCAGAGTTAGGCCAGGTGGGTTAGATATGTGCCAATGTGAGTCACCGATTTGAGAAAAAAGTGCAACCAGCATTTCTTTAAGAAAATGCTGTTTGCTGTCTACATTCACCTAGGCAGACACAGCTAGCTTTTAACTAACAGCTTCCCCAACCAGAAAAGCAAAAGCAAATTTTAAAAAGGGCCTTATTTGTTGTAGGTTAATCGAAGAGGTGGGGTGGGTAGCCCAGCCAATGTAGAGCAAAAGAAGAGAGCGGGGTGGGAGGGTGGGGGGAAAATCATAACTGTAGCAACCAAGATCCAAACGACTTAATTTTGTTTGTTCAGCATTTGAGATATTCCTTCCGAGGGGAGCATCATGCAAAGCGCTGTGGGTTATGTGTACCATAAAAATGTGACCCTAACCTACAATACTCTCATAGAAATGAAATTCAATAAGAAACTGTCGGGAAGATATTTCAACAGAGCTACATGAAAAATAGGATCAATATAGGAATGAATTAGCTTACTCTTACAGGGGATTTTGATTCAGGGAAGTGAAAAATGGCTTTTGAAACTTATGAAGAAACACTGGTAAGCACTGATTTGATTGTTACACAGTTTTAATGGGGCTTTTTAAAATTCTCACTAATCCCAGCTCCCCCCACTTGCCTACTGTGTGATTTTAGGCAAATCACTTAACTTTTCTAGACCTCGGTTTTCTCAAGTGTAAAATGGGGTTTCTAGTAGGTTCTCCCTCCTACTTAGATTGTGAGCCCTGTGTGGGACAGGAACTGGGAGTGACCTGATTAAATTATATCTAACCCAGCACTTTAGAACAGTGCTTGGCACGCAGTTAGCGCTTACCATCAAACACCCCCCAAAAAACCAGCAAGCAGATCATCAAGATGTTAGGATCAGCCTTTCCATCAAGGCTATCCCACATCAAGTGTTACAGCACTGAACTATAAGGCGAAGATGAGTCTTAATTGTATGTATTAAGCACTTAGTGCATGCAGAGCACTGTACTAAGCACCTGGGCAAGGAATAGCAATAACGGTGGTATTTAAGTGCTTACTATGTGTGAAGCACTGCGGGGGGGGGGATATGAAGTGATCAGGTTGTCCCACGTGGGGCTCACGGTCTTAATCCCCATTTTTCAGATGTGGTAACTGAGGCACAGAGAAGTGAAGTGACTTGCCCAAAGTCACACAGCTGACAAGCGGTGGAACGGGGATTAGAACCCATGACCTCTGACTCCCAAGCCCGACAATAAGCCGTGACAATACAACAGAGTTGGTAGACACATTCTCTGTCCACACCGAGTTTACCCTTTAGAGATTTGTCAAAGCTAATATAGCATAAGGCATAGTTTGAATGTTGGTTCAGTGGAAACAGCACTGTTCTGGGAATCGGGAGATCTGAGTTCTAGTCTTGGTTTTGCCTGTGGCTGATTAATGGGGGTAGATAGGATATGTGCTTCACTCCTGCCCAACTACTAGTTTATGGCACTCTCAGCCCCAGTGGAAACATGACTGGCAAAGGACCAGGGAATTAGAGAAGCAGCGTGACTCAGTGGCAAGAGCGTGGGCTTGGGAGTCAGAGGTCGTGGATTCGAATCCCAGCTCTGCCGCTTGCTAGCTGTGTGACTTTGGGCAAGTCACTTAATTTCTCTGTGCCTCAGGTAGCTCACCTGTAAAATGGGGATTAAAACTGTGAGCCCCAGGTGGGACAATCTGATCACCCTGTATCGCCCCAGCGCTTGGAATAGTGCTTTGCGCATAGTAAGCGCTTAACAAATACCACCATTATTATTATCATTATTATTATAGGTGTCTGTAGCTGGGTCATTTCAACTATCAAATTAAAGCTCACCCTTTTTTCCTGAGGAGAGACTTCAAGCTCTGTGTCCATGTGGTTGCATCCCACATCTCTCTTTGGAATTTGAAAACACTCTCAAACCATCATCTGACTTTACCAGAAACAAATACAATCTGGGAATTAATTTGCAAGATCTCACCCTTCTAAATAGCAGAAAACAGGAACTCTCCAGACAGGCCTGAACACAAACATCTGAAATCAATACAAAGAAAGTATCATAAATTACAGCCAACGGTTGACGATCACCTAACTGAACTCGACATTTGACTATCGATTAAGCAAGCATTTCCCAGTAAATATCTCTGCAGCTCTGTCCTTCCTCCCCCGCTCCCTGGATCCGGAGTGACTCTGGGTGAATCAAGTTTTCTCTGTCAACATCTCCAGCAGCTGCTGGCTTTATTGCTCAAGGCCAAGAGTTCTCCTCCTGTCTGTGTGGCTGGATGTCGCATCCCCCGAAACCTCCCATAAGAAAATTTGTCTGCTTGGGCAGGAGAAGATTTTGAGGGACCTAAGCTGCTCTGGATGCTTTTTCTCGGTCTCTCTATTTCATTCATTCATTCAGTAGTATTTATTGAGCACTTACTATGTGCAGAGCACTGTACTAAGCGCTTGGAATGTACAAATCGGCAACAGAGACAGTCCCTGCCCATTGACGGGCTTACGGTCTAATCGGGGAAGACAGACAAAAACAATAGCAATAAAAAGAATCAAGGGGATGTATATCTCATTAAAACTATAGGAATAAATAGAATCAAGGTGATGTACATCTCATTAACAAAATAAATAGGGTAATCAAAAATATATACAAATGAGCGGACGAGCACGGTGCTGAGGGGAGGGGAAGGGAGGGGGGAGGAGCAGTGGGAAAGGGGCGGAAAAGGAGGCTCTGCTGAGGGGAGGGGAAGGGAGAGGGGTAAAGGGGCAGCGGTGGGAGCAGAGGGAAAAGGGGAAGCTCAGTCTGGGAAGGCCTCTCGGAGGAGGTGAGCTCTAAGTAGGGTTTTGAAGAGGGGAAGAGAATTAGTTGTGAGTCAGGTACGCAGCCATCTAATTTGCAAAAGACGGAGACTTTAATGCATCACGTTGCTTTAAAGAGGCAGCTAATATTCAAAGATAGCAGAGATAAGTGTCACTCCCCTTTATAAAAGGACCACCAAATGATGTTCATTTCGTCTTTAAGCATAAAAAGAGATTAGACCATTCTAGATTTGTTATTCTAAAGAGGGGAAGACCTGCAGAGTCTTTTTAGTCCAGAGGCCAGAGTTTTGAAATCCTCATCACCCTTGAGGCCTCTGGTCTACCCAACAAAGCTTCTCAGGTAGGGTCCTTTGCTCTCACTTTTCTGCCTCCATTGCATCGCTCATTCTTATGGCCCGTCTGAAAGCCAACCAGATCGTGACAGTCGTCAGTTCCAAAGCCAGTCAGTCAGTTGTATTTGAGTACTTACTATGTGCGGAACACTGTACTAAGCACTTAAGAGAACTCAATGCAATAATGTAACAGACACATTCCCTCCCCACATGAGCTTACAGAATAGAGGGAGAGACAGACAATAATAAGAGGGGAATGGAAGAAAAGGAAAAGAGGTTAAGCAGGGAAGGCCTCTTGGAGGAGATGTGGTTTGGATAAGGCTTTGAAAAGAGGAGGAGTAATTGTCTGATGTATATGATGAGGGCATTCCAAGCCAGAGGGAGGATGTGGGCAAGAGGTCGGCGGTGAGATAGATGAGATCGAGGTATAGTGGGGAGGGTAGCATTAGAGGAACGGAGTGTGAAGGTTGAGTTGTGGTAGAAAATTAGTGAGGGGAGGAAGGGGACAAGGTGATTGAGTACTTTAAAAGCACTTCTGAAAATCCACCTCCCATGCTTGTGGAAGTGGCAGGCACAGCAGTGGGTGGGGGTCTCGGGTGCTTGGGGTGGGCGGGCTGAGTGCCTCTTGCTGGGACGGGTGTAGAGAAGCAGCGTGGCTCAGTGGAAAAAGCCCGGGCTTTGGAGTCAGAGATCATGGTTTCGAATCCCGGCTCTGCCACTTAGCTGTGTGACTTTGGGCAAGTCACTTAACTTCTCTGTGCCTCAGTTACCTCATCTGTAAAATGAGAATAAAGACTGTGAGCCCCACGTGGGACAACCTGATTCCCTTTTGTCTACCCCAGCGCTTAGAACAGTGCTCTGCACATAGTAAACGCTTAACAAATACCAACATTATTATTATTATTATTATTAGCTACGGCTGGCCAGGGATGGGTGGCTCTGGAATGGCTGGCTGGGGATGTATGGCTTTGGACAGTGGCTGCCTGGAGCAGGTGGCACTGAAACGTGGTTTGGGAACTGGCTCTGGGCTGTGTTTAGCTGGAGATGGGGGGGCTGGGGTTGGATGATTCTGACTGCGGTTGCCTGGGGCCCGTGGCCCTTAACCTTTGTTGGCTGGGAAGAGATGGTTCTGGCTGTGGTTGGGTGTGGGAATGGGTGGTCGTGGCCCTGGTTGGCTGTGGGAATGGGTGGTCGTGGCCCTGGTTGGCTGGGGATGGGTGGCTCTGGCCAGGTGGCTGTAACCCAGCTCTGTTTGGTACCGGTTAAGTCAAAGGCATTTGGGGAACATCCAAGTAGAGATGTCCCGAAGGAAGGAGCAAATATGAAGCTGCAGGGGGCAGGGGTGGAGAGGTAGATATGGGAATCATCCACGTGTGATAAGTGAAGCTGGGGAGTGAGTTCTCCAAGGGGGTGGGTGGAGGTGGAGAATAAAAATGGACCCAGAACTGAAGAACCGCCACAGTTAGAGGGTGGGAGGCAAAGAAAGAGCCCATGGAAGATACTGAGAAGGAGCAGTCAGAGATAGGAGGAGAACCAGGAGAGGACAGTGTCAGACAAGACAAGATTGGATCGTGTTTTCCAGACGGGAAGTCGACAGCGTTGAAAGCAGTAGAGTAGTTGAGGAGGCATAGCATTGATTTTGTTAAGAAGGAGCCCACTGGTGAGCCGCGAGAGGGCTTCCTTGGAAGGATGGGGGAGAAGCCATATTGCAGAGGGTTTTATAATGGTATTTAAGCACTAACTATGTGTCAAACACTGTGGTAAACGCTGGATTAGATACAAATTAATTAGGTCAGACACAGTCCCCGTCCCGCATGGGCTCACAGTCAAAGTAGGAGGGCGAACAGGAAAACTGAGGCACAGAGAAGTTAAGTGACTTGCCCAAGGTCACATAGCGAGCAATTGGCAGATCCTGGATTATAATCCAGGTCCTTCTGACTCCCAGGCCTTTGCTCCTTTCACTAGGCCGTGCTGCTTCTCCTGGAGAACAGGGAAAGTGGAGGCTGTGAGTGTAATCAATTCACTCAAATTGTTTGGACAGAAATGACAGGAGGGAGACGGTGTGATAACTGGAGGCAGTTGTGGGGTTGAGGGATGGTTGTTTTAGGATAGAGAATATATGGACATTATTGAAAGCAGTGGTGAAGGACCCATTGCAAAATGACTAGTCAATCAGGGAGAGAGGAACGGAGGAGGAAATTGGCAGTATCCTTGACTCCTACCTCACTTTGAACCCCAATATTCAGTCTGTTGCCAAATCATGTAAGTTTATCCTTCCTACTATTTCCAGAGTCCAGCCCTTCCTGTCGACCCAAACTGCCACTATTCTGTTTTGGGCGCTTGTCAAAACCTAGCCTGACGACTGCAGCAGCCCCTTACTAGTCTCCTTGTTTCCAGTCCAAAATTCTCTCCGCTTCCCTGTTTGTATTCTAAAATATTGTTCTGTGCATATCTTCCCCCTCTTCTAAAAGCTTCATTAATTACCTAGTCCTCTCCTCATCTTTAAAGCCCTTCTAAAACCATAACTACTCCAGAAGGCCTTCCATGTCTCAGTTTTCTTCACTCTGTTCTGATACATCATCCCACTTGCACCTATTACCCACTTAGAGATGTATAAAACCTTACATAGCCTACATCTTCTGTAGGGACTCATCTATATATCCAGTTTTTTTTCTGTAAATAATTTTGCATTTGAGTATACCATTTGGGTATAATAAAAGTTCCTTGAGGACAGAGATTGTGGATTCTAACTTGATTTTAGCAGTGCTCTTCATGCAGAAGGTGTTTAGTATCCTTGATTTAATGGCCAACTGAAATTTTAAAAAATCCATAGACTTCACTTTTTTATTTCTCTGTCCATTCTTCTTTGGAATACCTCAGAAGGAAGAAAATAATTAGCTAATCCGGAATTGGATTACTTATTTCCGTCATTAGTATTTACTGAGTCCCTGTTGATAGTTGAAGAGAAGTGGGGTAATTTTCATCCCCAGTGGTTTGCAAAAAATTGATGTAAAGGTTCTTGTATGTGGAAAAAAAATCGGTCCCAGAGAAAGGATTATGTTCTCAAAAGTGAATGATTTCAAAAGTGAGGCCCCAGCTAATTCCAGTGAATGCAATAAAGCTGGCTCTGCCTGAGTCTAGATTGTTGTTAAGATAATTGTAAAATAGTTGAGAGTTCACTAACAGTTAGGCCTTGTTTTTCCTCCTTTGAAAGGTCTTATTTAGTGCTATATGTTTGGCCGATTCCTCCATTTAATCTCCTCCTCCTCAGTTATTTCATTCAATCCTATTTGACTGTTGACTGTGTCTTCCCATCAGCTCCCCTGGCACCCTAATGTATCAGTTTATTGTATTTACTTCTCCCCTTACTGAATTGTCTTCTGCCTTTAACCATAACTATATATGCTCTCCTACCGTGAAACCAATTCATTGTCTTCTGTCTTTAACCATAACTATCTGTGCTCTTCTACCATGAAACCTATTACTGTTTAAAACTTGTGCCTGCAGATTTCCTCACTGGAATGTAAACCTCATGAGGGTAGGAACAGCGTCTCTGACTTCTCTTCCAAGAATTCGGTACAGTAGGCATCCAGAGCAGGGCTCTGCACTCAGTAGACCCACAGGACAGGGCTCTGTAACCAGTAGACACTGAGTTAAATGCTCTGAACCCTTAGGCATTCAGTACAATACTCTGTATGCAAATGGTTTTTTTTAAGGTATTTGTTAAGCACTTACTATGTGTCAGGTACTGTTCTGAACTCTGGTGTAGATATGTGAGTCAAGTCAGACACAATCCCTGCCCAACATGGGGCTCACAGTCCAAGTCGGACGGAGAATAGGATTTGAATCCCTATTTTATAGTTGAGGAAACTGAGGCAGAGAGAAGTGAAGTGACTTGCCTAAGGTCACACGGTAAGCAATTGGCAGAGCAGGATTAGAATCCACGTCCTCTCACTTTCAAGCCCGTGGTCTTTCCACTAGGCCACTTGCCTTGAAAGAAAGTGGTCTTTTTCCATGGCTTTATCAAGAAGCCAGTTGAGAAATCAAAAATATCAGAAACCCAAGGAAATGTGTGTTTTAGCCAATAGAAGTCAGCCCTAGCCAGCAGCTCATTAAATTCATCTTATTCCATTGAAGCAAGCTCATTGGTATGCAATGTTGAGCCCAAACCACTTCTTACTTAAGCCAAGAGCAGACATTCGTGTCTACTTTGTCCTACTTCCATTTTTTTTTTTTTTTAATAATCTGGAAGCAAAGGCAAAACTAAACTGAGAAAAACAAGACTACTGTTTGTCAGACAAAAACACCATCTTTCATTCAATCACATGCCATTAACGGAAAAGAAAAAAAACCAGTTCTATTGCAATTAGCTGTGATAATTAGGGAAGGGGGCTGGGAAGGAAATTGAAATCTGCAGATACATTCCTAAATTTGTTTGGCTAATTGCTGTGACATCCTCTTCTGGAAAATCTTTAGCCAGAGCTGCTAAGAAATGTGTCATCTCTAGCACTTATTTCCGCCCTCCTAAGCATGCGTGTGTGTGTGTGTGTATGCATATGTATCTACCGTTGTCACTCGTATTTATTGAGTGCTTATGGTGTTCAGAGCACTGTACTAAGCGCTCAGAGTACACTGTAGTAACCATATTCCCTGCCCACAATGAGCTTTACAGTCTATTTCGTTCACTCTAGCTGTAAGTATTTTTGTTTCTGTCTCCTATCAGAGTGTGAGCTGCTTGTGGGGAAGGGACATGCCACTTCTTTATTCTATTATTGAAGAGTAATATAAATATTATTTATTTTTATTATAAATCACAACGCCTAACAGAATACACAGCCTTAAAGAGGGACCTCAAAAAATGCTACTCCTCCTACTATAAAAATGATGAGCCTTGAGCTCCATTTTCCCTCCCTTTAACTTACTTGCCTTTTGGGGAAGATGATAACGGACTGGGAATTTAACAGACAAGAAAGGCAAACCAAGAGTCCAAATAGAAAATTCACATCTGCTCTGGGAGAAGCAACATGTCCTAGTGGATAGATCATGGGAGTAAGAAGGACCTGGGTTCTAATCCTAGCTCCACCACTTTTCTGCTGTATGACTTTGGGTAAGTCACTTAACTTTGGCCTCAGTAGGACTGTGAGCCCCATGTGGGACACAGAAGCGAATCGGGAGACAGTGCTTGGCAAGTCATTAAAAAATACCATTTAAAAATCTGCATAATTGAGAGTGGCTGAAATTGCAGTTGTAGCACTAATCATCATCAACCTGACAAGACTCTTATCCCATCCTGAAACTCCAGGTTCCTAGTGGCCTTTCGGAGTGACTTGATGATCAATTAAGATATTGGTTCTTTGGATTCCCTTTCTAAATATACCAATCTTATTTGAAATCCATTTTTTTGTTGATGAATGAAGATGGTAATGAGCAGATCAACCAATCGATCATCTGTGTATATTGAGCTTCTACTGTGTGCGGAACACTGTACTAAGTTCGTAGATGAGTGCAGTAAAAGCAGAAGACACGGCCTTGAAAAATCAGTAGGGGAAGATGAGATGGGTAGCTGGCAACGCAAGGGGAAAAGGAGAGAAGAGCATCGATGAACAATCGGAACAAGAGAACTCAGGTGAAGAGTGGCAGAGCAACTGATATTAACTTGAATTTTCTTTTTTCTCTGTAGGACAAATTTTCAAAGCTGATTCAATTTTAGTCTCTAAAACCATCTAAGTGAAAACATTCTGGTCTTTCCAAATCGGGCACACCACAACAGAGACTGCTTGTGAAACTCAGGACCGATGAATTTGGAATGCAATAATAAAGCAATAGTAACAGACTCCCCAGTGGCTGTTATTTCTGCATTTTGCAAGAGATAAGTGTGCAGGGAAACTGTACTGTGTAAACATGGGACATATTAAAAGCGAGCCCTTTTAATATCAATCTTGAGGCACAGGAAATGGCCCTCATTAAAGTGGATAACATTTATTAAAGCACTTACAATGTGCAAAGCACTGCCCTAATCTTTGGGAGGGATTTGTAGATATGAATTCAGACTTGGTCCCTGGCCACAAGGGACTCACAATCTAAAGTTTAGGTTTGGGAAGGGGGTGGGGGAAAAGATATAAAAGGAAAGCCTGCTCCTTAAAATGAACCAGAGCAGGGTGAAACAGAAAATAGAACAATGGAACAGTTTTTAATGGCAGGAAATGGAACTTTGCTGTATTCCTCAAACCCCTTGCCACTTTGACAAACAGCCCACTGTGAAAACTTGCCAAAACCTTCCCAGCATTCCTAGTTTTGGCAATCAGTCAATGGTATTTATTGAGTGCTAAATGGGTGCAGAGCACTACACTAATTTTTTTTTAATAACATTTGTTAAGCTGTATCTATGTGCCTGGTACTGAACTAATCTCTGGGATACTGAACAAGATAATCAGGATGAACACGGCCCATGTCCCACAGTCTTAATCCCCACTTTACAGATGGTGTAACTGAAGCAAAGAGAATTTAAGTGGTTAAGTGACTCTCCCCGGCTCATACAGGAGACGAGTGGCGGAGCCGCAATTGGAACACGGGTCCTTCTGACGCACTGGTCCGTGCTCTGTCCACGAGGCCAGGTTGCTTCTCTTTTGGGAGAGTACAATGCAATAGAGTTGGGACACTCAATCTTTGACCACAGCGAGTTTACAGACAAGAACTGTAGATTTCTGTCCCTCTTCCATCTTTCCTCACTCTCCTCCCTCTTGCAAGGACATGGAGCTTCTTCTCAGAGATAGTGGTGGGAACAGAGTCTTAATGAAGGCAAGAATTTCGATTCTTTCCTTGGAGTGTTTGACATTAAGTAAACAGAAGCATCTCAGTGTAAACCTGGGACTCGGGAGATTTGAGGCCATTTAATTTCAAGGGACCATATTAGCTCAAGTGGAAGCTTGAAAGTCATTTTAATAAATGGAAAACGATTTTGATAGGTTTTTAAACTGGAGCAAGTGCATGATTCTCCACTTAACTTTGACTAACTCAACTGGAAAAGCTTGAATATTTACCTCCCAAGACTCTTTGAGGTAACAAAATTTGACTTTCTGGCTCGGGGGAGGGGTTAGTTCCATTTGCACTGCTAGTGTCGTAAAAGTTGGAAAAGGATTTACAGGTCTTTGAGATCAGATTTACCCTCAAATGAAGTACCATGGTTTGAACTACTGAGACCCTCCCATGTCAGAAAAGAATTGTTTCAGAGCAATTAGAAAGTGTTTTCTATATTCTTGCTGATGAGCCACAAGATCTATCTTGTGACCATTATTAGTTTTTATAGTATTTATTCAGCAATTACTATGTTCCAGGCACTGGGCTAAGCTCTAGGATAGATACAAGTTAATCAGATTGGACACAGTTCCTGTCCCACATAGGGTTCCCAATTTTAATCCCCATTTTACAGATGCGATAACTGAGATCCAGAAAAGCTAAGTGACTTGTCTACAGTCACACAACAAACAAGTGGCAGAGCCGGGATTAGAAGCCAGATCTTGTGACCCCCGGGATCGTGACTTTTCCACTAAGCCATGCTGCTTCTCTATCAGTATTCTGTGCTGCTAATCATAATAATAATGGTATTTGTTAAACGCTTACTATGTGCCAAGCACTGTGTTCTAAGTGCTGGGGTCGATAGAAGGTAATGAGGTTGCCCCACGTGGGGCTCACAGTCTTAATCCCCATGTTACAGATAAGGTAACTGAGGCCCAGAGAAGTGAAGCGACTTGCCCAAAGTCACACAGCTGACAAGTAGCAGAGTAGGGATTAGAGCCCATGACCTCTTATTCCCAAGCCCGGGCTCTTTCCACTAAACCACACTGCTTTTCACTTTAGCAGAGGGAGCACAGGCATGGGGGGCAGAAGACCCAGATTCTAATCCCAGTTCTACCAGTTCCCTGCTATGTGACCTTGGGCAAATCACTTGACTTGCCTCTGCCTCAGTTTCTTACTCTGTAAAATACAATTAGATGTCTGTTCTCCCTCCTATTTAGACTACTAACCCTTTTGGGGACGGGGCTGTGTCTTACCCGATTAGTTGTATCTACTCCAGTGTTTAGAATGGTGTTTGACACATAGTATGGGTTTAACAAATATAATAATATTTAGGTCCACTGACTCAAATGAACTTTTTTCAGATTTAGGCAATGCTTTTTCCCATAAATTTTTATTTCAAATTTGATTGGGGCTTTGATTTTCTACCAATTTTTTTTTTTTACCAAAATCAAATTCTTCTATTTCCAATTAATTTAGAGTTATATCCCCAAAAGGGACAAGTTCTTCAAGTGCTCATCCAGTTCTGCCTATTCTTTCAGGCCAGATTAAGCCCCAAGTAAGTTGAAGATACCAAGGGTTAGAGATCTTTCATTTTAGTGCTTGCTCTCCGCTTTGGTCAAGAGGTTGTTCCGTAGGTATGATCTCTGTTGTAATTTAAACTGCTTTCTCTTGCTTGAACTGCTGTGAAAGTGGACACCGCCAGCATCTTCAAGTATATGAAAGTCTCAGTGAAGGAAATGATGAAATTGCCTGGGGGAAAAAAGCCCTGGTGGCATGAACCTGGGAGTGGAAATGGGAGAACTGGATTCTCATCTCATCAATGAATTGATTATATTTACTGAGCACTTACCATGTGCAGAGCACTGGGCTAAGCACTTGGGTGAGTACAATAAAGCAGTTTTTAGGCACATTCTATACCTGCAATGAACTTACAGTCTAGATTGGGAGACAGACATTAATATAAATAAATGAATTATGCATATGTACGTAAGTGCTGGGGGGCTTAGGGAAGAGTTGATCTTATCTAGCTAGGCCACCTTGGGCAAGCCACTAAAGCTCTCTGTGCCTTGGTTTCCTACTCTACCCATCTCTTAAAATGTGAATCTCATGTGGGACAGGGACTTTGGCCGACTTATTTTATCTATCCCAACATTTGGTACATAATCTATGTTTTCTAAGTACCAACCAAATTAATGTCATCAACCCCAACTCATTTCATCATCACATTGATTCAGTGCATAATTTGCGCAGAACACTCAGGTATCATTATGTGCAGAGTATTTTAACTAACTACAGTGTGTAAAGCACTGTACTGAGCCCCTGGCATGCATTATTATTCATTCAATCATATTTATTGTTTACTGTGTGCAGAACACTGTACTAAGTACAGTTCAGCAATCAAGAGAGACAATTCCTGCCCACACGGGGCTTACAGACTAGAAGGGATAAAACAGACATCAAAACAAGTAAACAGGCATCAGTCTAAATAAATAGAATTTTAGATATATACACATCAAAACAAATAGACATCTTCTGTGGTATTGGTAGTATTATTATCTTTGACACTATTCTTGTTCATTCAATAGTATTTATTGAGCGCTTACTATGTGCAGAGCACTGTACTAAGCGCTTGGAATGTACAAATCTATAACAGATAGAGGCAGTCCCTGCCCTTTGATGGGCTTACAGTCATCATATTATTGTATTTATTAAACACATAGATCAAGCACTATTCTAAGCTCTGAGGTAGATACAAGTTAATCAGATCCCTGTCCCACATGGGGCTCACAGTCTAAATAGGAAGGGGAACAGTTTTCTCCAAGTGAGAAAACTGAGGCCAGAGAAGTTAACTTGCCCAAGGTCACACTGCAGCCCAGGTTCTCTGACTCCCATGTCAATTGTCTTCCCCTTAGGCCATGCTGTTTCTCAGAGCACTACGCAGCATATTTTGGGCAGAACAATCAAACTAGAACATTGATCACCCATGTCAAGGAATTTATAATCAATTTTTATCTTCCTCACATCCTTCCTCTAATCGTTGCTATCGTTCTCGTGAAAACCTCTGTCAATTTTTTTTTTTTTGTAGTTCCACCTGCTCCCATTTCTAGACTAAGAATCTGGGTGTATCATGAGAATTGCTTTGTGGCTTCTATCTCATCTTCCTACTCCTATATCTCAGAATCATGTTAATTTTTGTAACAGTCACATTGTTACAACTTGGATAGAGTCTATGCTAAAGATCTGTATGTACCGAGAGGATTGTTTTATGGCTTTTATCTCATCTTCCTATCCCTGTATCTCAGGGTCACATTAGTTTGTAATAGCCCCATTGCATTTACTAAACTGGTCAAGACAAAAATATTGTTGCCTTAGCGATTTTGATATCCAGTAAACTTCCTCATATCAGAAGCTAGATTTCCTCAGATTCTTCTTCTTATTATTATTATGATGGTATTTAAGTGCTTAGTATTTTCCAGGTACTGTACTAAGCACTGGGATGGATACAAGCAAATCCAGCTGGACCCAATCAGTGTCCCATAGCGGGCTCACATTATTCATCGCTGATTTACAGATGAGGTAACAGAGGTACAGAATAGTGAAGTGGCTTGCCCAAGGCAACACAGCAGACAAGTGGTGGAGCAGGGATTTTAACCCATGACCCTCTGACTCCCAGTCCCATAGTCAGGTATTATTGTACTTTTGTGGAAAGCGTCCAACAGATTAAGTGATTCAGAATGGAGCCAGTAAAGAAAAATATCTCCCTAATGGTTTTATAATCCAAATAAATTGCACCAAAACGATTCCAGTAAATACTGATTGAAAAACCATCTCACAGTGCTAGATTAGACAAGGAAAATAATTAAATTTGCCTTTCTTTTTTTTTTTTTTTTAAATGCTTATCTTGGATTTGTAAGAACAATAGAATCAAAAATGTCAGGTCCTTGATACAGTTTTCAGCAAGATGGATAACATACACTGAATTGTTTAATAGAAGCCCTCCAGTCCATCATAGATCATTCAGTAGTATTTATTGAGTGCTTATGTGTCGAGCACTGTACTGAACACTTGGGAGAGTCCAATATAACAGTAAACACACATTTCCTGCCCACAACATACTTACAGTCTAGAGGAGAGTGACTCCTCTCTTGATCGATGCCCTTCAGCCTGGTTTGCCTGTCACGACCATCAGTTAATCAAAGTACTTGGAAGAGAAGGTAGATGTTATCCCTTTAAGTAGCTTACAGACTACAGGCAGCTTGTAATCACTGATTTCCACTCAGTAAATTTTAGCAAAGTCATCACCTTCTACTTAGAGAGCGTCTTAAGTTTGTTGAGTCTGATAAGTCTGCAGTAATCTTGTGGTCTGTTCCAACAGGCAAAGAATCCCTAATCCTTGGGATGTCATTAAGTAATGATCATTGTTTCACGGTGTATGCTGAAAGCCAATATCAATCTCCCTAAATTCTGGATGAAGTTAAACACAGGTAATTCAAATCTACCCAGAATTCATAATATAGTACTATAGAGAGTTGTGCCCTTTAAATGAACCATAACGAATAGCAATAAAAGCTGGAAACGAGCAGTAATGAAGCATAACTTCTGCCTACATAATTGCTTTCTTTGACTCCTTTTCCCACTGTTTAACAATGTCATATCTGATATCTTAAAATAGGACATCAAATGTAACGGAGTAAACGGTGAGAATTTGGGTTTGGGAATTTCATTATTTTGTCTTCATTTCCTTCACCTCTTTTTTAGCAGCTCACTATATTCTAATATACAAGAAAACAATTCAAGATTACATAGCTGGCTTTTGTTAAAGCGGTTGCCTCTAATCTGTCACACCAAAGGAGGCAGGAAACATATATCTATCAACTCTATTATAGTGTACTCTACCAAATGCTTAGCATAGTGCTTGGCATACAGTAAGCACTCAATAAATACTACTGATTGAAAAATAGGTAATGTGTCAATAGGCATTCATTTTCCTCTAAGATTTGTCTGATTATATGAGGCATAATGTCACAAGAGAAAAAAGACAAGTTTGGGAAGAACAAAAAGGGAGGAGAAAAGTATAATGTTGGCGTAAGTGGAAACTTTCCCTCCCTTTGATGGCCTGTTTGTTGATAGACGATATAAAGTGAGCCCCAAATCTCACTAAAAATACCCTTGAATACTATCCAAACTCATATAATGTGCACAAGGCAGCAGGAAGGGTATGAGCTGTTCCTTTTTCCTTTCAAAAACATGCTTTTCTTTTTCCTTTGTTCCCCTCTCTACAATATACTTGAAAAGCATTAGCAAATATTGGCCAGGAAGCTTTGGAGTTGGGAATAAGCAACCTGTGACATTTACTGGGCATTAATGCTTTCTCTGAACGGAGGAGATCACTTTGAGATATTTCTTAGAGTGGTGGACTTTTCTTTAAGAACTATAGAGTTGTGGTAGCCGGGATATTCCATGGGTTGACCCTGGGGTTCGCCTCTCATAGGCGAAGATAAAAACGAATGACGGTGACATCCTATCCAGGTGCCAGGTCAATCTGTGACAAACATTTCCTGCTCCACTGTTTATTCGTGAAGATAGATCCTTTCTCACTGATAGGTTGGTCTCTTACAGGGCCCATTCCTGTCTGTGAGCCTGCCTTCCCACTGAAATTCAAGTTCATTCAGTAGTATTTATTGAGTGCTTACTATGTGTCGAGCACTATACTAAACGCTTGGGAGAGTCCAATAACAGTAAACATACATTTCCTGCCCACAACTTACAGTTTAGAGGAGAGTGACTCCTCTCTTGATTGCTGCCCTTCAGCTTGGTGTGCCTGTCACGACCATCGGTTAATCAAAGGAATTTATTGAGCACTTAAATATGTGGGAAGCACTGTAATAAGTGCTTGGGAGAGTACAATATCTCAGAATTGTTAGACATAATCCCTGTCCACAGTGAGCTTACAGTCTAGAGGGGAAACAGACATTAATATTAAAAAATGGGTATTTACATAAAAGCTGTGGGGAGTCTCTGCATTCCACTGCTCTATCTCATTGTTTTGACTGCTTCAGCTGTTCTTTGAGTCGTTTATCCTGTCTTACTACTAACACTAGCAGCAGCAGTAATTGTAGTTGGGTGCTTACTTTATGAGGTACAATAGACTAGACACTTGGGAAGTAAAGAATATAATGGCCTGTTTCTTACTTATATTTTAAAAGGGGAGACCAAGTTCTCTGTAGGCAGAGCTGATGTCTACCAACTCTATTATATTCTACTCTTCTAAGCGCTTAGGTCAGTGTTCTGCACCCACGAAGCACTCAGTCAATACCACTGATCGATGCAGTGACAAACATAGAAACGTTAAGTAGAGAGGTCAAATAATAACAAGAGCAATAATAATAATTTTGGTATTTTCTAAGTGTTTACAATTGTTCTGAGTGCTGTTCTAAGCACTGGGGTTGGTACAAGTTAATCAGATCGGACACAGTCCCTGCCCCACGGGGAGTTCAGAATCTAGGAAGGAGAACAAATATTGGATCTCCATTGTACAGATGAGGAAAATGAGGCAATGAGAAGCTAAGTGAATAGCCGGAAGTCACACAACAGGTATATGATGGACCCGGGAATAAAAGCTGGCTCCTCTGAGGCACAGGCTCGGGCTCTTTCTATAGGCCTCACTGCAGCTCTTTAAATAAAATGGCTATATATATTCATGGATGCTAAGAAGGGTGTAAATAAATCCTTAAATGCTAGAGTTGGCCGAAGGGAAGATACAGCCCAGGATGCTGGAAATTTAATCAGAGAAAGCTTATTGGAGGAGGGGAGACTTGAAGAGGGATTTGAATGTGGAGAGAGACGTGGTCTGTCGGTTGTAGTGAGGGTGTTTCAGGTCGGGGTAACTGTATGGGTAAGGGGACACTGTGGGGAGTCAGAGTAAGGTACAGTTAGAAGGTTGGCTTGCGAGGAATGAAGACAGCAAGTTGGGAATTCGCAGAAGGAGAAAGTACAGCGCTAATCTTATTGTGGGCAGGAAATGTTTCTGTTGCTCTATTGTATTTTCCCAAGCCCCTCTCAGGTTCCCACCTGGAGAGTTTCCAGTACTCTATCAGTATCGGCTATTGGAGGGAGAGTCGAGCAGAGGCCTACCCATTCCATTCCTAACTTGGCCAGTGGCTAGCCAGTAGAAGGCAATCTGCTACAAGTCAAAACTCACCTGTGCTGGGCAGCAGCGGAAGGGGAGAGAGTCGAGGGTGGAGACTCAAGTTTACCGTGTGGAAGGAGGCAGTGGTAAACCTCTTCCGTATTTTTATCAAGAAAACTCCACGGATCCACTACCAGAATGATTGCAGATGGAGAGCGGGGCGTTCTGGTGGGAGAGATGTGTCCACGGTGTCGCTATGGGTCAGAAACGACTCGATGACGTGACAACTCTCCCAAGCACTTAATACAGTGCTCCGCACACAGCAAGCTCGCGATAAATAAGAATGACAATGGCTAAGGTGGGGCCCGGTGGTCAAGAGACTTGAAGCTGATAGTAAAGAGTTGTTTTATAATGTGGGGGGTTTGAGGAGGGGAGAAATGAGGGCTCAGTGCTGCAGAAAGATGAAGATGATAATCTATTTTAAGTGCTTACTACGTCTCAGGGACTTTTCTAAGTGCTGGGGTAGATTGAAGTTATTCAGGTCGGTCTCAGCCCCTGTCCCAAGTGGGGCTTACAGACTAAGTAGCTATTGCTCTATAATTTCCACTTTTCCAACCGGGAATTGATCTGTTGTGCTGCCGTTGTTTTATAGTTTTTGTTTTAAGGTATTTGTTAAGCGCTTACTATGTGACGAACGCTGTTCTAAGCGATTGGGTAAGTACAAGTTAATTAGAATTAAGTCCCTGCCCCACATGGGGCTCACAGTCTCTAAATAGGAGGGTGACAGAGAAGCAGTGTGGCTTAGTAGGAAGAGCCCGGGCTTGGGAGTCAGAGGACTGGGTTCTAATCCTGACCCCGCCACTGGTCTTCTGTGTGACCTTGGACAAGTCAGTTAACTTCTCTGGGCCTCAGTTATCTCATCAGGAAAAAGGGGGTGAAGACTGTGAGCTCCATGGGGGACAAGCTCATTATCTTGTATCTCCCCCAGTGCTTAGAATAGTGCTTGGCACATAGTAAGTGCTTAACAAATACCATAGTTATTAGTAGTAGTAGTAGTATTATGTAATGCCATTTTACAGTTGAGGAAACTGAGGCACCGAGGAGTTAAGTGACTTGCCCGAGCACGCAATCGGCAGAGTCGGGATTAGAATCCAGGTCCTTCGACCCCAAGGCTCGGGTTGTTTTCACTAGGCCATGTGGCTTCTCTCCTCTGACATTCAGCCTAGTGGAGCTGCTCTGATGTGAGCACTGCCTCGGTGTTGATGGAGCTGAAAGTTCCAAGACCTCCTATTTCAACGGGTGTTATTTCATTCGATCGTATTTATTAAACACTCTCACTGTGTATGGAATATTATACTAACCACCTAGGAAAGTATAATACAGTAGGGTTGGTAGACACATTCCCGGCCCACAGTGAGTTTTATTTCGCTCTGGGTCCTAGGTTCCAAGGCCCAGATCCAAGTCAAATTCTTCCTGGGTAACTTCCATTCATTCATTCATTCATTCATTCATTCATTCAATTGAATTTATTGAGGGCTTACTGTTTGCAGAGCACTGTACTAAGCACTTGGAAAGTACAATTCAGCAACAAATAGAGACAATCCCTGTCCAACAGTGGGCTCACAGTCTAGAAGGAGGGAGACAGACATCAAAACAAGTAAACAGGCATCAATAGCATCAATATTAATAAATAGACTTATAGATATATACACATCAGTAATAAAATAAACAGAATAATAAATATGTACAAATATACACAAGTGCTGTGGTGCGGGGAGGGGGATAGAGCAGAGGGAGCGAGTCAGGGTGATGGGGGGCAGAGGAACAGAGGAAAAGGGGGGCTTAGAGGAAAAGGGGGTTTAGTCTGGGAAGATCTCCTGGAGGAGGTGAGCTTTCAGTAGGGTTTTGAAGAGGGGAAGTGGGCTAGTTTGGCAGATGTGGGGAGAGCATTCGAGGCCAGAGGTGGGACACGGACCAGGCCTCGATGGTGGGGCAGGCGAGAACGAGGCACAGTGAGAAGGTTAGCGGCAGAGGAGCAGAGTGAACCGGCCTGGTTGGAGAAGGAGAGAAGGGAGGTGAGGTAGGAGGGGGTAAGGGCATGGAGAGCTCTGAAGCCAATCCAATCCCAGAAGTTAGAAGAGATGCTCGCTTGGAAAGTAGGAAACTCTGTATTGCTCGAATTTGAGCTGGCCTTGACTAGAAGAGAAAACTGTGACCGTCAACCCCCACTCCCACTCCCTACTAGAAAAAGCACTAGCAGCAATGAATATGTCTCTGACGTACCTTTATGAACAGAGTGCAGATCTGTGAACTTTAATATGATGATAATAATGGTATTTGTTAAGCGCTTACTATGTGCTAAGGACTGGGGTAGATACAAGATTACCAGGTTGTCCCACTTGGGGCTCACAGTCTTAATCCCCATTTTACAGATGAGGTAACTGAGGCACAGAGAAGTGAAGTGACTTACCCAAAGCCACGTAGCTGATAAGTGGCAGAGTCGGGATTAGAACCCACGATTTCTGACTCCCAAACCCGTGCTCTTTCCACTAAGCCATGCTGCGTCTCCAAGTGCCTCTGCCACTTTCAGCTCCATCAGCACCGAGGCAGTGCTCACATCAGAGCAGCTCCACTGGGCTGAATGTCAGAGGAGAGAAGCCACATGGCCTAGTGAAAACAACCCGAGCCTTGGGGTCGCAGGACCTGGATTCTAACCCCGACTCTGCCGATTGCTTGCTCTGTCAACTTGGGCAAGTCACTTAACTTCTCGGTGCCTCAGTTTCCTCAGCTGTAAAATGGGATTATGTAATAATTCATATTCATAGAAGAGAAGCGTCGTAGCAGTTAGTGTTAGTGCCTAGCCTTTTCTCTGGCTGAATTTTTACCGTCTTCAGCGAGTTTCATACACAACTTGGGAAGCAGCCTGGCCTAGTGGCTAGAGCATGGGCTTGGGAGTCAGAAAGGCTGGGATTCTAATCCCAGCTCCACCACTTGTCCGTTGTGTGACTTTGGGAGAGTCACTTCACTTCTCTGAGCCTCCGTTACTTCATCTGTAAAAATGGGGATTAAGACTTTGAATCTCATGTGGGATTGTATCTACCCCCATGCTTGGTACAGTGCTTGGCACATAGAAAACACAATATATGCCATTTACATAAATAAATAAACAAACATAAAAAAACACTTGCAGATATATGAAAGGGCCGAGTGGGAAAGATAATGGCCTCCAGAGAGTAAATCCAAAACAAACCCCAGGTGACCCCAGGAACCCTGGCCCTATCTGGTTCTGGATTCTTATTACAGTAATTAGGAAACAGCTCTGAACTCACAAAGTGATCTGGTGGTCCGGTTGGGTATCTTATTTGGCCAGAGCAAAGAGCTTTTCATTTTATGCTATCTGTTGGCACCAGCCCTGAACTGCACAAACGCTATACTTTTTAAACTGCTTTTATGCCAGTATACTTGAAGACATAAGAAGAGCCATACATGGAAGTTGACATAAGACTCTGTTTCCAATTCCCCTGGAAATCTTTCTTCAACCAGGATGCAAGTTTCATCTAAAGTCTTCCATCAATCAACGGTAAGTGCTTACTGTGTGCAGAGCACTGAGTACAGTGCAAAAGGAGTTGGTAGACACGTTCCCTGCCCACAGGCAGCTTACAGTCTAATAATAATGTTGGTATTTGTTAAGCGCTGACTATGTGCAGGGCACTGTTCTAAGCGCGGGGGGAGATACAGGGTAATCGGGTCGTCCCATGTGGGGCTCACAGTTAATCCCCATTTTCCAGATGAGGTAACGGAGGCACAGAGAAGTGAAGTGACTTGCCCCCAGTCACACAGCTGACAAGTGGCAGAGCCGGGAGTCGAACCCATGACCTCTGACTCCGAAGCCCAGGCTCGTTCCACTGAGCCAAGCTGCAGTCTAGAGGAACAGACAGACATTAATATAAAGTACTAATGTGCATGCAAATAAGTGCTGTGGAAATGAGGTTGAGGTGAATACCAAGTGCCCATCTATGGTGCTATACTCTGGTAACTTTGCACAGCAGAATATATAGCTGCTCATGGCAGCCTTGCCGGATAGCGCAGTTAGCTAAAGTTATTGACTAACGTGCGCAAGGGAAGACCTACACAGAGCCTCAGATTTTCCTGGACAACAGGGAGTATACTGCTGCCATTACATTCTTCTAAAGTCCTGGACCTTGCGACTTGGTTTATTATTTGATGAAACATGATTGGAGAGTTCACGGCTCTTTATGAAATAATAAACCAAATCGCAAGGTCCAGCTTGGCCTCTGCAAAACACGCGGAGTGTGATTACAGTGAAGAATTCAGCTTGGTACCACATAGAAAACGAATATGGTGATTTGAACCTCCAGTGGTATTTATTGAGCACTTACTGTATGCCTAGCACTGTGCTAAGCATTTAGGAGAACATGATGCAATAGAGTGGGTAGATCAATCCAACCTCTCGCCCTGTTTCATCAGGGCCAGCTACAAACCAAACCCAACATCAAACGACCACAAAATCTGTAATGACAGTGAACCATCACTCACGGTAGCATGGCTCCTCTGGCTGGAATATGAGGAGGAGACCCTAGGTTTCTTATCAGGGAACATGTCTTGCGACGCTGCTATATTGTCCTCTTCCTAGTGCTTAGGAAATGCTCTGCACATAGGAAGTGTTCAATAAATGTGATCAAGAGAGTGGCAACGGGATAAAAAGATTGAGTGGAGCGGAGTCTAAAACAATGGGACAGACCAGGAAATGGCCGGGAGACCCTACGCCAGGCAGGCTCCTCCCCTTGAGCACAGATTTTGGAAAGGCCAGGAGAAAAAGGGAGATTCAAAAACAGAGGCAGGCCATGAAGATGGTAAATTCATCAACTCAGAAAAGCCCCATCTGTGCACAGACCAAAGAATGGAAGGACAGCGAAACTGTAGGGCGTTTCACTTACGCCGATATGGATAAGAACACTGCAAATAGTGTCATCTTAAGGACAGAAAGTGGTGCACGTGTGTGTACGTATGAGGACCTAGTTGGTTTTCCCAGCTCAAATAGAACACTTCCCCAAAGCAGTTTCTCTCCTCCCGCCCGGCCCCTGCCCCGTCACAGGTGAACTCTGCAAAGCAGACAGGTGGGGTTGCTTCTAGCCTTTCTGGATAAGTTTGAAGTGATTTCTCAGATTTCCTCTGTGGGTCTTCGCCAGGGAGACTGTTTGATGTGGAAAGCCCCTCAACTGCCACTTTTACTCTGCCAGGGAGGTCACTTCCTCCTCTTGTGTTTGGCAAAACACTAGTCCATTCCCTGAGAATAAACTCAGGGTCTCAATCGGTCAATCGATCTATCAGTGATCTCTATGAAATCAATAATATATACAGACCAGTGCGGTCTACTGGAAAGAGCATAGGACTGACAGCCAGGATACCTGGATTCTAATCCCTGCTCTGCCATTTGCCTGGTGAGTGTGTGTGTGAGTGTGTCACCCTGGACAGATCACACTTTCCATGAGTATCCATGAATTAAGAAATGGTTAAAAGATTCCATCGTGATTAACATTTTTTGGACACAGACTCCTCTATTTCTACTACGTTAGCTACTAGCAGCATGCATTGCAGTTTTGCCACTCATGGTTATGTCCCTGTATTAAATACCGTGAAGCTGTAAAACCACAAAATACCGAGCAGTACAGGAGCTGTTACATTCAACAGCATTACATTTTGATTTATACCACATGCAGGAACAAAACTGTTTTCTTCCTACACCAAATCTCCTTTTTTTCATGATATTTGTTAAACAATTACCATGTGCCTACACTGTCCTAAACCCTGGGATAGATACAATCTAATCAGGTTGGACGTAGTACAAGTCCTACTTGAGCCTTCAAGCCTTAACCCCCGTTAGACTTAATCCCCCGATTGGACTGCAAGCCCGTCAAAGGGCAGGGACCGTCTCTATCTGTTACCCATTTGTACATTCCAAGCGCTTAGTACAGTGCTCTGCACATAGTAAGCGCTCACTAAATACTAATGAATGAATGACATTTACAGATGGGGTAACGAAGGCACAGAGAAGTGCAGTGATTTGCCTAAGATGACCCAGTAGGCAATTGGGTCCTTCTGACTCCCAAGTCCATGTTCTATCCACTAGCCCACACTGCTTTCCTTGAGCCGCCTTGTGCTTTATGTTATCCCAGAACAGGCTTGTGTTGGTGGAAGAACAATCCCTAACTTTCCCATCCTGCTATTTCCAAATCATGCTATAAACATTTTTCTATCTCTTCAACATCTACTATGTGTCAAATACTGCACTAAGCACTTCAGTAGATGCAAGAGGATCGAGTCAGCCAGTCACGGTTCCACATAGGTGCTCGCAACCTAAAGACAAAGGAAGAAGTTAAGTGACTTAGGGTCACACTGCAAGTAGAGGTATGAGTAGAATTCCGGATTTCTTAAGTCCTGGACCTATTTCCTGTCTACCAATAATAATATTGATGATGGTGATGATTGTGGCATTTATTAACTGTTTACTCTGGGCCAAGCCCCGAGCTAATCACAGCGGAACATGAAGGGTAATTAGATCGGACAGACTGCATTTAGGCTATGTAGTCTCCCTGTAGTGAAAATCTGTATTCTAGCACAACTGACTGCTAGGGGTGGCTGAATGTTCACCACTCCGTTATGGAAATGTTCAGGTTTCACTATAAGTGTGTCCGTGCCCTCCCGGGTTAAAATCACTTGAGTTCAGGGTTAATCTTACATTATTCAGGAAAACTATCTCTAATTTAATTACAACATGAATGAAATGCCCTCTACCATTTAAAGAGTACCTTTCATTGCCAAAAGATGTCCCTTCTGTTACTTTATCCCTTTTTTACCTAACTACAGAGCCAAAAAACCGGAGGACTACAGGAAACCTCAAGATGTTCCACTCTGGGCCAGACTGAGCGAATCTACCACAGACAGATGAGATTCTATCCTACATGGAAAGACATTATCGCGATTCCAAAAAAGCTTCCTTACTGCTCTCTTTTGGGAAATAATTCACTGAATGGAATTAATTTGGCATCCTTTCATGGGAAAGCGATAAGCTCCATTCATGACCTCAGTTGGCTATTGAATGACTAATGTGTGCATTTTTCTTTCCACGCGCTGAAACTCATGGTTTTCTTTGTCTAGGTGTCGGTTTTGCAGAACTTCCGGTAGATGTAATGCATTCCTTCCAAATTCCTTTGGGAAAATGATGCCAGGGGCTCACTTGGATTATTTGAAGAAGGGGTTCTGGCTTTAGGTCAGTTATTGCACACTGTAGAAGTGGGGAGTCTAGATAACATAACAGCAAATATTCTTTAGTGAGAGTGTGTGTCAAAGGAGAGTCAGGGAAGACCTCCTTTCCTCTTCTCCCACTCTCTTCTATGTCATCCTGACTTGCTCCCTTTATTCACCCCCCAACCCACCCCCACAGCACTTAAGTACATATCTGTAATTTGTTTCTATTAATGTCTGTCTCTCCTAGACTATAAGTCTGTTGCGGGGAGGGAATGTGTCTGTTACACTGGTATACTGTACTCTCCCAAGTGCTTAGTACAGTGCTCTGCACACAGCGCTCAGTAAATACGACTGAATGAATAAGAAGTGCAGGGAAGAGGAGAAAACGGCTTTTACAGTATTACTACTACTACTAATAATAATTGTGGTATTTAAGTACATACTTTATGCCAAGCACTGGGGTTGATACCAGATAAACTGCACACAATCCCAATTTCTCATGGAGCTCACTGTCTAAAGGGGAGGGAGAAAATTTTGAGAGAAACAGAAGATGTCCTTGTGAAATTACTGGGGGTTTTCAGCCCTAAATCCCAACCTTCCCTCCCCCACAGCATCACTTTAGAATCTTCAGGACCCCGGTCGGTCGGCCTCTGCTGGGTCCCGAAGCCCTGAGGCTCCCCCATTCTTCTAACACAGCTCGGGGATTCCCGCTCGCCTATCCCTGCCACAACACTCTGACCAAAGCCCAGGTGTCTCCCTGAAGCCTAAGGGATCGTCGATGGCGTAGTGGCTAGAGCACGGGCTTCGGAGTCAGAAAGGAGTCAGTTCTTGGCCCTCTTCTGTTGTCCATCTATACTCACTCCTTGGTGAACTCATTTGCTCCCACGGCTTCAACTATCATCGCTATGCAGATGACACCCAAATCTACATCTCCTCCCCTGTTCTCTCCTCCTCCCTTCAGGCTAGTATCTCCTCCTGCCTCCAGGACGTCTCTACCTGGATGTCTGGCCGCCACCTAAAACTCAACATGTCCAAAACTGAGCTCCTTATCTTCCCTCCCAAGCCCTGTCCTCTTCCTGACTTCCCTATCACTGTGGACGGCACCACCATCCTTCCCATCTCACAAGCCCGCAACCTTGGTGTCGTCCTTGACTCAGCTCTCTCATTCACCCCACACATCCGATCCGTCACCAACACCTGCCGATCTGACCTTTACAATATCGCCAGGATCTGCCCTTTCCTCTCCGTCCAAACGGCTATCGTGCTGGTACAGGCTCTCGTGATATCCCAGCTGGATTATTGTGTCAGTCTTCTCTCTAATCTCTCTCCCTCCTGTCTCTCCCCACTCCCGTCTATTCTTCATTCCGCTGCCCGGATCATTTTCCTGCAGAAACGCTCTGGGCATGTCACTCCCCTCCTTAAAAACCTCCGGTGGTTGTCTATCAACTTCCACATGAAACAAAAACTCCTCACTCTTGGCTTCAAGGCTCTCCGTCACCTTGCCCCCTCTTACCTCACCTCCCTTCTCTCTTTCTACCGTCCACCCCGTACGCTCCGCTCCTCTGTCGCTCACCTCCTCACCTTCCCCCGTTCACGCCTATCCCGCCGTCGACCTCTGGCCCACGTCCTACCACTGTCCCGGAATGGCCTCCCTCCTCACCTCTGCCAAACTAACTCTCTTTCCCTCTTCAAAGCCTTACTGAGAGCTCACCTCCTCCAAAAGGTCTTCCCAGACTGAGCTACCCCCTTTTCCCTCTGCTCCCCCTCTGCTCCCCCTCCCCCCTTCCCTTCCCCTCAGCACTGTGCTCATTTGTATATTTTTATTACCCTATTTATTTTGTTAATGAGGTGTATATCCCCTAGATTCTATTAACCGTGATACCGTTGTCTTGCTTTTGTTTCATTCATTTTTGCTCTGCCATCTGTCTCCCCCGATTAGATGGTGAGCCCATCGTTGGGCAGGGATTGTCTCTATCTGTTGCCGAATTGTACATTCCAAGCACTTAGTACAGTGCTCTGCACATAGTAAGCGCTCAACAAATACTCCTGAATGAATGAAAGAAGGTCATGGGTTCTAACCCCAGCTCTGCCACTGCTCTGCTCTGTGGCCTTGGGAAAATCACTTCTATCCTCCCTGTGCCTCAGTTACCTCAACTGTAAAATGGGGATTAAGATGGTGAGCCCCATGTGGGACACGGACTGTGTCCAACCTGATTTGCTTGTATCCACCCCGGTGCTTAGTAGAGTGCTTGGCATATAGTAAGTTCTTAACAAATATCATAATTACCATTAATATTATCCCCCTCCTGGGTCTGGCTGCAGGAAGCTTTAGGACAGTCCCCTCCTCTGCCTATGGCTCTAGGTCATGTGTCTCCCTGAACCCAGAGCTTCTCCCCAAGCCCTGCCCCAGGCAGGTCCCAAGATCTGAGATGGTAACAAAGTCTAATCATTTTGTAACAATGAAAGCAAATCCAGTTCTACTGTCTTTCCCTGGATCCACTACTTTGCTCCGCAGACCCACTGAACTTCTCTGTAGGCATTCCAAGGTTCACTATCCTCTGGTTCTTCCCCATCTTCTTTCAGGGCATCTAAGCAGCATAGCATAGGGGATAGAGCCCGGACCTGGGGGTCACAAGGTCATGGGTTCCAATCCAGATCTGCCATTTATTTTAGGGGAAGCGGCGTGGCTCAGTGGACAAGAGCCTGGACTTCGCAGTCAGAGGTCATGAGTTCGACTTCCGGCTCCACCACTTGTCAGCTGTGTGACTTTGGGCAAGTCATTTAATTTCTCTGTGCCTCAGTTACCTCATCTGTAAAATGAGGATTTACTGTGAGCCTCATGTGGGACAATCCGATTACCCCGTATCTATCTCAGCGCTTAGAACAGTGCTCTGCACATAAGCGCTTAACCAATACCAACATTATTTATCTTCTGTGTGACCTTGGGCAAGTCACTTCACTTCTCTATGCCTCAGTTACCTCGACTGTAGAATGGGGAGCGAGACTGAGAACCCTATGTGGGACAGGGACTGTGTCCAACCCGATTTGCTTGTTTCCACCCCAGTGCTTAGTACAGTGCCTGGCACAGAGTAAGCGCTTAACAAATACCATAATTATTATCCTCTTTGTCTTTTGGAGCAGGGTCTCAACATCCTTTCTCTTCCTCAGGGGCAAGAGCCTTGCTGTTCTGGAATCCTAACTCTGGATCCTGAACTTCCAAGATATTTCAACCCTAATTTAAGACCCTCACTTAACCCTCCCTATGCCCTACTTCCACTCAAGGTCCACAGCATGAGCTTTTTCTGTGTCCTGTTCAATCGATCAGTCAATCCATTAGTGGTATTTATTGAGCATTTACTTTGTGCAGATCATGGTTGCTCCATTTATTGACCACCCTCCCAACCCCACAGCACTTATATACACATCTGTAAATTATTTATATTAATGTCTGTCTCCACTTCTGGACTTTCAGCTCGCTGGGGGCAGGGAATGTGTTATACTGCCGTGTTGTATTCTCCCAAGAGCTTAGTACAGGACTTTGCGCACAAGAAGTGATCAATAAATATGATTGATACAATAAAACAGAATTAAGAGATATGTTCTCTACCCAGAAAATCTTACAGTGCTCTCTTAGGCCACCAAGATGGCCAAGCTTCTCCTTCTCTTACCACCTACTCCCCACTGCTTCCTCCTTAATTCTTCCCTCTCCGGCTTGGCCAGGTCTTTATACTTCCCTTCCGGGAAAGGCGCCCTGGAGTGGCTCTGCTGGCTTCCTCCTCCCGCTCCTACATGGTAGACCAGCGGAACTGGTCATCCCATAGCTGTTCCTGCTTTGAAGGTCTCTTCTGCCTCCGAAGTGGAATCCAGAAAGATGTCTGGAGTCGCCTTCTTTCCTAGGTTAACGGGATTTGGAGGGGAGACCCCGGTTATTGAGGCATCAGCTTCCTCACCGTCTCCTGCGGGTCACAGCTCGACTGCGTGCCATGACTTTCATTCATTCAATGAATCATATTTACTGAGTGCTTACCGTGTGCAGAGCACTGTACTGAGCTCTTGGAAAGTACAATTCAGCAACAGAGAGAGACAATCGCTACCCGAGAACTGGCTCACAGTCTAGAAGGGGGGTGACTGTACAGGATGATCAGAAAGTCCCTAAATGTGGGCTCCGTGAGAGTTATTACTGACCTCTACATTAGTATAATACTCTGAGAGGAAGTGGGAGCTGTGGGTGAAGGTTAAGGGGGCACACTCACCCATCTCTCTCACGACCACCGGCCTCAGAGGGGGCGCCCACCACACTGGGTCTCTCGGGAGTAGACAGAGGTCCAGACCTGCCCCGGGCGTCTTTGCCAGGAGTACTTCCCCCCATTAATTTCCCATATCCCTTTCTTCGTGGCTTAGTGGATAGCGCACGGGCTCAGTAGGTGCTATTGATCGCTTGATTGGTAGTACATTCATTCAATAGTATTTACTGAGCGCTTACTATGTGGAGAGTCTTGTACTAAGCGCTTGGAATGTACTATACGGCAACAGATAGAGATAATCCCTGCCCATCGACGGGCTTACAGTCTAATCGGGAATATACTAGGCACATTGGTGCTCTGCACGTAGTAGGAACCTAGAAAAGTTATCTCTGCATATAGCAACCTACCGGATGCCTACTATGCTCAGAGAACTATGCTTACTAAGGACAGAATCCTGTACTAGGTCATTGGGAGCATTCCGACAAAGATACAATTCCTTCCCTCAGAGGAGCTTTCTCCGTCCTCTATTTAAATCCTCTCCTGGGTTCTTAACTAGGTGCGGGATTAATAATAATGATGGTATTTGTTAAGGTTTTACTACGTTCCAGGCACTGCGCTAAGCAATCGGGTTGGACAGAATCCCTGTCCCACATAGGGCTCGCAGTCTTAATCCCCATTTACAAACGAGGGAACTGAAGCACAGAGAAATGAAGTGACTTGCCCAAGGCCATACAGCAGACAGGTGGCAGAGCCGGGATAAGAGCCCATGAATGACCTTCCGATTTCTAGGCCCGGTGTTCTTTCCAGCAGGCCGTTCTGGGCAGAAGAGCTTCTGGCATTCGCTATTTTCTTTGGGCAACATAATGGAGGCAGGAATCACTCTCAAGAGGTCCACGCCGACTGGCTCCCCTTTTCAGCCCACTTTGCGTGTGGCACTTCAGGCTTCTGAGTAGAATAGAGAGCGGCCCGGCCTAGTGGAACGAGCGCAAGCCTGGGAATCAAGAGACCTGGATTCTAATCCTGGTTCTGCCACAGTCTGCTCCGTGACTTTGGGCAAGTCACCTGACTTCTCTCTGCCTCAATTTCCTCATCTGTAAAATGAGGCTTCAGTACCTGTTCTCTTTCTTACTTGAACTGTGAGTCCCATGAGGGATGAAGACGTGCCTGTCCTGATCATCTTTTATCTACCCCAGCACTTAGTGTAGTCTCCTCAGGGTCACGCCTGGAGTTTCCAGTACTCTACCGGTCTGGACTACAGGAGGGAGATTCAGGCGGAGTCATCCATTCCGTACATTCCAAGCGCTTAGTGCTGTGGTCTGCACACAGTAAGCGCTCAATAAATACGACTGAATTAATTCCTAGCTTGGGCAGTGGCTAGTGACTGGAAGGCAATCTGCTGCAAGTCGAAACTCACCTGTGCTGGGCAGCAGCTGCATGGGAGAGAATCAAGGGTGAAGACTCAAATTACTGCGTGAAAGGAGGCAGTGGTAAACCTCTTCCGTACCAGGAAAGCTCTGTGGATATACTACCAGAACGATGTCGGATAGAGGCTCTGGGAGAGATGTGTCCATGGCGTCGCTATGGATTGAAGATGACGGCACAAGGCAAGACTCAATGTAGTGCCTGACACATAGTAAATGCTTAATGAACGTTATTATCATCATTAGCAGGGTTTCGCCTCTCTTTCCCAGTTCAAACGCAAGATGTCCTGCCACCGATGACCTCCAACCCCTCAGCTTAACTCAGCCGAGGAGACAAGAATCCTCTCGGATCTGTGGGTTACTCATCTTACAGCTGGGGAGAGCCGGGCCGGAGGGAGACGACGGAACGTTAAAGAATCGCCCAGCGGTCATGGCGGCCGCAGAGATCCCGAGCTTCTCGCTCCTCATTCTGTTCTCTCTCCAGAAGGCTCCACTCCTTCCCTAGCCACTAAGCGAATTCAAAGCCATTGCATAATGAGCCATTGTGCAATCCTGGGAAAGTTTTTCTGACCTTAGGCTGAGAGGCTAAATAGTTGCAGGCACTTAACTTGTCTCTTGTGGTTACTATTCTTAGTCATGTAACAGTCTTAGGTCTTTGCCTGGCCTCCTCATGTAGCAGTGAAGCTTCCTGGAGCCGTTGGAGGCTTTTGGTCTCGGTAAGGAAGAGAAAGGGGAACTCCTGATGTTGGACCTGAACCCTCAAGATTAGAACCTAGAATGAGGAACTGATATTTCCAAGTTGAATGTGGCTGTTTATACCAATTATGTTGTAATAATAATGAGGGTATTTAAGTGAATGACTGAGTGTTGTTATTTGTTAAGCGCTTACTACGTGCAGAGCGCTGTTCTAAGCGCTGGGGTAGATACAGGGTGATCAGGTCGTCCCACGTGAGGCTCACAGTCTTCATCCCCATTTTACAGATGAGGTCACGGAGGCCCAGAGAAGTGAAGTGACTTGCCCACAGTCACACAGCTGACAAGTGGCAGAGCAGGCATTCGAACCCATGACCTCTGACTCCCAAGCCCGGGCTCTTTCCACCGAGCCACTCGGCTTCTCCTAAGTGCTTACTGCGTGCCAAGCACTGTAGTAAGTGCCGGGGTGGATATCAGCAAATTGGTTCGGGCACAGTCCCTGTCCAGCACGGGGCTTGGTCTCGATCCCCATTTTACAGATGAGGAAACTGAGGCTCAGAGAAGGGAAGTGATTTGCCCAAGGTCATACAGACAAGTGGCAGATCCTAGATTAGAACCCATGACCTCTGCCTCCCAGGCCCATGCTTTATCCACTATGCCATGCACTCTTCCAAGGGTTTAATGCAGTGTTCTCCCTAAAGTAAACGCACAGTCCATATCACCGATTTAGGTTCGAAGGATGTGTGGTTGTGGGGAATAAACTGTGAACCAGAGGGACAGGGTGGAAGTCAGACATTCATTCAGTAGTATTTATTGAGTGCTTAGTGTGTGCAGAGCACTGTAATAAGTGCTTGGAAAGTACAATTCAGGAACAGATAGAGACAATCCCTACCCAACAACGGGCTCATGGTCTAGAAGCAGGGAGTCGGACATCAAAACAAGTGAACAGGCATCAGTAGCAGCAATATAAATAATGGAGTTATAAATATACGCACATCATTAATATAATGCATATGTACTTAGATACACAAGTCCTTAGCGCAGCGTTCTAGACATAGTACTCAGTTCAACTCCGTCGACTGGAACAGTACAGATGAATAAGAGATGAATTAGAGAAGCAGCGCGGCTCAGTGGAAAGAGCCCGGGCGTGGGAGTCGGAGGTCATGAGTTCGAATCCCGGCTCCGCCACTTGGCAGCTGTGTGACTTTGGGCAAGTCACTGAACTTCTCTGTGCCTCAGTGACCTCATCAGGAAAATGGGGATTAACTGTGAGCCTCACGTGGGACGACCCGATTCCCCTGTATCTCCCCCCAGCGCTTAGAACAGTGCTCTGCGCATAGGAAGCGCTTAACAAATCCCGGCATTATTATTATTTCTAAATAGCTGGAGCATTTCCGCAAGAGTAGCCAAAGAAGACTTTCTGCAGCTGACAGGAACACGGGAACCCTGGGAACTAGACTGCGCTTTCGAAAAAGGGAAAGCCGGAGAGAGGAAGAAGTTGGAAGAGGGGGTTGAAGAAGGGGACCCCTCCGTGAACTGAGAGATGGCCGGGGATGTTCTCTGGATATGGAGCTCCTACCAGCTGAATCCGCGGTCACCTTGGGGAAGACCGGGTAGAGTCCGTGAAGAGAGAGATCCCTATTCGAGTGGACATCCTGGCCTACTCAGCATGAGACGGACAAATCTGAAACCTGAGGACGAGGGTCAGAGGTGAGGGAACCCACCCTGAGGCAGAAGCGGGGAGAGGCTTGGGATGAAGGAGTGGGTAAAAGGGGCTGTTGCAGTGTGATCTTTGCTCTGCTGGATGGAGCCGGTTTGCGGCTGTCACGAACACTTGGATGCCTTCCCTCGCTAAACCCTCCTTTCCTTTTCTTCCACTCCCTTCGGTGTCCCCTTGACTTGCTCCCTTTATTCATCCCCCCTCCCAGCCCCACAGCGCTTACGTACATGACTGTAATTTCACTTATTTATAATGTCCGTCTCCCCCTCTAGACTATAAGCTTGCTGTGAACAGGGCATGTGTCTATTATATATTGTACTCTCCCAAGCGGTTAGTACAGGCCTAGTGGCAAGAGCAGCGCGGCTCAGTGGAAAGAGCACGGGCTTTGGAGTCGGAGGTCATGGGTTCGAAGCTCGGCCCGGCCACTTGTCAGCTGTGGGACTTTGGGCGAGTCACTTAACTTCTCGGTGCCTCGGTTACTTCATCTGTAAAATGGGGATTAAGGCCGTGAGCCCCACGTGGGACAACCTGATTCCCCGGTGTCTACCCCAGCGCTTAGAACAGTGCTCGGCACATGGTGAGCGCTTACCACGTACCAACATTATTAAGAGCACAGGCTTGGGAGCCAAAGGACGTGGATTCTAATCCTGGCTCTGCCACTTTTCTGCTGTGCGATCTTGGGCAGGTCACTTTGCTTCTCTGTGCCTCAGTTACCTCATCTGTAAAATGGGGATTAAGACTGTGAGCCCTACATGGGATAAGCTCATCTACCCCAGCAGTTAGAACAGTGTTTGGCACATAGTAGGTGCTTAACAAATACCATAATTACTATTATAATGCTCTACACCCTGGAAGTGCTCAGTAAATACGATCGACAGACTGGCTAAACTGAATCGCTCTAGACTTCTTGGCCTGCGGGTACTCTCTTCCGGGTGGGCGTTATGCAGCGAAGGGTCGTAGCGTGTGGTCAGTAGAAAGCAGTTGTCAGCAACCAAGTGATACAGTTTTTCTTTTTTAATTATCCTACAAATTGAGCTTGCTCTGTGAATTTTCAGTGAAGATTGAGAATGTCTCCTTGGGATGGCCCTGAATTTTGAATCTCAGCAGTGTCACTGGACATATTTATTTCTTGAATAGAAGGAAATTATTGGGTTGTCCTATTACGATCAGTATCTTCCTGGTTTCTGACTTCAGCCGACGGGTACGGAGAGCCAGCATAGCCTAGCGGCAAGGGCAGGGGACAGAGTAAGGGGATGCAGATTCTAGCTTCAACTCTGCCTGTTGTGTGACCTTGGGCAAGTAATTTATCCTCTCTGTCCCTCAGTTTCCTCATCCAGGAAATAAGGTTAAAAAACCGGCTCTCTGTATCTTTGAAATTGGTAACTCTATGTGTGCTTGTCCCACCGGATCAGATCGGGTTACCTTGTATCCACCTCATCTGTAAAATGGGCATTAAGACTGTGAGCCCCACGTGGGGCAACCTGATCACCTTGTATCCTCCCCAGCGCTTAGAACAGAGGTTGGCAAGTAGTAAGCGCTTAACGAATGCCATTATTATTATCATTATTGTTATCCACCCCAGGGTTTAGCATACAGTAAGCCCTTAATATTATAATCACGGTTGCTTTTATTTCGATTTTTCATACAACAAGCGTGTCCTACTGGCAGCTTTGCTCTGCCTCCTACTGTGTGTCCTCTACTTCTTCCCAAATCCGTTTGTCTCATTAGGGTTTTTGGAAAGTCTCATCATTCTTATTATTCCCTGGGCGTATTTACAAAATGAATAAACATGCTATTGCGTCTCACGTGCTGACAGTCCTGAGCTTGACATTCTGAAATTGCCAAGGCTGTCAGAAGGTGAAGAGCATTTTGTGAAATGGCTTTGGAATCTGGGGTTGTGGAATTAGAAATTATCCAATTGGAATTGTACAGAGAGAAATGAGGGATGTAAGGTCATTTATGCCAGTGTCTCTCTCCCTGGCTAGACTGTAAGCTTCTTGAAGTCAGGGGTAATGTATGTTTATTATCAATCGATGGCATTTTTTGAATTTTTACTGTTTGCAGAGCACTGTACTAAGCCTCTAGACTGTAAAGTCTTGGGCAGGGAACTTGTCTACCAACTCCGTTATACTGTATTCTCTCTCGAGTGTTTAGACGAGTTCTTTGCCTGCAGAAAGTGCTCAATAAATGCTATTGATTGATTAAATGACTGAGATAGTACAACACATTTGGTAGACTTGGTAGATCTGTTCCCTGACCACAAGACAGCGTGGCTTAGTAGAAAGAGCACGGGCTTGGGAGTAGGAGGTAGTGGGTTCTAATCCCAGCTCCACCACTTGTCAGCTGTGTGACTTTGGGCAAGTCACATAACTTCTCTGTTCCTCAGTTACCTCATCCGTACACTGGGGATTAAGACTGTGAGCCCCACGTGGGAAAACCTGATTGCTTTGTATCTACCCCAGTGCTTAGAACAGTTCTTGGCCCATAGTAAGCGCTTAACAAATACCAGCATTATTATTATTATGGTCTACTAGACTAATTCCGTTGTACTCTCCCAAGCACTTAGTACAGTGCTCTACACACAGTAGATGTTCAATAAGCACCACTGACTGATTTTTGATAATGTGGGTTGGAATCTGTTGTTTACTGGTCAGAGGTTCCATGAGCACCCAGAATCTTCTGCCCCTGTGGGGCAAGTGTGAGCCATGTGGCCCAAGTGTGAGCTCTCAAATACCCTTTCCCAATCAATCAAGAAGATTTATCGAGTGCTTACCCCGGGCAGAACACTGCGCCGAGTTATTGGGAGAGTAGACCCCGGCTTTGGGGGAGCTTATGGTGTAGCGAGGAAGCAGGCGCTAAAATAAATTGCAGGTAGTGGTGAGCAACAGAGTTGAAAAACTTCGCTACGTGTGGGTGGGTGTAAGGAGTGTGGGCCAGAAGTGCTGAACTGACAGTAGCAAGGAAAGTAAGGTGGAGGCATGAGGGATTAATCAGGGAAGGCCTCTTGGAGGAGTTAAAATTTTAGAAGGGCATTGAAAATGGGGAGCGGAAGGGGGTCTGCTGAATGTGAAGTGAGATGAAGTTCCGGGTAGAAGGGACGATATGAGCTAAGGGTCAGTGGAGCGAGCACTGAGAATGAGGCACGGTGCGTAGGGTGATTTGAGAGGAGTGAAGCATGTCAGCAGGGGTGTAGGCAGAGAGGAGCAAGAATCGATAAGGAGGATAGAGTTGAGTGCCTTAAAGCCAATGCTCAGGAGTTTCTGCTTGAGTTAGAGATGGATTGAGATGGCATTCGATTGATTGGTATTTGTTAAACACTTACTTTGTGTCAGTGGCTGGGGTGGATATCAACCTCCGCTGGTTGCCTATCAACCTCCGCTCCAAACAAAAACTCCTCACTCTAGGCTTCGAGGCTCTCCGTCACCTCGCCCCGTCCTACCTCTCCTGCCTTCTCTCTTCCTACCGCCCACCCCGCACGCTCCGCTCCTCCGCCGCCCACCTCCTCGCCGTCGATCGGTCTCGCCCGTCCCGCCGTCGACCCCCGGGCCGCGTCCTCCCGCGGTCCCGGAACTCCCTCCCTCCTCACCTCCGCCAAACTGATTCTCTTCCCCTCTTCAAAACCCTACTTAAAACTCACCTCCTCCGAGAGGCCTTCCCAGTCCGAGCTCCCCTTCTCCCTCTACCGCCCCCCCTTCACCTCTCCGCGGCTTAACCCTCTTTTCCCCCCATTTCCCTCTGCTCCTCCCCCTCTCCCTTGCCATCCCCTCAGCACTGTACTCATCCGCTCAACTGTATATATTTTCTTTACCCTATTTATTTTGTTAATTTTGTAATGAAATGTACATTGCCTTGATTCTATTTAGTTGCCATTGTTTTTACGAGATATTCTTCCCCTTGACTCTGTTTATTGCCATCGTTCTTGTCTGTCTCCCCCGATTAGACCGTAAGCCCGTCAAACGGCAGAGACCGTCTCTATCTGTTGCCGACTTGCTCATTCCAAGAGCTTAGTACAGTGCTCTGCACATAGTAAGCGCTCAATAAATACTATTGAATGAATGAATAGATATAATCTGGTCACACACAGTCCTTGTACCCCATAAGGCTCACAGTCTTCACCTCCATTTTACAGATGAGGTAACTGAGGCATAGAGAAGTTAAGTGACTTGTCCAAGGTCTCACACCAGGCAACTGGTGGAGCCAGGATTAGAACCCAAGTCCTTTGACTCCCAGGTGCATGGTCTTTCCACTTAAGCACTTATTGTGTCAAGCGCTGTTCTAAGCACTGGGGTAGATACAAGGTAATCAGGTCAGACACAGCGTCTGCCCAACATGGAGCTCACAGTCTAAGTAAGAGGGAGAAAAGGGATTGAATCCCCATTTCACAGATGAGGAAACTGAGCTACAGACAAGTTAACTCATCTGTAAAATGGGGATTAAGACCGTGAGTCCATGTGAGACAACCTCCTCATTACCTTGGATCTATCCCGGGGCTTAGAACAGTGCTTGGCACATAGTAAGTGCTTAAAAAATTCCATTATTATTTAAGCACTTAATACAGTAGTCGGCACACAGTAAGCGCTCAATAAATACGATTGAATGAATAATCTCACATCTACCCCAGCACTAGTGCTTAGCACATAGTAAGCATTTTACAAACACTGCAATTATTATTCATAGACTCAGCGCTTAGAATAGTACTCAGTGCTTAGAACAGTGCTTGGCACATGGTAAGCATTTCACAAATACCATCATTATGATTATTATATGGCAGGGACTTGGAGCGCAGGTGTGACAATTTGGATGAGAGGACATTCCTACCACCTTTCCCTGCAGCGGCAGCAGCAGCATCATTAATATTATCATTGATCACATATAATAATAATACTGTTGGTATTTGTTAAGCGCTTACTATGTGCAGAGCACTGTTGTAAGCGCTGAAGTAGATACAGGGTAATCAGGTTGTCCCACGTGAGGCTCACAGTCTTCAGCCCCATTTTGCAGATGAGGTAACTGAGGCACAGAGAAGTTAAGTGATTTGCCCACAGTCACACAGCTGACAAGTGGCAGAGCTGTATGAACCGGTCCTACGGCCTGAAAGATACCACTGACTGTGTCTTCTATTGGGCACCCAGTGTCTATAGCATTGTGATAGCTGCCGGATAAAATAATGATAAAAATTAAGTGCTTTCTGTGTACGAAGTACTGTGGTAGTCAACTGCCATCAGACCAGACACATTTCTTATCCAAATAGGACTCACTGTCTAAATTCAAGAAATTCAAGAATTGGCTTGTCGACAGACTCTTTACTGAGCTCAAATGAGTCAGTAACTGGAGGGTAATCTCTATTCACAAATCTATTTGAAAAGAATTCTGGAAATGTTGGCCAGTCTTCCATATAGCTGTATGTTTAGGGTCACTCTTGAGTACAGAACGACTATTTCCACTATGCCCTTACAAAACTGTTAAATGTTTAGAAGTTTCACTTTAGCATATCAAAAGTTCAGCAGAAACTTGTTAAAGAGGGAGGATGGCCTAGTGGATGAAGAATGGGGCTGGGAGCCAGAGGACCAGGGTTCTAATTCCGACTCCGCCACTTTCAACTTCTCCCTCTAGGCTTCAAGGCTGTCCGTCACCTCGCCCCCTCCTACCTCTCCTC